>NC_081518.1:16029496-17229496 GCF_030273125.1 Centropristis striata
GCCAGCGCAGTGAACGATTATGTTGCTGGACATTTGTCGGACAAGTAGTGGTATCAGTCTTCGCGTTTAACTTTTAGGAAAGAGAACAAGTGCATTTACCAAAATGCTGAACCCTTAAATTGTAGTGAAGATCCCAAGTAAATATATCTAAAATGATGCACAAGACATCTAGAATATTTCCATCTATTGATGGAACGGTACAGCCAGAAAGTATGGATCTAAATCTTCAATATTTCACTCAATGTAAACATCATATAGCCTCAATAAAGGGCCACAAGATGATACAGATTATACATTTTTGATGGATTTTCTAACCAGAATATGACCTAAAACAAAAGTCTAGGAGTTCAGCACATTTGGATAAATCTGGCAAACTTAAGGACTTGGCACTTGTTGGTATAACATTCACTTAAAGCTTCTAATTTTCTGGAAAAAACACTACATTTTCTTTTCCAACTCACCTTGAACTTGTAGTAGCCCTCACACGAGGCGTCTCCCGTGTCATTTAGGAATATTTTCCCCTTTTTGTGGGCAAAAGAGTCCCAGATGCTCATTCCTTTTCCATCTATGTTCCAAGCTCCTTCAGTCTGGTAGGCAGAGCTGCCGGCCCCCCACGAGAACCCTGCACAGGAGGAACACACTCAGAGTCACTGCAGGTTGTACTCTGGTTAATAATGACTCTTTAGAGTTTTAATCCTACCTGTTGGGAATGTCCCATAGTAGAAAGACGTCCTCTCGTTCTTCGTCCAGTCAAAGTCGTCTGTGGCGGACACACACAGCACCAGTGCGAGCACATGGTACGGCCTCAGGATGCACCGCTGCAGCATCGTGGTCTTTGGCGAGGAGCTCACTGTCTTCAGTTACACCTGCAGGACAATTACACCCAGTGTGAAAATTGATTTGACAGATTTCATGACTTACAGCACTGTGCAAAAGTCTTAGGTAGGTGTGAAGAATTGATGCTGGTTTCTATTCTTAAAAGCATTCTAATTTTACAGCATTGTTTCACACCTGCCTAAAATTTTAGCTCAGTACATCCACATATCCTCATTCTGTCTTAAGAGCTGCAACGCTACAGTTTCTGCACGTCTTACCCTGAGTTAAAGGACAGATTCCTGAATATACAGACATCTGGAGTAAAACAAAGACTGAGAAACTCACACAGAGGCGTCAGGTGTCCACAGGTTGTCAGTAAAACCATCCTAACTCAAACCCCCAAACCTCAGGATCATTAAAGAAATCATTATCAGAGCTTGTGGATTTAAAGTAAAGAATCTATGGTCTCATTTCAGCCAGCTGTAAGACAGGCTGACACAAAACGCTATCAGAGACAGAAAGTAAGCCAGCTTGTCCAGCACGGTCAGGATGAGAGACATTTCAAGCTGCTGTGAATCTTCAGTGGCGTCAGAGATAACCAAGATCAGAGAATACAAGTGGAAAGGTTAGACGTGTACAGAGTCCTCCTGCTGTCTGTCTCCCTACATGTGTCCCTTTGCTCAGCCTGTGTCTCAGCCCGAGCCGCCTCACTCAGAACCACATATAGATGTCTGACCTGCTGCATTTGTCTCCGCTGGAAACTGCTCCAAAATGCAAGAAACGTCCCCAAGCTTCTGGACCGAGTTAATGCTCCGCAGTGTCACCGGCAGGTTTCAGAGCCAAACGTTACAAAAACAAAACAGAGTGAAGCATCCAGTGACACTTTCTGCTATTCATCAGGACACACACACACACCCCCGCCCCCCCACACACGCACACTGAATAGGGGCTCCATTTGGAGGCAGTGAAGTGTGACAGTAAATTTGCTGCGGCACACAGATCTTTTGGAAAAAGAAAAGGGATTCTGACACTGTAAGCAAAGTTAATGTCAGTGAGCCTGATCCACCCGCAGCTTGGTTTCATAACAATTTATTTATGAGCTTTATTCTGTGTTCAGCTGCATTAAATATTGTCACTGAAGGCACACTTACTATGGAAGCCCATTTATGCCAGTTGTAAAATATAAATGAAAACTTGGCTTTGTTGAGAATTTACGAAATATTAAAAGGCATAATTTTGAGGTAAAAAAAGTGTGATAAAAGTAATAATTATGAAATAAAAAGTCCTAATAATTGGATGAAAAGTAAAATGATATGAGAAAAAAGTCATAATTATTAGATTTTTTAAAAAGAGAAAAAAGTCATAATGATGCGATTAAAAAGTCATATTTATGAGATAAATAGTCATAAATATGAGATAAAAAGTCATAATTATGAGATTTAAAAGTCATGACCTTGTATCTCTTATTTCGACTTTTTCACAAGCATGAGGTGGAGTTATAATGCTGCACTATGGAAACTGTTTAATTCTTTTTGTCATTAGAGTGGACCCAATTTTGAAACTTTGTTTCATTAAAAAAAATAATTAAAAAAAATGAAATAATAATGATAATAATAATAATTGTATTGGTATAGCACATTTTAAAAACATAGCTACAAAGTTCTGTACAACAACAAAAAATGAAACAGAATCAAATAAAAATACATAGCATAATAGCATAAAAATACTAAAATAAAGTATTTAATTAGATATTAAAATAATAAAACAATTGAAAACAACTATTTTTTAATTTATGGAAATATTGCCTCCACACTGAGTCAAAAATGTTTATTGGAAAATAAATATATTATAAATAGTATTCAATATAATATAATATAATATAATATAATATAATATAATATAATATAATATAATATAATATAATATAATATAATATAATATAATATTATATTATATAATATTATATAATATAATATGTGTGTTTCAACTGAGTGACCTTGTGGCTCTCCAGTTAATACACACACACACACACACACACACACACACACACACACACACACACACACACACACAGTAACTACAGTCTAAACAAGCTCAGAATTATTAAGCTCAGATTTTTTTTAAATAACTGGAATAAATAGACAGAACAAAGAGAGCACGGTGTGCCCCACAGACTGTTTGGAATTCTTTGTGCCTGAGGACAAAATCTCATTAAAACGAGATTGTTGCAGTTTCAGAAAATAAGTTCTGTCTCTGATAATAACTTGTGCTCTTTTCCTGCTGCACACATCACACTGCACTAATCCTGATTGCTCCGTTATTTTGGAGGTCAGCTTTTTAAACGTCCTGTATGCACAAAGAGAGAGAGAGAGGTCACACTTGTTCTTAGATCTGTGACCAATAAGTCAGCCAGGCCGCTCGGCTCTGTAGAAATTAAGAAGCCTTTAATAAATGGGCTCAGTTTCCGCAGGGCATGCCGTTAGCGAAGGCACTGAGCACATTTATTAAACTCTTTGGTATTTTTTGGTTGTAACTTATTCATCTCAAGTTCAAGTCATGACTCCTGCATTCAGTTGATCTTCTGGTATTTGCTCTCTCTACTCCTGTGAGCACACTTTAAATAATGCACCCATAGGAATTAACCACCACACCAAACATCTCAAGGCATCTGAGAAAAAAAGCATTTGAACGTGAATTTTTCAATACACAGTCACTGTTATAAGACCTGTTTAGAGTGCATGCCACAGACACAGTCCCAAGTTTAGACTATATGTTGCATATAAATGAATGTATTCAGTGTCTGGTGATCGACCTTTTTCACAGCAGACTTTTTAATTCTTCATAGTAGGAGAAGTGAGGTGAGATTGCTCAAATCGTGATGGCTGACAGTCATCAACATCATGATCTGAAAGCCTCCTGTCTCCATCCACACCTACACCTGGGCCTGTGTTTGTAGTGGCATTTAATAAGTGCTTAAAAAGTAACAATTCTGATGTATTTAATGGTGCACAGACTGATTTGTCGAGTGTAACTGAAGGTGCACTCTCAGTTTGTCTCATCAGCGACTCTAAAGTAGAAAAGAATTCATTCAAATGTTTTAATGATTTTTTTTACAGTCCATGTACTCCTTGTATTCTTAATGGTGGATATTGTAAGAGAAACCTTTACTTCACGCAGCATGGAGAGAAGTGCATCTCAATAAATTAGAATATCATAGAAAAGTTTATTTATGTCAGTAATTCAATTTAAAAAATGGAAATAACACATCATATAGATCCATTGCACACAGAATGAAAATTTTCATTTCTTAATTTATTTAATATATTCTAATTATAATGATTATGGCTTACATTTAATAAAGACCTAAAATTCAGTGTCTCAAAAAAAAAACAATATTACAAAAGACCAATTTTAAAAAGTATGTTTAATCTGGAAATGTTGGCCTTTGAAAAGTTTGTCGAACTACAATCATGGAAAAAAATATATTAGGCTACCCTTGTTTTCTCTAATATCTTGTTCATTTAATGCCTGGTACAACTAAAGGGACATTTGTTTGGACAAATATAATGATAACAACAACAAAAACTGATAAGAGTTTAATTTAAGAGCTGATATTGAGCTGACATTTTCCATGGTTTTCTTGATAATGATTTTGCTTATTATTATATACTTGGTTGGGGATATTTGACTTGAACTACTGGAAATTGACTTTTCCATCATATTCTATGTGTTGAGATGCACCTGTGTATATACCATGAGGTGCTCACATGAACAACAGAAGTACAAACACTGACAATGACAGTCATAAAAATATTAAGTAAATAAAACAGAGTGAGCCAAAACTTGGTGCCGCTGTAGTGGGGTTTGTGCCAACATGATTTGAGTATTTTGACTCACACAGAGGATATCATCGTCCATTGTGATGTTTCACTGTCGAAATCGGCCAACTCTAATAACATTAACTGCGTCAAAGGAAGATGTTCCAATCAAATCAAATCAAATCAAAATGACTTTATTTATCCCCGAGGGTAAATCCAGTTAGTCTGGTAGTATCTCTGTTAGAACGAGACAGCCTGATGGCTGTAGGAGAGAAGGATCTTTTGAATCTCTCCGTCCTGCAACAGAGAGAGAGGAGCCGTCCACTGCTGTTTTTTTGGTCCATGAAGGTTTTGTGTAGCAGATGATCTGGGTATTTCAGGATGGCCTGGAACATGTTGACAGGTCATCTCTCCACCACCTCCTCCAGTGTGTCCAACCTGGCTCCAACCACAGAACCAGCTCTTTAGACCAGTCTGTCCAACCGCCTTCATCTCTGTGTGTGATGCTGCCTCCCCAGCAGACTGCAGCATAAAACAACACACTACCACCACAGACTGATAAAACATCTGCAGCATCGCACTACACATGTCCAGAGATCTGAGCTTCAAGAAGAAAAGAGGCGGCTCTGCCCCTTTTTGTAGAGAGTGTCTGTGTTTAGGGACCAGTCCAACTTATTATCCAGGTATACACCTAGATACTTAGAACTTGGCACCACCTCCATGTCCAACCCACAGGTATTCACTGGCTGAAGGGGGGCTTGAACCTGAAGAAATCTATGATCATTTCCTTAGTCTTTGAGGTGTTCAGTAGGAGATAGTTCTTGTGACTCCAGTCACTGAAGGCTTTTATCAGATCCCTATATTCAGATTCCTGCTCATTCCTGACACACGCCAGTCACTCAGCATGCAAACAGCGAGCGTCACCTGAGTGGAATGCAGCCATCATTAATGTTATTGAACACACCTGTCTGCTTTTCTGGGTTTACCTGCTCAGATACTAAAGATGCATTAATAATCTTTTCTCTTTCTGAGAATAGTGTTTTTTGTGTATCTAAAATTCTCCCACCAACAGTTCTCAATGAAAGAAGGCAGGACTTTAACCGACGTGATCAGATCACATGACTTCTTTATGACGTCATGCTGTCAAACGTTCAGCAGTGTGTTTCCAGCCGTCAGCTTCCCTCTTAAGTTCTGCCTTTAAACTCCAGTTTGTTTTTGATGATGATAGAACAAGAAAAAACGGAGAGAAGGTCAAATATATTCAGTGTAAAAATATAGAAGTAGATGTTCTTATTCATTCTTTAATGAGCAGGGTTGTGTTCTAAAAGTAAAAAAACAAACAAAAAAAACAAAACACAATTTCAACATTTCTTACTTCATGTTTGTTCACAAAAACAAAAACAAAAACAAAACACAGTTAGATGGAAAAAAAAAACCTTTAACAAGGGAAAGAAAAAGTAAACCCGGGGATCAAATATATTTAGTTTAAAAAATATAGGACTATATGTTCTTCTCATTTTACCTCTTAGATGTTAGATTTGGACCAAACATTTAAATTCTTCATTGAGCAGGATTGTGTGTGTGTTTTGTGTGTATGTTTTATTTGAAAAATACATTTTTTCTTATGTATGAAACTTTCTGAAACATGGAAAACACTCATCTAGAGAAGCATAAGGAGAATATATATAGACATCTGAGAATACACATACATGTTAATCTGTGTCAGGTAATAAACTAAAGGGAAATAACAAGAGGGCATAAATCCTTCAGCTTTTTTAATGCACATGATTGTTGGCCATAAATACACAAATTGAGATGAAAAATCAAACAATGATGCTTTTAAACAATGCTGTTGGTTATAGACTATATACAGTCACGGAAAAAAATAGAACACTCTTGTTTTCTTCATTGTATTTGTTCATTTTAATGCCTGGAACAAATAAAGGGACATTTGTTTAGACAAATATAATGATAACAACAAAATAGCTGAAAAGAGTTGAATTTAAGAGCTGATATCTAGACATTTTCCATGGTTTTCTTGATAATGATTTTGGTTATTATCAAGAAACCCATAGAAAATGTAGATATCAGCTCTTAAATTGAAGAAATCAGTGGTCTAATATTTTTTTCCATGAGTGTACTGTGATTCATATGAACAAATATGATGAAATATGCTATGATTGTGTTTTGAAAATAATAAAGAATATTAATCATTTTCGAAGTCAGATTTTTTTTTTTTTTTTGTGTTCAAAATGTTGATCCAGTGAGTCAAAGTGGAAGAACAATGATCAGGTCATAGAGGTGAGACTGTGCTGAGGGAAATGATACCAACGTGTCATGGTTAACATTTTTGAAGCGGAATATACAGACTGAAAAGAAAATAAGTCAAAATCTGACACAATAGAGCAAAACTACTTAGGGTTAACCCTCTGGAGTCACCAAAAGCGCCAAGACATTACTTCTTCTTGACATCCAGTCATGAAATCAAAGCCCTACTGTAAATTTACCTCTAAAGTTCTGGCTGTAAACTCCATGAGGCCAGTTTCAGTTTGATGATGATATACCGAGTAAAACTGGAGACAAGCTCAAATATATTTAGTATAAAATGATAGAACTGGATGGAACCCTCTTATATGTTATATTTGCAACCTTGGTTCACATTTGCAACATTTCAAATTCCTCATTGAGCATGATAGTGTTTTGGAAGTAAAAAAAAAAAAATCAAAATCACATTTTATGTTGTTTTTTCTTTGTTTCTTTTGGGTTCAAACTGTTGATCCAGTAAGTCAGGATGAAAAATGATCAGGTCATATAGGTGAGGTTGTGCTGAAAAAAACCGACCAACATGGCATTTAAAATTTTTTTTAAGTGATGTATACAGGCAGGATGAAAATGATTCAAAAATGGACAAAATAGACTCCATAGATAAGGGGGTTAATTAATTAATTAAACAATAAGTCAGATATGTAAATAATGTCAACATCACATCAGTAAGATTTAACCATCAGGTGTGTAAAGTGTGCTGTGCAGGTTCAGGTTCACAGAGGGTCTGAGAGCAGAGCCCTGGTGGGGGTCGTGACCCCTGCAGTGAATACAGTGAGCCGAGCTGCTGCACAAAGCCTGAATACCACCATTATCATAAGGTGCATTGTTTACAGGCCATTGTTGTATAAAATGCTGAATTGTTCAAAGCCAAAAACTGTTGGCACTGCACTCTCACATTTACATGTTAGTGTGCACTTTGTGTGTGTGTGTGTGTGTGTGTGTGTGCAGAAACTCTCCTCTACCTGCTTGTTGTGTTTCTGCATGCACACATATATTTCTATTGCTGCGTGTGTGTTTGTATGTTTTTTTGTTCTCTGCATGCGGTTGCAGCGTTTGCAGCTGACGTGTGTGTGTGTGTGTGTGTGTGTGTGTGTGCGTGTGTGTGTGCATGTGTGTGTGTGTGTGTGTGTGTGAGAAGACAACGTGAGCCTGGTTGTGTGTGTGTTTAGCATATCAATGGCGCCCAGGGCCCCGGCGACTGTTGCAGAAGGACTCTGAGCGTTCTAGTACCTGTGGGCTCACCTCACCTTGCTGTATTTAAGGGGCTTTGTTGTTGCGTCGCCGAGCTGACATGAACATCTTTACTAAGGTCCCAGGATTAGCCCAACAAACCAGGTATGTTGAGAGCGCTGTGCGTGCACCGGCCCCGGGGCCCGCACAGTCAGGCCCCCCCGGGGTCAGAGGCTGCTGGTTCTCACGCCCCGCTCTCTGTGGCGACACCAGTTTCCCAAAATCACCTGATTTTGTGATCATTTCTGGAGACACACACACTTGATGGTTTTAATCTGAAAGGCTGAAGCACGACAACACTTCTAAAATCTGTTTCTTCACCAAAATGACACAAATAGTGACATTTTTAGTGGCTCAGGCTTTAAATTTTTACCTCAACACACCATCATTTGTCTCTAAAGTTTCTCTGTGATCTGTTTGTAGAATTGATTGGTGTGTTTAGGGAACGTTTATTTATTAAAAATGCTTCTATATCTACAGCAAGCTGGGGTCTGTGCTCCAACGTGCCTTCTACGGGTCCAGTGGGAGGGTGAGTCAAAGATTATCAGTTACTTTGTTAAAGCAGCATGTTGTTCTTAAAATGATGAGGTCTCTACCTGAAACTCACCTTGTTTTGTGTAGATTTTTGTACGTAAACTTACATAGATGTTCAGTGTTTCCATTCACAGTAGAACACATCTTTTCTGTGTTGGACTTTATGGTAAATGTAGAATATTTTCATGTTATTTTATACTGATTAGCTGCTCCTGTGTTTTATTTAATTATTCTGACAGAAGACAGGAAGTGGGCATTTTTGATACTGGAAGTCACAGCTGATGTTGCATTAACCTAAAAGCTGTTGGCAAAGCAATAGTTGTGCCTACAAAGCATCACATGTATTTAATATTAGCTTATTTTTACTTTGAAATATATTTCCACATCCTCATAGTGCACCTTTATTCTCTAGCACATAGAAAAACATCCTTCAGTTGACGGGAATAATCTTAAATGTGTTTGCATGGGTGCATTTATTGACATTTTGCTATTTAAAAAAAAAAAAAGTGATATTAACACATCAGCTGCAGCTAAAAACTACAAGTTCTAGACTTTATTTTGATGTTTAATTTGAGGAGGCTTGAAAGAAATCCAGCTGCCACATTAAACTTAAGTCATGCTCCCTGCACATGATGCCTAAGTGATGATTTACAGAAACATTTGCATGCAATAATTCGCCTTCTTGTCTCAATCCAACTCGGGGGCAACTACAGAATATAGAGGTTACTTTTCAATAAGATGTGTAAAAGAAACTAGCTAGTGGAGGGTTTTTTCTGGAGCAGAATTCTCCTCAGAGGTCTCCTCCTCTCCAAAACAAGCAGACCTGCTTATTACAACCAGTAAAAACACTGAATAAAGCAGTTTATGTTAAAAATCAGTGTTTTTATGATGCAGTTTGGTCCACTCAGGACGCCATGGAGGAGCTGTTAACGTTTTCTCAGCTTGTTAGTCTGATATCTTCAGATCCAGACATCCGGCGACTAAAATCCTTCATCTGGTTCAAAACAACCAATATCTAAATAGCGTACTGCAAAATTGTGGCTTAGAACTGGATAAAAAGTCATTTTTTGACAACATCTGTCAGACAGCAACAATGCTGACACATGCACAAAGAGCATTTGACGGCGCTGACAGGTGACTAAATGAAACGCACCGTTACCTTGACTAAAATCACAGAATTCTCTGGTTTCAACATCTGGAACAATGTGAGAAACACAATATATACCATAAGTCTAGTTGATTTTTAAAATTTCAATGTGGAAAAGTTACATATTACACCTTTAATCCATTTTGTAGGAAACAAAATATAAGTTACAGGTGTTTTTTGTGGCACGTCAGAAATGTTTTGGTTTGTTTTTCGGTCTTGTTGTAAGTGCTGATGATCTCAGCATTAGACCACATAGTTAAAAGTTTCTCTCAGTAGTTTTGAGGTGTTTTTTGACCGTGCAGACTTTGAAAAAGCATATAGTGTTTACAGTGCTAACAGTGTTCCTGGAGTTGTCATAGAGTTTCTCAGGAAGCTGCAAATAAGTGTAATATGTATAAAGTGCTGATTAGTTAAGAACACCTGAATGTTTGAGCAGTTACATCCCAGCAGACTGGTTATATTCATTATGTCCCTGGTGTCTCGGCCTTCAGGTGACCCTTTTCGAGCAGAGGAACTTTGCCGGCAGACGGCTGGATCTGAGCTCTGACTGTGCCAGGCTCAGTGACAAGAACTTCCCAGAGAGATGCAACTCTGTGCAGGTGGAGAGCGGAGCGTAAGTCCACACCACCACCTAAAGTTCACAGCGGCTCACTGCAACACACAAACACACTGCTGTACACAGGAGAAAACATGTCAACAGCAAAGTACAAGTCACCTTTCAGTGGATTCCCATACATATTGAGGTTTTTAATCATAATTTTCCAAACATTTACAGAGGGGAACTACAAATGTTTAAGTAAATATGGTTAATTCAACAAGAAACCTAAAAGCCAGTGGTTCAGACAGGAGAGTATAATTATTCACTGTTATTGCATCCAACAAGAGGCTCTTTAAATCTGTCTACGAGCAGAATTATTTGTATAAAAAGTCTGGTGGACAGAAAACAGTGATCTTCAGTCATGGAAAAAATGATTAGACATTGTTTTCTTCAATTTCTTGTTAATTTTGCTTGGTTTTCTTGATAATAACCAAAAATAATTATCAATAAAACCATGGAAAATGTCTAGATATCAGCTCTGAAATTAAACTCTTATGAGCTATTGTTGTTATTATCATTATATTTGTCCAAACAAATGTACCTTTAGTTGTACCAGGCATTAAAATGAACAAGAAATTGAAGAAAACAATGGTCTAATATTTCCAGATTAATATTTCCATGACTGTAGATCACTGTGTTTTCTGTCCACCAAACATTTTTTCCATGACTGTAAATATAGTTAATTCTACCAGAAACCTAAAAGCCAGTGGTTCAGACAGGAGACAAAGGAACAGATAATGTTCACTGTTATTGCATCCAACAAGAGGCTCTCTAAATCTGGCTATGAGCAGAATTATTTATCTAAAAATTTCTATCAGGTTTGGTGGACAGAGAACAAAGTGATCTATAACTGAGATATTCACAGTGAGACAATAAGTCAGTCCAAGAAATGTGTTCATATTACGTAAGTAAGCTTATCTGCAGGTTTTAGTTTAGAAACAAACATCTTCAAAATGAATTTCTTCAGATGTTGTTAATGGTTATCTCCATTAAAAGGGGAATTATGTTGTCGAATTCATTGGAAGATGTATTAAAATATCAGAAATATAGCAGTTTAAAAATGCATCACGTATGATTTGACAAACAGAGAATTTGACCAACAGTCACAGTCTCTCTGTGCAGGAAAACGGCTTGATTAAGATAAGAGCTCTGATTTAGGAAATCCCACTGCACCATTTGGGAACAAAACAGGAAATCATAAGACTTTACGCACAAACATTATATAATAGTACCAGGAATAGAAAATTGCGCAGTTGCTGTTTGGAACAAGTACCCAATTTGTGTATCTTGCCTATTGTTCATTCATTACCATTAACCGCTTATCCGCAATCGGGTCGCGGGTGCTGGAGCCTATCCCAGCTGTCATTGGGTGAGAGGCGGGGTACACCCTGGACGGGACGCAGGGCTAACACATAGACACAGACAATCACACTCTCATTCACACCTACGGGCAATTTAGAGTCCCCAATTAAACCTAAGTGCATGTTTTTGGACTGTGGGAGGAAGCCGGAGAACCCGGTGGGAACCCACGCTGACATGGGGAGAACATGCAAACTCCACACAGAAGAGCTGCAGGCGGGAGGCGAACCACACCACCGTGTAGCCCTTTTTTAAATACTTATCATTAAATCCCACACAGGCCTGTCTTTTTCTAAGAAACTCTTGTTGTCTGTTAAGATTTTTCCACAAGAAAAAACTTTCTCAAAATTATGAGGAACTGAGATTTTTAATAACTCATTATGTCTCTCATTACAATGATTTACCCCCCCAGGCTTAACCCTCTGGGGTCTATGATCCTGCTCAGATCATGTGATATTTAACAAAAAAACTAGTTCACATGGAGCGCTGCTATCATCTTCACTCAAAAGTACAGACCTGAAACTTCCTCCCAATTTTTGTTTGACATTCCTAGGTCATGTAAAACCAAAAATATTATAGTTTTAATTTGATAGTACAGAAATATTTGAGCGTTGGTGTAGCTCTCTGTGTAATTTCACACATAGTTTATTTCGAAGAGTTGTAGCTAACAAGGAAAAAAAACGCCTATAATATACATGTTTTATGGGACTTTTTGAATATAGTTTTATTATGTTTAAATTTTACCTTTTTATATGTACATGTACATTTTCAAGTTCCATAACAGTTCATTGAGCATATTTGTGGTTTTTATTGTAGTAAATAGTATAATCTTTCAACTTGGATTTCATGATTTTTGGGCTCAATATGTTGATAAATTAGGTTAAAGTGAGAAAATAATTGTCAGATCATATAGGTGGAGAAAAAATGGATACCAAATATGGGTATAGTAAACATTTTTTATGTGGTTCATGAAGGGCAAAATCAAAAGTATTCAAAAACGGCCAAAGTAGGCTCAGACCCCAGAGGGTTAATAACCAAATCATTGGAAGCTGGAAATCCTTCTTTAAAATCTGCAGGGTCAGTAAATAAACTGTATTTAACCTTTTTAAATGTTTTTGACACAAAGATTGTTGAACTAATTTTCCCGCCAGTTTTTCTTTTCCTTACTGCAGCTGTGTGCACCTGTCTGACTCTTCTTCCTTTCTGACTCTTTTAAAGATGGATCGGTTACGAGCATGAGAACTTCCGGGGCCGTCAGTACCTGTGGGACATGTCCGACCGCGGAGAGTACAACTGCTACGACAAGTGGTGCGCCCAGGTGGACCACGTCTCCTCCGTCCGTGCTGTCAAACAGGTGAGACGTAAAGCTGGTCAGTTACAGGTCAGACAGTCAGGACTACGGTGGCCCTGAGAGCTCACAGCGCTGCAACTGAAGAAAACACATACAAATACACAAAACACAAGCACATTGAAAAAACATCTTCATCAATTTGACACAACAACAACAACAACAACAAGTGCAGCATTTAGAAAATGCTGCAAAGACCACAACACAACAGAAGTGTTTCCAGAGGACACTTAAAAGTGATGCACACGTCTGGACACCCATGTGATATTGTCATATTGTTTCAAGATAATGATAATTTCACCTTATAACGTGAAAATATCACTTTATATACTTCTGGAAACACTTCTGTTGTGTTGTGGTCTTTGCAGTGCTTTTTCTAAATGTTGCACTTGCTGTTGTCAAATTGATGAAGATGTTTTCTCAATTTGCATGTGTTTTCTTTAGTTTCAGCGCTGTGATCTCTCAAATTCACCGTACAGGACAGGTACAGTCAGACACACCACCATCAGGGGCCGGATTCACAAAGCATTCTTAAGAAAAAAAATGCTTCCCAAGTGCCACTTTTTCCTTAACTTTGCTCTTCAGACAAAATTTAAGAAAATTTGGTATTCATGAAGAAATTCTTTTCTTTTCTTTACTTTTTTCTTAACTTTCTTCTTAATTTTTTTCCCCCTAAGATAGAACTTGAGAACAAATGAGATTCCTGAAAACAAAGTTCTTAGATTTCTTCTCATATTTCTTCACAACTTTAAGAAAAGCCCTCACCAGTCTTATTGTTTATTGTTAAAAGGATCCCCATTAGCTGTCACCAAAATGGGACAAGCTAGTCTTCCTGGGGTCCAAATAAACAAATAAATAAATAAAAAATAAATCACTTAATCATGTAACAATGATAATGTAAAAACAATGACAACATTGTAGACATCATTAAAACATCATCAGAAATTATTCAAATAAGTTATTTCATTCAGAAGTCTTACACTCATTATTACATTCATACAGTCCATTCCCTACTCACAAATTTAAATAGTTTATTCTCAAAAGGTACTTGAAAGATATTTTGCTATTCAGTTTATGTATATTCAGTGGACAATTATTCCAATTATTGATGGCACGATAAATAACTGTCCTCTTTAACATATTTGATCTTGGATTTTTAGTATTTGTTCTTATGGGACAATGTAATTTGTTTGACATTTATTTGATTTCTTTAGTTAGCCCCAGACAATGTGTTAGCAAATTTTGTTCATTGAAGTTGGTCACCGTGGTTTTTTTGTGTGTGTGAATGTATCACATAAAGCTTCTTTTGGCAGTAGACATATAATTGAAATGGCCTGTCAGTCTGTGTGACATGTCGGCCTATTCCTAGATTACACTACAATGTTCTCTAATTGTCACGTGAGTTAAAAATCTAAGAACTTCCTAAATGAGAGAACAAAGAAGTTCCTATACGACAATTCTTAAGAAAAAATGGTGAATAGCATAAAAGAACATTATTAGGAACATCTTATTTTTTAAAAACGAATTAATTAATTTAAAAATATTTTTTAATTAAAGAACTTTCTTTAATGTTATTTCAAGAACACTTTTGTGAATCCGGCCCCTGAACTGTTGTTATCTAACCCTCTGAAGCTCCTGCAGCAGTAACAGCTGCTTTTCCTTTATGCTTATGAATTAATCAAAGCTCAAAGCTTGTAAGAAATAAACTGGTTATCTACAAGAAAGGGAAAAAAAATCTGACTGCAGCCTGCAGATTATAGTGTGTTATGTGGGAAATAATAAACTACAGTCATGTAAAAAATGATTAGACCACCCTTGTTTTCTCTAATTTCTTGTTCATTTTAATGTCTGGTACAACTGAAGGTACATTTGTTTGGACAAATATAATGATAACAACAACAATAGCTGATAAGAGTTTAATTTAAGAGCTGGTATCTAGACATTTTCCATGGTTTTCTTGAAAATAACCAAAATCATTGTCAAGAAAACCATGGAAAATGTCTAGATATGATGATGATGATCAAGAAATTGAAGAAAACAATGGTGTAATAATTTTAGTAGATAGCTGAAAGAAATACCCACGAAAAAGAGATGAAACTCAAACTTTTAAACTCCACAAGAACTCAACTTATCCAAAAACAAACCGACCCACAAGCACACACTCACGGGCAGTTTTCTCTGTTGTTTCCAGGACAACAATCCTGGCAGAGCTCAGCTGTTCGAGCGTGCCGGCTTCTCCGGTAAGAAGATGGAGATCCAGGACGACATCCCCAACCTGATGAGCCGCTACAGCCTCAACAGGGTCGCCTCCATCCGTGTGCTCGGAGGAGCGTAAGTACAGCTTCCTGCCTGCTCTCTTTTACTGCTAGTGATTCCTGAGGAAATTACACTTTTTGTGAGAAATGACTAAAAGCGACAAATCTAGCGACTTTTTCTGGTGTTATTGGAGACTTTTGGAGACTCGTTCCTACTCTTCTTCACGAGTAGCAGGCGCCGTCCCAAAGCACTCACAAGCGGCCAAGTCCTCCCGCAGCAGTCTCTCCCAGCTGCAGTCGGAGCAGGAGATATTAACCCCTCAGCGTACAGTTTGCACCAGTCTGCAAATGAGTCACGCATGCGCAAAATCGCAAAACTCAGTGTCTACTAGTCAGTAGTGGCTCAGGAAGTACCTACCCGAAGCAGGTGCTTTCTGAGCCGCTAACCGGTGAAGTTGGGTGGGTCCTCTCTCCCAAGCCACACCCATAGCAGCTCACTAGGGGGAGGAAACGCGCCAAAAGCCTCAGGGCTAGATGGTTCAGTCAAAGCAGAAAAAAAGTTTTCCATTTTGCACAAAAAACTTCTCTGGTCCGTAAGTTTTTTCCACACTGCAAAAAAAGGAAAAGTTGGGTGAACTCAAAATTCCAAGGCAACAAACTTCGATAAAAATTTTAAGTTAGAAACTTAAACTAAATATTTTAAGTTTTGTTTTTGAGTTTGCTCAACTCTAAATTCAGATTTTTGTCAACTCAACTGTAAGTTGTACTAACTTACAATTTTACATTGTAATAACTTTTAATCCTTACTTCTGCTAACTTCTGCAATGTGCTGAATTGAACGATTGTAACGCCGCTATGAAATGTCAGCTAATGTTGTGACCACAATTTTGAGTTAGCATTGATACGCTAATGGCTACTCTTGTAGCTGTAACAAGCAGCGCCGCTAGCATCAGTTAGCCGCTAGCTTTCGCTAATGACTGAATTTCACTGATTTCCCGAATTTCACAACAAAGACATAAGAGTTAGCAGAACTATTGTCCCTTGTTGTGAACCCCAACTTAAAGTTAAAAGTAACAACAACTCACAAGCTTGTTTTTGAGCATACAACTGGCTTGCTTTGTTGTGCTAACTTACATTATTGCCCTAAATGTAAAAATAATTATATTTCCAAGTTTTACCAACTCAAATCACTGTTTTGGGCCAAAAAAAATACAAGTTGGCTTTTTTGCAGTGCACCAATTGTTTAGGATTAACCAGCACAAACACCTGCAGCCTTTGGTGACATTTGGTGTGTGTGCAGGTGGGCGGTGTATCAGGAGCCGAACTACAGAGGACCTCACTACATCCTGGAGAAGCGCGACTACAACAACTTCTCCGACTGGGGCAGCCAGAACAGCACCGTGGGCTCCATGCGCAGAGTCCGCTTCAACTAAACACCAAGACCAGAACCAGAACCAGAACCAGATCTGATCCACAGAAGACTTCTCCCAACGCCAGACACATGAAACCTGTCAGCTTTACACACTACAAAGCTTATTTTAGTAATAAACTGTACAAAAAGGCAAAACATTTGTCTCAAGTTCATTTTTAAAGGGAGAGAATTTTTATATTTTTGTCAGTTTGTGATTAAACCAGTTGCAGCTTTATGCAAGTCTAAAAAAAAAAGGAAAAAAAGGGTGCCAACACGTAACTATACGTCTTTAATCAAACCAAAACTGCTAATCACAAGTTCTTATGGAAGTTAATTGTTGCAGCTGGTGCAACAAAATCCAGATAAATATTCAGATGTTTGACTGTGAAACCATTTGTTCTGAATCAAATGAGTCTTAAATAATTTGCCAAATTACAAGAAAAATTATCATCCAACAAACTCCAAGATACATGAATAAAATAATATTTCTACAATGAATAATAATACATTATTAAAAATAAATATTAATACCCCTACTGATAATAATAAAAATAAACATGATTAATAAATAAATATTAATACAAATAATTAAAAAAATATTTATTTAAGTAGCCTTGATGTGTGTCTTTAAAAATAATAATTAATTGTATTGATAACAATCCCCGTTGTTTTCATGTTCAAAGCATCAGTGATGTTGTTGCAATATAACCAATACAAATTAATATTAAATAACTTCAATAATAATAATAATAAATTAAAGATACATAAATAATATGTAATGACTAGAAAATTTCCTCCGGCGAAATTCTGAAAGGGCCACGGGGGCTACTGCCGGTGTGTGTACACTATGATGAGATTCTTCAGAGATTTCAAACCATGCCCTTTAACCTCAAAATGTGTGTTTGTGTGTGTGTGAGTGTGTGTGAAACGTGTATCTGGAGGAGTGTGCGCGCTTACGTGCACATTTGTGTGTGTGTAGCGAAAATCGCATAAAGTTACCTGTGTGAGTGTGTGTGAGTAATTAAAATCACATAAAGTTACCTTTGTGTGTGTGTGTGTGTGTGTGTGTTTGCGTGCGCATGTGTTTGGAGCATATGTATGCATGTGTGAGGAGTGTGCGCGCTTACGCCCATGTGTGTGTGTGTATCTGTAACTGTAATCAGATCAAAGTCAATCAGATCAAAGCAATCAACAGAATTAACTGACACCTGTTAATGAAAGAGTGACAGCAGCCAGAGGTGGACTGGAATTTCTGGCCTCGAACAGAAAGCATTTTTGGCAAAACCATAATACCTATCATTGATCCGACTTCACTTTGAGCGTCCTGAGTTCTTCCTGAACGTCTACATATGTTTTGTTTTTTTAGAAAAATGAAAAAATAGCTTTGTTAGAGCGATCTAAAAAAACTGTTACATTTCCCTTTTTCAGAAATCTTCCTGCGTTTTTAATATGGGAGCCAATGAGGCTGTTGGTGCGTGTTGGTGGCGCATCTTTGCGTCCTACGGCCAAACTATAACTCTGACAGCTTTACCAGAGGATTGTGAGGGAGAAGACTAATTTCCTACGTTTCTATGTATAAATTATCTCTGTAGAGTGGAATTTGCAGCCTGGAGCGCAGTTTTCAAATTTATTTTTTGACAATTTTTTCTCTCCCTCTACACTCTGGCGATGATGTCACACACTGTGACACGAACGTTCCGTGCAATACACACCCATTATAATCTCAGAATTTCTCCAAAAATGATCATGGTCATTGAACAGGGATTGGTAAAAAACTATATGACCTATCGAAACGTGGATTAATACACCGATACACAAGACTTCTACAACGATTACTGTTTACAGTTTAAATGGAGTCTCTAGGTGAAATTATGCCAGAGAAGTAGACGTTTAAAAATCTCCAACTATTGTTCTTTTTCGCTCATTTTTTTCCGGCCGTCCCATTCATTTCAATGCAAAATCTTGGGCAGTTTTTCGCGACTTATGTCGCGAAAAATTTGTCCTGAGAATTTGTCCTGCAATTCTTCAAGTTGTAGTACTAGTAGCGGGAGGAAATTGCGTCCAGAAGAGGAAGAAGAAAAAATCCACAGTATAACAGTACAGCTATTGCTGTATGGGACCAGTGCTCTGTGCGATTGCCCCGTGGCCCTAATTACTATTAAATAATTAAGAAAGAAATGCTTTATTTTTCCAAAATTTAGATAAAGTAGAATGACATGGATCTTATTTTTGTTTATTTCATAATCCTGCTGTATATTTTACATTTAAACAATTAAATCAATAAAGAGAAGTTTAATTTTCTACTTATTCTAGGTTGTTTTTTAAATTTATCCCAGTCTGGATGAATATTATGAGTAATAAACATATATCCATCTATTTATGTATCTTTATTTATGATGTTATCTTGACAATAGGGTATTTAGGGTAAAAGTCCACATCTGAGGTCTTAAAGAGTTTAAAAGAACGAAAGAAAAGGAAAATCAGTCGCACTTACTGCCTTTTTTATTTGAGCATCTTCCCATCTGACAGCATCACTGCAGCTATGCCTTCACATAATACATAAACAGTACAAAAATACACGACCCTAGTGGACGGTTGAATAATAAAAAGCTCCTCTTTATGTGGTTTCACTGCAGCCACGAGAGAAAACACACCAACAGTTGGATTTTCTCAGAATGATGAGAAAACAGCTGAGCCTGGTGATATTTTATATTTTTCTTCTGGCTGTCAAATATCATGAAAAAGACCAAAAACCAACAAAAACATGATTTTACAAACAATAACTGTTGGATATATGTTATTCCTCTGTAGCACACAAGCACCATTATGAATTATGAGGATTATTCCGCTGCTGAAAATAGTCCCCAACAACTGCACAATTTCCTCCTGTTTCTTAAAAACAGTGACCAGCTTTTTTAGGAAATTACTGAACCTTAAAACAACTTTAACTAGATATTGATGAGCCGTTTTTAAAGATTTACATCTTCAGTGGGTACCAAGACAAACACAGAGTTGATTTTGGTATTTTCCTTTAAATTAAGGGTCAAAAACTACCAATAGATAGCAGTATTTTCTAAGACTGCAAATCCAAAAACTTACAGAACGTGCAACTGAAACTTGGAACAACCCAAAAACACTTTGAAGGAGGATTGAATTACCTAAAAAATATTCCAGGTACAGAAAACCCTTCATACAGCAGCTGGAAAATATAAGTGGAGCAGAAAAAGGCAAATGTTTCAGTATCTGTTGAGTTAAATCATCAAGTTGTGAATCGACGCACAGTGACAACAGAATAAATCCTCCTCTCTGCAGGAGACAGCATGCACGCTTCAGACTCCTGTTCTGTGCATCAAATATCTCAAACAAATGTTTGTTTAAATACCATTTCCAGTTATTTTTCTACTTATTTCAGCAGAAACTGATTGAAATTGTGCAGGAGTCTCTCAACTCAAGGTGAAGTTCATGATATTTTTCATACAGTTGCTAATTTAATCGGTTGTATAAAGAGATATGTTCCTAGAAAGAAGCGCAAGCTGTGAAACTACGGCAGTAAAAACAGTTTTGGTCCAGTAATGAGTTTTATTTAAAGGTTCCTCTTAGAGCTGCAGCAATTAACTGACTGATCTGCAACTATAATGACAATCGATGAGTCAGTTTCTGAAGCAAAAGTGCCAAATATTTGTGAGAATTTGATGCTTTTGTTCATCAAACTGAGTAACTTTGGGGCTTTGGACAGTTGGTTGAATAAAAAGGAGCAATTTTAAGACATTTCTTTGAGTTGAGGGAAATTATAAGATCTTATATTTTATAGACAAAACAATGAATCAAGGAAATAATGGGCAGCCCAATCAATAATAAACACAATCCTTTGTTACAGATACAGACAGGTGAGAAATGTAAAGGAAAAACCTGATTAAATTAGTGTAACAATGTCATACAGGGCTCAATAAATGATTTGAATCATTGTTGGAGGGTTCAGTCTCCAGATTTTAAATCAAACTGAACACCTGTAAGAGATTTTTTGGACACCTAAGCGTTGAATGAGGGAATATTTCTTGGAAGAATGACGTTCATCTGTCCTGTAGAGTTCAGAGACTTTATGACAAGAAGATTCTGATCTGTGTATCTGTATTTCCTTCGTGTCTTTAACCCTTTAACTGTCTGTCAGTGTTGCAGTTGTTCAGTCAGAAGCATCACTAATGTATGAAACATGCGCACATTAGTCACATTACTGAGTTATTGCCTTGTTCTCTCCTCATTATCAAACAGTTTGCATGGACTTTTATTATCGTAAAGTGTCAATTTTAACCGTCATTTTGAAATTCACTGAGCAGAGAAAAACAATCCCTTGCAGTTTTTGTTGTTGTTTTCTGATCCGAAACAGATAAAGAGGAGACAAACGATGAGCCAGCGTCTCTGGCCTGAACATTTATTCTGCATGTTTTCTGAAGCTTGGAGGGCGCGGACAGTTTGTAAAACACAATCAGTTGCCGTTCTGGTTCATCTGCAGATACTCATTGTGCAGTTTCTCCTGCGTCTCGTACAGCTTGCGCAGCTTCTTGGCTTGTCCTTTGCTCAGCTCCTTCCCTTCAGCGTCATGAGTGGGGAAACCCTGTTGGAGAGACAAGTCTTAGTTTTATTCTGAAAGAAACTAAGATGAAGAAGAAGAAGAAGAGGACACTAGAGGAGTATCTTGTCATATTGTTTATGATAACACCGGTATCATTTTAAATATCCCAGAGCGTGTCCAGCATCTGGAGTTGGTTTAGTTTCAAGAGGGAAGCTGTTGATCAGACTGCTAGTCTCTACACGATATACCCCAAAATAATTAGTATCTTATAAGGTATAAATATATATTAAATAAAAATAGGAAGGCAGCACTTCTATTAATCTGTTCCAACATTCAAAACACCACCCAGTGCAGAAAACTGCAGTTAAACCACTTTAAAAAGACGGTCAAACATGAATATTACAAGCATTACGGTAAAATCGTGAAAGAACCGACTTCAAAATAAAAGTCACCCTTAGTGACAGGAAATGTCACCTGGATTCAATAAATCAGTCTGTTATGAATAAATAAATAAATAAATAAATAAATAAATAAATTAAATGAAAATTAAATCTACTGTCTGCAAACTGTGACTGTGAATGCATATAATTATTTGTGAATAATTACCTAAAATGTCAAATATGAGCCGTTTCTTTTAAATTCAGAAAAGTTAACTAGAACAATTGTATTGGTAGTATGACCACATGCATCAAGAGATTTAACCAAATAGTTGTAAATTTAGAGAAAATATTAAAATATTAAGATTTATATCACGGCATAGCCTAAAAATATAAATATTTATATTGTTCTGCTCGTCTCTACAACATTTACCACAAAATAATTGCAGCTAGTGAGTATATATATAAATAGAAACAATATAAATTATATATGAAGGCTGCACTTTCTTATATCTGTCCCATTGATTAAAAATGAATTAAAAATCAAAAATTGTGAAAGAACCAACTTCAAAATAAAAGTGACCCTCAGGTTAATATGACAGGCAATTTCACATTTATTCAATAAATCAGTAAAAAAAGAAAAATAAATTATGTCTGTGTGAATCATTTATAATAATTTGTGAATAATTACCTAAAATGTAAAATACGAGGCGTTTCCTCCAAATTCAGATTTGTTTACTAGAATAATTGTATTAGTATGACCATATGCATCAAGAGGTTTAATCAAATAGTTGTTATTTTAGAGAAAATATTGAGATATATATCACAGCATAGGCTAAAAATATAGATATATTATTTATAATCTACATAAATCTGTGTGATACAGGTGTGAATGTGTAAATCCTCCTGAATCAAACTATAAGATTATTTCACCTGGAAAAAGAAACATAATTATTTATTTTAATTTTTCAAAAAAAAGTGCAGGAGGGATTTACCGTTTCGTCGAATTTAGAATACTTGTCGGTTTCTGTGCGAAACATTTCACATGGAGGGACCTTCATCTTCGCCAGCTTCGCCATCTGAGACAATAAAAACACAAGTAAATAAATGAACAGCTTCACCTTCAGACAAACTAAACTTCTTTATGTTATATAATTATAATGAAACATCTGACGGACCTCTTGTTCTTGTTTCTTCCTCGCAGCTTCTTCCTTTTTCCGTTTCTTCTCTTCTTCCATCTGTGAAATAAAACATTAATAATGATTACAGATTGTTTGTTGTCGTTGACTGTCAGTTAGTGAATCTGTTGGACATTTTGTGTTTTTCTGGTTTTAACTGTTTGTTTGAGACGTTTTTTGACTCTCACCACTCAAATGTGAGGAAATGTTTCCAGTTTAACAGTAAACAAACTGAACTAAACAGGAAACTCCCTGTGATTTTATTATTTCTGACAGCAATATCAATTATTTCCTTTTTGCAATTATGTGAAATCAAACCTTCAGTCTTTTTTAATTACATTTTAATTTTCTTTACAGTTTACTCACTTTCTCCTTTTTTACAGTTCACTTATTTAATATCTTTTTCTTTTTTCTGTGCGCTTTTTTTGTCGTTTTATTTTTTTTATAAGTTGCATTTTCTTTTTTATTGATAATTTATTATGATCTATATCTTGCTTTTTTGTTATTGACGACTATCTTATTTTGCTGTTTTAACCTTTTTTTTAACTGATCAATGATTTTTTAAATAAAATATATATTGCATTTTCTTCTTTTTTTTTAATTAATGAGATTTATTATGTTTTATATATTTACCTTTTTAACTGATAAATAAGTTTATTATATATATTGCCTTTCTTCTTCCTTTAAATGATGGCATTTATTATTAAATATTATAATTTACCTTTTCATCGTTATTGTTTTACCAGTTCTTCTTATCCTCTTTGCTGCAAATTTCCCCACAGTAGGACTTATAAAGGATTACATTATTTTATGTTAAATAAATAATAATAATTCAGTCTTTTCATTTTATTTTAATTTTCTTTCTACTTTTTTTACAGTTCACTTATGTATTATCTCATGTTTTTTTCTGTGTACATTATTTTGCCGTTTGCCTTTTTATTATTCTTACTTATAGTATAAATTATATCTATCTATCTATCTATCTATCTATCTATCTATCTATCTATCTATCTATATATATATATATATATATATATATATATATATATATTATTGATGAGATTTATTATGCTTTATATCTATATTTCTTATTGTTGACTATTTTTTTTACTGATAAATTATTTTACTCCATAATATATATTGCATTTTCTCCATTTTTTTGATGACATTTATATGTTGATTATATCTTTTATTCTATTTTTTATTTTTTTATTTTTTTATTCTATTTTCTTTTTATTAATGAGATTTATTGTTTTACATGTTGCTTTTTGTTATTGTCAACTATTTAATTTGTTGTTGTTTAACTTTTTTAAGTGATAATTATTTTGTTATACATCATATATTATCTGAGTTTTCTTTTCTTCTCTGTCTTTTACTTATGGGATTTATTATATATTTTATCAAATTTTGATGAGATTTATTATGTTTTAAATGTTGCCTTTTGTTATTGACAATTTTATTTTGCTGTTTTTTTTTAACTAATAAATTATTTTATAATATATTATATATTGCTTTTGCTTCTTTTACTGATGCCATTTATAATTTGTTATATCTTGAGTTTTATTTTCTTCTTTATTTCTTACTGATGACATTCATGATATATTTTATTTTTCCCTTTGCTGCAAATTTCCCCACAGTAGGACTTATGAAGGATTTACTTTTTGTATGTCATCTTTGTAATGATTATGTGATTATTGTCGGTATTTCTTCTCCTTCCTCACCTGCTTCTTCTCCTCTCGCTCCTTCAGTAATGTCTCCTTGTCCACCAGTTTCACCACCGTGGGTAAACCTGGAACACAGACTCTGTTTCATCACCACTTTAACACCGTTAACCTGAACTTCTTTACAACAATTACTAAAAAAACAAAAATCATGGAAACGAAAAGCTAAAATCCATTTTGTTACCTTCGTGATCTTCCAGTCGGACTCCCAGCTCCGGCAACGTGTCGTCACGGACAACATCACAAAGTTTCAGCAGCTCCGTCACTAAATAAAAGAAAGAAAAAATGAATTAGAACCTGAAGGAAAAAAAAGTGTAAAGATATCTTGAGAAATGTTTCCAGCTTGGAGAAAAGGAGAACAGGGTCATTCAGACACTTCTAACCTTTTTGTTCTCGGGCGATTTTGCGGACGTTTTCTCTGAAGTCTGACAGCACCGAGAGGTACGGCATCACTGTGCTCTCCAGCTGACAAACACAGCACAGACAAGATTTACTGCATGTTTCTGTAAATACCTGCAGCTCGAAATGTAAATCTGTGCATTCACTATTTTGGTGTCCGGTGTTGGTGTCTGAACTTTTATATTAGTATTTATGTATTAGTATTTATGCAATGTATTTATGCAATGCTACTGAAGTTAATTTCAAATAATAAGTAAGTAAGTAAGTAAGTGAGTAATTGAGTGAGTAAGTAAGTAAGTAAATAAGTACATAAATTAATAAATGAGTAAGTGAGTGAGTAAGTAAGTAAGTAAATAAGTACATAAATTAATAAATAAGTAAGTAAGTGAGTAAATCAATCAATAAATAACTAAATAAACAAGCAACTAAGTAAATAAATAAGAAAGTAAGTAAGGAAAATAAATAAGTATATAAATAAGTAAGTAACTAAATAAATAAATACGTTTAAATATAATTATTTTTTATAAAAAAGAAATACTGCTTCAAAAGGACTACTTTAGTTCATTTCAGTGGAATTGTATCTTATAATTTGACATTTATTTATTTCAGACTTTTTTTGCAGGTTATCAGGGTCTTTGTAGCCAAAAAATTGTTAAGTTGAATGAATTAAGTTGAGTGTTAAATTATTTAATTTTCACAAGAGGGATTGATGAAGTATATATATAATATAATGCGTTTATATATAAAATATGTTTTTGACACAAGGTAAGGTGGGTTTAAGATAGATTTCTTACACATTAATAAGCAGTATATCATCATGAAAAAATAATTACATTTAAAAAAAAAAGAAAAAAGAAATAAAGTAAGTAACTAAGTAAATAGATAAGTAAAAAAGGAAGTAAATGAATAAGTAAATAGATAATTAAGTAAATAAGTAAGTAAACAAGTAAGTAAATAATTAAAAAAAATAAATAAGTGAGTTAGTGATTAAATATGTAAGTAAATAAGTAAGTAAATAAGTAAGTACGTAAGTAAATAAATATCAGGGTTTTGTAGCCAAATAATTGACTAATAATTGAAAGTTGAAGAAATTATTTAATTTTTAAGTAATAATATCTATAATATAATGTGTTTATATATAAAATATGTTTTTGACACGAGGTAAAGTGGGATTACGATAGATTTCTTACACAAACATTAATAAGCAGTATACAATCATGAAACAATAATTACATTGCCCCCCCCAAAAAAGAGAAGAAAATATAAAAAAAGTTTAGTTTTTTTTACTTACATCCACGTTCTGGTTTTGTCCTCCCACTGGGAACCCGATGGGCTCCGATCCTTCAATGGCTCCAAATATCTGAAGAACAAAAGCTTCATTTCAGTGGATTCAACAGCAGCAGCTTTGCTTTCCCTCCGACACAGAGACCTGAGAGCAACTGAATGACAGAGACAGCAGCTCACCTTCAGTGTGGCGGTGAGGTACGTGGCGACGCTCTCCACCAGCATGCGGTTCGGTCTCAGCTTGGCGCTCTTCCTGCCGGCGATGTAGCTGTTGCTCTGACCGACCAGCACTCTCATCTCCTCCATGGCGGTGCGAGTGTCCACGTTGTCACAAAGAGCCTCGTGGACGGCCGACTTCCTGTCGTAGAAACTGGACGACACAAAAAAACATTCAGCTGTTAGTTGTTTTTACTGGTTTGAATGCAGTCGTCAGGTTGGTCTTTTTTCAACCTCAGAACACAGGCCTTCAGGTTTGAAGGGCATATTTTCTTAAAATATTTTTTTTTTATTAAAAAAAAATCACAATTTATCACAGCTATAAACTGTAAAAACAGAAATATTCCGCATATTTTTATATTTCTGATGGTCTTTGAAGGAATTATGTGTAATTTACACTTCCATCAGGAAAAATAACCAAACTGAAGGGTAAAATAGTGAGATTTCACCCAAATCTCTTCATTTGTAATTTAATAAAATTAAAAAATAAACAGTTTTTGCTCCTCGGCAACACTGAAGACATGAACGACTCAACTGAGACCGACAAAAAGTCTGTTAAACTTGGACTGAACTGCAGGCTGCTTGCACAGAGCAGAGAGGAGAGGACAGGAGAGATTGATGGTAAAGTTTGTAAAAATTTAAATATTTTAATACGTATGGTTTGTGGAGCAAACGTTTTTTTCCCAGTATCAGTGACATTTGTAGCCACTTGGAAAAATGTTCCATGTTGAGAATGGAATCTGAATATAGGGATATGATAAACTAAGGAAATGATCAGAGATTTCTGCAGGTTCAAGCCCCCCTTCAGCCAGTGAATACCTGTGGGGTGGACATGGAGGTGGTGCCAAGTTCTAAGTATACCTGGATAATAAGTTGGACTGGTCCCTAAACACAGACCCTCTTTTTCTTCTTGAAGCTCAGATCTGTGGACATGTGTAGTGCGATGCTGCAGATGTTTTATCAGTCTGTGGTGGTAGTGTGTTGTTTTATGCTGCAGTCTGCTGGGGAGGCAGCATCACACACAGAGATGAAGGCGGTTGGACAGACTGGTCTAAAGAGCTGGTTCTGTGGTTGGAGCCAGGTTGGACACACTGGAGGAGGTGGTGGAGAGATGACCTGTCAACATGTTCCAGGCCATCCTGAAATACCCAGATCATCTGCTACACAAAACCTTTATGGACCAAAAAAACAGCAGTGGACGGCTCCTCTCTCTCTGTTGCAGGACGGAGAGATACAAAAGATCCTTCTCTCCTACAGCCATCAGGCTGTCTCATTCTAACAGAGATTCTACCCTAGGGGATAAATAAAGTCATTTTGATTTGATTTGATTCCATTTTTTCCAGTTTTTGTGAAATTAATTATTCAAGAAATTCAACTTGAACTTTTTGTTTTAATTAATGATTTGTGCCATTCTAACCGTGTTATTCTGCAAAAAAGAAATGTTTGAGTTCTCCCTACTTCTAGACATCATTGTACTGATTCTATAGAGGTGCAGGACCTCTTTAGATTTTTTATATGTTATATATGCAGTGAAAAACGAGGGCACAGTGAGTAAAATGAGACCAAACAAAGGAAAAACTCCTTTGGGTTCAGATGGTAAAGACCTTCACATGTCTCAGGCTCTTTTTCTTCCCGTTTTGGAAGCTTTCAAGAGGTTAAACCTTACAAACAGGTTTATCTGATATCCCTGAGAGTAACCCATCGCTGCTGCCTCTCACCTGTTGTTGAGCTCCACCTCTGCTGCCTCCCACTTCTCGTATCGCCCGGTGATGTCAGTAGGAGCGCGCATTATGTCTTTCACATTCAGGAAGAACTCCTGTCACATGAAAAAAGGACACAAAGCAGCAGATTGATAACAAAAAAACCACACATTCTCTGGTTTTATAACATTTGTAAACTAAAAGGCCCGTTAATAATATTGTCAACTTACGTTCATGAACTTCTCGTACTGGACGGCCGACTCCATGGTGTTGGAGGAGTAGTCCAGGGTGTCTTTCCAGGAATGCATTAGGAAGGCCAGACGGAGCTGACGAGCTGCAGGAGAACCAACAGACAAGGGTTCAATACTACAGAGGAATTACAGATTCCTTCTGCTACATTAAACAGAATGAGCTTCAGTTTAGACAGTAAAAAAAAAACATTTTCATTATAAAAACAAGTGTCTAGAGCATTAAAAACATGCAGCTGCAGCAGATAAATGAGTCACCTGTGTTCTTTGCTAAGGCGTCTTTAATGGTGATGAAGTTCTTCAGAGATTTGGACATCTTGCAGCCGGCGATCGTCAGGTGTCCAGTGTGCAGGAAGTATCGCACCCAGTGATCGTTCTCAAAGAAAGCCTGCGAGGAAAAACAACTATGTAGCATTCTCTTTGACAGCACACGGCTTCAAATACATCACAGTTAATCAAGTAAGTAAGTGTGTAAACAAATTAATAAATAAGTAAGTAAATAAGTAAGTGCGTAAATATGTAAGTAAGTATGTAAATAAGTAAGTAAGTAAGTACGTAAATAAGTAAGTAAGAAAGTACGTAAATAAGTGAGTAAGTAAATAAGTAAGTAAGTAAATAAGTACGTAAGTAAGTAAATAAGAAAGTAATTAAGTAAGTAAGTAAGTACGTACGTAAATAAGTAAGTAAGTAAATAAGTAAGTAAGTAAGTAAATAAATAGGTACGTAAATAGGTAAGTAAATAAGTAAGTAAAGAAGTGAGTAAGTGCGGAAATAAGTAAGTAAGTAAATACTTAAATAAGTAAGTAAATACGTAAGTAAGTAAGTAAGTAACTAAGTAAATAAATAAGTAAGTAAGTAAATAAGTAAGTAAGTAAGTACGTAAATAAGTAAGTAAGTAAATAAGTACGTAAGTAAATAAGTAAGTAAGTACGGAAATATGTAAGTAAGGAAATAAGTAAGTACATACGTAAATAAGTAAGTACGTAAATAATAAAGAAAGTAAATAAGTAAGTTAGTACGTAAGTAAATAAATAAATAAATAAGTAAGTAACTATGTAAGTGAGTAAGTAAATAAATAAGTATGCAAGTAAGTAAGTAAGTAATTAAGTAAATAAGTAAGTAAGTAAGTAAGTATGTAAATAAGTAAAATATAAAAGAACTAAGTTCATCTTTAAATATCTACAGTAGGAGCAATTTGTTTGTAGTTAGAATAAAGTTATTAATAATGAGTGATATTGTTTGTTTGATTAGCTTTTAGTATTTTATTTTTAATAGTTTGGCTTTGAGACACAGAGGGAGCCGTGACTTCTTTGTTCTTTGCTTGCTTGTTTTTGGATAAATGAAACTGAGAAATCTTAATTGGACAATAGACTTCTTCTGCCTGCGTACAGCTCATACTCACGGTGCATCAGTGGCCCTTTAATTCTATTTTTAAATTTGAGTTTGCTACTTTAATTGCAGTTTGTGTGACTCACTGCAGCCATGTTTCCAAGTTAAAGTTAAAGGTTCTTTAGAGACAAACAGGAGCAAATCTTTCCCTGCTGTTGTACCTCAGACTGAGCCAACTCGTTGTCGTGATGAGGGAACCGGAGATCGAAGCCTCCGCCGTGGATGTCCATGGACTCTCCCAGGATAGATCCAGCCATGGCCGAACACTCAATGTGCCAGCCTGGTCGTCCCTGTTTCAACAAGAAAATATTCAAAAAAACAAAAAAGTAAAAAAGTTACTCATTTTCTCATTTCTCACACGCTGTAGTGCCATTTTTTGGAGCATTTTAATATGCTATCCACCAATACAATCCTTACATCCCACATTTTAATAATATGTCTTGACCTATGTCCATAATTATGAAATAAATTGCTAAAAAGTGCAAAAAAACCATATCACACCCAGTGATCATTCTCAAAGAAAGCCTGCGAGGAAACACAACAATGTAACATTCTCTTTGACTGCACACGGCTGCAAATACATCACAGTTAATCAAGTAAGTAAGTAAGTAAGTAAGTAAGTAAGAAAGTAAGTAAGTAAGTAAATAAGTAAACAAGTAAATAGGTAAGTAAGAAAATAAGTAAGTAAGTAAGTAAGTAAGGAAGGAAGGAAGGAAGAAAATAAGTAAGTAAGTAAGGAAGGAAGGAAGGAAGAAAATAAGCAAGTAAGTAAGTAAGTAAATAAGTAAATAAGGAAGTAAGTAAGTAAGTAAATAAGTAAATAGGTAAGTACTTACTTACTTATAAATAAGTAAGCAAAAATAAGTGCATTTCACTGCTTTTCTAAACTGGAGGCGTGTGGGGAATGTGGAGAAGAACCTTGTTATATTAAATCCAAACTCTCACTTTCAGAATGAACGCTCACCTTCCCCCACGGAGAGTCCCACGAAGGCTCTCCAGGTTTGGAGGCTTTCCACAAGGCGAAGTCATTGGGAGACTTTTTCTCACTTAATCTGTCAGCAGAGATGCTCAGGTCGCCTGCAGGGACAAAAAAGATACAGAAAACAGTTACAAAGAGAAAATCACCTTCAGCTTTCAAGGTAAAGTGAAGGATTTGAATATTTCTGACTTTGGTGACTCCTAGTAGAATAAACAAATAAAAAAACATGGATTTAGTTTTTCTACAAACAGAAACTTTTTTATTTATTAAAGTATTATTTTATTGTTTTCATTGTTTTTTTATTTATTACTATATTTGTGTATACTTTTTAGTGTATTTTAATGACTGTACAGCACTTTGGTCAACTGAGGTTGTTTTTAAATGTGCTCTATGAATAAACTTTGACTTGACCTGCTATAATCACGTACAAAGTGAAACTGTTCTGGCAGCTGAAATGTGTAAAAACAATACCTTCTCCCTCCTGTTAAACTTGTGGTAATAAGTTGGAGTTAAGTTGGCGAAGAAGATGTAACAGAAGACTGGGTGACAATTTATACTTTGTGCACTAGAACAAAAACAAAATTGTCACCCTCAACACGTCAAAATTGCACACGTCAACATGAAGACCGAACAAAGGTGAAGCCCAATTACATCTTTTATTACAATAATTTACGTGAAATATGGAACCCGGACTTTTTTTACTTGGTCTATACCCAGAGGGGCAAAACATAAATTACCATGAACAAGTTTTTCTTAATTTGTGTTTGTTACAGGCAAAACAAGTGATTGCTTTAACATGGAAAAACATTGATAAACCAGCATATCACAGTAGTTTAAGGAATTATCTTTATGTTTGCCCCTGGAAAGAATTACATACACGCTTAAGAATAAACAAGAGGTGTTTCAAAGAGTAGGGGACGTTTTATACATTATATTAAGAACAATAATTTGGCTCATTTAATAAACGAACCTGGAGCAGAATAATTTTACCCTCTGCATAGCTATACTTCTTTTCATTTGCTCTATACTCGTGTACTATTTTCTGAATGGATCCTCAAGGACTATTGTTCTTAAATTAAGCTACCTTTGGCCGCCATGTTCGTGTGTGTTGGCTTGTTTTGTATTTTTCTTGTGACCTATGTGTCAATTTTGTAAATCAAAACTCAATAAAAATATTGTTGAAAAAAAAAAGAAATATGGGACTGATGACGTTTGTGTGAGTTTCAAGTTTTAATTCAACAAAATAAAGATAAAGAAGATGTATAAAGTTCAGATAAATATTAGTAAAAAATAATAATATTAATAATAATAATCTTGTGTGAAGTACTGTGAAATGATTTGATCTTTAAGTTTGTCCTAAAGTAAAGTATTTGTTTTATTCACCCCTCTGTAAGCTGTTTGGCTACAGAGAAAACAGTTGATACATGCAGAAAAAGCAAGAGTATTATTATTGTTATTATTATTATTATTATTATTATTGTGTGAGAGGTTAGCTGAGAGTTTGTCCTCACCTCTCTGGCCCTCAGGACATCCTGCAGTATCTGACCTGCTATAATCACGTACCAGGTGAAACTGTTCTGGCAGCTGAAATGTGTAAAACGTACCTTCTCCCTCCTGTAGAGCTTTCTGATCTCCGACTGCCTCCGGCACCAGTTTGGCGTACGAGTGCTGTGGACTGGCATCAAACTTGGAGGTGTCGAAGTAAACAGAACCGTTGGATTCATAGCTGCAGAAAGACATATCAGTAAATCTGTACTGTGGATAACTGACAGTGTGGGTGTGATGTGAACTGTTCCTCACCCATAACCATTTGAGACAACCTTCTTCACAAAGTCCACAATCTCAGGCACGTACTCGCTGACTCGAGTCAGAACGTCTGGAGGAAGAACCTGGAGGTCACAAACAGGATTTATTAAGATTTCCCTTCAGAGGAACAGAATTTTAACTGTCACTTTTTTGGAAATTCTTAAGGGTTTTTTGGATATAAAACTGTAAGCACAAATATTTAAGGTGTGAATATCAGACTACTCAAGTTATTTATTTTGTTGCTGTGTGGTATCTTCTCTTTTATCCTTTTTTTTTTAACTGTAAATTGTGTTTTTATCTTATTATCCTTAATTTACTTATTTAATTTTACTAATTATACTTGTTTTTTAATTAATATTTTATTGCTATGTCTTTTATTTATTTATATAACAACTATAAAACAATAATAATAAAACAATATGACTTAACATTGATAGTATTATTAATTACTAATACTATTAATAATTAATAGTAATATAATTGTTAATAATAATATAATTAATAATTATAATATAAAAAACATTATTACTATTACCAACAACAAAAATATAATTATTGTTAATAATAACAAAAACATTTTTTAAAATTATTATTTAATTATTATCAACAATACTTTTATTATTGTTGTTATTATTATTATTATTATTATTATCATTATTATTATATCCCCCCCATGACCCTAGTTAGGATAAACTGTTACGGATTATTATAATTATTTTTATTGTTGTTTATTTTGATTTTTGTGCCTGACCAGGACCTTATAGACACTGTGCTTGGTGTAACTCACGTTGAGAGCCTCCATGTCTTTGTGGTACTCTCCCTCCCAGTAGTTGGGGAGAATGGAGAAGATGGAATTCTCTGTGACTTTACTCCCAAACTGATGATCCAACCACTCAGCCAGCAGGTCCTTCGAGCTCTCCAGCAGCACCTGGGAGGAACATTAAACCCAATAATAAGTAGGATATTCCAGCACAAATGGCACTAAATTAAAGAAGCAGTCCTGCTGCTCTAACACTGTTCACTCTAGCTACTTAGCACTTCTGTTAATTCCAAATAAACTGGAGATGAATCAAATACTTTCTCTTCTCAGTAAAATGCTTACTTACTGCAAAGAGCTCCTTGGTGTTGTACACAGCATGAATTAAATAGAGTAAGTTTAATATTCTGTCAACAATATTCAAGAGAAATTCATTCACTTAATAAACAACTTTTTCTTTATATATTTTAAGACACGTACAAGCAACCGTCTCCTAAAGGAACAGTTCAGTTGTTTTGTTGTTGTTGTTGTTGTTAGGGTTGTCAAAAGTATCGATACTCAAAAAAGTATCGACACTAAAACACTGTATCCAGATACAATACTCATTTTCAAAAGTATCGATACCTAGCCAAGGAATGAACACTTAAGTTAAGTTATTGTTATTTTTTTAATCAAGCTTTCCTAATATTGTGCACAGCATACAACCTCGAAATATTGTTCTAATTGTTATTGTTTATTGTATTTATTTATTTTTTGCACTACCTCAGACCTGAAGCTTGTTATCGTAGTTGCAGTTTCTTTTTTCACAACTGTTTTTTATTATAAATATTTAACCTGTGGTTCTGTTCATTTTTACATGTTGCATTTTTCTTGTTAATAAAAATATTTCTGTTCAATTTTGGGGTCTTTGTTTTTATCCTTGTGGTATCGAAAATGGTATCGAGTATCGAGTTGAAAATTTTAGTATCGTGACAACCCTAGTTGTTGTACAGATTAAACTAGTAAGATGCAGTTTCCAGAGATTGTGCTGAGCTAAATTAGCCAGCTGGTGATAGTTTCATATTGAGTGTACAAAACTGAGATTGATATCAATCATTCAATTTATATTTCTGAAAATGTCACTATTCCTTTAACCCAAGTTTTAAAAAAAAGAGCCACAAACAGATTTTCATGTATTATTCTGTCACTGTCCATGTGTGGATTGACAGTAAAGTGACTGTAGTGAGCGTGTTGTGAGCTCCGGCTCACCTCTGCCAGAGGCTGAACCACGTCTGCTGCTGCTTTGCCCTCCATCGCTGCCTGCAGGGGCTGCAGAGCGGCGGTGACGGCAGCGTCCAGCCGCTCCAACATCTGCTTCTTATCAGGGTCTGTCGTCGCTGCCAGGTGGGCCTGGAAGGGCTGGAAAAACACACACACACACACACACAAGTATTCATCAGTGTTATGATTTTAAGTTAAGATAAGATCAGACTTTATTTATACCGCAGTGGGGGAATTTAGTCGTCACAGCAGCTCAAGATGCAGACACATAGATACAGAAAACAGAATAAAGAATTAGGTCCGGGACTTTAACGCGTTAATTAAGATTCATTAATTACACAAAAATGAACGTGTTGAAAAAATGTACGCACTTATTTTTGCACCGCGGAACGTTTCTCACTGGATGAGTTTCAGGCGGACCGATTATACTGGAGCACCAACTAGCGTTTAGTGTTACTAAAAACCAACGGTGTTTTACTTAAAAAACAAAGTATTCTAGTTTACAGAAGGTCTACCTACCTATAGGCTACCTGAATTTATGAAATGTACTATATTTCTAAATATGCTATTGCTACACTTAATGGCAAAAATTGCACTGCTCTGTTGGACTTGAACAAAAATAAACAATATTTTTGCTTAAGCTTATGTATTCAGTCATTATTCAATGGTATACTAAAAAAATTACTTCTCACTGTTCTCAGGTCAAATATTTATATGCGATTAAAATGTGATTAATTAATTACAAAGCCTCTAATTAATTAGATAACATTTTTTAATCGAGTCCTGGCCCTATAAAGATTATAAGACATATGGGTCAATAACGTGATCTAGCACAGTGTCAGTTGGTGTAACCAGTAATTTTTTCCCCATAAAAATCTGATTATATACAGGGAAATAAATGTAAAACTAAAATGAGAAAAATACAATCCACGTTTACATTACAACAAATTTTTACATAATTTGTCAAAACTTTTGAAAAAAATGGTTGTATTTAGAATATGTTCTGCTCAATATTGACGAAATGTGTAAATGTAGAAATACTAAAAAAAATGTATTTTATGTTTTTTAAAATGAAGTAATTATATGAATAAGTCCACTTAAATAAAATGTAGGTGGATGAAGTATTTATTATTTATCATTTTTTGTGGTTACACTATTTGACGGCTACATGAAGACAAAACAAAGGTGAAGCTCGATTACATTTTTTTATTACGATAATTTATAAGTTAAACAATAAATATTGGACTGATGCAGTTTTTGTCATTTTCAAGTTTAAGTGCAACAAACCATGGATATAGTTGAGATAAATAATAGTTATAAATAATAATATTATTACTAGTAATCTTGTGTGAAAGGATTTGATCCATAAGTTTGTCCTGAAGCAAAGATTTGTTTTATTCACTCCTCTGTAAGCTGTTTGGCTGCACAGAAAAGAGGCGATCCATGCAGCAGAAGCATGAGTATTATTATTATTATTATTATTATTATTATTGTTTTAAAGGTTAGCTGAGGGTTTGTCCTCACCCCTCTGGCGCTCAGGACGTCCTGCAGGATCTGAGCGGCTGCTGGCTGCTTCTCCTTGTACTGCTCCAGGAGGTGGTTCTGCCGAGCCCTTTTAATGATCTGAGGGACAGAAAACACCAACACCATAACTACACACACTAAACAATTACTTTTTAATATAAATGTTGAAATCATTGAGATGTTTCTCTGCTGATGTTTGTGCATAGACAAACAACTCAAAACCACAACATCTCAGATGTCTTGTTTTATTCAGATCCGTCTGAATAGATAAATGCTTTTCGGATCAAGATATGAGGATAAAATTGAGGATATGATACTTTTGTTTTAGTTCTGCTGCCCTCATATTTCCGCCTTTTGTTTGGCTCTACTTTTCTTGTAAATTTGTGTTTTTCCCCCTTAATCTAATAATTTAATAAATTCTGTATAATCAGTACAAAATATGTTATTAATATTTGTGATTTTTTTCTTGTAAATTTGTGATTTTTTTCTCATACATTTAAAAATGTAATAAATATGGTATAATCAGCCCAAAATATTTAATCATTATTTGTTATTTTTTTGTTGTAAATGTCTTTTTTCCCCCAAATTTGTGATTTTTCCCTAAATTTCATAATTTAATAAATACTGTATAATCAACACAAAATATATTATTATTTGTGATTTTTATCTTGTAAATTTGTCATTTTTTTCTCAACCATTTAAAAATGTAATAAATACTGTATAATCAGCCAAAAAATATTTAATCATTATTTGTTATTTTTTTCTTGAAAATTTGTCTTTCCCCCCCAAATTTGTGATTTTTTCCCTAAAAAAAAATTTATATTTAATTATTATTTGTGATGTTTTTTTCTTGTAACTTTGTAACTTTTCTCGTAAATTTAATAATTTAATAAATACTGTATAATCAGTATAAAAACTTTTTATAAACAATTTTTATTTCATGTCAGAACAGAAGAAAGTCTTTATATCAGAAACTAACAGGTAAGGAAACAAATGATAACGAGAGAAAACTGTAAATTAAGGCCTTTCAAGTTTATTTGATTAAAAAACATTTCTAATAAATGAAACTCACTTTGTCGTCGATGTCTGTGATGTTCATGCAGTAGAGGACGTCGTACTTGAAGTAGTCCTTAAGTATCCTTCGCAGAATATCAAAAGATATGTAGGATCTGTTCAGAGAGAGGTTAGGAAATTAAATCTGTGACACCAGAACAAACATTCAGACCAAAGAGTTTAGGGTGAACCTGACGTGTTGACTTGTTTACCTGGCGTGTCCCATGTGTGAGGCATCGTAGACTGTCGGTCCGCAGCAGTACCACGTCACTGTATTCCCTTTCTGAGGAACAAACGGCTCCTGAAACATGAAGACCATGACGATGATGAGAATAAATCAAGCAACAAAACCCTAATAATGATTCTATCTGATCTCTGCGGAGTCTCATTTCCGCCGTAAGGCCTCGATCAGACAACAAAACAAAAGAAAACAACAACGACTACGGCTGCCCTATCAGCCCCAAGTCAGTATAATGAGAAGCTTAATAAGAACTTACTGTGTCACAATAATGAGAATAAGGAGCTGTATCTTTTTAGAAAGTTTCTTTTCATGTTGAGTGTCTAACGACTGCAGTGTCTTTATCTGTGCTTTATGTAACCAAATGTCCTTCTTTTGTGAGAGAAAGAGCCGACACTTTTTTTTAGTTTTTCCCTTGTAAATTTGTGAATCTTTTCCCTGTTCATTTGTGGGTTTTATTAAAAAATATAAATTTGTGAGTTTTTTGCTTGTAAAGTTTTTTTCCCATGAATTTGGAACTTTTTTTTCCTCATAAAGTGATTTTTTTCCACATGATTTTTTAACTTTTTCTCTCATGAATTTGTAACTTTTTTCTCACGATTTTGTAACTTTTTTCTCATAAATTTGTAACTTTTTTTCTCATAAATTTGTATTTTTTTGTAGTAAATTTGTAATTTTTTGTAGTAAATCAGTGAGTTTATTTTCTTGCTACTTTCCTCTCGTAAATTTGTGATTATTTTTCTCATAAATTTGTGATTTTTCTCCCTCATTAATCTGAAAATTTCTTGTAAATTTGTGTTTTCCCGCCAAATTTGTGATTTTTTTTTTTCTCTCATAAATTTGTGTTTTTTCTCTCTCTCATTAATTTGAAACGTTTTTGTAAATTTGTGTTTTTTCCCCCAAAGTTGTGCAAAGTTCAGTTCTTTTGTCCAGAGTTCGTTTGAGCGTTCACAGCAGCAGAAACCAAACGGATGATCAGACAAAACTGGCCATGATTTTGAGATACTTTTTACTTTATACTAGAAAAGTAACAACGAAGCTTCGTTAAACATTTGCTTTATTTTTTACCCCACTAGATGGCGCTCTTGGCTTACAAAAGGCTCTAGAAATGAGAGAAAATAAAGCAAATGTTTCATGAAGCTTCGTTGTCACTTCACTACTTTATACTTGTCTCACCATAATCACTTACAGGACCTTTTTTTGTTTCATCAGTAAGTTTTTAAGTTTCATCTTATTTTTGCATTTTCCTGGCAGAATGAGCTAACAAAGTTTTCTGTATGCATGTAAAACTGTAATACAGCGTTAAGTTTCACTCAGATCAGATTGTTTTGATGATTTGCAGCCTGTGACGGTTTAACAGTCTTAAGATTGTCCTTTTTTAAATTCAGGGGGTGCCAGTTCTGACCCTCGACAAGTGAAATGTAAGTTTGTCGCGTGTCAAACCAAGAAACCAAACAATCATCTTTCAGTTTGTTACTTTGGCTCACAGTGATTGGATTTGATGAAGAAGGTGTGTCTGTCCTTCAGTTATTTCTCACTAATAAGAATAAAGTCGACTTATCAAGCTTGCCTAATATTGTGCACAGCATACAAAATATTGTTGTAATTGTAATTGTTTATTGTATTTATTTATTTTTTGCACTACCTCAGACCTGAAGCTTGTTATCATTAGTTGCAGTTTCTTTTTGCACAACTGTTTTTTATTATAAATATTTAACCTGTGGTTCTGTTAATTTTTACATGTTGCATTTTTCTTGTTGTTAAAAATACTTCTGTTAAATTTTGGGGTCTTCGTTTTCATCCTGGTGGTATCGAAAATGGTATCGAGTATCGAATATTTTCCTGAGTATCTGTATTGAGTTGATACGTTTCCTGTAGAAGCCGCCAGTCAGTCTTCTGCTCTTTATGACCTGATGATCAGTCTGATCTCTAACAGAAGAGTAAACTGATAACCTTCACACAAGCATTCTTATTTAGGATTAAAGGTGCTTCTTTGAGCTGCACCTCTGTTAAACTATTAATCTATTCACCTTGGTTCTGGTCAGACTGTTGTAGAGTCGGAGCTGTGGAACTTCTGTTCCTGCTGGTGGAGACCAGGCCGGCTGGACCCGCTTCCCTTTCACTGACGTCAAGAAAGAAAACAATCATTAGGAATGTTGAACATTTTTAGTTTATCTTCATGCTTCACATAAAAATGTAAAGCCACTGTGTGCAGGACTGTAACTGTGATTTTAAATTTGTGCTGTTTTTTTCTCGTAAATTTGTGATTTTTTTTCTTGTAAATTTGTCTTTTTCCCTGCAAATTTGTTTTTTTCTCCTAATTTGTGATTTTTTTCTCTCATTAATTTGTTACTATTTTCTCGTAAATATTTGATTTTTTTCTCTCATTAATGTGTTACTATTTTCTCGTAAATTTGTGATTTTTTTCTCGTGAATTTGTGATTTTTTTCTCTCTCATTAATTTGTGATTTTTTTCTCTCATTAACTCTTAACCTTTTTCTCGTAAATTTGTGATTTTTTTCTCATAATTTGTAACTTTGATCTTGTTAATCTGTGAAGTTTTTTTCTCGTAAATGTTCGGACTTTTTACACTTGCATTCGTAACTAAAAACTAACCCACCAGAATTCACCCAGACGTTATTATTCTCCTTAAACTGAATTCTTAAGAAAATAAATATAAATATAAAATATAAAATAAATCAATTTAAGCTCACCTTGTTTATTAAAGATGCATTACTGTTATTACTTATTTATACCTGCATCTCAAGCTGTCTGAATGAAAAACATTCTGCAGAAGTGAAGCATTAAAGATGTTCTCTACTCTTGTAATTAATTGTTTAAATTGGATTAAATTTGTTTTTCATCACAAAGCTGTTGATTAAAACGTGTCAGATGGTCACTGAAGAGGAGAAAAATCTTCAGCTCTAATCATTAAAATTTGAGATAATGATAACTGTAAACCATTCGCTACAAGCAACAACACTCGGCTCAAACTGTGAAAAAATGATCTGATCTCAGACAAAAGAATCTGCTCATTAGTTTTGTTCTGCAGTCAGATGCAACACATCATCTTATTGTGAAAGGAATGCAGATCAACACGTTCAGTTACTGAAAACTCAGTTTGCAATCCAAGCAGCACATACCAGCCCCAAACACCCAGCAGGCACATATTAACATAGAAAAACTTTGAGGGCTGTGCTGAATGTCAGTTTGAACAAAGATAATTATTGTTGAAGAAAACACTGGACAACACTGTAAATCTGTGAATCACAGCCTTGTGCAGGATTCCCCTGTGAGTTTGTTGTTGAATCAGCGTATCGGCCCACAATATGATTTTATCCCGATAGTATATTATTGTGATTTTAAGCATTTTGCGATATGGTGAGTATTGCGATACAATATATTGCGATTTAACCGTTTAACTGCATTTTTTGTCACTAAATTAAATTCAATCAATAATTGTTTTGTCCAATAAGAGATACATTCTCAGTGTATTCATCTCACTTCAGTCATTTTATTTCTCCACAATGAGAGTCAAACCCACAGACTGACCAACAAAGTATTCAGTCAAACTGAACTCAACTGATCAAACATGTATGGACGACAAAGTTTATCAAACTTTCACAAACAACAAGCTTCACTGCTAAAAATGTTTCTGCTTTCCCGTGTAAGTTTGTGAATCTTTTTTGTTTTGTTTTTGTGTTTTGTTTTTAAAATATAAATTTGTGAGTTTTTTTGCTTGTAAATTTGTACGTTTTTTTCACATGAATTTGGAACTTTTTTCTCATAAAGTGATTTTTTTCCACCCAAATTTGTGATTTTTTTCTCATAAACTTGTGATTTTTTCCCACATGAATTTTTTACTTTTTTCTCACAAATGTGTAACTTGTTTCTCATAAATTTGTGTTTTTTTCCTCTTAATTTGTGATTTTTTTCTCTCATAAATTTGTAATTTTTTGTAGTAAATCAGTGAGATTTTTTTTCTTGTTACTTTTCTCTTGTAAATGTGTGATTTTTTTTCTCATAAATTTGTGATTTTTTCTCCTGCTCATTAATCTGAAAATTTCTTGTAAATTTGTGTTTTTCTCGTAATTTGTGATTTTTTTTTTCTCACAAATTTGTGATTTTTCTCTCTCTCATTAATTTGAAACTTTCTTGAAAATTTGTGTTTCCCCTCAGTTCTTTGGTCCAGAGTTCATTTGAGTGTTCACAGCAGCAGAAACCAAACGGATGATCAGACAAAACTGGCCGTGATTTTGAGATACTTTTTACTTTATACTAGTGAAGTAACAACAAAGCTTCCTGAACCATTTGCAACCAGCTTCACTGCTAAAAATGTTTCTGAATCAAACATAAAAAAAAAACAAGCCTTATTTCGACAACTTCCTGACATGATATCCTGACGCACATTGGGCCTGATTTTGAATATGCCACACCTTTACCCGATTGGGCCAAAGAGGACTGAGTGGAGGCTGATTGGAGCTGACTGGATGCTGACTGCTGATGACTTTGGTGTTCAGTTTTTTTTCCAGATATTTAAAAGTATCATCAGAAATCCTTGTAGAGGTCCTCACATCTTCTAGTTTCAAGCGATACCAGTATCTCCAGTATATTCTTAAAAGTGAGCCCACTACGACCTCCGCAAGAAAACAAAAATGGCGAAAATACTGACAGCCGTCAGAACGCTAAATATCGATACTTGGCGGCCATGAATTGATATAATATTGCCACGCAAATGTTGCGATACTATGCTGTAATGATTTTTTCTCCACCTCTCTTGGCTGTGAGAACTTTCCTGCCTTCATGCTAGAAACTTTTGTATTGCCATATTGTGTTTAACCCTTAATAGGGCACATATTGAAATACTTGCAAATTCCAGATTTCAACCCTAGAGAATATTGGAGGATATTACATACAGCCAGAATGTGTAAAAAAAGTTTACGAGGTTAAAGTGGCAAATCTACGAGAAAAAAATGCGCAGATTTATTAGATTTAAAGTGGTGAATCTGGGAGATAAAGTTGTTTTTTCCCCACTTTTTTCTCTTAAATCTGTGACTTTTTTCGCACAGATTTGCCACTTTAAATCTCTTAAATCTGCAACTTTTTTTCATGTAGATTTGCCACTTTAATCTAGTAAATTTGCAAAGTCATTGAAGAATAACTGTTTGTACGACTGTTTCTTGCAGATTTTTTTCGTACATTTTTCATTTTTACAATGGGGGTTTAAGGTCAATAAAGTTAATATTATTATATTATTATCATACTGATTGGTCAGATGTCATGGTGTCACTGTCTGTGACGTAGCCTGATCTTTGCTGATTAGCTGGAAGAAATCCATGTGGTTCTACCACCAAACAGAGAGACATGGGGACCCCATTTTGATATCCACTGAAGTTACCAAATATAGTTCTTCGCCCGATAAAGGGTTACTATGTTTATATATACATTTTCCAATGAAAACTTCAATATAATCGTATTAAATAAATTAGTCTCTTAAAAAATCAACTTTCTGTATTTAAAAGAACTCGTCAGTTTCCTGTGTGCAGCAACCAGGAGAGCAACTGAGGAAATATTTTTTTGAAATGCTGACAAATATGGATTAAAGCAGAATATTTCATTAGATAAAAACATGATATTGAATATGATTAAATATATCCTTTCTCAATAAATGTTGACTTTTGGACTTTACAGCACTCTGAATTTATTTGAAATGCTTAAATCCCACAAGTGGGAAACAATTCTACACTGGAATATAATTCTACAGATATTAAAATACTAATAAAACTAATTTTGTGTTTGTATAGTGCACTCAAACAGAACAGGAAGAAAGTTTAACACTTATTAAAAATGTTTAATTGCAAGGAAAATTAAAAATTAATGTAAAAAAATGTGTTTGTGAATCCAGAAATTTGCTTTCAAGTCCAAGTTTTAACTGCAAGCAAACCATTTTTATTTTTAACAATTTTTTAAATGCATTGTTGAGAATTTCTTGTCTCAAATCTATTTTTAATTTCAGTGGGAAAAGTTCTGTTTGATTGCACAATAAAGACACAAAAATTACCCCCATATAATATCAGTGAAGGCTAATATTTATCTGCAACTCTGCAGAAATATCAGGTTTAAACAGAATGAATAAAACATGCAAAAATCAAACAAAAAGTGCAGCATTCAAATGTCGATTTCAAATGAGAATGTCAACATTATGAATGAAGCTTTGCAGCTGTGAGTGATCCGGTGCAGCCCTGATATATTCACATATCTTTGAACACATGCACAGTGAGCCAGAGATAAATTCTACCTAATTTCCTGTAAATGTCTCACTTCTGTGTCTGCAGCCGTTAAAGCAGCAGGTACTTGTTGGCTGGGTGTTTGTGGGCAAAACTAACACGAGCGCAGTTTGTTCCAGCTGCTGGCGTTTTGTTTGAACAGTGATAAAGTCACCCTCCTCTGCACACTCAGCTGCAGGCACCACATACAGGATCATATGCAATTCATGCATGTCAGAGTTTGCAGAGGAGCAGGTCGGATAATTTTTCCTGCCTCGGGGACCTCAGAAAGCCAGAACATCCAGGCCGCTTCATGAGGGACAGTGAGTACGTCTAAGCCTGTTCATGCCTTCAGCCGTCTACTCACTGGTGCTCTCAGAGTCGAGGTCCTGCTGCAGGGCTGCTATGTGTCTGTACCAGCGCAGAGCGTGGACATGCTGCAGATCTGGGGGCCTGTGGAGGAGCTTAAAGGCTTTCTGGTCGGCCTGGGAGGGGCTGAACCCGGCCAGGTAGCTGCGTGAGGTGAGGTAGTCATTCAGGGCCGCTGCCAGCGCAGCCTCCTCATTTATCTGTAGCAAGAAGCCAAACTCAAAGGCTGCAGAAACAAGAGGAGCAAATATATTCGCAAAGGATTACCGACGAGGCCGCAACAGCCGGAGAAAACACCAACAACATCACCACGAGTTCACCAGGCTCACAGCTGAGACCAAATTATGTAACAAAAAAGTTAAAACTAAGCTGAAATCCTGCAGGTTAGATGAAACCAACTCCCAACAAAACAGACAGGCTCATATTTTGCCTTTAGTGCAATCCTTCAGATTTTTCTTCTCTCATCATGCTTTAACATTAGAGATTAAAAGATTTTCTGATGTTTTTTTATGAGTAAAAGGAGAAGTTGTGCTTTTTATTGCAGTAGATGCTGGATGTTGCAGCAGCAACAATGCAGGCAGTCAACACGTTTTAGAGATGTGTGTTAGTGACTGATCTGTCAGAGTTAAGTGTCTCTGGCCATGGTGCTGGATGCACAGCACATAGAAGCAGACATAAAACAGAGTGACGCTGCAGGGGAACTCGACTCTCAACACATAAACAAATGAAATCAACATATTGATGAGAAGAAAACTAATATAAAAAAGATCCAAAATACCACACAATCTTGATCAGTAAATCAGTTCTGCAGCTGTTCCCTTATATGACAACTTTCTTCCATGAACAGGGAGAAAAACAAAGTCTTTCCTGTCTGTGCAAAAACACAATTCCAAGAAATGACCGATGACTGAGAGTGAAACTGAAATGGACTTGTGTGAAACCCCTAAGAGTTATTTGAAACGTATTTTCTCCATGCATGCATGAACAATGAAATACTAAGAGTGAAAATGAAACAAACACAAAGCGAATCAGCAGACGGAGGTTAACCACAAAGTGAAAGCTGGAAGAAGAGAAGGATGGAAAAAATGAGATGACAGCACAACTTTGGATGATCGTGAATGTAAATTTGCTTCAAAACATTCAAAATAAATGTGGCTGTTAAGCAGCTTTTAAAGCAAACTCCTCAAAAATGGGGAAAAAGCAACAAAGGTCCCAGGCCAGATTCAGACCAGGGACAGAGAGGTAACGTGGTCTGGGAGGCCTCAGGGGCAACAGGTTGTCGTTGTTGTTTTAGGTTGTTTTCATTGTTATTATTCCTATAGTTATTATATAATACAATTGATTCCAGCAGGGTTTCAGGACCTTTGGTACTTCAACCTTAAATAAAATGTATATGATCATGAGCGAATCAAAGTGAAAGTGTCAAACAGAAACTTGATGGATCAAACTGGATGATGCAACTGAGCACAGCAGATGATGCAACTCGGGCGGCACAATTAATCAATATTCTATCAAAGTCACAATATAGCTATTATACAGGAGGTGCAATGTCTTGCTAAAAAGCTAGCAAAATCTAGCAAAAAATCTGTCAAAAATAATTTAAATTATATATATTATTCCAAATCATGCAGTTCTAGTAGCAACTGAGCAAAGCTAAAAGTAAAAAAACACATTAAGCATTTGTTATTTCAAATAAAATCTAATTGTGTAAAAGTTCAAACTAAACTAAAATCCTGCAGATTACATGACACAAACACCCAAAACAGACAGGAACATATTTAGCCTTTGACTAATTTGTCTCCTGTCAGTATCGTGTTATTATTCAGAAAAGATTTTAAAATGTTTTATATGCTGTAGACAGATTGAATAAAAAGGGATTTTTTTTTTTTTATAACAGCATTGACAACAATGACAAGGACAATATTACTACTCTTATTACACTTGTTTTTATGATCATCATTATTATAACAGCAACAGGGCTTCAGGACTTTTGGTACTTAAACCTTAATAAAATAGCAGATCAAAGTACATGATGCAAGGGAGCAAAAAAGAAAGCAATATCTGCAGCTGAACATGAGGTAGAATATAATGTGGCCAGATGTGAGTCAACAAAAGCTCAGGCTGCGTATTGTAAACAGAATAAACGTATTCATTTATGTTTATTTTAGACTAGATTACAGTCGTGTAGTTATTTTATCAGCATGTTGTGCCCTGTCGCAGTTTATTCTCATAATCATATATGAGAAATATGACATGAAACAAGTTTCAAAGATTTTTACAGTTTTCTTTGACAGAACCCGCCAAACCAAACGCTGGTCAAAATTCCAAACCAAATAAAACACTTGACTTTTTTAGTTTTATGGATGAAATACTGTTCAGAAATTGTGTGCCGGATTAAAACGAGTCGCCTTTGAAATTCGGGAAAGCTGTAGAATGTTATTTGTTGACCTGTGTGTCTCTGCCGATTCATTCCGCTCCGTTAACTACGAGTTTAAATCGCCTGTTTTCTAAAGGGGGTTTGGTGTGTCGCTGTCACTGACTGCGGCTTTAGATAGCTTACAAGGCTAATGTTAGCTCATTAGCTGTGACAGCTCCTCAAAACGTATTAAATCGCTCCGTCATAGCTTATTGACGCATTTTAATTAAGGTTTAAATTAGGTGAAAAACAAAGATTATTTACTGTACCTGGCTCTCCTGAGGTCGACATAGCTACAGTGCTGGATGGTTGGATGCTGATGCAACAATAACGTGTCCGGAAGCAGAACCTAAATGTAAGCGGTAGGTAGGAACAGGAACCAATATTTTGGGGCTAGAGAGCCGGGTGGGGGGACGTTTAATGAGTGACGGCCCATCCAGGCGGAAGTTTGCTTTGTTTTGAAGTGAAGTCGGATCAAACTATCTCAATAAAAGCAGGTGTATTGTGGCCCCAGCGGCTAAATGCGGAGTTTATTTGAGAGTTTACAGTAAGTAGAAGCTGAGATGTCAAACATTAAGGAGTGCATCGATAAACTGGGCCGGTATTATGAGCGCTACATTGATTATGTGAAGAGAAACCCCGCAGCCACTGCGCAGCTGGAGAGCACCGTGAGGACGGTCTCCTACCTGATCGCAGGTCAGTAAAATCACACCATTATGTCATTTTTACAGATTTTAATATAATAATACAGATGAAAATGTTTCACTGTGTGTGTTGAAGCTCACCGTCACTCCTCAGTGCTGTTAACTCCACTGAACTTTGTCCCAGAACAGATTAGTTTCATTTTCTGTTGTCAGTTTTAGTTTTTGAATTTTTAACCAGCTTGATTATTTAGCATTATCATGCATATGGCATCAGTTTGGGTATTTTTTTAAATTTATTTTTTTATTGGAAGTTTAACCTCAGCTTCTCCAATTCGTCTACAAAATACAAAATAAAAAAAGGCCATTTAATAATCTTAAGTTTTTCTTTATATCTATTTTATTATTATTATGATTATAATTTTACGTGTTTTCTTTTTCCTTTTTGAATTCCACTAACAAACATGATTATCACTGTTATAATTATCTTTAATTGTTTGTTTCATGTGAAAAACTTTAAAATATTAAATATGAATATTATATTGTAAAATATTAAAAAAAATACATAAATATTAATAATAAAATAATAGTTTAAGTAATGTTTTAAAGCATATGAAATAACAGTGTTGTCCTTTAAGGTAACAAGTTGAAGTCTTTAATCTGACAGCACAAAAAATAAATAATTAAAAATGTATCAAAATCAAATATCATGTCAGAGACTGTTTTTTTTTTTAATTCTCCCTAGCATGCCAGCAGTGGCAAGAGTTTGGACTGAAGATATTTTTTGTTTTTAATATTTTATATTTGTATATCTATTTTTTAAGAGCAAACCGGAGTCAAATTCCTAGTATGTGCACACATACCTGACCAATAGAGCTGATTCTGATTCTGAAGTAAATAAAGTATGATAAGTTTATTCTCATTTTAAAGGGATGCACAAGGGTTAAAAAAAACCCCTCTGAGACTCTGCCTACTTTTGCTTTATGTTTTGCTGTTTTAACACATAATCAATGAAAACGTGTCATGATTCTTATTTTTCAGGGCGATTTGCAGATTCCCATGAAATATCTGAACTAGGTAAGTAAAAGTTGAGGCTCCATACAGCTGTTGTTTCAATTCCAGTTATCTTATCACAAATATGTTGGCTAATATGTTGGAAAAAGGTTACAGAAAGTATATTATAGTTTATTTCAGTATAACGATCAATTAAGGTTAGTGAACCTACATAGAACAATGCAGCTTACCTCTCCCATGAAACACAGTGACCGTATACATAATTATAATGATCAGTACATGCCTGATAAACTCTCTGTGTCTTCTTCAGTGTACTCTGCCTCCAACCTGCTGGTGCTCTTCAACGACAGTATTCTGCGTAAAGGGCTGCAATGTGCCTTCCCTGTGGTGAGCACAACCAGTTTATTTATGGATTTTGGCTTGTGTGTGAGTTTGGATTTTGTTTCCCCAGTGGTTCAACAAAACTCTCTCCCAATCATTCTGTTTAAACTCACCGTTTCTATGCTGACTGAGTCTCTGTCGATGTGTCCAGTCTCTCTCTCAGCAGAGGCTCCTCACCTGGCTCTCTGTGCTGGAATACGTGGAGGTTTTCCTGGAGATGGGAGCCTGTAAGCTGTGGGGGGATCTCGGCCGCTGGCTGGTGATCGGACTCATTCAGATTTTTAAGTATGATTATATTTCTTTTTTTATGTAAAGAAAAAACTAGGGCTGGGACTCGATTAAAAAAATGAATCTAACTAATTAGAGGCTTTGTAATTAATTAATCTAAATTAATCGCATATAAATATTTGACCTGAGAACAGTGAGAAGTAATTTTTTTCACATGGATTTGTAGTATACCATTGAATAATGACTGAATACATAAGCTTAAGCAACAAAAATTATTTATTTTTGTTCAAGTCCAACAGACCAGTGCAATTTTTGCCATTAAGTGTAGCAATAGCATATTTAGAAATATAGTACATTTTTCAGAAATTCAGGTAGCCTATAGGTAGGTAGACCTTCTGTAAACTATAATACTTTGTTTTTTTAAATAAAAAACCATTGGTTTTTTGTAACAAAATGTCCCATCATCCACGGGGCCAACCAAAGCGCTCTCATCAGCTTCTTCCTTCATGTTCACTGTGGTTTGTTGTTGTCTGAACTCATGAATGCTAGTTGGTGCTCCAGTATAATCGGTCCGCCTGAAACTCATCCAGTGAGAAACGTTCCGCGGTGCAAAAATAAGTGTGATTAAAATGTGTCCATTTTTTTTAACGTGTTAATTTTTGTGTAATTAATTAATCTTAATTAACGCGTTAAAGTCCCGGCCCTAGAAAAAACACAAGCTGTTAGAAGAATTAAACTGTAATCAAAACATTTTTTTCACCAATCTTAGAAACCTAACCTTTTTGTTTTTCAAATGAATTGGAAACTTTCCATGGGAATTATGGACATTTATGAACATTTATGGGAACATATGTGAATTAACTGGAAGTTGGGGGTAATTTAAACAAACTATCATAACCAAACATTAATATAGCTATTAATATAAACTACTATTTTGTTTACATCAATGCAAAATAATGCTATTTAAAAAAAGATTTCAACAGATTTATTTGTAAGTAGAACTTTATCGAGTTTTAATTCTTTCATTGAACAAAAACATGAATGTTGAGTTAAGTATATTTAAGTTCCCTGTTAAGGGCCAATCTTCAATTTTGTATACTCCCAGGTTATTCCCATTCATTCTCATGTAAAGTTTCCAACTATAAAAAAAATTCCAAAATTTTGCAACCCTGATGCTGACGTATAGTTTTATGTACATTTGGGGTAGTTTGGGCTCCTTTGCTCCAGTAGAGAGAAATCTAAATGCAGTTTTTGATTTGTTTCAAGTATAAGAAGTTAATGTTTATTGATACTCAATATGTTTTCATATCTATAATGCTGTGTAATAATTATAATAATCCTTTAAGGTAGTATGAATTGTGTCTCTGACCAGATTCTCCTCTCTCTTTGGTCTTCAGGTCTGTTTTTCGTCTCGTGCTTCTTCTGTGGTACAAATCCGGCATCCAGACTTCACCTCCCATTGTCCCCCTGGACAGAGGAGCAGAGTTCGTCAGTGCAGGTCGGTTTTTTGGGTTTACTTTAATTTTTTTTTGTTTATTTTGGTCAAAAGGACGCTACTTTTTATAGAAGCGACGTTTGCCTGGATTCATGATGTCCAGGATTACAATCAATTATACTAGTTAAAGCTGTATTGGGTTTTTTTTGTATTTTATTTGTTTTCTGATCAAATGCACTTGACCAGTTATTCCTAAACATTTAATCCAAATGGCTATAATTCAATGGTTTGATTCTGCAAACTGTTTTTTTTACTTTGTGCTGCATTTTGTAATGTACTTTTGTGCTGCACTTTTCTAATGTATTTCGGAATATATTTTTACTGTTAAAGTTGTTGTAGGACTGTTGAGTATTACTTGTTGGAATGTGGACCCCAGGAAGACTAGCCAACTGCCATGGCATAAGCTAATGGGGATCCTTTAAAAAAAACATAAAACATAAAACATATCCTCTGCTGATACTGTAGACGGAGAATTATCAGCCGACTCTGCAGTTCCCTTCACTTCACAGAGCCTCTTTCAGCCTGTTGCTTTGGTTTTACTACACATTTACTGTTTAGGTTCAGTCTCAGTTCTCTCAGACAGACAAAGTTAGAGATGAGCTGGTGAACACAGTGGAGCATTCAGCAGCTAAAGAGACAGATATTTCCCTCAGGAGTTGGTGGAGATGGAACTAAAAGAGAGAGAATATCATAACACAGCTCCAAACTCCAAATAACTGATAATATTGCTCCTTTGATGTGTAAATACTGCAGGGAAATGTTTGCAAAAATGTTTGTTCTGTTGCCTCAAAGTAGCCCAAATATATCAAACAGTGCTGCTTTAAACTGCATAAGTTTATGCTACTTCTCAGTGTCTGCACTGTGCACAGAAAAAATGATATAAAGAGTGAATGAGATTGATGTTTTCTCGTCCTCTTCTCTGCAGATGATGATAACCGGCAGCAGCAGGAAGACAGCTGCTTTGTGGGTCAGAGGTCAGGACGGGTCATCAGGCCGCTCAGCAGCAGTAAGACCTGTTATAATCATCAGCCGTTTGAGTTTGATGAGCATCTGTGTGACGGAGAGCTGTCATGTCTTGTGATCTTTCCAGTTTCTAAACAAAAGCCTGACAGGCTGCAGGAATGCTGCTTTGAAAGCTGTAGCAACTTAAACTCTCAGGTTTAATGCTCACTCTCCTGTCAGTCCTTCTGTCTGAGTCTGCGGCAGTTTGTGAAATGTCTGTCTGCATCCCTTCGTCTACTCAGAAGGAAAATTTATAACCACATGTTTCATGTTTACATGTTTCAACACCTTCGCTGTTCAGGGTTGAACCAGAAAAACTCACAGAGAGCAGTCAGGATTCAGCTTTAGGGTCGATAATGTAACCTTTAGTTTTTGTATTTATCCTAATTTTTGCCCTAAAGACATTTTTCAGTGCACCAACCACCACAATCTGATAGTTGGCAAGTCTTTTGCTCATGTTGCCACTAATGTAAGTCAGATGTTAACAGCCTATTAAGAGTTTATGATGAAGGAATGAATCATATTTTGACAGAGAGGCTACATTTCCCTCAGGTGTTGGTGGTGACCAAAAACAAAGCAAAGAGAAAGAATATTCAACTTAAAGACACAACAGAATAAGTAAAAACAGGTAAATGAAAACAAGTGGAAATACTGCACGATAAAACAAACAGAGGCAGCAAACAGGTATGCAAACAGAAATAGGATATGTGCAAAATAGAAATAAAATAAGGTATAAAACATGTAAGAGATGGGAATAAAATAAAGGAAGAGTGACAGTTTAAAACCAAGCAGGAAAATTGTAGTTTTGGTGCGGAGCAGACTGTTTTTATTTGTTAACTTTGAGAAGTGACGGTAGGAAAAGCTCAGGTGTAAATAATAAAATGATAATGGCATCTTAATAACATTTAGCTACTTCAGTTTCAGGGTGACTGTTATTGGTAACACCTGGGCTTTTCCTACCATGATCACATGTCTGCTGAAAAGACCTGTTAAAAAATAAGTTAAAAAACAACAAAAAAAATAGCTGTTTAGTTGATTTCTCCTTATTGTAGTTTTTCAGTGAAAGCTGCCTGTGCCCTCTGGCTGAAACTACCATATATAGCAGCTATTCTCAACCTTGGGGTCCCGACCCTAATTGGGGTCGCGAGATGATTTCTGGGGGGTCCCCAAATCATTTTGGAAGTCAGCTCTGTCTCCACTGTGTTAAAGTGTTCATGTGTTAATGTGTTTTAGTCTTTTTGGTCATTTAATGTCTTTTTCTGGTAATTTTGTGTCTTTTTTGGTAATTTTGTGTGTTTTTTTGGTAATTTTGTGTCTTTTCTGGTAATTTTGTGTCTTTTTTTTATAATTTTGTGGTCAATTTGTGTCTTTTTTGGTAATTTTGTGTCTTATTTTAGACAATTTGTGTCTTTTTTGGGTCATTTTGTGTCTTTTTTGGTCAATTTGTGTATTTTTGTGGTCATTTTTTGGTAAATTTGAGTCATTTTTTGCTTAATTTTATGTATTTTTTGGGTCATTTTGGGTCTTTTTTTTGATCTGAACTGTGCGTGTGAAATTCTGTTCAGTGAGGGGGGGTCGCAGACAACATGCATGTTAAATTGGGAGTCACCACTCAAAAAAGTTGAGAGCCACTGCTATATAGGACTCTCACTGTCAGGATTACTTGACTCTTGTGTTTTCTTTATGTTTGAACTTGTCCTCCTCTCGTCTCCGTCCTGCGTCAGCTCCGTCCCTGCAGGCTCGCCTGTGGGGAGCGCCGAGTCAGAGGAAGAGGAGCAGCAGCTGCAGTGGGGAGAAGCTGCTCAGCAGGCCGACTCCTCTCAGGCTGCAGCAGACGCTCGCAGAGTCCGTGTACATCGGCCGGCCGCTGGTCCACCGTATCCTTCCTCAGTGTCTCAACCTCTGCTTTTATAGTTTCACTAGTGCAGTGCCCATAGGAAGTATGTATTCGTACATTACATGCCACACTACAACGTCTGCAACTCCATAAAACACTTACTTTTCATAAGGTACCACACCATCCAGCACATACACATTGAACATTGATATTCACTGGAAACTATTTGAATATTATTGGAAAATCAAACCTTGTAACGCACTTTAAAACTCCTAAAGATAGGTAGGCTAAAGAGACTTACAGTGAGATGTGTCAGGGTGGAAATCCAGAGTGAATTGTGTTACTGACCAGGTGTAGGCCTGTCACACAATGGGGCGGAGCTACCCTAAAGGGGGCGGAGCTACCCTAAAAGGCGTCCGATCAGAAACGGTGCAATGCCGCAACACGTCCTATGTAAATAATGATAGTTTTGAAAAATGAATTCAAAAATCTTCAAAATGGAGGATGCACACTTTTTTTGTGTATTTATTTGTATTGTTTTCATAACAGAAAAATGTATACAAATTAGAGATAGTTGGTGGAGCTACACAGAACGATAAATGTTTTGTTTTTGACATGAGACAAACAAAACATGGGTATAACATAAATGGCACAGCAACAGAATAGCACCAATTCAGTTTTTAGACATTATATCAAGAAAAGGTTGCCAGATTTTAAAAAAGATATCCTCTTCAGCAGATATGATATACCTGATTTTCTCCAAGTGTAATACATTTCCCAGCTCTCTTAAACACATTTCAAATGTAGGAGCCCTTTCAGATTTCCAAGACTGTAAAATTAGCTTTCTGGCTAACAATGTTGAAAGGGAGATAGCCTTTGCTTCATAACTACTTTTCACAATATCTGGATTAGCCGCTCCAAACTAGGATGCACACCTTTGTGCCACATAGGAAATCTGAGGTCACTCTGACTAACGGTCAGAGAGATATGCATGCACACACACACACACACAAACATACACAGAGCCAAAAATGTTTATTTGAAAATAAATATATTCTAAATTTAATGTAATGTAATGTAATATAATATACTATAAAGTAATGTTATATAATATAATGTAATATAATTTAATAAGTGGAATTTATGGTCATATGCATTAAAACACCATCTGTGTGTTTCAGCAGAGTGACAAACATTAACCTTGTGGCTCTCCAGTTAACACACACACACAGACGCTTCTTGCTTTTATAGATAGATGTGTGTACAGTCCTGCTGCACTGAAAGATGAACTTGTTGTCAAGCAGCTTCAGGAGTTCATAACGAGCTGATGATGAGACTCAGCTGTGAAAGAACTTAACATGCAGGACAGGTTAAACTCTGCTCCAAATGTTCATTGGAAATGTTCTAATGAATCTATTTTTATTCTGCACTAAAAACACAATCACTAGATACATCTGGCAGATTTTGAGGAGTGTCTTACAATAATTTTTTTGTTTTTTTTCTTCACCCCAGAAGCTTTTTCATAATCTTCTTTTGGGGTGTTTTGCAAACTAACATATAAGCAGACTTCTTTCCAGGGGTGAAGAATAGATATTTCTTGAGGAACCAATCTGTAATCTTCTCTCAGAGCAAAACATCACTCTGCTCTACAGACAAAAGAAATGATTGTCGTCTTGTTTTATTTCCTGTGAAGTGTTCTGACTTTAGCTGTGTTGTCCTCTAGGTGGCAAACTTTTTCAAGCTGCAGCTGCAGGGTGTTTTATTCTGCACGTCTTTAAATATAATTACCTGAAGCCAAAAACACAAATATTAAACCAAGAATAAATAAAAGCCCTAACCTTTTCTGACACTCATCATACCAACATTTACACAGAAATATTTCAAATCTTAAAAGCATGACACTAAATGTTGCAATATTAAAACTGAGCAAATCTTTCCTGTAACAACAAAGTGAATATTAGATTCCTTTTGTGAGAAGTTTATCCTGAACTTGTGGCTGCAGTTCTTTGTCTTGGACTCTGTGGGAAACAGTCGTGGAAGCCGTGGCTTGTGTCCGGACTCCTCGAGCTCTCCAGGTACGTCGGATCCTCCTTATACTTACTTTCATTCATCTAATTATGATTTATTATATTTTAAACTCCTGATCCTGCTCCTTCATCCAGTTAACATGTAGAATTATGCTTTTTTATTTATTTATCTTGAAAGGAAAACCTCTCCAAACTTTAATGTTTTTTTTTTTGTAAATTTCGTAAAAGATAACAACAGAAGAAAGGGTAAATTATGGCATTATTTTTAAAGATTTCTTTCATATTTGGAAAATGTCCAGTTGATTCTTTCTAAATCCAGAGGGAATGTGTATATATATATATATATATATATATATATATATATATATATACTATATACATTAATATAGTAGTAGTAATCATTACTAAGGATTTTTTCTAAATCCAGAGGGAATGTATGTATGTATATAAATATGTTCTAACATAATCCTTCACATTTTATAGGGAAAAAATATCCATGCTAATGTAAAAAAATTAATTTTGATTCACATATGGGCTCCATTTTTCATTTCTTTGGAGGATGAAATACGTCCTATTCCTAAATAAATCAACAGCAAGGAAAAAAACGTGATTTCTTAAATAATTTCAAAGCTGTAAAGTGTTGGGCCGCTCTGTCATTTATTGTTTCCCCACAGATTATTAGCCCTTATGCCCTCTTTGGGCATTTTTGTACATTTTTGCAGTACCTGCTGGACAAACACACACATTACATCACATCACATCACATCACATCCCCTGGTAGTCACAAACCTCCATTAAATAACTGGAGAAGAAGAATTTCATGCATCGGCCTACAATGGGGAAATGGTGGAATTTGGTGGAATACAGTGTAAATGTCAAATATCACTAATTTTCTTCAAAATGAAAGGCTGACATTACAGAATGCATGGTTTTACACCATAATGGGAGTGAGATTAAAAAATGTGGTTTCAATGGAAGTCTATGAGGCATTTTGGGCCACGAAGGTCACGAGAGGGAGTATCTGGCACAACATAAAAAAAATACTAATGACATCAAATCAGTTTTGTTGCTAATCTTTGACATATCCAAGACTCTAATCTCCTCCAAAACCCCAGCTCCCTACTATTTATTATATGGAAAATAATTCATTTTTTGTAAGAAATTGTGGAATAATTAAAATATAAACTGGCCTATAAAGGGTTAAAATTCTGAAAATGATTTAATGTTTGGTATGTTGAACAAGTCTGAAGTTGTTGAAGAGATTTATGATATATATTTTTTGATGTACAGTGATTTAATAGCAATTGTTGTGTGTGTGGCCTTTTTTGGCCATGAAGGACACAAAAGGGAAGTAAATTTGAAGAGGGCATAAGGGTTAAAAAAATATTTTAAATTGTTCCACCAAAACATCATAGAACACACTGACTGACAGGATAATTCACAGAAGGATTTTACTGCTGTTGCTGTTACTAAACCTGCAGAGTGACTCTAACAGTGACTCTTTATTAATTTTCCCTTGAGCACATCGCAGCAAATCCTGCCCTCTGTCATCAGACTCTCATTCAGGATCTGTTTGTTTTTTGATTTCTATCAGACTCAACGAGCAAACATAGATCACTATCACTGCTGTAGGAATAAAGAATATATTCGGATTGGCTGAGTTTCTAAATTATGAACCTATGGTCAGGGTTACTTCAGTCCAAACAGAAGGTATGTGGAGGAGTTCAGCTCGGGAATGGGCAGTGGGGAGGACAGGATGACGAGATGCAGAGGAGAGACAGGACATGAAAGCCCCAGCAAACAACAGACACACACACATAAAGGTCAAGGAGATGTCAAATCCCCAGATGCACGGTTAAGGATGGTAACCAAAAGCATCCCACAAAAAACTGACCAATTGCGTTAAAAAGCCCACCCAATGGACGGGGTTGCCAAACCCAAGAAGAGGAGTGTAACATTTGTAATCACTCTGTCTTGTGATACCATGGAGATCAAATTGCAGAGTCCAGCGCTGAGCATTGCATTTGGCTATTATTCTTTCAATAAATTGTTAACTTTATTCATTTGTTCTGAGTGTTTTGTAAGACCAAGTTTAGAAAAAAGAACCCGGGTGAGCGTGGGAGGCTTTAAGGGCCCCAGGCTCTAACACTGCACGATATCATTCTCTTCTAATAAGTCACGGTGTCAGAATTAATTCCAGGTATTTGTTCATCTTCCCGCAGTTTCGCTGTTCTCAGTGATACAAAGTTCCAAAACCGCTGGGAGCGGGCGGAGATGAGGAGGAGAACCTTCCTGCTGCTCTACTACCTGCTGCGCTCGCCTTTCTACGACAAATACTCTGAGTGAGTCTGAGTGGATGTTGGGTCAGAGCCTCTGTTCACTCAGGGATTCAACAGTTTTATTAATCAGTTGATTATAGTCTGTAAAATGTCAGAAATTGTGGAGTTTCCCTGCAGCACAAAATGACTTGTTTTGTCCAAACCCCGCAGATAGATTACACAAATATAAAACAGAGAAAATAATAAAGTCCTTACATTTTAGAATCAGGAACCAAAGACTGTTTTGCAGTTTTGCATTCAAAAAAGCTTTCGTAATTGTGTGCAATTAACTTATTTTTCTGTCAACTGACGAATCATTTCATCATTTTTTAATAAAATAACAAAAATAGCTCAAAAGAGTTTAAATATAGAGCTGATATATAGATATTTTCCATGTTTTTTTATAATGATTTTGGTTTCGTCCTTATTTTCTTAATATTTACTTACTTACTTATTTACTTACGTACTTATTTACTTAGTTATTTAGTTACTTATTTAAATACGTACTTTTTTACTTACTTTCGTACTTACTTACTTACTTACATACTTATTCACTTACTTATTTTTATTTACTTACTTACTTATTGACTTATTTACTTACATACTAATTTACTTACTTACTTACATACTTATTCACTTACTTAGGTACTTATTTACTTACGTACTTATTTACTTACTTACATACTTATTTACTTATTTACTTACTCATTTAATCATTTCAGTCATTTAGGAAATACAGAAATAAACGTTTATTTTGCAAGAATTAATGCAGTGAATGCATTTTTTAAAAATGTCATTAAATTGTGTTTAACTTTAATGAGTGTTGTTTTTCTGCAGGGAGAAGATTCTGTTCCTGCTTAGACTTCTGGCGGATCATGTTCCAGGAATCGGTCTTATAGCTCGTAAGTACCGAACACTGGCTGATGCATAAAGCATAAAGCTAGAGAGTATTTCTCCAAAACAATAAACATTAGTGACTTATGAAAACAATAAACAAAGTTCTGATTTAAAAAAAATCCTTATTATCTTGAAGATTTCTGTTTTGTTCTCTTACTTACTTCCTTCCCTACTTACACACTTATTTACTTACGTATTTATTAACTTATTTACTAACCCACTTACTTCCATACTTTTTTACTTACTAATTTACTTACTTAAGTACTTATTAACTTATTTACTTACTTACTCACTTATTTACTTACTTCCATACTTATTCACTTACTAATTTACTTACTTACTTAGTTATGTAATTATTTACTTACTCACTTACGTACTTATTAACTTACTTACGTACTTATTAACTTACTTATTTACTAACTTACTTATTTACTAACTTATTTACTTACTTACTTACTTATTTACTTATTTATTTACTTACTTACGTACTTATTTACTTAATTACTTACTTTTTTTCCATGACTGTGTGTGTGTGTATATATATATATATATATATATATATATATACACATGTCAACAGTATATTGGCTAAGAGAAATAATGCCAGTTTGTTTTGATTCAGTGTTTTTCTAACATGTTGCTGTGTTTGTGTGTCCAGGTCCTCTGATGGATTACCTCCCTACCTGGCAGAAGATCTACTTCTACAACTGGGGATAGATGCTGCAGGCCAGGCTCAGATCTTTGAGTCTACATGGGTCACAGAGAGACAGGAAGGATCCGTCCCCTGAGACACAGACGCTTCATATAATTCCCCAATAATCAGATAAAATGACGAGGAAATGATCTCCGCCTCTGACTGGCGGCGAGGACTTTCGCAGTGACGCGCCTCGTTGATTTAAAATTCAGAGATAAAGACACTTATTTTCTTCTCCCCGCAGGTCTCATGACCACGTTTCTGATACGCTGGAGTCACTAAAGCTAAAAATGTGTGACTGCCTCGTGTGTCAGGTGTTGGAGAACTTTATTCTTTGAGTTTTCATGATTTATGAATGATTTATGTGGAGTTTTTCATGATGACATGTGGCTGAATATTTCTGTGAACGATGTTTTTCCATTCCTGATGAAAACTCCTCAGTGTTTAAATGCACACTAATATTCCACTAATATTCCCTCATTTTAATCATACAGTCTATGATTTTAATATGGGGCATTCAAACAGCATGTTCCCTTTAAACATCCTGAATAAGGTTTTATAATGAATGTAGCGTTTTCTGATTAACACGTGGGATTTGTCGACCTAATTCTAGTTTAAGGAGCGCTGCTTGTGTGCATAAAGTTCAGAATATTCATGTTAATTAGGTTTTTCTAATACAACAGTCAACAGTTTGCAGGTCTGTGGTAGAGATTTAAAAAAAAAAAAACACATTCCTACTTAGAAACATTGTCAGACCTGAACATCAACATGGTTTTGGATATGCCAGAGCTGCAAAGATGAATCAATAAGTTGTCAACTATTAAATTGTCTATTTTGATAATTGTTTAATCGGTTTGAGTATTTTTTTTAAGAAAAAGAAAGTCAAATTTATCTGATTCCAGCATCTTAATGTGGATATTTTCTGGCTTCAAAGCCCCTATAATTTTGGCTTGGTGTTACACAAAGTCACTTTTTACTTCCCAGACTGTTGTATTTATTAGTTGTTTTCAAATAACAATAATACAACTGTGCCAGCTCCTTGCTGTCGGCTCGTTTCAGCACTTCAATTACATATGGGAACTTGACGTGCCTTTAAAAAAACTTTTTTATTGCTTAAACTTGAGACAAACGGCACAATACATAGTTGAAGCTTCATCCATATTCTGTAAAACCTCCCAACTGAACTTGTTTCCAGGAGAACTAAAATGTTTGTTTGAACTTCAGCCCCTGAAGACAGATAGGAGGGCTTGTAGAACCTGATAATGTAATAAATTCCCGATAATGTAATAACCCCGATAATGTAATAAAAATCTGCACTTGAGTCCATTGAAAATGTAATAAAACCTGATAATGTAATAACTTCCCGATAATGTAATTCACTGTTTTTTTTAACCAATAATGTAATAAAGTATAACATTAACGGGAGGTTATTACATTATCAGGTTAGCCTTCATTTCCCAAGTCCTGATGTAGTAATTCCCCAATACTGTAATAATTTAACAGCAGACCACCCATTACTTGGGTTCAAGTGGTGATACTGTGTAGGTAACTCTAGCTCAAGAGCTCTAGCGCCACCAACAGGTCAAAGTTGAATGTTTATTAACCTTTGACCCGTTCATCCGTTTTTCACAAACGAGGTATCCATGACACACGAATGCATTCAACAGCTTCTTGAACTCTAAAGGTGCTTCATGTTATACTTTTTTACATTATTGGTAAAAAGTGTATTACATTATCGGGAAGTTATTACATTATCAGGTGTTATTACATTTTCAATGGACTCAAGTGCAGATTTTTATTACATTATCGGGGTTATTACATTATCAGGAATTTATTACATTATCAGGTTCTACAGGGCTTGCTCCGTCCACTCCTCGCATCGATCTGGTATTGCAGTGATTCTGCACCCCTCCTCTCTATGTGAAATGTAAAGCATGTTCGTTCCTCTGCCTGCTCTCTCAGATGTGGAACTCTGCCTTCCTGTGTGGCTGATGCTGTTAGCGTGAGTATTGCACAACCTTCTTTCTGCCCCTGGGCTATGCCAGGGCAAATGTAGTACTTTGGCAAAGTGACGCTCTGTGTTGGATTTGAATCTGGGAGCCTGGGGGCCTGGGGGTCTGAGCAGGCCTGTCCCAGGCGATGATGTGGACTCACAATATGTGTGCACTAGTTAATGCTTCAATTTCATAGTGACATTCAGTGGGCGTGAACCTTTCTGCAGTGTCCATGACTCTCATTTTAAGAGCAGGAGGCAGCAAAACGGAGACACGTGAAATGCATGTGCCCATAACATGAATCAAACTGGTCACAGTTTCCTAGTCTGCTCTCCACTGACCCGACATGTCAAGATGAAGACAAACACGTCTTCAGCACCATCAGTCAGCGTGGCGTGTCTGCTACAGGGCAGCTGATCTCTGAGCTGTACAACTCATACTTACCTGGCAGGGGAGACACCATGATCATAAAGGTGGTTCTCTTAGACTCTTAAATGTTGCACTTACTGGAGAGCACTTTGAATTTCGTTGTACATGTGACAATGACAAATAAAGACCTATTCTATTCTATTCTATTCTGGTTCACCGTGGGCGAGGCTCAGCCATTGCACTCCGGCCGAGCTGACCTCTGCGAATTCCCCAAATGTGGGAATCTCGACTGCATTATTTCTGGTAGTGGGGGACTGCGTTTGCGCTCTCCCCCGACATATACTGTGCAAATAAAAAAGAGACAACACCCAAGTCATTCATGGGGTCTGTTAGCATTTTAGGCTGGTTGAAGCGAAGCAAAGCTACACAGTAATGCTGAGCATCAGTAAGTAGTGGTAGTACAGTACAATGGAGGGAAAGGATGAAGGTAGAGATGCAGAAGGCAGCTATAAGAGGAGAAAACTGCGTGGCAAGGCTAAATTGAAATAATTTAATTGTTCTCCAATGCTGGTAAAAGCTAAATCAGATCATGAATCTACTCCAAATATTACAAATACAAAAAACAAATATGAAAAAATATGACAAGGCCATTCTTGCTTGTTGTGTGGAGGCCGCCAGGGGGTAGAATGGGGCGGGGGGGCTTGAAAGTATTTTTTTGATAGAAAAGGGGAGCCCAGTTGAAGGAAGGAAGAATAAGTTGTTTATTTCTCTGCTAATCTACTATAATTTACAGAATTTACCCATCTAAAGTTTTTTTTACAACGATTTAAGAAAGATATGGACTTAAACTGCTCTTTCTGTGAAAAACACCCTGAAGATATTTGTAACCTGATTTCTTTTTTAAGTTGAACCTCATTTGTCCCTGTGCTGTGAACATATGCTGTTTGGTTTCACTGACTTTCTTTTGCAAAATAAAACAATACTATATCATCAATCTCATGATACAGTTAGCCAAATAGGCTATTTGAAATAGCTTATCCATAAATGTTGTTACGTTAATCAAAAACCTCTCTTTCTTGTCTTTGAAAATGAAACCAAACAATACATTAAGTCTATTAACACATCTACCAACATGAAAGCTATAAAAACTTTGAATGTATGTACACTTTACAATGTTTTTGTATGAAAACTTGCCTCTGTATTGTTGAAACCCCCTGACGGCGTTTTTTTTGGTGTATTGTCTTGTATTGCACCATGTTGCTTTAATAAAGTTTCAGGGAAAACAAGAATTTAAAAAATCTGCTAATCCACTGCTCTATACCCCAGACCACTCGGTGGCGGTAATGCATCCATATACGCTGTTTGTCAATCGCCAAAAAAAAACAAACAAAGAAGAAGAAGAAAGATGGCTGCTGCTTGAGGCTTCAGAGAGAATGGATGCATAACTTAATTATTGAAAGGCTCCGTAACCTTTCTATAGATTTTGTGTCCTACTGCACACGATATGGACAACATATATCACCACGCTGTGTCAGAACCACCGCAGCCTTTTGTCTACAATGGCGGCTATCAGCCCCCGTACCCCGCTACCAGACCCCCGCCGAGCCCCGCGGCTCCGGAGCCGAACCACCCGGACCACCCTGCTCCCCGGTGGGCTCCTTCTCAAGGGTATGCTGCCCACCAGAACGGGTTCTTTCCTTCAGGAGGAGCGGGTTTCGGAGGGCCTAGCTTCCCCCCTCCGTATGGGTTTGACCCCTCCGTCCCCCCGCCGCCTTTCGGCTGTCCTCCGTCCGGACCCGGACCCTTCCCTACCGGGGCGCCCCCTGCTCCCATCATCACATACAGTTCTACCCCCCAGCCGCCCGGACCCTTCCCTCAGACAGCCCGCTGCGACCTGGACACCACTCACAAACACCACTATGAGAGTTTCTGTGAGAGTGGAGCTCTGCTGTTTCCTCCGCAGGGTCGGGACCACAACCAGGGTCCGGGAGCACCAGCACCACCTGAGGATGAAGCAGCCGTCCAGAGGAGGCTGGACCAGCAGTGGCTCGGCCGGTTCTTACAAGGCATGGACGCACCTTTAAAGAGCCACCAGAGGCAGAAACAGGGGCCCCTGAGCTCTGATCCGGACCCGAGACAGGCTGCGGACCTGAGACAGGCTCCGGACCTGAGACAGGCTCTGACCCGGGCAGCCCAGCTCGTCTCCCAGCTGGCTCAGTCCTGTGAAACTCTGCGGGACAACGTGGAGAATGAGAGTGTGTGGCTTGACTCTTATTTAATGGCTTCAGACGCGAAGAGAGAGCTGCAGGACAAACTCAAAGTCCTCAGTGATCCTGAGTGTTTAGATAGGTGGAAAGGTAAAACGAGCCGTGTTGCTGAGCGCCGGGCCCGGAGACACAGAGCCAGGAAGGAGCTCCTGGTGGAGGAGAGACAGAGAGAGGAGCGCAGCGCCAACAAAGAGGCTGCCATAGATAAATGGAGGATGCAGCAGATACACCAAGTGGAGGAGAAGAAGAGGGTAAATACATGTTTTTTTCATTTTATTAATATTTTTATAAGAAGGCACATTAGAACAGGAACCAATGTTATAATTGCATTAAGTATCACATCACTACATGGGTGTATGTGTACTTATGTGTGTGTAAGTTAATAACAACTTATGTATGTTAATAATGGTAATAATACGTGTATATACTACAATACTATGTGTTATACATACATATGGGTCAATGAAGTGATCTAACCCAGTGTCAGTTGGTGTAACCAGTAATTTTTTCCCATAAAAATCTGATAATATACAGGAAAATAAATGTGAACTAAAATGAGAAAAAAATACAATCCACGTTTACATTGCAACACTATGGTATGTAACAAATTTTACATAATTTGTCAAAACTTTAGAAAAACAATGGTTGTTATTAGAATATGTTCTGCTCAATATTGATGAAATGTATAAATGTAGAAATACTAAAAAAAAAGAACTTGATGTTTTTTTTAGAATTAAGTAATTATATGTATAAGTCCACTTAAATACAATGTAGGTGGATGAGGTCTTCAATATTTATAATTTTTTTGTGGTTACACCATTTGACATCTTGCCAACCCTTATCTGTCACTGACCCATATATATAAATATTATTGTTGTTATATAACTGAATATAGTAAATTAACATAGGGAGAAGGGGTGGGATTTAATAAGCTTTGGCTTCTTCCCACTCCTTTTGAACACAAATAAGTGTTGAGTCTTATTGTTGTTTCATTTTGTGTTGTTGTCTTGTATTTATTGTTGTTCATTTGTTTTTAATTGTTCATCTTTTATTTTGTGTTCAAATACATTCTCAATCAAGTCAAATCAAATCACATCCACATCACAATTGAAAATGTCAACATATCAGTACAATAGATAATAATACTGTGCATCATAATGAATGAAGAGCAAGACATACGGTCTGCCTCCTAGGATGTTTTCTCATTTTATATTTGTGGCCCAATAGGCCACACAAACAAACAATGTGCAAATCAGAAAAAAAATAAGTAACTGAGGATTCTTGTATGTAATAAGTGAATAATTGTTTTAGCTACAGCGTGTAAACAAAAAGAACAAAAAGGGCATGACAGAATAAACTCACACAATCATATAATGGGGCAAGGTGTGGAGGTAGTAGGAGTTGTACTGCGGATGAATGGAGGGTGTTGAGAGGGCAGTTGCTCAAAAATCTTAGAAATTATTTGAGATTTGAGGCCCTACTGTCAGAATCCCCAGAGCCGGGAGAGGGGACCTACCAGTGGAGGACCCAGCCTAGTTAGGAGTGTGTTCAGGGAGAGAGAGGACTCCAGACCAAGGTTATTATAGTTAACGAAAACTAACAAAATAACGAAAACTAGAATTGAAAAAACATTTTCGTTAACTGAAATAAAAATAAAAACGAGAGTTTGAAAAAAACCCGATAACTAGCTGAAACTGCATTTTGTGGTTACAAAACTAACTAAAACTAACTAAAATTATAGTGAAAATGTCCTTCGTTTCCATCTCTGTCAACTTTTTTCATACGTAAACCTTTTTGGTTGATATGAAATCTATTTCATCTATCTGGTTTTATGACTTAATAAACTTATCGGGGCTGAGATGGATCAGACAAAGGAAATAAAGGAAACATTTATTGTGACCTTATTGAATCTCGCACCCAACAAGTACCCCATTACAAAAAACTAAAACTAATAAAAACTCAACTAAAACTAAGCATTTTCCAAAAATAAAAACTAATTAACACTAGCAAACTCACTCTTAAAACTAATTAAAACAAACTGAATTTGAAAAAAAAAATTCACAACGAAATGAAAACTAAAACTAAAGAAAAATCCAAAACGATTGTAATCTTGCTCCAAAGGGAGGAGTCCCTTTCATCACACGGCACACTACTTTGTTGACCAATTTAATGAGTTTATATGGAATATTTTAAATTATTATATTACGATCACCATTATTATTATTATTATTATTATTATTATTATTTAAATTGTCCAGATAATCACCATTGCTATAATAATTTTCATCATTATAATATTATTGTCGATTTTAGTTTCACTCTGATCACAGTCAGATTACAGTATGAAAGTACGTGTGTGTGTGTGTGTGTCTGTGTCTGTGTGTGTGTCTGTGTCTGTGTGTGTGTGTGTGTGTGTGTGTGTGTGTGTGTGTGTGTGTGTGTGTGTGTCTGTGTGTGTGTGCAGTGTGTGTCTGTGTCTGTGTGTGTGTGCAGTGGCTAGCACTGCTGCCTCACAGCGACTGGGTTGGAATCCCTCTGCCCAGAGTTGGTACTCTCCTCTGGTTTCCTAATCTTCATATGTTTGTGTTCCAGGAGCGGGAGCTGAAACTGGCTGCAGACTCTGTTCTCTGTGAGGTGAGGAAGAAGCAGGCAGATGTGAAGAGGATGCAGGATGTCCTGAGATCTTTGGAGAAACTGCGCAGACTCAGAAAAGAGGCAGCACTGAGGAAAGGTGAGAGTTCTTCAGCCATGCACCTTATTAGCTATCAAATGATTCCTTTTGTTACTTATAGGCATGACTCTAGGTTATAAAGGTATTTTAGTTCGCCAGGGACTTTAGCTCACATAGCTTACATTCATTCATTCATTATCCTTAACCGCCAATCCGCACTCGGGTCGCGGGGGGCTGGAGCTGATCCCAGCTGACATTGGGCGAGAGGTGCGATACACCCTGGGCAGGTCTCAGACTATCACAGGGCTGACATATAGAGTCACCAATTAAACCTAAGTGCATGTTTTTGGACTGTGGGACTGTTTGGACTTAAATAATTTTGCCTTTTTTAAATAATTTTTATGTGTTTTTTTTTGTCATTTTGACACTGTCTCCAGTGGGTAATTTGAGTTTGAGACCCTTGGTCTACAGCCTGTAACAGGACACAGTATAGTCTACAGCCTGTAACAGGACACAGTGTAGTCTACAGCCTGTAACAGGACACAGTACAGTCTACAGCCTGTAACAGGACACAGTACAGTCTACAGCCTGTAACAGGACACAGTGTAGTCTACAGCCTGTAACAGGACACAGTATAGTCTACAGCCTGTAACAGGACACAGTACAGTCTACAGCCTGTAACAGGACACAGTGTAGTCTACAGCCTGTAACAGGACACAGTGTAGTCTACAGCCTGTAACAGGACACAGTACAGTCTACAGCCTGTAACAGGACACAGTACAGTCTACAGCCTGTAACAGGACACAGTACAGTCTACAGCCTGTAACAGGACACAGTATAGTCTACAGCCTGTAACAGGACACAGTGTAGTCTACAGCCTGTAACAGGACACAGTACAGTCTACAGCCTGTAACAGGACACAGTACAGTCTACAGCCTGTAACAGGACACAGTACAGTCTACAGCCTGTAACAGGACACAGTATAGTCTACAGCCTGTAACAGGACACAGTGTAGTCTACAGCCTGTAACAGGACACAGTACAGTCTACAGCCTGTAACAGGACACAGTACAGTCTACAGCCTGTAACAGGACACAGTACAGTCTACAGCCTGTAACAGGACACAGTATAGTCTACAGCCTGTAACAGGACACAGTATAGTCTACAGCCTGTAACAGGACACAGTACAGTCTACAGCCTGTAACAGGACACAGTACAGTCTACAGCCTGTAACAGGACACAGTACAGTCTACAGCCTGTAACAGGACACAGTATAGTCTACAGCCTGTAACAGGACACAGTACAGTCTACAGCCTGTAACAGGACACAGTACAGTCTACAGCCTGTAACAGGACACAGTATAGTCTACAGCCTGTAACAGGACACAGTACAGTCTACAGCCTGTAACAGGACACAGTACAGTCTACAGCCTGTAACAGGACACAGTATAGTCTACAGCCTGTAACAGGACACAGTATAGTCTACAGCCTGTAACAGGACACAGTACAGTCTACAGCCTGTAACAGGACACAGTACAGTCTACAGCCTGTAACAGGACACAGTACAGTCTACAGCCTGTAACAGGACACAGTGTAGTCTACAGCCTGTAACAGGACACAGTACAGTCTACAGCCTGTAACAGGACACAGTACAGTCTACAGCCTGTAACAGGACACAGTACAGTCTACAGCCTGTAACTCTGTGTGTTGCAGGCATCGTCACTGAGCCTGAATGTGACGAGGCGTTCAGCAGCAGACTGGAGCAGCTGAGGAATGTGATGAAGAAGAGGACGACAGTTTACTCAGCAGAGGAGAAAGCTCTGATGGTGATGCTGGAAGGAGAGCAGGAGGAGGAGAGGAGGAGAGAGCAGGAGAAACGAGTAAGGAAGGAGAGGGAGAGACACCTCCAGAGGAAATACAGGGTGGACGCCATGTTGTTTGGAGGTAACAAGTCACACCTGGTTCATTGTTTTACAACAGTATGATTAAATTGCATACATTGGTGTTTTTTTTTCTTCAAATATTTTTGGAATATTTCATCAATTTTCTCTGTTTTTTTCTCAGATGAGCTTCCTACCAATTCTGTCCTGCAGCCCTTCAGAGAATATTACACCCAGGCTGAGCACTCTCTGCACGCCTTACTACAAATCAGGTTCATTTTTATTTTCATCTTCAGTTTGTCACAAAGGAGTCCTTATATAAAGGGTAGCTTAAACAAGACACAGGAAACACTTACATGGATAAATAAATGCGCATGATTAATTCACAACATAGAACGTGATATATTTATTGAGTTTATGTATTTTCACATTTTTTCTGTATTTAGAATCATAGTAAGCTTTATTGACCAGGTGTGTAAACACATACAAATAATGTGACTCAGTTTATTTGTTTCTCTTAGTGTTCTTACACAGAAACAGACATGCAGCTAAACCATACAGCTGAACAAAAGAGACAGACACTAAGTAGATGTATGCATACATATTAGGGCTGTCAAAGTTAATGCGATAATAATGTGCTAACTTTGAATTTGTTAATATACATTATCACATAGTAATAGTGGATTAAAATATCTGGATATTTGGTTTCATCATTTCCATATGATGATCTCAGCCTCAGCTGTCTATCAGATTTTTGTTTGTGTGACTGTTCATTAAGTGCAACTCTAAATATGTAGGTATATCAAAAATACGACTCCCTCAAAACACTAAATGTAAAATATGACAATGTGCATAAGTCCTGATAGGGCTGTATAAGATGGCCCTTATTCATCAAGAGTGTTAATAAACACACAGGAAGTAAGGCTGGATAACTTTCACTCTCGCATGTGTTTTTCTGCACAGGAGGTAAATATGTAAGAAGACATGTTAACAATGCAGTAGGATCTATGTTACTTACTGTGCAGGGCAAGGCTATTATAGTTAATGAAATAACGTAAACTAGAATTGAAAAAACATTTTCGTTAACTGAAATAAAATTAAAAATGACAGTTTTTAAAAAAACAATAACTAACTGAAACTGTATTGTGTGGTTACAAAACTAACTGAAATTATAGTGAAAATGTCCTTAGTTTTCGTCTTTGTCAACTTTTTTCATACATAAACCTTTTTGGTTGATATGAAATCTATTCATCTATTTGGTTTTATGACTTAATAAACTTATTGGGGCGGAGATGGATCAGACAAAGGAAATAAATAAATCATTTATTGTGACCTTTTTGAATCTCAAACCCAAAAAATACCCCATTACAAAAAATCTAAAACTAACACTAAAACTATTGAAAAAATAAACTAAAACTAAGCGTTTTCCAAAAAATAAAAACTAATTAAAAACTAGCAAACTCACTCTAAAAACTAATTCAAAGTAACTGAACTTGAAAACAAAAATTTACAATGAAATTAAAACTAATGAAAAATCCAAAACTATTATAACCTTGGTGCAGAGATGGCCTATTAATGCATGGATAAGTAAACGTTTACATACAGAAAAGGTGGGAAAATGTACCCTGCACAGATACCACTCTCACTCACATTATAACCTTTAGTGTCTAACAGAGTGTGTTCATTAGGGATAGAAGAAACCCGCCAACTTGACCATCTATAATATAATTGGTCAATCCTTATGTTTTCTTACATACCTGTGTATGTATAAAGAGATACACAGGTAAAAAAGACATCTAGAATAAGAAAAGACATTTTTGTTTTCACATTTTAAAAGCCCATGGCCCTTAAACACAAACAAAGCATATTGTTTTGTGTATTGCTGGGTGTCCCCAAAAATATCTAAGCAAGTTGCGTCGTGATGGACTCCTGTATGCTAGTTCAGTCAGTATGTGTGGGGAACATGTCCTTCTCAATCAAATTGTATATACTTGCATAATTTTCTCCCATCAGTTGTCCATGGCAGTTGTTCTGTGCCAACACTGAGGTGGTAGTAGGTTCATTATTAACCATGAGGGTCGATTGTACATTACACAGGTGGTAAATCATTGTAGTAGTTATTGTGCTGTACTTGTTTACGACATTGCAGTGTTTACATTGGGTGTTTACATTGGACTTTGATCATTTCCTGTTATAACATTGTGGATCAGAATTTGTTAAGGAGGACACAGGGCTTCAGGAGTAGTTTCTTGTAGCTTTACTCAAACATTTGGCAGCATAGACATTACACCATATGCCACCAGGGGGCATCTACGTATCCTGACAGGTAACTTCCTGCCAGGTAACACACACTTTATAACTAAGAGCTCCCCTCTAGGGTAATACCAAATCACAATCTCAGGATATTACATCCCTCCCCTCTCAGGTCTGCAGCCATTGCTTCACTGAAAGAGAATATAAGACATCATGAAAACAAGTAAATTAGATCAGTGATTCCCAACCAAGGGGGCCAGACCCCCCCAGGGGGGCGCCAAAGATCCACGGGGGGTCGCGAAGCTCTCTTGATTTTAAGGGGTGTAATAAATCTAATGTGTTTAAATATAGTGACAAAAAGAACTAAATAAGGGCTACATTAAATGTTTATTTATTTATTTAAATAAAAAAAATCCCTACAGAAAAGTTTAAAAATATAGGCTATTTTGCGAGAATAAGGGCAAAAACATTATGGACAGTTTTAAAAAAGCTGGAAGCGACCAGAAGCAGTTAACAGTTGCGTCTTTTGAGTGCTCTCTTCTTATTGCGCCAGCCAAAAAGCCACACAACATTGGGGACACTGATTAAACCTGCTTGCATTAAAATGGCTGAGATACTATGTGGACTGAAGGTGGCTCTCAAATGTAAGACTGTACCACTGTCCCATAACACAGTGAGGGGGTCGCCAAAGTTTACAATGGTAAAAATGTGGGTCCCTCAAGAAAAAGGTTGGGAACCACTGAATTAGATTATACATGTGTTCCATAACTTAAATCTTAGTTCCTCAAAATTATAATATCAGACAGTGTATTTTTTTTCTTTAGTTTTACAACTTAGCTTTTACTTCCGGCTTAGAATTTTAGCAACTAAAATAAATTAACTAATACATTTCTCAGTCTGTTAGACATGCATTTAGGGTCTATAATAGTCTGGAGGAAGCGTTTCAAGCTTGGCGTTTGTGGTTCCTGCACTACAGGACTAGGTTCACTCTCCAGCTTAGGTGGACCACTCTCAGGGTTCTTCACAGGAGTTGTTGGACAGACAGATGCAGGGGATGGTATATGCTCTGGCACCACAGTTAGTGGGTTCATCACAACCTGGGGTGTACTGGTATCTAATTCAGGAAGTCTGCTTAGCTCCCTCTACATGATCTGGTCAACATGTCTCTTCAAAACCTGTCCATTCTCAGTGACAACAGTGTATGACAGTGGACTCATGCAGCTCTCAATGGTTCCAGGGATCCATTTGGGACCGTATCCATAGTTCTTTGTAAAAACTACAAATTCAATTTGAGCTCCTTTTGGAATGAGGGCTGACCTGTCAGTGAGTAGCATAAACAATAGGAGGAAGCTGAAATTAAACTGAGGATTCAGGCCCATGCATGTCCCCTGCCATCACACTGCTATTGATGTGACCGAATACCTTGTTTAGACTGTAATGTGTTTTTTTTTTTCAGGAGAGAGTGGGATGCTTTTTTGGTTCCAGCAGATCATTCTGATGGTTCTCCAGTTCCTCAAAGCTGGATCCTGCCCGACGCCCCATCAGACCAGGCCTGGGCCTCGGCTTTGCACAATGCTGACACTGAGTGAGACAGCCTCTGACTCACTGTATGTCCTGTCACCAAGTGCCTGAATCCAGACCCCCTGCAGGAGTCTATGGAAAGACTGTTAGTATCAACCCAACTGACCAACACATGTAAATAACATGTTAATACTATGATGCCCACATACAACCGTTTTTGTGTGAACCTAAAGATCCATTTGAAATGCAGCTCAGCACTGTTTGTGAAGTTCTTTCAGTCTATAATCTGTAACAAACATTGTGCTTTTGCACCTATTCATTTTTTAAGTTTAGAGTGTGCAAGGATTTAGCACATAATTATTAAAATGTCTGAAGAAAATTTGTCGGTCCCATGAACCGGCTCATAGCTCAAGGCAAATCAAGGGAGACCACACGTTTATTCAATGATAAGTAACAAATATTTATTTATCTAATAAAAATAATACATGGGAACTCAAGTTTGTGTATCAGTATGTCAGTGGTGAGGTGTGTGTGTGTGTGATGAAATGTAATGCATATGCTGCCCTACAAAGCCTAACTGCAGTAACTATGTTTTTGGTAAAAAAAAAAAAAAAGAAAGAGTTATAACTAAAAATGAACCCCTTAATGTCTGTTTTATCTTATGATAAAGTTTTAGATTTCAATTTATATAGAAATAAATATAAGCAGTAATTGCACTTACCACGGTCTGCTTTGGATCTATATATGATTTATTAATGTATTATTAATTATAAGGTTAGTATTGGATTAATTATTGAGTGAAAATTCACCCTGTTGCCACGTGTGAATAAGAGAGTGTGACAGTGTGATACGACTCCAGCCCAGTTACACATAATGAATGATTTAATCCATTAAGGTGGACATCATGTCTGTGTTTACTGTGGCACAAAGCTGTGTGACGTCAGGACTGTGCTTTGTTGACTTCCTGTGTCCACTAAGTGTGTGGACAGAAAATCAGCTGATGTGCTGTGAGTCAGTGGATTAGATTTAACCTGCAGTGTGAGTCTGAGCTTCACAAACACCTGAGAGAACACTGACAGTCTGACAACAGCTCCAAGACAACGCAGGTAAGCTGACATGATTAGAACATTCACATATGGTTTAACAGGCAGAACAATTCTACAATTTACTGTAACTCCAGTGGTTAATCAAATGTTATCTGAATGAATATAACTGGTGAAATGCTATTTATTGATGAAAGCTTTTCTGCCTGATAGTTGATGAAGTGTCTGAATGTGGTAATAAACACATCTTATGTTAAAACAGTGTATAATGTGCTTTACAAAGGAAAATCAAGTCAGCACCAACTATTTTCTTATATCTAGCAATTGTATCTTAATTATCTTGTTTTGAGTATAATTTACCCACTGGCCATAGCTTTATGTGCTTATTTTAAGAACGTGTCTTTTTGTAACAAAAACAAGTGAAAACCTCTAGAAAGCGATTTCAGTCTTGTGTAAAGACTTCTTTTCAGGATTGACATTGTGAGCTTTTTCATGCTTTTCAATCTATTCAACTGTTGAATATGGTGAGTTTTTACCTACAATATTGACTCCAATAGAGAGTTTTAGTTGCATGTAGTTTAAATGTTATTTCAAAAGCATTTTCAACCCACCAGTATTTACCCACAGATACTGAAATGAGATAAAAACGTGGTTGTTTCAACTATTGCTGGCTTATTTTTAATGTTAATACATTTGGGCTTTTCAAGACACAATTGCTCGAAATAAGTATTTTTGGACTTATTTTTAAGACATCATTGGTTTTTACAGTGCCTGGATATTTTTACTTACTTAATGAATTCTTGCAAAGAAAAATGTACTTACTGCACTGGCAGATAATTTTACTTGTTTCAAGCATGTATTTGCTTAATTCTAGTTATTTCTTTCTCATTTTTGTCAGTTGGTTTTTGCAGTGTTGGTCAGATCCAGTGAATAAAATGGAATATTATCCATATACATTGACACTAGATAACAGCCAAAACACACACAAAACAGTGAAACCGTTTTTAAGTTTAGTTTAAAGAATTGATTTTTTTAAAAAGTAACTGATTCTGCAGCCTCTGGTCTTCATTCACCATTTGAGGTATTCACTATTTAAATGCACAATATGGAAGGGTTTCTTCAGTTACAACTAAAGTATTTGTTCATCTTGTTGTACATGCCTACTTCCTTTTTGTTTACTTCAGAATGTACAGAATATAAATGAGCACAGAGGAGAAGCATGTTTCTGTTTAACGTCAGAGACAACACAATGAGCTTAGCGAGCATCTGTCTTCTCTGCTGTTGTTAAGTCCTGGACCATCTGGCTTGTTGTTGTTTTGGTGTTACTGTAGGAAACATCTGATTAGCTTTCAGAGGACAGCAGGGACGCTGCAGGACACTGAGCAGATTTACCTTATCACACTGTAAAAACCTGTTGTTTTTACGGTAAAAAACAGCAGCTGTGGTTGCCAGAACTTTACCGTAATAAATACGGTGCAACTTTTTGTAATATTACGGTAAAATTATATTAGCACTGTTGATTTCCTGTTTAAGATTGCCATTTTATTCCATATTTCACCGTAAAAAATAAAACATTTTTAATTTTTACATTTTATCCATCAAAGGAAACGCTGTTCTGCCATATAATTGACAAGAAAATACTTTATGAATGCTGCATGAATTAAAGATTTAACCATTAAATATTATAGTGTATTATGTTAGAGATATGATGTTTAGTACATTTAACAGTGAGAAAAGGTATTTTTACAAAAATAAATGCAAAAATGATGGCTTGTATATATATCACAGTAGAATTTTGTCACAAACACAGTGCCAGAGTATTTTACAGTGGAGTAATGTATTTTTTTTAATAAAAATGTAAAAAAAAAAAATGGAAACGGTGTTTCATTGTTACTGAAACTGAATTAACCCATTTATCATTTTACGGCCTTTTACTGTCATGGTTTAGCAGTTTTTCACCGTAAAATGTACAGACATTTTTAACAGTGGACACATACGTCTTATAGTCAGTGAAGGGCTCAGGTCTGTCTACAGTAGCCTGTTACAAGTAAAAATACTGAATTGAAAATGTTCCTTAAGTACAGAAGTATGATCAGTAACATTTAAAGTAGCACTGTGTAAAAGTGCTGATGCAGAAAGGCTCCTTCCAGTGTTTTGGTACAGAATAATATATTACACTAATGTTTACATGTAGGAGCATTTTAATGTTGGAGTCTGCCAATGCAGAGACAAGTTGTATACTGGGTAGATAAGCAGAGTACTGCATCATATCAAAACTTTTTTGTGGTTCACATCCCATCACTGCTTATGGTTTACTTACTTATATGATGCACAAAAACACTCTTCCTTAATATAGCAGGGCAGAGCTGAGGAAACATGTGATTTAGCTAGGGACCTTTTTCCCCCGCTTTTTCCCAAAAAGGGTCCTATGTTCCCCCGTCTGTTACTATTTCCACCATTACTGCCAAATTCCATAGTCCTAACCCTAACCCTATTTAAAAAGCAAAAAATGAACTGCAAGTAACCAGAAAGTAACTGCTGTGCAAATTTAAGTTTTGGGCTGCTTGAGCTAAGGTGGGCCATGTGATGGTAGGCCTGCTGGCCATGCTGAGAGTCTACCGTAAAGATTGATAGATTGTGGAGAGCATAGGACCCTTTTGCAGAAAAAAAACCTCCTATGTTCCCCGGTATGTATTGCTACAGGGGAACATAGGACAGTTTTGAACATCAGGACACTGATAACATGCATGTTTTTTTTTCTAACTAGCTGCTGTTGCTTACTCACTACCAGATCACATCCAAATATTACATATTTGGCAGTAATGCAGCTTTAAGTGGACAAACTTAGTGAAAAATAAAACTTTGCTCCTCCTCCACAGGCTGGTGAGAGGTGATGAGAATGGAGGGAAAGTTAACAGTAGGTACATTTAGACAGCATTGTTTTAATGTCTCTTATCAACATATACACTCTGGACTGCTGGAGAAACCTTTTTGACCACAATTCAGTGTTGAATAAACGTCTTTCGCTATCTGTGGTCGGAGTGCTGAAGCTGTCCCGGGTTTCAAAGTTTGACACTATGTTAGTGGAAGTCGCACTGGATCTAAAAAGTAAATATATGCGTTCAGAGAAGAAGCAGATTGTGTGGCAACCTCTTCTGTAAATGAACAGACAACAAATCAGGGATTAGTTGAAAAACAATTTCAGACAAAGAAGATAAATTATACATGCACTGTAGTTCATCTGCCTCCACTGGAGTGCTGGTACATGAGTGAAAAGTCAATCTCTTTGTGTGTGTGTGTGTGTGTGTGTGTGTGTGTGTGTGTGTCTCAGTGCACTAAGCAGCATGGACGATGTCCCTCTGAAGATGCCACAGGGTCCCCCACAGGAAGTCAAAGAAGACATTCAGGTTATTGTCCCTGATTATCTCACCAAACTGCAGGATACAGAGGTTAGTGTGGCTTGCACACACACACACACACACACACACACACACACTGTTCAACAAATTCATTGAATTGTCATTCCATGTGGCATCGGCCAAAGCACAAACTGTTTTGCTTGTGTCTCAGTTTGAGGTTCTGTCCATCCAGCTGTGTCATGTAGTTGCTGTAGTTTAGGCTGGTAATGTGGCTCCAGACTTTCAGTCTCAGATTTATGGGCCAAAAATTTAAAGTTTGACCGAAAGTTGCTGTCAAAGGAAAAGATCTCGATCAGCTTCAGTTAATAACAGCATGGTAACATGCTATGCTAGCATTAGGCCCAAAGTGCAGCTAATTTTTTTTAGCTGTACTAGAGGGAGCGTGTCTATGTTCCCCGGATCCTATGTTCCCCTCTTTGTATGAGACTGGGGAACATAGGACCCTTTTTCCCTTCTTTTCTACGTTTTTATTTAGTTATTATTTTTTAATCCAAGCAATATGGGTTAATCACACAGGGAGATTTTAGAAAATATACATAAGGACTAGCTAGTGCCTGTCCACGTGGCAAAACAATTTTCTGTTTTGCCACCCTTTTCTGCCATAACCTAACCCTATTTAAAAAGCCCAAAAATGAACTGCAAAGTAAGCAGAAAGTAGCTGTTGTGAAAATGTAAGTTTAGTGTTGCTTGAGCTAAGGTGGGCCATGTGACGGTAGGCCTGCTGGCCATGCTGAGAGTCTACCGTAAAGATTGATAGATTGCGGGGAACATAGGACCCTTTTGCAGAAAAACGATTCCCCTGTTTTTCCCAAAAAGGGTCCTATGCTATGTATTTATGAATGTATTGCTACAGGGGAACATAGGACCCTTTTTGGGAAAAACGTGGAACATAGGACCGTTTTTCTAAAAAAGGGTCCTATGTTCCCAGGGAACATAGGGATGACCCCGTACTGGGAGAATGTGTCACAACTGTTGGTTGGATTGTGATGAAATTGTCCATCATTGATGTTCCCCTCAGGATCAGTTGTGATAACGTTGGTTATTTTCATCATGAACAGGCATGGAGATATTTCACTTGTAGCAAAGAATGTTGAAAGACTGATATCTGACCAGGGAAAAGAAATGCCACAGAGTAGTAGTTTCTGTCACTAACATGATGTCTCTCCATGTGACAGTATGAGTTCAGTCTGGAGAACTGGGTGCTAACAGGGCTGCAGAGTGGCGTCACCAGCCAGCAGCGCCCTCAGCTCTCCTCCTCTTCATCGGGACTGCAGCCAACTTGTCCGCCATACTGGATGATGTTCAGCAGCCCACAGCAGAGCCGCCTGGCCAGCCGACACTGCTCCGACTTCTGGGAGCCCAATCCTCGACAGCGCTCCCACAGCCTCAACCCCGCCGTCCTGCGCACTAAATTGGCCATCTCAGACTCAGAGGATGATGGGGAGAGTAGCGCACAGAAAGCCTGCTCTGGTAGGGAGCGTCCTGCTGCTGTGTGTCAACGAGGTCAGAGAAGAGCCTTCGTCCCAGACCTTCTGAACCCTCCGGCCTGCCTCAGCAGCCTGCCACACCAACGCAGGAAGAACCTACGACAGTGCTCCCTGTCAGTGCTGGACTCGTCCAAACAACATGATCCACACACAGACAGCCAATCCAAGAGCCCAGCTTCACACAGGACCCCCAACACCAGAGCAAACACCGTCGACAGGCTCCCCAGCACCAACAACCACAACACAAGTCACATGGTGAGAGAGAGGGAACATGTTGTATTGTGCCTTCATGCACAGTTATCAGTTTAAAAAGCAGTCTGCACTGCAAAAACTGCTTTGCAAAAACTGCAAAAAAAAAAAAGCTTATTTTTTGTCTGATAACATAGTTCTTCTTAGTCAGCATCTTTTATGTTAGACTGTTTCACTTGTTGTGTTTTGGTCCTTAATTATCTAAATTAGATATTACAGCTTGTTACTGAGATTTTATGACCTATACTGAGTAAATACATGCTTGAAACTAGAATATCAAAAGTTACAAAGCTGTTTCATCAACACTTACAAGTATAAAACTGCTATTTCAAAGTAATAATTTCTTATTTCAAGCATAACTAAGAAATCATAACTTTGACATAATTTTACCTCTTCAGATACTTAGAACAAGCAGCCAGATGGAATCAATTGTTTTATTATCAATGAAACAATAGAAGTGTGTATTGTTGTGTAGTGTGTATGTAATTAACTAGTACATTGGCACATAGCTGTAAATTGACACTTGATATTTAAACATTTAACATGAAACATTTAAAAACAATTTTAAAAAATCACTTTTTATTAGTTAGAATACACTAATTCTAAGGTATTTTTCGGTTCGTTAAGATTAGATATTTTTACTTGTTTTGGGAAGTCTTGGCTTCCATTGGCAGATACTGTAATTTTGCTATTTTCAAGCAAAATACACGTAATTTTTGTACTTTTTTCCCCTTCTTTTTGAGAGGTGGCTTTTTGCAGTGTGACTTTTGAAGGAAGATAACTAAGTTCCAGGATGTGTTGAAGTTTGATTTGAAAAGTGAGGGTGTTTAAATCCACAGCCCTCTGTACACACGCCCAGACAGGATTAGCATCAAAATATATTTAGCACTAAAAGTAAAGATGCAGAATTTCTGAAAAATGTATAGATTATAATCATTGATGCATTAATGTGAACACCACTTTAATGTTGCATCTGGCAATCATAATTTATCTGAATTGATAATAATAATACATCATAATTAAATCGTTGAAATACTATTCTGCCCTACAAAGCCTAACTGCAGTAACTACATTTTGGTCAAAATTGAGTTATAACTACAAATTAACTCCTTGATGTCTGTTTTATCTTGTGACAAAGTTTTAGATTTCAATTTTGCTTTATTTCAGAGAAATAATTATATAAAAACCACAAAATCCATGGATATATATATATATATATATATATATATATATATATATATATACTAATTTAAACATAAACATAATATAAATTATAAGTTTATTTGAAAGGGAAATTATTATCTAGATAGGGATGAAGTAAAAAAGTGAGGTAAAAGTATAACAAGACTAAAATATAACATTTCTTTATAATGTTAAGTCTAAAATTCGCACATCTTTGAATAGAGTTGTTAAACACTTTTAAATGCACTTATAACAAAATCAATTTGAAAATGTTTATTTACTGAAAACTAAATATAAAAGCTGAAAGAAAACAACAACATCTGCACTCTGTTTATCATCACTATTAGAACCTTTTACAGCTATGCAAAACCAGAGTGCAGTAACTACATTTTTGGGGTCAAAGGTCAAATAAATCATCATGATTTTCAAGTATAAAAATGACATCATCAATACATGTAGAAATAAGTGTCATATCACTTATCTACACATAACCAATTTGGCTGGCCAGTTAAAACACGTTAAAAAACTTGAAAGCAGTTTTTCTCTGTTTTACCCTTTGCGTAGTTACTGCAGTTTAGACTTTGTAGGGCTGTATTCTGATCAAATAAATATTGTACACTTAGGAGTACGAGATTTGCCTCTGAGTTGTAGTGGCATACAAGTGAAAATACTCAAGTAAAGTACAAGTACAATTGTACTTGTGTAAATGTACTTAGTTGCTTTCCTGCTGCAGTAAAGCCTGTGCAGTGAGCTGTGTGATCCACAGCTCTGCCTGGCTGATCTGCAGTCAGCTTGTTTCACTCACCTGACCGCTCACTATGTTACACTGTCTTGCCTGTATGAGCTCATGTTTTAGTTATAGTATGGCTTAGAGAAAGCTAATGCTCTGGAATCTGAGGTATAGTTAGCCCTTTACTGTGGTGAATACAGCTTAAAGCTTCTCCTGAGCCTTACTATAAATCTCCACACATAAGCCAGGGACATACTGGGCTCACTGTGCTGTTATGCTTTCCCTCATTGGCCAACACAGCAGAATTAGTCTGACTGTATTTATATTCTAGTTGGCCATACGTATTTAACTGTCTGTAATTCTGCCCATGAACTTCAGCACTGTGTAAGCTGGAAGGGTAAATCAATCTGAACCCTCTTTTTTCCAGTTCACATTTCCAAAATATTTTCAGGGATCTGCACTCTAAAAATAGACTGTGTAAAGTCTGCTCCTTAAATCCAGCCAGGATAGAAGAGCTTCATCAGGATTAGCAGGTGGAAGTTCTCTGAAAATGTGTTTCTCAGCAAATTGCATCTCAGGTCAGAGCTGCTCTGTGTGTCCTGTCTGCTGTAAACACATTCACTCACTGCACTCTGTTGTTTCTAGAAGTCTCTGAGCCCAGGCTCCTGCACAATCTCCCCCACAACCTCATCCCCACCGGGTCTCCGCTGTTCAACTTTGGACTCGTCAGCAGAGCTCCTGTCAGCTCTGAGCCCTGAGGAGAGGGAGCTGCTGGGGGCCATCACTGCCCGGGGGTACCCCCTCCGTACTGCCTTCATCGCCCTGCAGAAGACAGGCCGGCAGACCCCAGATCAGGTCAGTCTCTGTGACATACAGGAAGAGCTGTGACTGCTACATGCTAGTGGTGTGACGATACTCTCAGCTCACGAGACGAGAAGAGACACAATATTGGGTTCACGAGAACGAGACGAGATTTTAAGAAAACTACAATGACACAATATATGACTGGACCAACAGACTTTTATTTAACCGAGTTGCACATGCATTTTGAAATGTTTTATTAGAACTCTTTACATGCATGATGTAAGCATGAGCTTTTAATAAACAATATAAGCCGTGTTTCCTTTAGGGGGAAGAGTGGCCACCGGGAAAGTCTCAGGCCATGCCCTCTCAAATGTCCACTCACTCTGCGTGTCTCCACTACAAAAAGGCCCCCAGAGGGATTTAGAGACTCTGGAGGTGACGTATGTTTTTCCATCGGCGCGTAATCGCTTAGCGACAGTTTGGACCGTGATCACATATGCGACGGATTAAACACGGAAGAAGCAACTGTGGCCGCCTTCGCTAACTGTGCACAATGTCAGCAGCTGATCATAAACAAAGCAGCATGGCTAATTATGCACAGCGTCTCCGCTGATCTTAAACATAGCTATCTTGAATAAACTGCCATTGCTAACTGTGAACAGTGTCCGGTACTTGTTGTAAACAAACAGAGATCGCTAAGTGAACACCTCCTGCAGCAGCAGCACATACACACTGTACTGCTACAGAGCTAACTGTTAGCCTATTAGCAATTTGCAGACTGCAGCTCTGCAGCTGGGAGAGACTGCTGCAGGAGGACTGTGCCGCTTCGATTCGTTCTTAACAAGCCGCCGGCCCCTGCCATTCTGGCTGCTTGCTGCTTCCCCTCCTTCTCCTCCTCTTCTTCTTTTCCTTTTACTGCCCCCACAGGTCACAAAGTTTGGATAGCTCACAAATCTTGCGAGACTGATTTTAAACGAGACGAGATCTCGTCACACCCCTACTACATACTGCATTACACTCATACATACTGGGTTTTTGAGCCCAATAGCAGACTAATTGTCAAATTTAAACATAAATACATAACATAAAGAAACAATATGTGTAAATTATATTCTCATATACAGTATACTGGCTGATTAAAAAAACACAGCATGTTAGCTAATCCTTAATTGAAACATGGGGTTAAAATATATTAATAACTTAACATTAAGCAATTGTATAACTTAACATGCCATATACAAACTTACAAATGTTTTAGCTGTCAAATTAAAGTAACACTATTATTGAATCCAGTACACAGAAAAGTCTGATGTTCCAACACTTGGGACATTGTGTAAACTGTCCATAAAAAAAACAGACTGCATCCAATTCTGAATGATACTTAAAAAGAAACAAAAGTTTATCAGTTGAGCATTTAATATATTTATGTATAGTTTTAATATAGTTTGCATATATGTCACAAAGGATTAGCAAATGACTGTATTCAAATGATCACATCCCAACTTTGGGGAATCAGGGTTGTAGTCTGTTAGCAGCATTGTGTACCATATGCTTTTATTCCTAGGTTCGTGAATGCAGAGTCTGCGAATGGTGGGTCATGCCTTCACCTACCTAGGAATAAAAATATTGCTACAAGGGATAAACACCATAGATAAACGTTAGCATTTTAGGAGTACACATGCTATGTCGAATCCAGCTGGTTAAACTGTGAAAACATCTCTGCCTCTTACAGACTGTGTGTGCATGCTCATTTTAATGCTTGTTACTGCACCTATTTCAGCAAAAACTGCAGTCATGGCAGCTTTTTCTGTACTCACACGAGCCTGGAGGGACACTGCTGGTTCCTCCAGGAGTTTCCCATAACTGTTTGGCAGGCAGCGGCCTGTATTTTGAAATCACGATCTACAATGCAGTTCCTGATTGGTCGTTTATGTTGTCAACTTTGGGGCAGTCTCTGATTGGCTCACTGCAAAAAAGGTGTGTCTAAAAACAAGATAAAAACACTAAATCTGAGGGAAATGATCTTGCTGCATGGACAGATAATTTCCTTCGACAAGATTTCTTAAATTAAGATTGTTAAATCTAGAAATAAGCATGTTGTACGTTTAAAATACGAAATTAACTCTTAAAAGAAGATAAATTATCTAACACTCCTAAATCTTAAGTTTTTTTTTTTATTTTGGTAAGAAAGAAATAATTTGCAGTCCACTCTGCTCGGGCCAGTTCATCGCTGCTTGCAGCATTAATTTATCTTGTTTTAAGAGTAAATTTCTTATTTTAAGCGTTCAACATGCTTATTTCTAGATTTAATAATCTTAATTTAAGAAATCTTGTCAAGTGAAATTATCTGTCCATGCAGCAAGATCATTTCCCTCAGATTTAGTGTTTTTATCTTGTTTTAGACACACCTTTTTTGCAGTGCTCGGGTACATCTTCCCTTCATTTCCTGAAATAAAGTGACGATTATGTAGAGCCAACAGAAATGGAGATCTCACATGATGCAATGGTCTTAGGAGGCTAAGACTAAACACTGACATGTTTTCATACAAGACAGGGGACACAGTGTATGAAAAGGGTGGGAGCTGATGAGCAGCTTGGCTTTTGTCTGTGATCGACTCCTGCCTCAGCCAATTTTCCTCTACAGTTTGTTTTTTAATAGCAGAAGACTTTACTAAGCCACTTTAAGCCAGTGTAAAAATAGACCATAGAGTTTCCACAGCCTGCTCTGTGTTTTCCCATAACCTCGCCTCTCGTCTGCTCAGAGTAAAGCACAGGCCACAGTACATGGATGGACATGCTGGCTGACTTAGTAATATTAGTTGAAAAAGATTCATGCTTTGAATTTAACTGTTACATGGAGAATCCTGTAGCACTGACCTGTAGTGCTTTAACTGACTCACTGGTATGTTTTGTGGTTTTACAAAGGTTATAGTCTGATTTCAGATCAGCCTGTGTAAGCCTGCATTCCATCAGTCTCATCAGTGTCTGGCAGTCAACAGGAGCTGATCTGGCAGCTGGTAAAACACATTCGAAGGAGTTGATCAGGAGCTAAGAGCGAATGACTTAATGAGCGTATGACTGCCTCATGCTGGTCAGTCAGGTCACACTGCTCTCACACAGATTGTATTTCACTGCCCTGATGTCCAAGTTTTTTTTAATTCAGCCTCTGCTTGGCTCCTAAACTCATCATGTACATCTGAAGTCAGTTGTCTGGCTGTGTTCTGTCCCCTCTGCCTCATGGTTATCATCACAAATCCATACCATGATTCACAGTACTTTGTGACAATAGGGCTGTTTCCACTACCAGGCAATACCCGGAACGAGGCGGGTCTCACTCGCCGAAACACCCGTAATTTGAATATGAGCAGTCCGGAGCCGGCTTTTGTTGGGACTTTTTTAGTCCCTGTAGAAGAGCAGGGTCTTTTTTCTCCCCTGAAAACAGCCTGGTCACTGATTGGATAGATCGCTAAGCAGGATGTGACGTAGTACTCTACACAACAACAACACGTTATTGTTGTGTACACACAAATTTTACGACTTTTCAGACCCCGTTAGGGACTATTTTTCAAGAAAGTGACTGGAGACAAATCCAGCGACTCCTTACTCTTCTTAACGAGCCGGAGGAGAGCCGTTAGCGGCAGTTAGCTACAGTTAGCTCTGTAGCAGTACAGTGTGTATGTGCTGCTGCTGCAAGAGGTGTTCACTTAGCGATCTCTGTTTGTTTACAACAAGCACCGGACACTCTGTGCACAGTTAGTGATGCCGTTAATTCACAATCACTATATTTATGATCAGCAGCAGAGACTGTGCATAATTAGCCATGCTGCTTTCAGCTGCTGACATTGTGCAAAGTTAGTGACGGCGAAAACCATACGTCACCTCCAGAGTCTCTAAATCTCTCTGGGGGCTAACTTGTAGTGGAGACACGCAGAGTGAGCAGATTTTTGAGACTTGCCACTCTTCCCTCTAGTCGAAACACAGCTAAAGGCTCATCGCTCCATCAAGGGTCTGAGGTCTTACTTTTCAACCGCAGGAAGATTTACCAGGGACTAGTAACCTTTTGTAACCCGATGCTGCAAAATGTGTGTGTATTTGCAGATCCTGAGTTACCTGGTGGCATGTGACCATCTGTGTCAGTTGGGTTATGACATGGCCCTGGTAGAAGAGGCTCTAGAGATGTTTCAAAACTGTGAAACAAAGGTAAGACATGTATCAGTCTATCATCTTCTTAAAGATCGCAAGACTGTACACTCTTGCTTTGTTAGTTTGCCAATTTTGTTCTTTAAGTGTTTGGGTTTTTTTTTTAAATGATGAATAACAATGATGTCTTTCCTTATAAGGCAAAGGAGTTCCTTCATCTTCTGAGTCAGTTCAATGAGATGGGCTTCCAGCAGAACGCCATCAAAGAAGTGCTGCTGGTTCATGAAAACCACAGGGAACGGGCGCTGGAGGAGCTGATGATGCGAGTGGCATGATTGCAGATCAAGACACACACACACACACACACACACACACACTTATTATATAGCTGAAGATGGACGTGGCCTTCACCCAGGAAAAATCATCAGTGTAACAGTAGTAGTTGTTGTTACTGTGACAGATTTATTAAAGACGTATTAAAATCTACAAAGGCATTGTTTTTCCATAATGTGAAAGCAGGAATGCTATTTGCAGGTTTCTATTTCTGTGCTCTGGCTTTACTTAACCTTCTGAGAAAGGATCAGTGTGGGAAACAGCCTTATCCAAGACTTGTTTTCTGAGAAAACAGGAGCAGTGTCCATTGGGGACTGGTCCCCACACACACAGAAAGCTTTGATAAGCTTTCAACACTACACATTCTTATTTATTCACTTTAACAGCAACAGAATTGACCTACTGGTTATCAAAGAATAATTCAAGTTATTTTTGTAGTTTTGTCCATCATCAGATACAAAATCATTGATGTGAAATGCAAACTGTGACTAGTCCTGCCATATGGAGAGAGCAAACGGCAGGTTGTAAACAAGTCAACAGTAACATCTCACTGTGGAAAAGACAGCGAGTGAAAGGGTGAAAACAGCGGATTTGATTGTTTGTGTCATAAACATGTAGTAATAAACCAGCACAGGCGGTCTCAGCAGCACATCAGCTGATTAGTCAGCAGCTCTTACAGGACAGTGGTTCTCAACCTTTTTTCAGTGATGTACCCCTGTGAAATATTTTTTCAGCTAAGTACCCCCTTACCAGGGCAAAGCATTTATGGTTGAAAAAGAAAAAGAATTAAAAACAGAGCGCTGTGCCATCAGTGTCTGATTTATTAAACTTTGGAACTGATAAACACATACAAAATTCAAACATTTGAAAAATAAACTATTTCATACATTTTAAATGTTAATAATCCATTACTAAATTTATTACAAATATTTCTCATCACTAAAATGTAGTGATTGAAACTAATGTAGTAAAAGCAGTGAGCATATAACCATTCAAAACTATAACTGCTACGCACCACGACTCAATCTTTGAGTTTTCCAGTGATTGACAGGTGATGCCAGGTGGCATATGACAGGTTGGGTCCAACCATCCTGGTATGGGGGACACTCTGGGTTTTTAGGATCAGGATATTCAATAGCCTACTGAATATAAAATTCATTTTATGAACTTATACTTATATTTTCCTAAAATATTTATTAAATAATTCAGGGATGGGCAACACAATTTTTCATCAACACTACCACAGGGCCACATATAGGACTGTGCACTTAACTAGATATGATGAAACTTAAATATGTTTACAGTGCAGTAACTTAACATATTCCATGCTCAAATGCATGTTTAACAGTATAAATAGGAATACAAAAGCTCTGAAGCAAATAAAAAATAACCACCTACTGTGATTTATTATTTTTTATCAGTGCAATAACAGCAGACCAACATTAATTACAAGAAGTAATTTTGTGCATTTTTACACTGCACTTTTAAGATTTCATGCTCAAATGCATGTAGTTTTACTGAGGGCCACTTCAAGTGAGGGTGCGGGCCGTATGCGGTCCCTGGGCCTCAAGTTGCCCATCCCTGAAATAATTATTTTCAAAGGATTTTTGCATAGATGCTACTATTTAAATGTATATTTTAAAATCTCACGTACCCCCTGGAGAGCCTTCACGTACCCCCATTTGAGAACCACTGCTATAGGATATCAGAGCACTGTGGGGACAATCTGGGACAGTCCCTCAAGTTCTGGTTCTGAGGCAGATTTGGAGATTTCCTCACGGGTGAGACCGCAGCTTTAGGCAGCCTCATCAGAAATGTGTATATGGAGCCAATCCTGCCAAAACCTTTGCTCTCACGCTTCACTCTCCACTGGTAATCCTCGATAGTGTACTCTGTTGTCACCTGGCGGCTGAGTGTGAACACAGAGTCCCCTCTGACTACAGCAGTCAACAGAGAGCCTTTACTGTTCCCGTACTGGCCCCTCATGGCCGTCCACTGGCCTGAGCTCAGGTTGTAGCAGTCAATCACACACAGTAAGAAATCATCACATGGTCCATTGCGCATCACATACAGATTATCCTTATGGGCCACCATATAAAGACCATAACTGTGCTCACGGGTAAGCGTGGTGACCAGAAGCCACTGGTCCCGTTCAGTCACGTACTCGTGTATATCTGTGGCCCCCTTACCTTTCCAGAGACAGACAAAGATCCTGTTCATAGCGACAGCAGACACGACCAAGGCTGCAGGGCAGGGGAGGGGGGAAAGAAAGCCCCAGCTTCCATTAGACACCTTGTATCTCTCCACGGACGACAGAGCCTTCATGTTGTACTCACCTCCGAGGGCGTAGAGGCAGCCCTCATGACCTAACAGAGTCAAGTTGTAGCGTAGGTGCTGGCAGCCACAGATGGTGGACCATGTGTTTGCTGCAGGGTTGTAACAGAAACCAGTCTCTACTACCTTTTTGCTGACATCATGCACTCCTCCGATGATGTAAAGTTTGTTGTCCAGGACGGCCACACCTGCCATGGTGGTGCTGGTGCTCACAGGTAGGTGTGTCAGGACCTTCCACTCTCTGTGCTCTTCGTCCAGGTAGCAGACCGTCCTCTGGAGATCCTGCAGCAGCTCAGTGGACGGCGAGTGGCTGCAAACTGCCACGTAGCTACTTGGTAGAAGGGACTCTATGTAGTCTACTAGCTTGTTGGGTAAGGCGTGTAGGTCCTCCTTTAGGTCAGCGTACATATCTCTGATGAATAAAGCTGAACTGTGGGAAAGCTTCCACACACCGTATGTGGCAGCTGTGTGGTACATGAGCAGGCAGTTCTCAGAATTGATGATATTTATCAAGTGCTCCGTGAGAGCGGGCACCTGCAGAAAAGCCGTACACTGGATGGCTTCCACGATCTGGTCGCTGCTCAGCACAGGCTGCTCCCTGTCCAGGACCCGCAGCAGGACCAGGAAGCCCATAATCCCCACACACTGCAGCTGGGTTTCTTCCTGTTCGCACTCTCTCATCCCTGACTGAAACAATGCTCTGAAGTACTCACAGTTCTCACACAGAATGGTTTTATCCACAAGGAAAGAGCTGCCGTCAATGTTGACCCTCAGGCTGTCTGGGGTCTTCCAGTGTCCCGGCTGCTGGCTGACGCGTGGACAGCCGTTGGACTCCATCACTGCCCTGCTGTGGATCGTCATTACATCGCAGCTGAACTGAACACTCAAAATACAGCATGGCAGGCCGAGTGCCTCCTGTCCACAGCAGACGCTTACTGACAGAGTTTTTTCACAGCTCTGAGAACAGACTCTATACATAGCAGGTGGACGTGTGACACAGTTCAACTGCATTATGATGACATGTAGCCAGAGGAGAAAGACGAGCCGGATAACGCCAGGGGAGCAGTGAATGTGCTGATGATTCATATTGCTCTTTGTTTGTGGAACAGCTGAAGATTTGTCCTTGAGCAGTAGGAACAGTCAAACTGTAACAATAGCTTGTTGCCCTGGTTACAAAGTGTGCACCACGAGCACGGCTATTACTAAGTAAGCAAGGTTATAATAGTTTGGGATTTTTCATTAGTTTTAGTTTTAATTTCGTTGTGATTTTTGTTTTCTAATTCAGTTAGTTTTAATTAGTTTTTAGAGTGAGTCTGCTAGTTTTAATTAGTTTTTATTTTCTGGAAAATGCTTAGTTTTAGTTTAGTTTTTATTAGTTTTAGTTTTTTTGTAATGGGGTATTTGTTGGGTGCCAGATGAAAAAAAGTCACAATAAATGTTCCTTTATTTCCTTTGTCTGATCCATCTCAGCCCCAATAAGGTTATTAACTAATAAATCCGGACAGATGAAATAGATTTCATATTAACCAAAAAGGTTTACGTGTGAAAAAAGTTGACAAAGACGAAAACTAAGGACATCTTCACTATAATTTTAGTTAGCTTTGTGACCACAAAATACAGTTTCAGTTAGTTATCGTTTTTTGAAAAACTCTTGTTTTTATTTTTATTTCAGTTTATAAAAATGTTTTTTCAGTTCTAGTTTTCGTTAGTTTCCGCTAACTATAATAACTTTGTAAATAACTAGTACTTTTCTACTTCTGCCTTGACTGGAGGACCAGGAGCCTGAAATCATCACATAGAAGAAGAAATCAAAAATAAAATCAAGATAAATATAGAGTGAAAACTATAATCAATGGCATTAAATTAAGCTTTCAAAAATAATTAAAAGTAAATGAAAAATGTTTTTATTCTGTGTTGCTCTTAATTATCTAATCTAATTAAAATCATATTTATTTATTTATCTATTTATTTATTTATTTATACACAACTTTGAAAAAAAAGTTATAAAGTTCATGGTGAATCCAAAACAAATAACTTTTCCAGAGTAGATGCAGGCATTAAACAACAACTCACTCATTAGCTCATTAGCCAAACCAACATAATATTTATGTGTTGTGTTTACAATTTGTCCCTGAAGTTATGTAGCTTTAAGCCTTTGGAGTTTTGGTCTATGTTGTACATTTTGAAATCCTTTTCATTGTTTTTATTTTATTTTTATTTAACCTTTATTTAACCAGGTCGGTCCCACTGAGACACAAAGACCTCTTTTTCAGGGGAAGCCTGGCCAAGACAGCAGCAGGGTTAAAAGTTACAACAATAAGACAGACAGTGCATCATGACAAGAACAGACAATAAAACATGGACGTAGTAAAATACAAGCAAGCCAGACAACACAGTAAGATAGGCATGGACAGCACAAGATCATGACATCATAAAAAACAAGTGCAAAGGCGATATGAGTCTGCTTCCAGATCTCTCAAGAGTTTTTTAAAGGATGTGAGCGTAATAAGGTCCTGCAGATTGAGACTGCTCTGGAGCAGATTCCAGGATGAGGGAGCCCGATACATAAAAGCCTGTTTACCGAGTACAGTGCGGACTTTGGGAACAGTCAACTGGTATGTATCATTGGAACGAAGACTGTAGGTGCTGTGGGTCCTGTTAATGTAGTCACACAGGTATGTGGGGAGTAAACCTAGAATGGCCTTATAAATGAAACAATGCCAGTGAGTTAACCTGCGAGCGGCTTAGGACGGCCACTCAACCCGGGCATATAAGGAGCAGTGATGTGTGAGAGCTTTGCAGCCTGTAACAAACCTCAAAGCACCATGGTACACAGTATCAAGGGAATGAAGACAATATACAGGGGCATGCATATACAACAGATCACCATAGTCAAGCACAGGGAGAAAGGTAGCAGAAACTAGTTTTTTCCTTGCAGCAAAGGAGAAACATGACTTGTTCCTGAAGAAAAAGCCCAGCTTAATTTTCAGCTTTTTGATGAGGCTCTCAATGTGGGTTTTAAAAGTTAGGCGTTCATCAAAATTCCCAAATACTTGTAATGTGTAACCAACTCGATCTGGTTTCCCTGCAAGGAAAATATGCTGGGTGGAGGATCACTGACCTTCCTGCCATTGGTGAACATCATTAGTTTAGTTTTAGAGACATTTAAAACAAGTTTCAGGTCGATCAGTTGGGATTCCAAAAGATTAAAAGCTGTCTGCAAATAGTCAAAGGCTTGATTTAGAGTTGAACCACAGCAATATAAAACCGTATCATCGGCATAGAAATGAAATTTGGCATTGGGCACATTTCGACCCAGCACATCAACATAGATACTGAATAAAATTGGACCCAAGACAGAGCCCTGAGGAACACCAGAAGAGACATTTAAAATACTGGAAGAGCAGCCATCATGGTTTTTCCAAGATGTGATGGTCCACTGTGTCAAAAGCCTTGGAAAGGTCAACAAAGAGAGCTGTGCAAAAGTTTTTATGATCTAGTGACTCTAAAATGTCATTTGTGACTTTAAGGGAAGCTGTAATGGTGCTGTGCTGTTTCCTGAATCCAGACTGATATGGAGAGAGAATGTTATTTGTATGCAGGAAGTCCTTTAACTGATCATTGACAAGTCTTTCAAGGACCTTGGACAAAATGCATAATTTGGAAATCGGTCTATAGTTGTTAAGGGAGGTGGGATCTCCCCCTTTAGGTAGAGGGAGGACGTGAGCGGTCTTCCAGATTTTAGGAATTTTTGTTGCTGTAAGAGTGAGGTTAAAAATATGTTGGAGGGGTTTAGCAATAATATTAGCTGCTAATTTTAAAAAAATAGGGTTCCAATTTATCTGGGCCGGCAGATTTTGTGGAGTCAAGTGATACCAGAGCTCTTTGGACTTCTTCGAGTGAAAACAAGGTAAAAAGGAACAGTGGGCCTGCAACTACATGACCTTCATCAGGAGCAGATGACAGTGCGTCTGAAGCAACAGGCAGACAAGAAGCGGATAAGACATTTGGGGGAGAGGACTTGGAAAACAGGTAACCAGAGGCAATAAAATGCTTATTAAAACAGTCAAGCATAGAAGCCCTATCTGAAACGATGGAGGAGTCGTCGTTAATAATACAGGGAGGAAGTTCACAATGAGTGCCAGTGGCCGAGATGGATTTAATTACTTTCCAGAATTTCCTGGGGTCATTTAAATTTTTGGTTGTAGTAGAGAGATAAAAATCTGACTTGGCCTTTTTTATAAGGAAAGAGAATCTATTTCGTAGTTGTCTAAAAGTGAGCCAATCAGTCTCCAGCCCTGTTTTCCTTGCCTGAGCCCAAGCTAGGTTTCGCTCATGGAATAAATTACCTAGATCCGGTGTAAACCAGGGGTTATCCCTCCCCTTCACCTTACACCTTCTAAAGGGTGCATGTTTATCCACAATGTGAGTGAAGCTGTCACAGAAAAATTTCCAAGCAGTCTCCACATCATTAATTAGGACAATTCGCTCCCAATCACAGTGATAAAGATCATGGACAAAACCTTGTTCAACAAAGGCCTTCAGATTTCGTTTGACCACAAAACGAGGTTTAGATTTGGGAACCTTGGTATTTCGGACAGCAGCAATCACACAATGATCACTTATATCATTCGCAAAAACACCTGTCATCGAGTATTTGTGTGGGACATTAGTTAAGAGCAGATCAATTAGGGATGACTTATCTGGGAATTTGGAGTTTGGGTGCGTAGGGCTCCCAATAATCTGAGTGAGGTTAAGAGAGATGCATGCAACTTTTAAATCGTCAGAAGTAGGTTTTAACCAGTCCCAGTTTAGGTCTCCGGACACAATGATTTTGTTATAATTTAATTTACCTATCAACTGGGTCAGTGCAGAAAGTGCCTCAGCAACAGCTGATGGGGGTCTGTAGCAACCAACAATAGTGATGCTAAATCCTTTAAATACTTCGACATTTAGGGCCAGAAATTCAAATTGCTTGACGACTGATACAGACATTAAGACATTAACAGAGAATTTTGACTTAACAAAAATTGCAATGCCCCCACCTCTTTTTGGGCGGTCAGCTCTGAAAACATTGTACCCATTTAAGAAATATCATCATCAGGGATCGATTTACTAAGCCAGGTTTCAGACAAGATGATAACGTCAGCGTTTGTTGATTTGGCCCAGATGCGAAGGGAGTCAATTTTAGGGAGCACACTTCGAATATTTAAATGGATAATACCCAGCCCTGTCCTGTTTTTAAAATCAGCAGGAGTATTACAGATAGCAATATCCGGCCCGGGATTAGGCTGTATGTTTCCAGATATCAATAAAAGAAGAAGAAGCAGACCTCTTTTCATGCATATATTACTAGAAATACCCTTTTTGGAGTTTGACATGATTGAAATGACAATAAGAGACTTCTCTGAAACAACAAAGTTGCTATCCAAGACAGAGATGCAAATAAGACTTAGCCATTCTGCACAGTTAAAAGAGTCCGCATAGTGACCTGGTGCTTGCACAAATAGCAAATTATGCAAAACATTGGTTTGGGCACCTGGAACAGCCGGGGTGGAATGTACTTTTTCCAATACACTCGCCCTATGTGGGGTGGTTTGCCCGAAGGCCCAGAAGGTCACTATAATGAGCAGCGCAAGGGGAAAACGCATTGTGCCTGTATGGAATACGAAAATTAGAGGGAGTGAATCGGTGAGAGTCTTGTAGTGTCCAAGGAGAGGGGAAGAAAAGGTGATACCAGCTTAACAGTCTGAACAGGCTGTGTAGCAAGGAAAGGAAAGCAGCAAGGAGGAGGCAAATACCTGAGCCAAATAGATATGATGCGAGCAGTCATGCAGGAGCAGTAGGCCTCAGAGCTGGATGGGTAGGCCCAAGGTTGAAGCAGCAGCAGTAGGCCTCAGAGTTGGAAGGATAGGCTCCAGGATGCAGCAACAGCAGTAGGCCTCAGAGCTGGATGGACAGGGCCCAGGATGCAGCAATAGCAGTAGGCCTCAGAGCTGGATGGGTAGGGCCCAAGGTTGAAGCAGCAGCAGTAGGCCTCAGAGTCGGAAGGATAGGCTCCAGGATGCAGCAACAGCAGTAGGCCTCAGAGCTGGATGGATAGGGCCCAGGATGCAGCAATAGCAGTAGGCCTCAGAGCTGGATGGACAGGGCCCAGGATGCAGCAACAGCAGTAGGCCTCAGAGCTGGATGGACAGGGCCCAGGATGCAGCAACAGCAGTAGGCCTCAGAGCTGGATGGACAGGGCCCAGGATGCATCAATAGCAGTAGGCCTCAGAGCTGGATGGACAGGGCCCAGGATGCAGCAATAGCAGTAGGCCTCAGCTGGATGGATAGGGCCTGCACCTGTGGCAGCAGCAATAGGCCTCAGTGCTGGACAAACAAGTTCCGGATAGATTAAGAAAACCAAGGCTCTGGTTTAATTCCTGAATTGCTGCAACAAGTCCAGACTGAAGACAAGCCCCATTGCAAAGAAGCTGGATGACTGAGCCTGCCTCAGCAGAAGGTGTAGAGACAAAGCAGCAACTCACATCTTAAACATCGCTCCCAAAAACAGAGGAAAGTGACCACTATCCTTAGAGCAAAATGTTTGTAGAAAGAATAAGCATTAAAAAGGCTTGGCAAGGCAATATGATCCAGTGAAATCCAATAAAAGCTAGTACAGACAAACACTAAACAGGGACATCACACAAGCTGCACAAACAAGCTGCCATCTTGGATTAATTGTGTAAAACAATCAAACAATGTTCACTATATCATGTTGGATTTTTTTTTCCAGCACAACCTCACCTTCATGTCCTGATTATTTTTCACTTTGACTTACTGGATCACATGTTTGAACCCAAAACAAACAACAAAAACAAACATAAAATCTGATTTTGAAAATTATATATTTTTTACTTCCAGAATATGATCCTGCTCATTTTTATCCTAAATATTTTTGACCCTATCTCCGGTTTTTACCTATCATCATCAAACAAAAACTTGAATGAAGTTTCAAGCCAGAGGGAAGTAAAGAACTTAACAAAACAAAGTAGTTCAAGCATGAGTACTGTACTTCCCACATACTATCAAACAATAAGAAGAAGTGCATTCGTATCAATATTAAATGAAAATGAACAGTGTTATACCTTGTTAACTGTATTTTATTTGTGTCTTTTGTGTTTAGTGTAACAATGTTGGTCATTTTGTGTATTTTTTAGTCATTTTGCATCTTTGTAAGTCATTTTGTGTCTTTTTGTGGTCATTTTGTCTCTTTTTGTGTCTTTTTTTGGTCATTTTGTGTTTGTTTTTTTTAGTAATTTTGTTTATCTTTTTGGTCATTTTGTGTATTTTTTGTCATTTTGTGTCTTTTTTTTTAGTCATTTTGTGTTTTTTTTGTCATTTTGGGTCTTTTTTAGTCCTTTAGTCCAACATAAAATGTGATTTTGAATCTTTTTTATAACTTTCAAAACACTATCATGCTCAATAAAGAATTTGAAATGTTGCAAATGTGAACAAATGTTGCAAATATAACATATAAGAGGGTTACATCCAGTTCTATCATTTTATACTAAATATATTTGAGCTTGTCTCCAGTTTTACTTGGTATATCATCATCAAAAACTGGCCTCATGGAGTTTACAGCCCACTTAATGCCCAGGGGCATTTCTTGCATGTTTATTGGGAGTGCCCTGGCGTGGTTAGATTCTGGAAGGAAATATCTCTCACTTTAACTGACATTCTTAAGATTAGGATCCCAGTCTCCCCAGCCTTACTTCTGCTTGATGACGACTCTTCTTTAAATCTGTCCCTGCAGCATAAACATATTCTATGGGCCGGTCTCACAGCAGCCAAGAAGGTGCTGGCCATTAGGTTGCAACCGCCACATTCCTTGGCTTGGCAGCAGTGGGCCAATTCATTGCTTGAAATTGTTCTGATGGAGTGGTCTGTTGCCTGTATGCATGGGGCCATCCATAGGAAAATGCAGGCCTGGGAGGCAGCACACATGTTGGATAAAGGGGGTTAGGGGGTTGTCTTCCTGAAAATGTACAAGAGACTTTGTTTCTATTTACATTGGTATGTAGGGGAAAATAGTGTATAATATGTACAATATATAATATTGTACATTATTCAATAAAAAATGTATCACAAAAAAAAACTGATCAATGTGACAAACGCTTAGACAGTGCTGATCCCAGTTTGGCCAGTATCACAGTGATCCAGTGAAGGTTGTCCGTATATCGCTGACACATCATCAGGAAGTTGTTTGACCGAATATATAAAAAATGGGATGGGGCTTGGGGTGATAGTAGGCTATCTTTCTCTGGTCCCAGAACAGCTTGAACAGCCTCGGCGTGAAAGGAACTGTACAAATATACAGTAAACACAAACAAAAGGAGCTCTTGATAACAACAAACATTCAGCTGTCTGATGCCTTGCATGCAGATTTAGGACCATCCCAGCTCTAGCTCATGAGGAGTATGAGAGGCTGCAGCTGGCTGGTGCTTCAGTAAAGTTACACTTCAGGTTTTACAAGCTTGGTTTGAAGTCTTTTTCCTAAAATGGAGAGGTCAGTGCATCAGTTGCACACAAGACATTTTTTCCCTCTCACGGGAGCAGAGGGCTCACACGCTGATCACAGCACAGTTTCTGGATTATGATGTCTTCAGTCCACTGGATTTGTTAACAATTTCAGTTTTTCACTCGCAGCCTGTGTGTATGGAAATGTTTTATCCTCTTCAGCATTATCAAATGACACCAGAAGCTGTTGGAATGAACTGTAGGAAGCAGTTTGTGGGAAGATAATCATGTCGTTGACATTTGGGAAAGTGAAGACATGTAACTCTGCTGCAGCAGACAGATGTCCAGCTCAGTGTAACCTGGTGCTGCTCGGTGTGATGGGCTCCGGGAAATCAGGTCCCACTTTAACTTGGATATATACATTCAATATTTCATTGCAAAAAATGTTAAGAAACCTTTATTTTACCTTCAGAGTTTGGGTTGGATAAGATTACAAGTCGTACTACAAGTGCCAGCTAACTAATTGTATTTTACCCACTTTGTTTCATAACTTTCTGATTTCTGTGTGCACTGAAAAAAATGTCTGTAGATTTTACTGTGAAAAACAGCTAAACCATGACAGTAAAAGATGTAAAATGATAAATGGGTTAATTCAGTTTCAGTAACAATGAAACACTGTAAATGCATATATTAGCCATTTTTTCTTACATTTTTTTATTTTTTTAAATACATTACTCCACAGTAAAATACAAAGACAGTAGCAAAAATATACTGCAATATATATACAAGCCGTCATTTTTGCATTTATTTTTTGTAAAAATACTTTTTCTCACTGTTAAATGTACTAAACATCATATCTCTAACAGAAATACACTGTGATATTTAATGGTTAAATCTTTATTTTATGCGCCATTTATGAATTATTTTCTTGTCAATTATATGGCAGAACAGCGTTTCTTTTGATGAAAAAACTTTTTTTTAATGGTAGAATATAAAATAAAATGGCAATCTTAAACATGAAATCAACAGTGCTGATATAATTTTATTATATTAATATTACAAAAAGTTGCATCGTATTTATTACGGTAAACTTCTGGCAACCACAGATGCTGTTGTTTTTTTTATACAGTGTATGAATCACAAAGTCTTCCAACATACAGGAAAAAAGATCAAAGTAAACAGCTATTCCTTTTCTACTGAACAATTTGGAAAAAATACAATCTTTTGTTTCATAAATTGAATGTCTTCCGAGTGTAACTTTATTTTTTCTTGATTAAATTGATTCACATCATTTCAGCTCATATCAGTCTAAAGTGATCCAGATTTCATTCAGATGTGTTTTATTGGATGATCCTCTGGACTTTTTTATTCTGAATGCTCAGTCCAGATCCTCTATATTTTAATGTAAACTGTGAATGTTTCTGCAGTGGTTTTCTCAGGCCCTCACTGACCCTGGTCCCCTGAGACTCCAGACAGTCTCACTATGTTAATGTTGCTTCTCTTTGTTTTTACAGCACTGACTGTTAAATTCCTCACAAAGCGCTTCATCAGCGAATATGACCCTTATCTAGGTAAGATCTCTGCCTTTGTTTTAGTAAGAAGAACACATAGAAAAGTCAGTTGTTGATGTACCTGTATTTACTGTATTTATTCTACTCCACTACATCTCAGAGTCAAGAGTTGTACTTTTTACTGAACTACAATTAGCTGATAACTTTAGTTTTTGGCAACTTGCTAAAAAATACAATACAAATTTTTGTAGCAGAACTATTTTTTTCTTCTTATTGCAGCTCCAATCATGAAAATCATGTTAATACACGTGGTTGAGGGTTTTTTTTTTAACCTTTGCTGAAAAAGTTTTGATGCATTAAATTGGACATGGAAACTTGTGGAAAAGCCAAAACTTTAGAGAAAAGCTGACAGCAGGGCTCCATGCTGCTTCGTTTTTACATCATGACGTCATGAAGAAGTCGTTCTCCGGTGCTTTGAGACGCATAAAATAAATACTAAAAAAAGTTTCCATCCACAAATCCCAGTGAGCATTATGAAAACAGGTTATATATAAAAATAAACACATAGTGAAACAGACATTAAAGATGTTTTTCACTGACTACTCGAAGACTCGAACTTTCACATTAGACCACATTCAGTGGTGGAATGTTACTAAGTACATTTACTCAAGCACTGTACTAAAGTACAATTTTGAGGCATTTTGAGTATTTCTACATGTAACTTCATATTTTTACTTCACTACATTTTAGGGGCAAATATTGTACTTTTTACTCCACTACATTTAGCTGACAGCTTTAGTTACTTTTCAAAGTATAATCACTTCAAAATGATTATGTATGTTTATAGATTAAACCACATAAAAGTATATTAGGAGCCTGACCTGACAACAGTAAAATGCTGCTTACATAAATAAATATAATAACATAAAATAATATACTATTTTTTTTTAATCATAATATGTTAACACTTCTTCCACCACTGATCATTTTGTAACTTTAGACAGTGCAGGAATTTCAATAGTGAAAACTTTATGTGCAAACACTAGTAAAGAATGTCCAAATGGGTTAATTCAGTTTCAGTAACAATGAAACACTGTAAATGTATACATAAGCCAAAACAGTATTTTTAACAGTTTTTTAAAAATACATTACTTTACAGTAAAATACACTGGCAATATACTGTATTTTTTTCATTTATGCTGCATTTATCAAGTATTTTCTTGCCAATTATATGGCAGAACAGCATTTCTCTTGATATTTTTTATGGTAAAATATGGAATAAAATGAAAATCTGAAATCTGAAATCAACAGTGCTAATATCATTTTATTGCAATATTAGAAAAAGTTGCACGGTATTTATTACGGTAAAGTTCTGGCAACTACAGCTGCCGTTTTTTACTGTAAAAACAACTTATTTTTTTTTACAGTCTACGTCGGTAGAAAACAGCTTATGCCACGATGATAGTGGTGATAGTTCCTCATTCAAAGTATGTATGACTAATAATAAATAATATTCCATATGTAATCAGGAGGGTCATCAGGAAACGGTATGTGTCATGAAAGATGAGCGTCATATTACTCTACGGGTCAGTGACATAAACCACTGCACCACTATTGGCTTTTCCATTTCCTCCTTCAGCAGATGAATTTAAAAACAAACTCTGTTAACACTTGTTTTCTGCACAGTGAGGCTCAAAGACACAGCTCTGATTGGAGGAGGGCTTTTAGTAGAGCAGGGATGGGCAACTGGAGGCCCGGGGGCCGCATACGGCCCGCACCCTCACTTGAAGTGGCCCTCAGTACAACTACATGCATTTGAGCATGAAATCTTTAAAGTGCAGTGTAAAAATGCACAAAATTACTTCTTGCAATTAATGTTGGTCTGCTGTTATTGTACTGAAGAAAAAAAGAAATCACAGTAGGTGGCTATTTTTTATTTCTTCAAACCTTTTGTATTCCTATTTATACTGTTAAACATGCATTTGAGCATGGAATATGTTAAGTTACTGCACTGTAAACATATTTGAAATTGCAGTTTCATCATATCTGGTTAAGTGTACGGTCCTATATGTGGCCCTGTGGTAGTGTCCATGAAAAATTGTGGCCCCCTCCAGCATTTAAGTTGCCCATCCCTGTAGTAGAGGATCAACACTGTAGAACTCTTTGGATATGTGAAACTGTAACAGTCTCTTCTGTGTTCTCTGTGTCATGTAGAGGACATCTATTCCTCAGAAGAGACGGTGGACCAGCAGCCAGTCACAGTGAGAGTGATGGACACCTGTGACCAGGTAGAAACACACCTGTTTGGGTGGTAGGAAGGCTTGAAAGTTTTACTCACCTATAGTCTGCTACAACCCTGATTTCATAAAGTTGGGATGCTGTGTAAAAGGAAATGTAAACAGAATATATGTAATTCAAAAGTCAGAGTGTTCACAAAAAAACAAAAGAGTAATAGTTTAAATGTATTGTCTTTGTACAGTTTTCAATTGAATAATTAAATTTACCTCTAAAGTTCTGGCTGTAAACTCCATGAGGCCAGTTTCAGTTTGATGATGATATACCAAGTAAAACTGGAGACAAGCTGAAATATATTTAGTATAAAATGATAGAACTGGATGGAACCCTCTTATATGTTAGATTTGACACCTTTGTTCACATTTGCAACATTTAAACATTTTTTATTGAGCATGATAGTGTTTTGAAAGTAAAAAAAAGATTCAAAATCACATTTTATGATGGACTAAAGGACTAAAAAAGACACAAAATGACCAAAAAAAGACACAAAATTACAAAAAAAGACACAAAATGACCAAAAAAAGACACAAAAAGACACAAAATGACAAAAAAAGACACAAAATGACACAAAGTGACCAAAAAAGACACAAAATAACAGAAAAAAGTCTCAACAAAAGACACAAAATGACCAAAATTGTTACGCTACACACAAAAGACACAAATAAAATAGAGTCCCACTAGAATAAAAACCAGACTTGATGACAGGATCTCACACAATCACAAGATCACATTTATGTTGGTTTTTCTTTGTTTCTTTTTTGGTTCAAAATGTTTTAATCCAGTAAGTCAGAATAAAAAAATCAATTATTATTAGGTCATATAGGTGAGGTTGTGCTGGGAAAAAACCCCAACATGGCATTTAAACATTTTTAAGTGGTGTATACAGGCAGGATGAAAAGGATTCAGAAATGGACAAAATAGCCCAAGACTCCATAGATTTAAAGAACTCAGGCAGGGTGTTGTTTTGTACATCACAGTGCATATAAGTCCACATAAAAAACAAACCTCAGAGTCCTTTTTGAACAAGGCCTGACACCTGCTGGTGAAACACAGGAACTGTGTGGAATCAAAGCAAGAACAACACAGAAATAACAGTACTCTCCTTATCCCTTCAAAGGTAGAAAACAACAAAAACAGTAACTTAATGATAAATTCCAATCCCATAATGTGCCACTAAGAAAATAAGGGATAAGGAATAAACCATTCATTTTAACCAGTTTCTATGGAAAATTAATTTTCAAGCTAAAATGTATTCATATTGAAAATCTTTTTAACTATTAGTATAAAATGCTTTGTAGTATGAACAGTGGTATGGTGCTTTACGACACAGTGGAAGGAATCCAGTGAAATAAAAACCCACATGATGATTTTCAAAGTGGCCCTCTGACCTCAAGATATTTTAATAAAAATATGGGTAAACACAAGTCTCCTCTTTACATACATGTCCACTTAATGCTGATAACAACCAGTTTTAGGGATAAAAAAAACGGTTTTCTCACGCAATAAAATGTGTTATTTTGGCTTATTTTATGTACATATTTCTGCATACTAGTGTCTCTAAACAGTCTGTGACTTGCAAAAATGGACTATAGATAGATTGATTTGACTTTATTAATCCCACAGCGGGGAAATTTCTTTGTTACTGCCGACCACAAAATTTTCACACAAAATTATTTCCCTTTAAGATAAAGATAAAAAATAAACAACCTAACAAAAAGACATTTAACAATATACAATATCACTGGAAAGCTGAGACATTTTTGGATTTAATTAGCCCAATGTATTAATGTGTGATAATGTTATTTACCCATAGTAGTATTGTGAATCGGTAACACTTTACAAAAACCAATTAAGTGATGTTTATACGTAGATGGTTTATAATCCAATTATTAACTATTTAGAAAGTGCTTTACATATTTAATCTAAATGTGTTCAACCAATTTCTTAAAGGTATATGAATCATTTCAAAATCAGTAACATACTTAATATGGTGTTAAAAAATTTATATTCAGTGCAACTAAAACTATTGATAAACTATTAATTATAATTTAATTATTGTTAATGGTAAAGTAACTATAAACTTACATTAATATACCATTTATCTGTCATTTATAAATTATTTAGTTAGTTAAACATGAATAAATAATGTATTTACCATTCTAGTCTGTTTACCATTTATAAATGATGGTTATTGTAAAGTGTTACCAATGAATCTTCAGGTTCCAGCTTTCACATGATGTTCACCCCTTCAGTATTTACCACTGACCTGCTATCTCTCCCTAAAAACTGTGTGTTGGTGTGTGTGTGTGTGTGTGTGTGTGTGTGTGTGTGTGTGTGTGTGTGTGTGTGTGTGTGCAGAAGGGTCCAGTGAATAGTGAGCGTTACCTGTCGTGGGCCAATGCCTTCCTCATAGTCTACAGCATTGACAACATGGAGAGCTTCAGAGGCTGCCAGCTGTACCTGCAGACACTCGCCCTGCACAACAAAACCTTCAGGCCACAAACTCCTATCATCCTGCTGGGGAACAAGTTGGACATGGACAGATACAGGCTAGTATCTCTGTGTGTCTGTGTCCCATGAAAATTATAATATGATAAACAGAACAGATCTACAAAGCCGTCATGGAGTTAAGAGCTGCTTGTATAATGTCAGTTTAAATTGTTAAAATATTTACACATCAAGATCAATGAATAACAAGGGCCACCTCTATTACTCATGATGTGATTGGTCACACTGAAGGTCTCAGTGTTATGTCTCATAATCACATTATTTCCCCAAACATATTTGACCATACAGGTGCCATGCACAGATATCGCAGAAAGTAAGAATTTAACATACTTATGTTGGCATTGGATGAAAAATGGTTGTGATAGAAAATAAGCCAGACTTTTACAGAATCCTCTGATGTTGACCTGTCTGATGAAAGGTTCAGTGGTATTAGCAGTAAACACAAACAACAGCTGAGGCTGAAGGGAATACCGTTACCTGTCGACACAGTGACGATGGCGATGGAAGTAGATGAAAAGTCAGAGGATCACCAAAGTGATTCCCATTGTGCTGAGGGGAATATAAATGAGCATGTCACAGGTCAGGAGGATTCCTCATGAATGTGTCAACAAACGATGTGCCGATAAATAGAGAACAGTGAAAGCTAAAAATGTTTTGTGATGCCATACATAGTGTCATATAAAATGTGACGAGCTAACCAAGGTTAACTATTATAGTGAACGAAAACTAACAAAATAATGAAAACTAGAATTGAAAAAACATTTTTCGTAGCTGAAATAAAAATAAAAACGAGTGTTTTAAAAAAAACGATAACTAACTGAAACTGTATTTTGTGGTTACAAAACTAACTAAAACTAATTAAAATTATAGTGAAAACGTCCTTCGTTTTCGTCTTTGTCAATTTTTTCATATGTAAACCTTTTTGGTTGATATGAAACCTTTTTCATCTATCTGGTTTTATGACTTAATAAACTTAATAAAGGGAACATTTATTATGACCTCTTTGAATCTGGCACCCAACAAACACCCCATTACAAAAAAACTAAAGCTAACACTAAAACTAATAAAAACTAAAGTAAAACTAAGCATTTTCCAAAAAATAAAAACAAATTAAAACTAGCAAACTCACTCTAAAAACAAATTAAAACGAACCGAATTTAAAAACAAAAATTGACAACTAAATTAAAACTAAAACTGATGAAAAACTATTATAACCTTGGTGCTAACTGTCCTCAGCAAGACTTCAGGCTTTAGTAAACTGTTGTAACTTGTGTCTCAGGCAGGTGAGTCGTTGTGACGGTGAGCTGCTGGCGTCTCGTTTTGGCTGTTTGTTCTTTGAGGTGTCCGCCTGTCTGGACTTCCTGTCTGTGCAGCGTGTCTTCTATGAGGTGGTGAGGAGAGCGATGCGCGGAGGGCAGCGCAGCCATCTGATCCCGGCGGTCTACATCAGCGAGGACAAATCGCTGCTCGGTGTCCCTTCCTTTACCACCCCCTGCTACAAAGAGCTGCCAGCTCCTGCCACCGCCAAGCTGGTCACCGTTAAGACATCCAGAGCACAGAGCAAACGGAGGGCCGCCACACTCACCCTTCTGAAAGGCTTCAAGATCTTCTGACACCCCCTGACCCCCTCCAATTAGAAGATCTCCTTTTTAGATGTACGCTATAAAGGCGATGGACACAATATCATGAGCAGTTAGTACCTCAACCCAACTCAACTTAACTCAAACTTTATTTATAAGGCACATTTAAAACAACCGGGGTTGACCTAAGTGCTGTACAGATATCACAGCTGCAGGAAATAAGGTAAAAACTAAAATATTAAAATACATATATCACAGTTGCAGGTAACAACTAAAATACATAAACACAATGCAATACAATAGAATAAAAATAAAATAGAATAAAATAAAATAAATTAAAATTTGAATATTTTTTTGCCAGATGTAAACTTAAACTTGATTAAAAGCCAGGGAGAAAAAGTGTGTTTTTAGGGAGAATTTAAAAACCTCAAAAGACCCTGCAGATGGGATGTGCCAGGGCAGGTTCTTCCAGAGCCCTAAAGGCACGGTCCCCTTTGGTTTTGAGTCTGGTTTTAGGGGTGGCCAGTAGCAGCTGATTGGAGGATCTGTTGTGTGTTCTGGTAGGGGCGTGGATTTGAAGGAGCTCTGTCAAATACTGGGGGGCTGGGCCATTAAAAGCTTTAAAAACAAACAATACAATTTTAAAATCTAAAATCAGTCAGACAACTCACGTGATGCAGTTGATGTTTATTGCAACAGCAGAACATATTAGATTTGGCGCCTAGGCTCCGACCTCATCACTCTTCAGGCAGTTGCATGAGGTATTGAGGAGTGATGTAGTAAAATCCCCCGTCGGAGCCTACAGGTGGATGCTGGGTGGTGGTGGGGCTGAGAAAGCAAGCGGCAGTACAGATACAACAGCAGCAGCAGCATTGGCAGACAGAGGGAGAGCTGAGGTTTACTCTTATCTTAAATAGACCGCCAGGTTGGATAGAGGGTGTGCTTAGGTCAGGGGTCGGCAACCTTTACTAACTCAAGAGCCATTGTTGGCCAAAAAAAGAGAAAAATATCGTAATGGAGCCACAAACCTTATTTTGAGCCTTACAATGAAGACGAAACAGCCTACTGAGTCGCTCCATTTCTCTCAGTGGCATCAGCAGCCAATGACTTATATGCATGACTTTAAAGCAGTGATTGGAGGATTCTTGCTGAAATTAAACATCATATATTACTTATTTTCTTCTGTTTTTAAGTGCCTGGACTTCTTGTACCTTTCATGTTTTAGACAAGTGAAATGTCACTTTCATAACCAAAGTCCATTGGGTTAGTCTGAATCAGAGTGAAATTGATACTTTAAGTTTGTTTCATATTTAGTCTGGTTTGCTTTCACTGTGCAGAAATGTGGAGAGAAAAAAAGATTTGCAGGGCGTGTACAAAGGCAGAGGGCTGGAAATATACTCACAGTTTTATTTCTTATTGGAAAGTTGGTGGTGAAAAATGTAAACACGTAAAATAAACAAAGCAACTTGGAGCTGAATACACTCTGAGTATGTTTGATTCTACTGGCTGTAATCCTGCTCTGTTTTCCTTGTTGTCAAGCAAACATTCGACTTCAGCAGAAGTCCGAGTCAGTCCTCGCCCAGTCCTGTTGATGCCCGTGAAGATAGCCCCCAATCTTCTGAGTTTTGCTTCATTTCCTGTAATTGGGTCGGATTATGTTCACAGTGCAGTCTAACCACACTAGGGTTGGTTTGGAAAACGAACCGAGACCTCCTACATATGAAGTGTCTGACTGGTCATTTTGCCGTTATCACTGTTTCTAGGTAAAATGTTTTTCTTTGCATTTTTTATAATTGAACACCTTTTTTAGTTTGCAGTGTGTGGAAAGTTTTTCCCCTTTTCCAGTACTTATTTTCCCTCCAATGGTCAATACTCATTTAATCATTTTTACTACCATTGTACCATAAATTAGTTATATTTCATTGGCTAATCCAATGTATTTAAAGCATTGTTCTCTTTATGTCTATTGCCTGCTTTCTGTTGCCATGTTGCCATTTGAGCATGAAATCTTAAAAGTGCAGTGTAAAAATGCACAAAATTACTTCTTGCAATTAATGTTCGTCTGCTGATCTTGCACTGGAAAAAAAGATATCACAGTAAATGGTTATTTTTTATTTGCTTCAAACGTTTGTATTCCTATTCATACAGTTATACATGCATTTGAGCATGAAATATGTTAAGTTACTGCACTGTAAACATATTTAAAATTGCAGTTTCATCATATGTGGTTAAGGGCACAGTGCTATATGTGGCCCTGTGGTAGTGTCCATGAAATATTGTGGCCCCCTCTAGCAATAAAATAAAAGCATCCCTATTCTTTTGCTTCATAGTTAATTGTAACAGGTTGGCCGTCTTTAATCCAAATAAGGTCACTTCTGGTTCTAAAAAACCAAGATGGTGATGACCAAAACACCAAATCCGAGGCTTCAGATCATCATTAGTCAGCTTAGCTTTTCTTTTGGTTTGTTTGCCTGTCAGCAAAAATACAGAAAAACTGTAAACTGGCTTGATTTGCCACGCTCCCCTCCTTTCTCTTATCATTTGCTGCTGCGACCTGAGACCCCACAGACAAATCACTCACTCAGTGAAGGCGTTTAGATGGTCTCTTTGCTCTTTGCTTACTTACTCTTTGCTGTGCAGTGGTTGATGTTATGAAGGTCATATAATTAGCTATTCCTAGTCACTGTGGGACAGAGCCAGAGATGTTTCAATTATGAGCGACTTTCATCCTTTTTGCATTGAATGGTTGTTCATTTTTATAGTTTGGAAATATATCCAGACATACATATAAGTTGCATTTGCAGATTTGTATATCATAGCAGACTGAGGTCTGCGCTCTCTGAGTGTATTTCTCGTTCTTGACACTACTTCTGTACCAAGTGAAAGTATGTCCACATTAAGGTGGTTACATTTCAGCCCTCTGTTTAGACTATTATTGTGTTCTACATGTTAAACTCCTTTAATAAAGCCATGCTGTCAGCTGCTCTGTGAGGGTGGGGGCTGTATGATAGTATAACTAGAACATTTCTAAAGACATTTAGAGTGTGCTTGACTCTGGCCCATACACAGGGCTTGAAGACCTCCGGCACGGTGCCGGAAATCCGGCTCGGGGTTTTTTTTGGTGTTTTTTTTTTTTTTATCATGTTTAAAAAAACAAAAAACAAACCCTTAGTTAGTTAGATCTGGGTATGACCGGGGAGGGCGGCATTACGGTGGATAGCGTACAGCCTGCCGGAGAAGAAGAACGTGGCTCATCGGCGAGCGTGCTTTAGACCCACGTCATGACTATTTCTCAAGAAAGTGACTGGAGACAAATCCAGCGACTCCTTCTTACTCGCTTTTTAACGACCCGCTAACGAGCCGGAGGCCGGCTCGTTAAGAAGAGCCGCCTTTAGCAGCACTTAGCTCTGTAGCAGTACAGTGTGTATGTGCTGCTGCAGGAGAAACAGCGATCTGTTTGTTTACAACAAGCACCGGACACTCTGTGCACAGTTAGCGCGTACCGTTAATTCACGATCACTATGTTTATGATCAGCTGAGACACTGTGCATAATAATTAGCCATGCTGCTTTGTTTATGATCATTTGCTGTGCACAGTTAACGACGGCGAAAACCAAACGTCACCTCCAGAGTCTCTAAATCGCTCTGGGGGCTAACTTGTTGTGGAGACACGCAGAGTGAGCGGACATTTGAGAGGGTGTGGCATGAGACTTTCCCGGTGGTAGTAGAAACACGGCTATACGGTCCGTGCGTGCGCTCTCCCACATTTCCACAGGGCGCGGAGCGGCTCCGCCGCGGGTTTGCTCCGTCCTCTGCCCGGCGTCACTTCCCACCGGGCGCGTAACGGCAGCGTAGCGAGCCAGCCGTATACACGCGAGATAACGAGAACACGCGATAATCCTGACCATACGGAAGACCGCGAGATCCCGTGATAAACTGTGCAAAAAATTATTTGGTGCCCTCTAGATGTTTGCTGTCATTTAGCTCTCAAAGTGCACAAAATAGATTCATTTTACTTAAAAATGTACAAATTTTCTGCCGGGGGGGCATGCCCCCGGACCCCCCTAGATGGTTTGGTTCGATACTTTCAATTGTCAGTACCATATCATTAATGACTTTGATCTGGATCTCCTTTTAACTGAATGCTAATATTTCATCATACATGATGCATCAGAATCCTCGAGTTCAGCGTTACACTCGTCGCCATCTTGTGCGCCATCTTGTGCGCCATCTTGTTTCCGATACGGGGAGCAGACCATATTTGGACTGTGGAGAAGCGCGAGGGATCTGATCACTGACTACAGCCTCTCTACACCTCAACCTGACTGAGAGAACCCATCCCTGAGAACTGGGATATTAGTTTTGGCTAGCATAAAAACAACAACAAAATGTATGTTACTTATCTCAGAAAACTGAACAGTGACTCCTTGGAGTGTCTGTTAGTCCAACCTAACGCTGGACAAGACATTTTTACTGAACAAAACGTTCAAATAAACATCATTAAGTGAAAATACAGTGAAAGGGTCAAAGTTATGAGAACAAACCGCTAAATGTCCTTTTTTTATATCTATTTAACATTATATACAACTTTATTGACATGTTGTCGTGGATACCCATTGTTCTGCTTCTCTCCTGATGACGGCTCACCTTGTTGGTGACCTGTCAATCAAAGGACGCCACGCCCCAAGTCATACGATTCTTTATCTTCTATTTTCTTCTAAATGGAGCCATTATTAGAACTATTGACATCAAATTGTCTTGAAGATGATTTTTTACTAGCGATTGAGACCATAGTGTTGTCCTGAAAAAAATTTCTGAGGTAATAAATCAAGTGAGAAGTTTTCAAATTTTGTGCTGAAATGGGCAGATTTTTTTTGCAGCCAAACTTAGCACCCCCTGCTGGAATTTTTGGTAGATTGCAGGTTTAAGGCACTTCCTGGTTGGCCTCCATGCTCAGGCACGGAGATTGCCGCCTGCTGTGAAGCCACTGACGGAGAGCGAAAAACAGCCAAACGTTCTCCTCGAACAGAAAGCATTTATGGCTAAACCTAGCGAGGCCAGAATCCTTCCTATGACGGGGGCGGCTGGGGCTCAGTTGGTAGAGTGGTTGCATACTGATCGTGGGTTGGTGGTGCTCTGGCCACTGATTTTAAGTGTCAATATGTGTGAAGACATGGCAGAGCTGTTGTCATTAACCTGATGGCTCAGCGTCTGTCAGTCAGCTACACATACACCAAGTCACCAGAAACACAGCCCTTTATCCACTTATTTATTGATGCATTAACATTTGAGACAGCTGGAACTAACAGCATTTAAACTACAGTCATTGTTAGACTACAACACATCCAACATACATGATGTCATGCTTTGTTACTTCATAGTATTAGTAGTCAATCAAAGATGTAGTGTTAGCATCCTGGAGGGCGAAGGGTTAAACTAGGGGTCGGCAACCTTTACTAACAAATTGCCATTATTGTCCAAAAAAAGAGAAAAAAAATGTCTTTTCAGCCTTGAAAATGAAGATAAAACAGCCTACTTAGTCTAAACTAGCCTACCAACATTACTTACAGGTCATAATGAGCATTTCTTAATATGATTTTGTGAGAATGCAGCACCTCAAAAATTTAAGGTGCTGGGCCGTAGACTTTCGTCTAGTCAACATGTAGTTGCACATTTTTTTTAATGGCATATATAAGCGACACATTTTTACAATTGAGGAATACAAATTGCTTTGGGCTTACACCAATGATAAATGAACATTAAAATGTAAAGAAATGACCTTTTCATTTCGTATATTTTTGTTGTCACAGCAACAGGGAGCCACAGCAAATGGCCTGAAGAGCCACATGTGGCTCCGGGGCCACAGGTTGCCTAACCCTTGGTTAAACCATATGAAATGGAAGCTCTCTTCACTCCGTCTTCACTGCCTCATCAGCCTCCAGCTCAGCTGCTGACACCTCCTCCTGTTTCTCCTCCTGTTTCTCCTCTTGAACCACCTCCTGTTTCTCCTCTTGAACCACCTCCTGTTTCTCCTCTTGAACCTCCTCCTGTTTCTCCTCCTCTGTTGCGTGATCTGAGTACAGGCAGGAGGTGTTACCGTCTTTCCATGTGACCATGATGTTTCCTGCTGTGAGCTCGCTCACCTCCCCGTTGCCTGGGGAGGCTTTGTTTCCCTGCATCAGCCTGTCAAGTGGCGGTGACGCTTTGCTGCTGCTGTCCTCTCTGAGAGGTGAAATGATGCGCAACTCCTCACTTTTCTGAGCCACAGCAGCTGCTGCCTTGTACTTAGCAATCTTCTTTCTGTTCCTGAGGGGGAAAGGGAAACTTCTGTCACTCAACAATCTTAAAATTACCAATATCAATACTACACATTTTCCTACAAGTTTTGTTATGAAAATGTTATGATATAACTTCAGGTCATACTTATTGGACATGGCTCCCATTCCCAGCAGCAGAAAACCAACAAGAAGGCAGACGAAAGCCAGGCCCAGCAGAACAAACGTCCATATGGTCGCTGCAACAGGAAGAAGACAAACCTCGGCTAAAAATACGGATCATGTAATGAAATTAGCTCTATGGACTCTTGGGTTATTTTGTCCATTTTTGAATCTTTTTCATCCTGCCTGTATACACCACTTAAACAATGTTTAAATGCCATATTGGTATTTTTTTTTTCAGCACAATCTCACCTATATGACCTAATTATAATAGATTTTTTATTCTGACTTACTGGATCAACATTTTGAACCAAAAATAAACAAAGAAAAACCTAACATAAATGTGATCTTGTGATTGTGTGTGATCCTGTCATCTAACTCCGGTTTTTATTCTAGTGTGACTTTTTGTGTCTTGTGTGTTTAGCGTAACAATTTTGGTCATTTTTTAAATTTTTTTAGTCATTTTGTGTCTAGCTGATATCTAGACATTTTCCATGGTTTTCTTGATAATGATTTTGGTTATAATCAAGAAAACCATGGAAAAAAGATGTCAGTTCTTAAATTAAACTCTTATCAGCTATTTTTGTTGTTATCATTATATTTGTCCAAACAAATGTACCTTTAGTTGTACCAGGTATTAAATGAACAAGCAAGGAGAAAACAAGGGTATCATACTGTGGTGATGATAAGGTGTCTAACATGGTGAAAAAACAAAACACACTTGCTCACAGACAATCCGAAGCAGATTTCTAATATTCCATGTAAACATCAAAACATGCACTCAATGAAACAAACAGCAGAACTTACTGTCCTCTGTGCGATAGAACCAGCGGAGGTATTCCCTCTGCTCATCCGTCATGCCCGCCAGCTCGTCTGTCTTCCCCTTACCAGTCTCAAACTCCTCTTTGTCACCTGATGCCCTCCTGGATCCTGCACCATCACTTCAATTATTTGTTGTAAAAGCAACAGTTTTCTATGCTGTATGATTTCTGTATTATACTGTAGTTTGTAACTCTTGCAATGTTAGGAGCTTTTACCAGTTGAAGTCCAAGTTCAAGGTCATTGAAGAAATTAAAACCAAAAGTAAGTTTTAAATAATTCTCATCATGATTTACCAATAATTGACAGTCAAAGTTGGATTGCTTAATTTTTGCCTCATTCTTTTTGCTTTTTAGTGTTGCTTTTTTTTTGTGTGGTTTTGTTTTTTTGATGGGGCAATGCAATTTAACATTCTAATGCAGAAGCATGAACGCTTTTACATATACCATATAGTTAAAGTATACAGTATAATAGAACCACAGTACACTATGCACATGGAAATACTTAAAATGGATATAACACATACTTCAATACATGAAGACACATCTATCTATAAAAGCAAGAAGCACCTGTGTGTGTGTGTGTGTGTGTGTGTGTGTGTGTGTGTGTGTGTGTGTGTGTCTAGGGCATATCTCTCTGACCGTTAGTCAGACTGACTTCAGACTTCGTATGTGACTTGTGCAAAATATCATTATTTACGTAGGACATGTTGCGGCATTGTACTGTTTCTGATCTGACGCCTTTTAGGGGAGCTCCGCACCCTTTTAGGGAAGCTCCGCCCCATTGTGTGATAGGCCTACACCTGGTCAGTAACACAATTCACTCTGGATTTACACCCTGACTCATCTCATCTGTAAGTCTATTTAGCCTACCTATCTTTAGGAGTTTTAAAGTGCGCTACAAGGTTTGATTTTCCAATAATATTCCGATAGTTTCCAGCGAACATCAATATTCAATGTGTATGTGCTGAATGGTGCGTATGTAAAGTAAGTGTTTTATGGAGTTGCAGACGTTGTAGTGGTGTGCATGTAATGTGCAAATTCTGTTATTCGCGATTAGCATGCTAAGCGGAGATTTAGCTTTATTCACTTCTTATGTTGAAGAAGTGCAGGGCTGAACCAGGGTTGACTTTGTGTTATGAACTCAGCTACGCAGTCAGTCGAGGGTTGATTTCAATAACAATACCACAAAACCAGGATTGCTAACAACTGGGCGGGACTAAAATTTGTCACTGATTGCAGCTGACGGCGCACAGTAGTCGCCTGTAGTGTGAACAAATTTAGCCTTTTTATTATGGTAGAGTAAGTGAAATATGCATTCTGTTCCTCATTCCTTACTGACTTACTGAGTTTTTCGCAGATGTCCCCCTCATCCAGAGATCTCCACTTTGAGTGCTTGCTGCCATGTGTGAGAATCAGACGCCAGCCATCGACTGACAGCAGCATCGAAGTGTTCCCGCTGATCAGCCTGCCTCTGTCACAATCCCACATTAACCCCGTCACATCCACCTCTGAGCCACTGCAGGACAGAGTCCGGACAGGCTCTCTGTCAAGGGCTGACAAACATCTGGATGATGCAACAGACATCAGCATGCCCCGATTGATCCAGATCCACTGCTGAGACTCTGAGTCCAGGTTGCATTTTCTCAGCAGGACTTCACCTGTAGCTGCTGAGTCCTCCAGACACAAGCTGAACTGTGTGTTGTGGATCATGAACGCTTTTGCCCCTACAGGTGTAGTGTCAGGTTTAGATTTATTGTTGTTATTAAATTCATGAAACAGTTCATATGTGTCTGAATGATATTTAAACTTACCAAACGGGAGAAGAAACAATAAAATCCAGACATCAGACATACCTAAAGAGGAATGGACCATTTAGATTTGTTAATAGCACTAATTCAAGCTTTTTATTGAAAAGCAGTGACAGGAGGAAATGGGTCAACACGCCTTTCCTTGTAGTTTCTCCTGTTTCTCTGAACAAATCTAGAGAGGGAAGTTATTCTGCCACAGGTTCAGTCCTGGGCCCCATGCTTTTCTGACTGTTCAGTTCATTTGCTACGCAGATAGATAGCTAAAAGAGAGAACCTCTTTTAACATGCCAATGCACATAATCTTAACATCACATCTGTCGGTTATCACATTTAACGTAAAAATATATAGTTGTTTTAAAAAAAACTGCCACCAGGATCAGCTCCAAAACTAAACTGAGTGCACAGAGGTCACCCACGGACCAAATCTAAAAGTGTAGAGGTGAGTCTGAATATATTATAATGACTGGCCTCAAATGAATGAATGAATAAATGAAAGAAATACATTGCACAAAGAGCGTAAAATAATATATAAAATATAAATATATATACACACTACAGGCCAAAAGTTTGGAAGCAAGATCAAATTTGTACAAAAAAAGATCATAATTTCATGGCTATATTTTGCAACAAAATAAACGTGATTATTATATAAAGAGTCACTTATTAGAACACATTTTTATTATACTTATCAGGTCTTTGTGTTTGTATTGCTTAGACTTTGTGTATCCTTCTTTCCTTCTGTATAAATCTGGACTCTTGTTTTTTTTCTCAGGGATATGAACACAGTTGAGATGTATTGGGAGTTTTGTATCCAAACTCTCAAAAGCCAAAGAGCTAAAGTGAATAATGCAAACTGTGTAAAGGTCAATTGGGGAAAATGGTTCAATTCAATAAAGGTATAGTCTGATCATGCAGTACACATCCAAAATCCAAAGAATCCAGACTGATTCTTAAGAAAGCCATAGTGAACAGAAAATTTAAGTTGCTTCCAAACTTTTGGGCTGTAGTGTATATATAACAAACAACAACACCAAAAGCACTTAATGTTAAACAATAATAAAACATAAGCATCATAAAACATCATGAAAAGCATAATTTGGAAAAATCCATAAAATAAAAGAAAGTGCCAAATTCAGGTTCTACTATTGCTCTCGAGCATGTTAAGGCCTGAAATGGCCTCCTGAGCTAAATTCATGGTCTAGTGGTCTGTAATGAAAGTCATATTGCACATTTGTTCCGTGGTTATCTTGCCACTTAGTTTAACAACCTATACTATTTGATCTGGTTTCATACAAACAATGCTCATCCCAACACAAAAGCTCAATTTGCTGATATATGGGGCAGCTGTGGCTCGGTTGGTAGAGCGGTCGCCAACTGACCGCAAGGTCGGCGGTTCGATTCTGACCATGGCAGCCTACATGTCGAGGTATCCTTGGGCAAGATACTGAAGGCTCCCGATGCTGCGTTCATCGGTGTGTGAATAGATTCCCAATGGTGGCAGGTGGCACCATTTAGGGTAGCCTCTGCCACCAGTATGAATGTGTGTGTTAACGTGTGAATGAGTGCAGTCTGTGCTGCCCTACAAAGTTTAACTGCAGTAACTACGCAAAAGGTAAAACTGAGAAAAACGGCTTTAAAGTTGTTTAACATGCTTTAACTGGCCAGCCAAATTAGTTGTATGTAGATAAGTGATATGACACTTATTTACATGTATTGATGATGTAATCTTTATGCTCAAAAATCATGATGATTTCTTTTACCTTTGACCCCAAAAACATAGTTACTGCATCGCTGTAAAAGGTAGTAGTGGTGAACAGAGTGCAATAACTACAATGTTGTTGTCTTCTTTCAGCTTTTATATTTTGTTTTCAGTGAATAAACATTTTCAGATTGATTTTGTTATCAGTGTATTTAAAAGTGCTTAACAACTGTGTGTATTTTAGACTTATTATTATAAAGAAATGTTATATTTTAGTCTTAATATCATTTAATATCACTTTTTTCACTTCATCACTATCTATATAATAATTTCCCTTTTCAAATAAACTTATAATCTCTATTATTTTTACGTTTAAATTAATATATATATTCAAAGCAGACCATGGTAAGTGCAATAACTGCTTGGTTTTGAGTTGGATTTTGTGGTTTTTATATAATTATTTCTCTGAAATAAAGCAAAATTGAAATCCAAAACTTTGTCACAAGATAAAACAGACATCAAGGAGTTAATTTTAGTTATAACACAATTTTGACCAAAAATGTAGTTACTGCAGTTAAGCTTTGTAGCATAGTCTGTAGTGTAAAGTGCTTTGGATAAAAGCGCTATATAAGTGCAGCCCATTAACCATTTGCTAACATCAGCGATCTCCTTGCACTCTATGTCCCTAACAGATCAGTGCGTTCTGCTGACTCTAAACATGAAGTGCTCCTCAGTTGACGACTAAAGTCTAACCTGCTTAGTCATTCATCATCATCAGTGTTTTCTATTCTTTGCATTTGTCTATGTTCACTTTTCATCTTGCATATTATTGTCATGTAAAATTTTTAAGGCAAGGACACAAACACTTAATTTTAATAACTGTAATAATTGTCAAGTTTATTTTACAAGCGATTAAACTGTGAATAAGAAATTGCTCATTAACCTAATAACTTAATAATGACCTCAGAATTGCTTTGAGTAGTTGCTATTAGTGGTCTCTGTTTTAAATTGAAGTTTTTCAAGTTCCTGCAAAGTTGACTTCTGTTAAAGGTGTTTAAACTAAACATTACTATGGATTGAAATTATTTTGAATCTGGTTGATTACTTAGATCTTGTAAAGAAGAAAAATGATCAAAAATGGTTAAGTTCCATCACAAGTATGGTCTGTATCTCTTACATGTTCACATGTGCTCACACTGTGGTCTGCATTACTTGCTCTGTAACTATTAGTGTTGCTCTTATACTACATATAATACACTACATAGATAAGGATAAGATAAGTGTAAAGTCAGGATACATTATTAATTAATTAAATATACCATGCCACCGTGATGTTGTCCAATGTTATACTGTACTGTGTCATAACATAAATTAGCACACTCCATCTCCCACTTCTCACAATGGTGCATTAACAATTACCTAGAACTTAATGTCAAGAAAACAAAAGTATAAAAGCATCAACACCTCCAGCACCCACAGCTCAGCACACAACCTCACCCATAACCCCACTGTGATTAACAGTGAATCAGTGGAAATCGTGGAGTCCATCAAATACCTCAGACTCCTCCTGGACAATAAACTGAACTTTGATAATCACACCACAGACACTCACAAACGCTGCCAACAAAGACTCACTGCCATCCACAAACTCAAAGCACTCTGTAGCCCCCCGACTTCTGTTATTACTTTACAAAAGCATAGTTCAACTCATCATCCTCTACTGTTCAACCTGCTTCTTTAACATGTTAACCACCTCAAACAGGAACACACTGGCACGCATTACACATCATGCCTCAAAAAGTCATTGGTCTCCCTACCCCCAACCTCTCTGACCTCAACAACACAGCCATCGCACGCAGAGCATTTAGCATAGCACACGACCCCAGCCACCCCCTCAACTCATCATTTCTGCTTTTACCATCTGGCCGCAGATACAGGACCCTGGCCTGGCTGCAGATACAGGACCCTGGCCTGGCTGCAGACCCTGGCCTGTAAACATGCTCGCTACACCAGAAGTTTTGTACCTTCTGCTGTATCAGCTGTAAACAAAGCACTCCGGTAACCACTGGAGGGGGTGCTATGCTATGCTGGAGAATTAAATGTGATAAATGTGGAGGATTAAGTGTATATGTTTATTGTTTATCTATCTATCTATCTATCTATCTATCTATCTATCTATCTATCTATCTATCTATCTATCTATCTATCTATCTATCTATCTATCTATCTATCTATCTATCTATCTATCTATCTATCTATCTATCTATCTATCTATCTATCTATCTATCTAAATGCATAGAACATCATACCAAACAATAAAATAAACTGCACAGCATGTTAATAGCATAGAGCAATAAACAATTACAAATCATGCTTTAATTATCTGCTACAACCAATCTGCAGTCACATGACTCCACACAGTGAGAACAGGGTTAAGAAGCAGAACCAGTGACTGAAATCCCTCTCATCTCACAAAATCTCCTGGAACAGTGCACTTTCACAAAAAGCACAAAACACATACATCAGAATTATATTATTCATGTACATGCTGGCCAAATATCATCATTACAATCACATTTATTAATTGATATTTGTATTTTAATCTCTTGTGTTCTACCATGAATTTAGAACTAATTGAGTCAGTTATTTATACTTGTACTCACTTCTGGGATGTTGTGTCAGTGGCGAGGATGAGCAGAAGGGAACGTCTGGCTGTCACCAACAGAGGGATGAAATAAATTATAAAAACTTGCCACAGTTCATGGGGAGGAGCCTATAACCCTGCATGTGACAAAGTGTGTCGTTAAAAGCACACTTTTACTGGGCATGATTTAATGTGCTCATTTATTGAGGAAGGAGTTTGAGTTTGTTTGAAAGAAAGCAAAGCTGTGAAGTGGTCTCAGGTAAAACTGAGTCCTTTCTGTGCTCTGCGAGTTGATCAGACTTTGTTTTTGTTCCAACTTCACATGATATTAAAGAGAGACTCACTTTCATAAATAAACAGTGGAGCCTTTAAAACAAAGTTCAGGGCTGTTCACTTTCAGGTCTTTGACCCTGTTGCTTGGTTACTGTTTAGACAGCCTTGCAGTAACCTTGCTCTTTGTGTTTGTGAGGGTGTGTGACTCTTCAGTCAAATGCCTGCACACACTCAGTGCTCACGTTTAGTTGTTAAAGAGTTTTACTTTTATAGCAGAGGTGTGGAGAGGTAAATGACCTCTGTGTCACTAAAGGAATGAGGATCTATTTAATCTGATTGGATTCAACTTTATTGTCATTGCAGAGTACAGGAACTTAGATAATGAAATGCAGTCTAGCATCAAACCAGAGGTGCAAAAAGCAGTAAAGTGCAGAGTAATGTAAGTACAGAATATATGATACAATGATACTAATAGAATATATAGGTGACAACATAATTATTAAATCTACAATAAACTTACAGGATAAAGACTAAACTTACAAATTCACAATGTAATGTTTAGATGTTTGTTGAGTATGTACGTATTTATTTAACCTTAATTTAACCAGGAAATATCCCACTGAGATGAAGAACCTCTTTTTCAAGGGAGCCTTGGCCAAGAGGCAGCAAACAAAAAATACAGTTACATATTTACATAAGACACAGACCGTAAACGCGTTATGAGAAACAAGTGCATATTGTGGAATAACTCTCAGTTTGCATTTTTTACTGTTGGAAAACAAAAAAAGCTTTGTTTTATCAACATGAGAACCAGTTTCAAGTGAATGTTGCACAGCTACAAAAGCTTTCTGCAAAGTTTCAACAGCCTGAACAAGAGTTGATCCATAGCAGTAAATAACTGTGTCGTCAGCATAGAAATGCACATTTGCATCGGACACATTTAGACCCAAGTCATTGATATAAATGATAAATAAGAGGGGCCCCAGTACATAACCATGTGGCACCCCCTTGTGGACAGTAACAAATTCAGGACACAGACCATCATATTTAATGCATTGGGACTTATTACTAGGATATAGATATAAAAAGCAGTGCAGATTGACATTGTTTATAGTTGGTGGATTCCATTCGAGCAGAGATAGCAGCAAGGCATGAAGAGATTGTTCTGTGATTGACATTTCTCTGTTAGATTCTGTGGGGTAAGTCAGTTTGGTGCCCACTTCAGCAGACACTCTCATGGCAATGGGCAATCCTTGACCTGTCAGTCCTGGGATGGGATTCGAACTGGCAACCCTCTGGTAACAAGCCCGATTCTCTAAACTCTAGGCCATGTGGTGAGTTACCCCACCTGGAGCATCATCAAGGGGGAAGCAGGTGAGTTTCCCAGTGAGGTTACTGGCTTGTCTGGTATTTTTCCAAGCAGTGCTGCTGGTTGGTCTTGTAGTCTAGCAGTTGTATCACTTGTTTGTCTCTTAGTGTCACAGTGATGCTTCTGGTTTGTCTGCTAGATTTCCAGTGGTGTTTGTGTCATCTTTAACCCCACTCTCTCATTACGGCCCAATATTAACCACACAACCTAAACAACAAGTCAAGTCAAGTTGATTTTATTTATATAGCCCAAAATCCCTAATCACAGATTTGCCTCAAAGGGCTTCACAGACTGTACATGGTACGACACCCTCTGTCCTTAGACCCTCACATCGGCCAGGGAAAAACTCCTCAAAAAAACCCTTTTAACAGGGGAAAAAGAAGAAGAAACCTCAGGGAGAGACAGAGGAGGGATCCATCTCCAGGACGGACAGACGTCAATAGATGTCATTGTACAGGATCAACAGAGTAGAATAGAGTAGATAGAGGATGAAGGGGGAGAGGGAGGGAGGATAGAGAGGAGCAGGAGTTCTGGGAGGAGACAGCAGCAGGTGGTGAAGCGTTACCATTGGCCAGTAGTGATGGTGAGTGTAGAGTGGACCAGGAGAGGAGCATTCCCATCTGGGGCTAAACCAGATCCACGGCAGTGAGACCAGCAGGAGTGATGGTGAGCAGGACCACAGCTCGACACCCTGTGAGAGAGAGAGCAAAGAAAAGTGGAGAACTCTGGGAAAATAAAAGCTTGTGTCATGTATTATTGGGACATCAGAGAGAGAGAAAAGAGGCCCCGATGTATCGTGTCCCCCGACACATTGGGGACACAATGCGGCTGTGGCTCAGTTGGTAGAGCGGGTTGCCCACCGATCGAAGGGTGGTTCGATCCCTGACCATGGCAGCCTACATGTTGAAGTATCCTTGAGCAAGATACTGAACCCCAAATGGCTCCTGACGCTGCGTTCATTGCAAATACCAGACAAGCCAGTAACCTCACCGGTAAATTCACCTGCTTCCCCCTTGATGATGAGAATGAATTCCCAATGGTGGCAGGTGGCACCGTTTAGGGTAGCCTCTGCCACCAGTATGAATGTGTGTGAACGGGTGAATGAGTGCAGTCTGTAGTGTAAAGCGCTTTGAGTGGTAGAAAAACGCTGTATTAGTGCAGGACCATTTACCATTGGGCCTATAGCGGCATAATTAGTACCTGGTCCAAGGCCTCAGCCAGCCTTAACTATAGACTTTGTCAAAGAGGAAAGTTTTAGGTTTACTCTTAAATAAAGAGAGGGTGTCTGCCTCCCGTACTGAGACTGGCAGATGATTCCACAGGAGAGGAGCTTGATAACTGAAGGCTTTGGCTCCCAATCTACTTTTAAGGACTTTAGGAACCACAAGTAACCTAGAATTTTGGGAGCGTAGTGCTCTAGAAGGGTAATATGGCACTATGAGGTCTCTTAGATATGATGATGTCTGACCATTTAGAGCCAACAGTATGTAAAGCATCTGTGGATGACTGCAGAAAGATAACCTGATGTTTCTACCTCCGATTTACTGAAGGTAGAGTAGAGCAGACATTTGACACATGATGAAATTATGAATCCACATAGTTTCTTCTTTGGTCTTTCAGCAGATAGTGTGTTGCTTTGCTTTCTTGTTATGGGCAAATCCAACATGCAACATGCCAACAGCTGCTTCTTGGTGTTCCCAGGTACAAACTGAAGCTGAAACTGCATTTTTTTCCTACTGTACATGTCAAATGAAGCTTATTGTTGAATTGTGTATCAGGTGTTTGTTTCCAGGTGTGTCCAGAAAGCTCAGTGATAACTTAAAAGCTTTAAAACACATTTAAACTCTGCTATTAAAAAAACTTTCTTAGTTCATAATGTACACTTTGAGATGAATTAATAGTTTAATTTTACATTTGTGAATATTATGTTGTACTAACAGTCAGAAAACAGCTTATATTAAGTTTTAAAATAATCTGTATTGCCATTATATTTTTCTTCATTATTGTGATATTTTTATTTCATTACACGGTGAACTATCAGTCTAATGGTCAGTTGGGTCAATATTCACACAGTGATGTCATGTGCTTTAAGTTTTTTATTGTGTCTGCACAGACTAAGATGATTTCATGTCTTTGTTTCATTTTAATGAAACAGCTGACAGTTTTATTTTCAGCTGCAGAGACACTGTTTCCTCCTTACTGCTCCTCTGTTTGATCATTAATCTGAAGTGCTTAATGACAATGAGATAATAATGACTTCATACCTATAAAACCCCAGTCTGCCATAATATAATTAATAGCCTGTTTAATTTCTTTAAAAAATAATATGCAATAACTGCACTGCAAAAAAGGTGTGTCTGAAAACAAGATAAAAACACTGAATCTGAGGGAAATGATCTTGCTGCATGGACAGATAATTCCACTTGACTAGATTTCTTAAATTAAGATTATTAAATCTAGAAATAAGCATGTTGTACGCTTAAAATAAGAAATTAACTCTTAAAACAAGATGAATTAAAGCTGCAAGCAGCGATGAACTGGCCCGAGCAGAGTGACCTGACAATTATTTGATTCTTACCAAGATAAAAAAAAACTTTTGATTTAGAAGTGTTTGATAATTTATCTTGTTTTAAGAGTTAATTTCTTATCTTAAGCGTACAACATGTTTATTTCTAGATTATCTTAATTTATGAAATCTTGTCAAGTGAAATTATCTGTCCATGCAGCAAGATCATTTCCTCCAGATTTAATGTTTTTATCTTGTTTTTAGACACACCTTTTTTGCAGAGTGAAAATACAGAGCTGGCCCTGAATGAAGCAGGAGACGCTTTTCTCCGCTGTCACCCCTCCTCCCATCCCCCCACCCCCCACCCCCCACCCCCCACCCACTGCCTGGTCTCTGTCTTCCCTCCTGATTTTCCACTGGGACATCAGGTCCTGTTCCAGAGATGAAGAAGCTTCTTTTAGGATGAGAAGTCTGCTGAATGATACATAGTCCTGGTGGATCTGGAATCTGGATTTATGTGGATTCAGGTCTAATGTAATTTCAGGATGATGTTGACTTTTTTCCTCACAGCGCTCTTCTGTTCCTCCCAGGTGAGATCTGATAAATATCTTTAACTAACTAACTAACTAACTGACTAACTAACTAACTAACTAACTAACTAACTAACTAATCAATTATATATTAAATGTTTAAATATTTCATATTAATACAAATATTATATTATCCTGTTAAAATGTATATATTATTAAAAAGAAAATTCTGAAATTTTATTGAGCAGGAAAAACCCCTTGAGAGGAATCCTCTCGTTTTTGAGGGGATACTAAAAATTCTGTATAATAAATGTATATATTATAAATTCTGTTGTGTTATGTGTGTGTGTGTGTGTGTGTGTGTGTGTGAGATCTGATAAACATTTTAAACTAACTAACTAACTAACCAATCAATTATATATTAAATGTTTAAATATTTAATATTTAATACTAATACTAATATTATGTTATCCTGTAAAAATTGTATATTTTAAATTCTGTTGTGTTATGTGTGTGTGTGTGTGTGTGTGTGTGTCTGTCTGTCTGTGTGGTTGAGTTTATGTGGCAGTGTTGCCTCACAGTACAGTGTTTCTCCAGGTTCTCCTTAGTCTGTGTTTGTCCAGGTTCTCCCTAGTCTGTGTTTCTCCAGGTTCCCTCTGTGTTTCTCCAGGTTCTCCCCTAGTCTGTGTTTCTCCAGGTTCACCCCTAGTCTGTGTTTCTCCAGGTTCCCTAGTCTGTGTTTCTCCAGGTTCTCCCCTAGTCTGTGTTTCTCCAGGTTGTCCCTAGTCTGTGTTTCTCCAGGTTCTCCCCGAGTCTGTGTTTCTCCAGGTTCCCTAGTCTGTGTTTCTCCAGGTTCTCCCCTAGTCTGTGTTTCTCCAGGTTCTCCCTAGCCTGTGTTTCTCCAGGTTCCCTAGTCTGTGTTTCTCCAGGTTCTCCCTAGTATGTGTTTCTCCAGGTTCACCCTAGTCTGTGTTTCTCCAGGTTCTCCCTAGTCTGTATTTCTCCAGGTTCCCTAGTCTGTGTTTCTCCAGGTTCTCCCTAGTATGTGTTTCTCACGGTTCCCTAGTCTGTGTTTCTCCAGGTTCTCCCCTAGTCTGTGTTTCTCCAGGTTCTCCCCTAGTCTGTGTTTCTCCAGGTTCCCTAGTCTGTGTTTCTCCAGGTTCTCCCCTAGTCTGTGTTTCTCCAGGTTCTCCCTAGCCTGTGTTTCTCCAGGTTCCCTAGTCTGTGTTTCTCCAGGTTCTCCCTAGTATGTGTTTCTCCAGGTTCACCCTAGTCTGTGTTTCTCCAGGTTCTCCCTAGTCTGTATTTCTCCAGGTTCCCTAGTCTGTGTTTCTCCAGGTTCTCCCTAGTATGTGTTTCTCACGGTTCCCTAGTCTGTGTTTCTCCAGGTTCTCCCCTAGTCTGTGTTTCTCCAGGTTCTCCCTAGTCTGTGTTTCTCCAGGTTGTCCCTAGTCTGTGTTTCTCCAGGTTCTCCCCTAGTCTGTGTTTCTCCAGGTTCTCCCTAGTCTGTGTTTCTCCAGGTTGTCCCTAGTCTGTGTTTCTCCAGGTTCTCCCTAGTCTGTGTTTCTCCAGGTTGTCCCTAGTCTGTGTTTCTCCAGGTTCCCTCTGTGTTTCTCCAGGTTCTCCCCTAGTCTGTGTTTCTCCAGGTTCTCCCCTAGTCTGTGTTTCTCCAGGTTCTCCCTAGTCTGTGTTTCTCCAGGTTCTCCCCTAGTCTGTGTTTCTCCAGGTTCTCCCCTAGTCTGTGTTTCTCCAGGTTCCCTAGTCTGTGTTTCTCCAGGTTCTCTCCTAGTCTGTGTTTCTCCAGGTTCCCTAGTCTGTGTTTCTCCAGGTTCTCCCCTAGTCTGTGTTTCTCCAGGTTCTCCCTAGTCTGTGTTTCTCCAGGTTCTCCTAGTCTGTGTTTCTCCAGGTTCTCCCTAGTATGTGTTTCTCCAGGTTCTCCCTAGTCTGTGTTTCTCCAGGTTCTCCCTAGTCTGTGTTTCTCCAGGTTCCCTAGTCTGTGTTTCTCCAGGTTCTCCCTAGTATGTGTTTCTCACGGTTCCCTAGTCTGTGTTTTTCCAGGTTCTCCCTAGTTTGTGTTTCTCCAGGTTCTCCCTAGTCTGTGTTTCTCCAGGTTCTCCCTAGTCTGTGTTTCTCCAGGTTCTCCCCTAGTCTGTGTTTCTCCAGGTTCACCCTAGTCTGTGTTTCTCCAGGTTCTCCCCTAGTATGTTTCTCCAGGTTCTCCCTAGTCTGTGTTTCTCCTGGTTCCACCCTAGTCTGTGTTTCTCCAGGTTCCCCCCTAGTCTATGTTTCTCCAGGTTCTCCCCTAGTCTGTGTTTCTCCAGGTTCTCCCTAGTCTGTGTTTTTCCAGGTTCTCCCTAGTTTGTGTTTCTCCAGGTTCTCCCTAGTCTGTGTTTCTCCAGGTTCTCCCTTAGTCTGTGTTTCTACAGGTTCTCCCCTAGTCTGTGTTTCTCTATGTTCTGCCCTAGTCTGTTTTTCTCCAGGTTCTCTGGCTTCCTTCCACAGAATAAAGTCATACAGGTGTTTGGTGAATTGGTGAATTTAAAGGTCCTTTAGGTGTGAGGCTGTCTGTCTCTATGTGTCAGTACTGTGATATTCTGCTGATCTCTCTGAAGTGTACCCTGCTTCTCCCCAGTGTTTGATGGCCCTCCACAACCCTGCATAAGATGAGTGGTTACAGATAATGACTGGATGGATATAGCTGCACTGTAAATAATCGCTTTGAAATCTACAGTAATATACTCTATTATTTACAATTCATCACTGTGTTGGATTTTCACAGTATAGTGCTGTGTAATTTACAAAAATCACAATCACAAAATCGGTCCTTGTGACAAAATTACTGTAGTTAAAACATTACTGTAGAAAAAACACAGTAGACAGTTTTCATATTTCATTTATATATAATTTTGATAAGAATAAGTCCTTTACAAATGCTGTTTAAATAATGAACTTAAAGTGAAGTTTTTCATACAAAACACAGTATGGAAATCAATTGTAAAACAATTTATTTAGTGTATGGAGTAGTCCAATACATGGCGAGAATATAGCTGGAAAAATTTGTCCAGATTTTTTATAACACCATTGGAAAAACGGACACAAATACCTAGCACATCCTGCTGGAAGGCCTGTGGAGAAAATGAGGCCAATCACTTTCATGTCTTCTAGGATTGGCCAGTTCTAACTCCATACTGGTGAGAAATACACTTCTACCTGGAAGAGACTTTCAAAGTAAACATCCCATTTGACACCTTATACATAGGAAAGATCTCATTTGACTTATGGGATTATAGAGATAAAAAGTTGTTACTTATACTTGTATAAGTATATGTATACTTATACTTAGAATGGTTAGATGTGATCCATGATATATATACAATGGAAAAGTTATAATACTCCCTCAAAATTCAGACTGACAAATTTTCTAGAATATGGTCTAAGTCGACTGGGTATGTTGATCATATCGGCCTAAAATCAGATTTTGTTTGAGTCTTTTTTTTGTTTTGTTGTAATTGTCTATGTATATGCATGCTTTTCTGTCTTTATTTTCTTTCAGAGAATTAAAGTGAAACTTCCCCTTATGTTCGAACTGTTCGCAGTAATGTGCTGCCCACTGCTTCTTGTATGGTGTGGTCACTTGTGTGTAAAAAAGGATGGGTTAAATGCAGAGGTTGAATTTCCCCATTGTGTGATGAATAAAAGTAATTTATCTTAATCTTAATCTTAATAATGTTAATACATAAAAATGGTAAAAAATTTGGCCTGGGAAGAAAACTGATGTTGATATATAGCTACGGATACAGATGGAAAATCATGATGGTTATCTTTTCTATGATTTAGTTTTCTTTTCCTTGTAACTTAACCTGTAAATCTAAGAGAAATTATGTTTTGTATTGTTTTTAAAAAGGAAAAATATCCTACGTTGTATGAAACCTGTAAAAAAATAAAAGAAATGACTATAAGTATTATATGCATATCTTACATTTTGAAAGTAACTTTCCCGACCCTGCTTAAAGAGTCACATGTGTCCCTGCATGTCACAGTCACAAATACATACACACATGTGGACTAAATAATCATGTGTTTGCCTGTCTAATAATAAAAAATTGAAAATGACAGATAATAATGGATTATGACAGAATTTTTATGAACCGAAAAGTCTAATGCAACCTCTGGCCAGCTCAGCCAGCACTGTGTTCAGAGCCACGAGCAGCCTGTTGATCTGGGCTAAATTCTGTGTAGAGCCACTTTAATTATATCTTAAGTGTCTTTTATTTTCTGTCTGTCTGTAGGTGAGTTGGGGGACATGTCTATGTGTTGCCATGAAGACAAGCTACCGGTGTTGTCCTTACATCCTGTGTCCTCCTCCTCCTCCTCCTCCTCCTCCTCCTCCTCCTGACACAGGACTCACCTTCACTGGTAAATACACAGGAAATGGAAATAAATCTGATGTAAGGGTCAAAGGTCAGAGAGTGTGATATGCTGCACAGACTGTAAGGCCCTTTGAGGTAAATTAGTATTTGTGATTTGGGGTTCACTGGGGCTTGACCAATAACTGTAGCTATCCTTCTCACCTAAAAAAAATAAAATGAATATTTCAACATTTAAAAGTCATGGTTATTAAAGTTTTGGATTTTTCAGTAGTTTTAGTTTTAATTTCGTTGTGATTTTTTGTTTTTAAATTCAGTTAGTTTTAATTTGTTTTTTTAAGTGAGTTAGCTAGTTTAAATTAGTTTTTATTTTTTGGAAAATGCTTAGTTTTAGTCTACTTTTTATTAGTTTTAGTGTTAGTTTTAGTTTTTTTGTAATGGGGTATTTGTAGGGTGCCAGATTCAAAGAGGTCATAATAAATGTTCCCTTTATTAAGTTTATTAAGCCATAAAACCAGATAGATGAAAAAGATTTCATATCAACCAAAAAGGTTTACGTATGAAGAAAGTTGACAAAGAGGAAAACGAAGGACATTTCCACTATAATTTTAGTTAGTTTTAGTCAGTTTTGTAGCCACAAAATACAGTTTCAGTTAGTTATCGTTTTTTTTAAAAACTCTTTTTATTTCAGTTAACGAAAATGTTTTTTCAATTCTAGTTTTTGTTATTTCGTTAGTTTTTGTTAATTATAATAACCTTGTTAAAAGTAAACAAAGACAAAAACCTTAATGCAGCTTTAATCTATTTGACCTGTGTAAGTGTATTCTGGATGACCTGTGTGGTCGGGCTGAGCCAAGGATCTTATGGCTCATCATTACATCGTCAATGGGATGAAATGATGTCTGACAAGTTCAAAGAACATGTTCAAACAGGAGGACAGTGAATGCCTCGCTGATAGGACTGAAACATTTTCATAAAAATGTCAGTTTAGATTGAAACTAAAATCAGCTTTGATCAGACTTTTACTTTCTTTTGCCTTTTTTTCTTTTCCTGTCGTCATATTTCAGTGTCGCCATCTGCTGCTCCAGATGTGAGCTTTGAGAATGTGTGGCTCCTGATGTTCTTCATCATCTCAGCAACACTGATCTTCTTATTGGTCATCATCACTGTGTGTTATAAAGCAGTGAGGTAAGTTGCCATTGGATTCTATGTGAACAACACATTCCTTGAAATTTCTCTAGTTTTTCTTTGTTAAAATGTAAACACATATATAAATACTTAAGCTTAAATTAAACCAGTAATTACAGAATCAGGACATCATATATTGAGTCAGATCAACCCCCCAAAAATGTCAAAGTATTACATACTACAACTATTTCACTGTGCCTATCTCCTGTGGAGTACCACAAAGTGCCATAGTTGGTCCTATTTTTTTCTCCTTATACATGCGTCTCTTGGCGTCCAGCACAGAAAAAAAACCCACATGAATGCATCTGTCAGCACTAGCTTCTACCACCTCAGATTAACTGCCAAACTTAAACTATTCCTGTCGATTGAAGATTTGGAGACTGTAGTTCATGCTTTTATTTCTTCCTGCCTCGTTACTGCAATTTCCTTAATGTGAGAATTATTCAGTCTAGAGTGCACCAGTAAGACTCCTCACTGGTACCAATAACTGAGATCAAGTCCCCCTTGTACTGGCCTCTCATCAGTGAAGTTCAAAATATTTTTTGCGATTTTTAAAGCATTACATTGACTGTCACCAGGTTTCATCACTGAGCTGCTCATCCCCTATTCCACCTCCTGACCCCTCAGATCTGCTAATATATTTTGCTCTCCATCCCACTTGCCCAGTTAAAATCTAGCAAATCTTGTGATGGAGCTTTTTTTAGTTGCTGGCCCTAAACTTCGTTTTAATTTGCCACTAACAATTACACTGTAAAAATTGTTTGTAGAAATACTGCTAAACCATGACAGTAAAAGACCATAAAATGATAAATGGGTTAATTCAGTTGAAATGAAACACTGTAAATGTATATATCAGCTAAAACAGTATTTTTTACATTTAAAAAAAATACATTACTCCACTGTAAAATACACTGGCACTGTGTTTGTAACAAAAATATACTGTAATATATATACAAGCATCACTGTAATTTTTGCATTTATTTTGTGTAAAAAATACTTTTTCTCACTGTTAAATGTACTAAACACCATATCTCTAACAAAAATATACTGTAATATTTAATGGTGAAATCTTTAATTTATGCTGCATTTATAAAGTATTTTCTTGTCAATTATATGGCAGAACAGCGTTTCTTTTGATGGAAAAATGTTTTATTTTTTACAGTAAAATATGGACTAAAATGGTAATCTTAAACATGAAATCAACAGAACTAATATAATTTTTACCGTTATATTACAAAAAGTTGCACTGTATTTATTGTGGTCAAGTTCTGGCAACCACAGCTGGGTTTTTTACCGTAAAAACAACAGGGTTTTTTTCAGGTATAGATCTTCCCCCTCCATTAATACTTTTAATTTCTTTCCTTTAGCCTTTTAATGTATCACTATTAAGATTTGCCTGCTTACAGTCTGGCTTTCATGTGTTGTATTCTATTTTTGTGTTTGTGACGCGCAATCCTTTTACTTATTTTTCTGTCTTTTACGGGGGTCTATGTTCTTAGTTGATAATTTCTCTTTTATTTTATCTCTTTGTGAAGCACTTTGGTCATCGTCAATTGTTTTAAAAAAGTTCTCTATGAATAACCTTGACTCGATTATATCTTTTGATCTCATAATAATCAGCACTCCACGCCTTCAAACAGCAGGACAAGCTGTTCAGCCAATCACAGTCCAGCATCCTGCCCCCTGGTATCACAACTGTGTTCGACCTCAACAAACTGCTGACTGCAGTCTGTTCACCAGATCTCTTCAAGTAAGTCAAAATAAATCTGTGAAGCAACAGAAAATATTTCCACATGGTCTGATTATAGTTTTATTGTTTTATTTCTCTGTCAGTAAAACATTTCTAAGAGAGAAGTGTAACAGCAGCAGCAACGATGTTTTAACCCTTGCACAACATGGGTCTAAAGTGACCCAACTAAGTTTTTATATTCTATACCTTTGCGATAAATTAATTTAATCATTCAGTATTGAAGGTTTTCCTCAAATAACTTGTTTTTGATCATCATACATCCTAATTTTTTGTTTTAATTTCTTACTTTTTTTTTTTTTATCACTACGCTTCTAATGCACAAGGTCATTTTTGACCCATGTTGTGCATTAGAAGGTGTTTATATGTTGTACATCAACAAATATGAACTATTAACTATCCAAATTATTATTTGGTGGCTCTAATAAGTCTCAAATGTTAAAATATGTGATTTTCCAATGTAATCTGGTGGTTCTAACAACTCTTTTAAAGTTAAACCTTAAAAATAAGACAAACATAGTAACACATATACTCTATTTGTTAATTTAGTTTATATCTTTTTTTTTTATTATCAATAAGCTTCTAATGCATACGGTTATTTTTGACCCATGTGTGTAAACTTGATGTAATAATACAAAAAATATTTTTCTTCATGAAGTATAAAAGGAAAAATGGATATAATGATCTGTTGTAATAAAAAAGATATTCAAACACACAGCCAGCATTAAATAACATGGGAAATGAATGCGGGTCATTTTTGACCCATGTTGTGCATTAGAAGGTGTATATTTGTTGTGCATCAAAGGGTTAAAGTCAAAGTTCTGTAATGTTTGGTCACAGTCAGCTCATTCTATTCAAATAAACTGAAATAAACTGAGTTAATGTTTCTTTAATGTTTTTTAAATCAAACTCAGAGATTAACTGAACTTGTTTTTCTTAAATATATTCTTTTGGAAATATGATTAAGATGACGATGTGTGTCTTTCTTCCTCTCGTCTCTGTGGGAACTGATGTTCTCAAACAGGAAGTGATTAACTCTGTAAATCCAGCAGAACAAACTAAACAAACAGAGACATTTAAACACACAAACACTTCCTGCTTGTACAATTTTGTTGTTTCTTTTATGTTTTTAACTAGAAAGAGAAGCAGATGGACGCTGACTACCATCCACCATCCATCTGGATTTAACAGAATAAAGGAGCACAAGGAGGAACAGGCTGTTCTTATGTAGAAACCACAACTTATAGTACATATTTATCATGCCATTATAAATATTTACCACCCTATAATAAATAAGAAGCTTCAGTCTCATGTAAAAACAAATGTGTTCAAACTTTAAATTGCAGATTTCATGATATATCATTCGATGATAACTTTGTTATGATTAAAGTGAAAAGGAGGAAGATGATGATGAATAAGATGAGGATGATTAGGAGGAAGAAGATGAGTTCCTGAGTGTTTGTTTCCTCTGGCGGTACTCTGGCAGATGATGAAGGATCCAACCAGCTGGAGTCAACAAGACCATGGCGAACATGGATATGATGAACAAACTTTGCTGTTAGAGACAAACAACCAATCAGGAAGCAGATGTGAGATGAAAGAAAACAAAGAAGGAAATATTGTATACTGTTTTTCTGTATTATTATTATCAAAACTATTTATTCATTATAACAAGACCAGGGCAAACATATAACAGACAGACAGACAGACAGATAGAGACATACAGAAAGACAGACAGATAGACGGACAGGCAGACGGACAGACGGACAGACAGACAGACAGATAGACAGATAGAGACATACAGAAAGACAGACAGACAGACAGACAGACAGACGGACAGACATAGAGACAGACAGACAGACTGACAGAGACATACAGAAAGACAGACAGACGGACAGACAGACAGACAGACTGACAGACAGACAGACAGACAGACAGACAGACGGACAGACAGACAGACGGACAGATAGAGATATAAAAACAGACAGACGGACAGATAGACAAATACGAAATTGGTCGACAGAAAGACAGACAGACGGATACAGACGGATACAGACAGATATTAATAGACAGCCAGGCAGACAGACAGATACTCACTGCAGCTCCGATCTTGTGTTTTGGAGGTTTGCTGTACATCATCTTCTTTGTCTCCATCAAGATCTCTTTTGGACGGGTCAAAGTGGACACAGGGACATTTCCCATCATCCTCAGGATAACGCTCACCATTGTCTCTGCAACAAACACCAGGTCCTTTTGCAGCACAGCTTGGACTCAGATTGGCTGCTTCTAAATAAATCTGTTAGTTGTTTCAGCTTCTCAAGCAGACTGAATGAGATGTGTGACGGAGCAGAGCGGGACGGGGTGTGCTGGGTGGGGTGAGGTGGGGAGGTGGGGGCCATCAGGAGGTGCACTGGTCCCAGCAGCATGATGATTGGACAGTCAGACTGCTGATGGAATTTTGAGTTGAAATAAAGTTGTGTTGGTGTCCTGCAGGATGAACTGAGCACAGCTCAGACTGAGTTTAACTGGTTCAGTCCTGTCCTAAGTCCTGTTGAAATAAAATGTTAAATGTATGTTAAAATAATTGTTTGTAAAATCATATGAACAGTAAACAGACAGAGCAGCTGGTCTGCAACTTAACAGGTACACTGATTAGATTTTCTCTGCAGAACAAACAGCTGCTGCAGAAGAAGAAAAGGACTGATGGCAGATGAAGTGTTTGATGTGCAGAAACAGGCCTGCTGATTAAAATCTCTTTCACATTAGAAAACCTGGAGGGGACAGTGAAAAAGACTAGGAAAAACAAATAGAGACCTCTGCTGAGGCAGAAGCAGGGTTAAAGTCACTCAAACAACCCACAGGAAAAAAACTATGATCATGGACCAAAAAAAATTAAAAATAAAGAAAGCTTTGCTGGTGTATGTTTATTGTCAATGAATAATTAAATTGTCAATTATTTGTTCATTGTGACGTTCAGTGGTCTGTTCAAATGCTCTTTTCAGAGGGGGAAATAAAGGAGGGTGCTGGGGACTGATTTATGGTCGAATCATTTCATTTTTTTTGAATAAGAACAAAAGAAATTCCACAATCAAGGAGAGGACGTCTCATGAGAGTTTATAAGGTGGGTGCATTGGCCAAAACTTCACTACTGACAACATCTCTGGATCTATGCAGCCCTCAGCAACCAACAAAACAATCTAAGGGCCTGGTTATGTGGGCTGCTTTTCCTTTCTGAATTAAAGTTTTTTCAACTTGTGGAGTTTCAGCACGCTCCTGCATGAGAAAACGACAAAATATGAGGCGGTCTGCAATGCTAAAGCAGTGAGCAAAAAGCTTTACTCTCATTGAAAACATTCACAAAAAGCCACCCCATGTTAATAAAAAGTGCTTTTTCTGATTGGAGACACTTATTTCTACATGTATTGATGATGTCATTTTTATGCTCAAAAATCATAATGATTCGTTTAACCTTTGATCCCCAAAATTTAGTTACTGCACTCTGGTTTTGCTGTAAAAGGATCTAACAGTAATGCAAAAACAGAGTACAGTAACTACAATGTTGTTGTCTTCTTTCTGCTTTTTATATTTTGTTTTCAGTGAATAAACATTTTCAAATTGATTTAGTTGTAAGTGTATTTAAAAGTGTCAACAATTTTATTCAAATATTTGTGTATTTTAGACTTAATATTATGAAGTAATGTTATATTTTAGTCTTAATATAATTTTATCTCACATTTTTACTTAATAACTATCTAGATAATAAATTCGCTATTAAATAAATTTATACTATTTATACTTCCCTATTCAACACAATGAAGAAATACAAGGCTATACTGTATAAAAGTCTGCTTTGGTTTTTAGTTGGATTTTGTAGTTATTGCAATTTTTACATCATTATTTCTCTGAAATAAACCAAAATTGAAATATAAAACTTTGTCACAAGATAAAACAGACATCAAGGAGTTCATTTTTAGTTATAACTCATCTTTTACCAAAAATGTAATTACTGCAGTTAGACTTTGTAGGGCAGAGTGGTTGTCTGGATGATTGTACCTTGACCTATTCTCAGCAGGGAGCTTTTTCTCATATTCCTGTCTTTGAGCCTTGCACTCCTAGCTTGTGTTTCCTTGATACATTTAAAGGTGTAATTGAGGATAAAACCAGTCAGGACAGCTATACACAACATTTTACTTGAGAAGTAAACAAGTCACCATAATGCTTGAATGCAAATTTTCCTAAGAAATGTACAATTATCTATACATTTACTTTTGACAGTGATGTCAAGGAGTTGTTTGTTGTGTTGTTTATGTTTGTTACAAACATGGCGAAAGAAGTAACATTGGCTAAGTTAACACATGAAGATGTGTCTTCCTTCCTCTCCGCTTTAATCACATCGTCTCTGTGGGAACTGATGTTCTCAAACAGGAAGTGATTAACTCTGTAAACCCAGCAGAACAAACTAAACAAATAGAGATATTTAAGCATACAAACTGAAGCCTACACACATAGACACACACACACAGACACACACACACACAGACACACACACACACACACACACACACACACACACACACACACACACACACACACACACACACACAAAGACAGACAGACAGACAAAGACACACACACACACAAAGACAGACAGACAGACAGACAGACAGACAAAGACACACACACACACACACACACACACACACACACACACAGACACACAGACACACAAAGACAGACAGACAGACAGACAGACAGACAAAGACACACACACACACACACACGCAGACAGACAGACAGAGACACACACACACACACACACGCAGACAGACAGACAGAGACACACACACACACACACACAGACAGACAGACAGACAGACAGACAGAGAGAGACACACAGACAGACAGACAGACAGACAGACAGACAGAGACACACACACACACACACACACACACACACAAAGACTTCCTGTTTGAACAACAGATGCAGACGGACACTGACCACAGAGGAACATACTGTTCTTATTTTGAAATGACAACTCAAAGTACATGAAGTTTGAAGTTTGAATTTTTTTTTTATTTTGCACAAACAAGACAAAAGACAAGGATAATGAGACAACAACAAAAGGAAGGTGCAAGGTAGCGGCAAGACACCCAAAGTTGCTTATACAGGCCTCTAACTATATTAAAATTCACAAGTTAAATCAAAACAAGTAACTATGACACAAAAAAAATAAAAAAATAATGAAATATAAAAACGTTGAAATCTTGAAAAAAGTCAAAATGACAAAAAAGTTGTATTCATGAAAAAAAGTCAAAATGACAAAAAAATTTGAAATCATGATAAAAAAGTCAAAATGACAAAAAAGTTGAAATAATGAAAAAAAGTCAAAATGACAAAAAAGTTGAAATAATGAAAAAAGTCAAAATGACAAAAAAGTTGAAATCATGAAAAACAGTCAAAATTACAAAAAAAGTTGAAATCATGAAAAAAAGTCAAAATGACAAAAAAAGTTGAAATCATGAAAAAAGTCAAAACGACAAAAAAGGTTGAAATCATGAAAGAAAGTCAAAATGACAAAAAAAGTTGAAATCATGAAAAAAAGTCAAAATAACAAAAAAAGTTGAAATCTTGAAAAAAGTTAAAATCACAAAAAAAGTTGTAAACGTCAAAATGCGGTGCACTGCAGGTAAGTCATAATGTGTTTTAATTTCATTTTATGTCATTGTTGTTTTGGAAATGTATGTAATTTCCACTTTCAAGACACTTGTAGTCCTTGGAAGAAGGTCTCTCTTGTGTTTATCTTCCCAAGGAAAACTTCAATTGTACTAAACTTCTTTGTATCTTTTCCTTGTTCATTGGAGAGAGGTGTCATAATATGCTTCTTTATATATATATATATATATATATATATATATATATATATATATATATATATACATATATATGATGAGGTGATATATATGTATGAGGAAAAATAATGAGAATATAGTCAGAATCACTGAAAAAGTTGAAGTCACATGAAATTGTCAAAAATGAATACTGGGGCTCCTAATGGGTTGAATGTTATATCCCAGATGGATTAATTGAATCTAAGTAATGAAGGAATGCAATGCAGATTGCAAGAGATTATTTTTCACAATGAAAATCCACCTTGACATATAAAATTAATCTTTCAAAACATATTTCTCAATGATGTAATGATTTGAAATGATGATGTGTGTGTGTTTTTGTGTCTCAGGGTTCCATGTGTTCTGTGTTCTGATGTTTGCACATAAATTAGAACACAGAACACACAGACAGTCTGTTTAAACACAGTTGAAGTCTATTAGAGTCTATTTAGAGTGTGTGCTCTCCACAGACTGGACAGACCACTGGGCAGACACACTGTGGATCTGGTTGGATTGGAAATACTATTCAGAGTTTTTACATGTTATGTAGTTTTTTATTTACTTTGTGAAACCTGTAGACAAAGAGACAGAAGGAGAAAGTGGAAGCCTTTTTTCTGCATGTTGCCAAAGTCCTGTGCAGAGTCCTGAATATAATGCTGAAAGAGGTAGGGATCGACATGCTCAGTCTAAGTTATGTAATATTTTGGTTACTGTATTGCAATGCAAGGTTGCTGTCTCTGAATTTGTTGGGTGATGGTGTATGTCCTCTCCTGAAGCCCACTAAGAGTTTAACATAGTGAGGGATCTTTATCTATTTGCTCACCATGAACTACAGAGACCACCTTGTGCTGTTTAGATTCCTCATTAGAGGATTTTGTTTCTTGCTGAAGTGACAGTCACTTTTAGGAAGTTTGTTTTTGTGATAATGTTAACAAGGTAAGTTTCAGGCAGGTGTGAAAAAATGCTATGAATTAAGAATGCTTTCAAAAGCAGAATTGGTCATATTTTTATAAAAAAAAAAAAAGAAAAGTGAATGGATGGAAGAATAATCAAAATATATATAAATAAGACACTTGTAAGCCTTGGAAGAAGGTCTCTCTTGTGTTTATCTTCCCAAGGAAAACTTCAATTGTACTAAACTTCTTTGGATTTTTTCCTTGTCCATTGGAGAGGTGTCATAATATGCTTCTTGTTATATATATATATATATATATATATATATATACAGTACTGCACAAGGGTTTCAGGCAGGTGTGGACGAAATGCTGTAAATTAAGAATGCTTTCAAAAATCGAATTGATGAAGTTTTATCAAAAACAAAATGCAAAGTGAGTGAACGGAAGAAAAATCAATATCAGTATTTAATGTGACCACCCTTTGCTTTCAAATCAGCATCAATTCTTCTAGGCATTTGTTCACACTGCCTAAGACTTTTGGACAGAACTGTATATATATATATGTTTTTGTATATATATATATAACAATACCGAGGTATTGTTGGAAGAGGAAGGTCTTCAGCCTGCGGCGGAAGATGTACAAACTGTCTGAGGTCCTGATGTCGGAGGGGAGCTCGTTCCACCATTTGGGAGACAAGACAGAGAAAAGTCTGGAGGTGGTTCTGAGGGAAGTTGACCCACGCAGGGTGGGAGTCGTCAGCTGTTTGGCTGATGCAGAGCGGAGAGGACGGCAGGGGTGTAGGGTTTAACAAGGTCCTGGATGTAAGTAGGACCTGAACCGTTAGCAGCAGAGTACGCCAGAGCTAGAGTCTTGAAGCGTATCCGCGCAGCCACCGGTAGCCAGTGGAGGGAGCGGAGGAGGGGTGTTGTGTGTGAAAATTTGGGAAGATTGAAGACCAATCGAGCAGCTGCATTCTGGATGAGTTGCAGAGGTCGGATGGCTTTGGCAGGCAGACCTGCCATGAGGGAGTTGCAGTCGTCCAGGCGTGAGATGACCAGTGCCTGGACCAGGACCTGAGCTGCCTTCTGAGTGAGAAACGGGCGGATTCTCCTGATGTTATGCAGCAAGAATCTGCAAGATCTGGTGGTGGCGGTGATGTTTGTGGAGAGGGACAGTTGGTTGTCAAGAGTCACGCCAAGGTTCTTGGCGGTTTCTGTGGAGACAACCACTGTGTTCTGGACAGTGATGTGGAGGTCAGTGGTGGGGCAGCCCTTCCCTGGGAGGTAGAGTAGCTCAGTCTTTCCCAGGTTGAGTTTGAGGTGGTGCGAGGACATCCACTGGGAGATGTCGGCCAGACATGCAGAGATACGTGCTGCTGCCTGTGTTTCAGACTGGGGAAATGAGAAGATTAGCTGGGTGTCGTCGGCATAGCTATGGTAGGAGAAGCCATGTGAGTGGATGAGGGAGCCAAGGGAATTGGTGTATATCGAGAAAAGGAGCGGACCAAGGACAGAGCCTTGAGGGACCCCGGTGGTGAGTGGACAGGGTTCTGAAACAGAACCCCTCCAAGTTACACGAAAGGTGCAGTCCTTGAGATAGGATTTGAGCAGAGAGAGGTCAGAGCCCGATACTCCCAGGTGGTGAAGGGTGGAGATGAGGATCTGGTGATCCACAGTGTCAAAAGCTGCAGAAAGGTCCAGTAGAACCACCACCGATGAGAGAGAGGCTGCCTTCGCCTTGTGAAGCTGTTCAGTCACAGCGAGAAGGGCAGTCTCTGTTGAGTGGCCCTTCTTAAAACCAGACTGGTGAGGGTCAAGGAGGTTGTGCCCATGCAGATAGCAGGATAGTTGGTTGAAGATAGCCCGTTCCAGAGTTTTGGAGAGGAATGGCAGGTGAGAGACGGGCCTGTAGTTGTCCACTAAGGATGGGTCAAGGGTGGATTTCTTTAGGAGAGGATTCACCCTTGCTACCTTCAGAGAGTTAGGAAAGCAGCCAGTAGTCAAGGAAGTGTTGATAAGATGGGAGAGGAACGGGAGGAGATCCGGAGCAATAGACTGAAACAGGTGGGAAGGAATAGGATCCAGCTGACACATGGTAGGACGGGCAGAGGTTACAAGGCTGAGCACTTGAGGAGGAGACAGTAGAGTGAATGCTGAGAGGGTGGGAGACGCTGATGGGGAGGGAGGAGAGGCAGGTTGTGAGACTGGATGGGTAAATGAAGAGCGTACGTCCTTAATCTTTTTCAGGTAGTGGTTGACAAAGTGGGTCGGTAGGATGGAGGAGGTAGGAGGGGGGGTTGGAGGGACCAGGAGATTTGTAAAGATTGAGTAGAGCTTCTTCAAGGTTGGAGAATGAAGATTGAATCTTGGTCTGATAGAAAGAGCTTTTTTCAGCTGAGATCAGAGATGAGAAGGCAGCAAGAAGAGATTGGTAGTTGTGTAGGTCCTCAGGGTGTTTAGTTTTCTGCCACTTCCGTTCTGATGCCCGTAGGGGAGCAATGGTGGCACGCACAGAGTCCGACAGCCAAGGGGCAGGGGAGGACTTGCGTACTTTCCGAGGAGTGAGAGGACAGAGTGAGTCAAGAGAGGAGGAGAGGGTGGCAAGGAGAGTGTCGGTTGCAGAGTTGGGCTGCAGAAGTGAGAATGAGTCCGATGAAGGGAGGGATGAGAGAACATTTTATTTTATGTCATTGTTGTTTTGGAAATGTATGTAATTTCCACTGTCAAGACACTTGTAAGCCTTGGAAGAAGGTCTCTCTTGTGTTAATCTTCCCAAGGAAAACTTCAATTGTACTAAACTTCTTTGGAGTTTTTCCTTGTCCATTGGAGAGAGGTGTCATATTATGCTTCTTGTTATATATATATATATATATATATATGGTAACACTTTATAATGAGTACACACTATTAAGCATTAGTTAAGCATTAAAAAATACTCAATTCATCATTTATAAGGTATTTTTCTGACATTACCACACATTAGTATGAAGTTTATAGACACAGTTAAAAATGTTTTATTCATCATTGATAAGCACATTAGTTATGGATTAGTAAATACTGAATTCATCATTTATAAAGCATGTTTCTGCCGTAAATACTCATTACTATGTGGTTTATAATCACAATTATATGTTTTACTATTCATTAATAAGCTAATCTATAATGTCCTAATGATTGCATTTTCATATTTTATATATGATGGATTCAGTATTTCTAAATCAAGTATTACCTCACTTACTAACCAGTTATTTAGGATTTGTCAGTGGTTTGTAATATCATTTAGAAAGTGTATGTAAATGATGAACAAAGTATTTAGATGTACATTTCTGCATGCACTTGCACATCCACTATTCAGACAGGTATTAATGATTAGTGCAGCATGGCCGCTGTCACACACACACAGCTGCACCTCCAGGCAGATCGCCACAACAATGTGTTTGTAAGTGTGTGTGTGTGTGTGTGTGTGTGTGTGTGTGTGTGTGTGTGTGTGAAACATGTTTATCTGGAGGAGTGTGTGCGCTTACGCGCACATTTGTGTGTGTGTGGGTGTGTGTGTGTGGGTGTGTAACGAAAGTCACATAAAGTTACCTCTGTGTGTGTGTGTGTGTGTGTGTGTGTGTGTTTGTGAGTGTGTGTGTGTGTGTGTGTGTGTGTGTGTTTGTGAGTGAGTGTGTGTGTGTGTGTGAAGCTTGTGTATCTGGAGGAGTGTGTGAGCTTACGCGCATTTGTGTGTGTGTGTGTGTGTGTGTGTGTGTGGGAAGCATGTGTATCTGGAGGAATGTGCGCGCTTAAACGTGCATGTGTGTGTGCGTGTATCTGTAACTGTAATCACATCAAAGGATCAAAGGTAATCAGAGCAAAGATCAAAGTGAATCAGAGATCAATCAACAGAAGCAACTGTCGCTGTAGAATGAACCGGAACAGTGACAGCAGCCAGAGGTGGACAGACTGGAATTTCTGGCCTCGAACAGCAAGCATTTTGGCAAAACCATAATACCTATCATTGATCGGACTTCACTTCAATGGAAAATTTTGGGCAGTTTTTCGCGACTTACGTCGCATTCTGTAGAGAAAAAGTAATAGCACACCGATCCCAATCAAACCGCAGGTTTTAATTATATTTAACTCTTCGAGTTGGAGGACTAGTAGCTGGATGAAATTCCATTCCGGAATTCCAAAAATGGAAAAATGATGACATCATCGCATTCCGGAATTCCGAAAATGGAATGTGATGACATTGTCGCATTCCGGAATAGAATGTGATGACATCATCACATTGCGGAATTCCGAAAATGGAATGTGATGAAATCATCACATTGCGGAATTCCGAAAATGGAATGTGATGACATCATGACATTCCGTAATCCAGTCCAGTCTATGGTGACTTTAAAGCATGAACTGTGGTGACACAGTCTGTGGTGACTTTTAAAGCAAAAACACTGCTTCAGCTCAGTGTCCACCCTCTGAAAACGGAATGTGATGACATCATTGCATTCCGGAATTCCAAAAATAGAATGTGTTGACATCCTCACATTCCAGAATTCTAAAAATGGAATGTGATGACATCATTGCATTCCGGAATTCCAAAAATAGAATGTGTTGACATCCTCACATTCCGGAATTCTGAAAATGGAATGTGATGACATCATCGCATTCTGGAATAGAATGTGATGACATCATCGCATTCCAGAATTCTGAAAATGGAATGCGATGACATCATCGCATTCTGGATTCCGAAAATGGAATGTGAGGACATCATCACATTCCGGAATTCCGAAAACAGAATGTGATGACATCATCACATTCTGTAAAAGAATTTGATGACATCCTCACATTCTGGAATTCTGAAAATGGAATGTGATGACATCATCGCATTCCAGAATTCCGAAAACGGAATGTGACAACATCATCTCATTCCGGAATTCAGAAAACGGAATATGATGACATCATTGCATTCCGGAATTCCAAAAATAGAATGTGTTGACATCATTACATTCCAGAATTCCAAAAAAATAATGTGATGACATCATCACATTCCAGAATAGAATTTGATGACATCCTCACATTCCAGAATCCAGTCCAGTCTGTGGTGACTTTTAAAGCATAAACACTGGTTCAGCTCAGTGTCCACCCTCTGAAAATGGAATGTGATGACATCATTGCATTACAGAATTCCAAAAATAGAATGTGATGACATCATCGCATTCCGGAATCCAGTCCAGTCTGTGGTGACTTTTTAAGCATGAACTGTGGTGACACAGTCTGTGGTGACTTTTAAAGCATGAACACTGGCTCAGCTCAGTGTCCACCCTCAGAAACGGAATGTGATGACATCATTGCATTCCGGAATTCCAAAAATATAATGTGAGGACATCATCACATTCCGGAATAGAATGTGATGACATCATCACATTCCGGAATCCAGTCCAGTCTGTGGTGACTTTTAAACCATGAACTGTGGTGACACAGTCTGTGGTGACTTTTAAAGCATAAACACTGGCTCAGCTCAGTGTCCACCCTCTGAAAACGGAATGTGATGACATCATTGCATTCCGGAATTCCAAAAATAGAATGTGTTGACAACATCACATTCCAGAATTCTGAAAATAGAATGTGATGACATCATCGCATTCCGGAATTCTGAAAACAAAATGAGATGACATCATTGCATTCCGGAATTCCAAAAATAGAATTTGATGACATCCTCACATTCTGGAATCCAGTCCAGTCTGTGGTGACTTTTAAAGCATGAACACTGGCTCAGCTCAGTGTCCACCCTCTGAAAATGGAATGGGATGACATCATTGCATTCCGGAATTGCAAAAATAGAATGTGTTGACATCCCCACATTCCGAAATTCTGAAAATAGAATGTGATGACATCATCGCATTCCGGAATCCAGTCCAGTCTGTGGTGCCTTTTAAACCATGAACTGTGGTGACACAGTCTGTGGTGACTTTTAAAGCATAAACACTGGCTCAGCTCAGTGTCCACCCTCTGAAAATGGAATGTGATGACATCATTGCATTCCGGAATTCCAAAAATAGAATGTGTTGACAACATCACATTCCGGAATAGAATGTGATGACATCCTCACATTCCGGAATCCAGTCCAGTCTGTGGTGACTTTTAAAACATGAACTGTGGTGACACAGTCTGTGGTGACTTTTAAAGCATAAACAGTGGCTCAGCTCAGTGTCCACCCTCTAAAAACGGAATGTGATGACATCATCATATTCCAGAATAGAATATGATGACATCATCGCATTAAGGAATTCTGAAAACGGAATGTGATGACATCATCGCATTCCGGAATCCAGTCCAGTCTGTGGTGACTTTTAAAGCATGAACTGTGTTGACACAGTCTGCGGTGACTTTTAAAGCATGAACACTGGCTCAGCTCAGTGTCCGCCCTCTGAAAATGGAATGTGATAACATCATCGCATTCCGGATTACCGAAAATACAATGTGATGACATCATCGCATTCCAGAATTCTGAAAATGCAATGTGATGACATCATCGCATTCCGGAATCCAGTCCAGTCTGTGGTGACTTTTTAAGCATGAACTGTGGTGACACAGTCTGTGATGACTTTTAAAGCATAAACACTGGCTCAGCTCAGTGTCCACCCTCTGAAAACGGAATGTGATGACATCATTGCATTCCGGAATTCCAAAAATAGAATGTGTTGACAACATCACATTTGGGAATAGAATGTGATGACATCCTCACATTCCGGAATCCAGTCCAGTCTGTGGTGACTTTTAAAACATGAACTGTGGTGACACAGTCTGTGGTGACTTTTAAAGCATAAACACTGGCTCAGCTCAGTGTCCACCCTCTGAAAACGGAATGTGATGACATCATTGCATTCCGGAATTCCAAAAATAGAATGTGTTGACAACATCACATTCCGGAATAGAATGTGATGACATCATCACATTCCGGAATTCTGAAAATAGAATGTGATGACATCATCGCATTCCGGAATTCTGAAAACAAAATGTGATGACATCATTGCATTCCGGAATTCCAAAAATAGAATTTGATGACATCCTCACATTCAGGAATCCAGTCCAGTCTGTGGTGACTTTTAAAGCATAAACACTGGCTCAGCTCAGTGTCCACCCTCTGAAAATGGAATGTGATGACATCATTGCATTCCGGAATTGCAGAAATAGAATGTGTTGACATCCTCACATTCCGGAATTCTGAAAATAGAATGTGATGACATCATCGCATTCCGGAATCCAGTCCAGTCTGTGATGACTTTTAAAGCATAAACACTGGCTCAGCTCAGTGTCCACCCTCTGAAAATGGAATGTGATGACATCATTGCATTCCGGAATTGCAAAAATAGAATGTGTTGACATCCTCACATTCCGGAATTATGAAAATAGAATGTGATGACATCATCGCATTCCGGAATCCAGTCCAGTCTGTGATGACTTTTAAATCATAAACACTGGCTCAGCTCAGTGTCCACCCTCTGAAAATGGAATGTGATAACATCATCGCATTCCAGATTACCGAAAATACAATGTGATGACATCATCGCATTCCGGAATTGTGAAAACAAAATGTGATGACATCATTGCATTCCGGAATTCCAAAAATAGAATTTGATGACATCCTCACATTCCGGAATCCAGTCCAGTCTGTGGTGACTTTTAAAGCATGAACTGTGGTGACACAGTCTGGGGTGACTTTTAAAGCATAAACACTGGCTCAGCTCAGAGTCCACCCTCTGAAAATGGAATGTGATGACAACATTGTATTCCGGAATTGCAAAAATAGAATGTGTTGACATCATCGCATTCCAGAATTCTGAAAATGCAAAATATGAAAAAACAAAATGTGAAAACAAAATGTGATGACATCATTGCATTCCGGAATTCCAAAAATAGAATTTGATGACATCCTCACATTTTGGAATCCAGTCCAGTCTGTGGTGACTTTTAAAGCATGAACACTGGCTCAGCTCAGTGTCCACCCTCAGAAACGGAATGTGATGACATCATTGCATTCCGGAATTCCAAAAATATAATGTGAGGACATCATCACATTCAGGAATAGAATGTGATGACATCATCACATTCCGGAATTCAGTCCAGTCTGTGGTGACTTTTAAACCATGAACTATGGTGACACAGTCTGTGGTGACTTTTAAAGCATAAACACTGGCTCAGCTCAGTGTCCACCCTCTGAAAACGGAATGTGATGACATCATCACATTCCGGAATTCTGAAAATAGAATGTGATGACATCATCGCATTCCGGAATTCTGAAAACAAAATGTGATGACATCATTGCATTCCGGAATTCCAAAAATAGAATTTGATGACATCCTCACATTTTGGAATCCAGTCCAGTCTGTGGTGACTTTTAAAGCATAAACACTGGCTCAGCTCAGTGTCCACCCTCTGAAAATGGAATGTGATGAAATCATTGCATTCCGGAATTGCAAAAATAGAATGTGTTGACATCCTCACATTCCGAAATTCTGAAAATAGAATGTGATGACATCATCGCATTCCGGAATCCAGTCCAGTCTGTGGTGACTTTTTAAGCATGAACTGTGGTGACACAGTCTGTGATGACTTTTAAAGCATAAACACTGGCTCAGCTCAGTGTCCACCCTCTGAAAATGGAATGTGATGACATCATCGCATTCAGGAATTTTGAAAATGGAATGTGAGGATGTCAACACATTCCGGAATCCAGTCCAGTCTGTGGTGACTTTTAAAGCATGAACTGTAGTGACACAGTCTGTGGTGACTTTTAAAGGATAAACACAGGCTCAGCTCAGTGTCCACCCTCTGAAAATGGAATGTGATGACATCAATGCATTCCGGAATTGCAAAAATAGAATGTGTTGACATCCTCACATTCCGTAATTCTGAAAATAGAATTTGATGACATCCTCACATTCCGGAATCCAGTCCAGTCTGTGGTGCCTTTTAAACCATGAACTGTGGTGACAGTCTGTGGTGACTTTTAAAGCATAAACACTGGCTCAGCTCAGTGTCCACCCTCTGAAAACGGAATGTGATGACATCATCATTGCATTCCAGAATTCCAAAAATAGAATGTGTTGACAACATCACATTCCGGAATAGAATGTGATGAAATCATCACATTCCAGAATTCTGAAAATAGAATGTGATGACATCATCGCATTCCGGAATTCTGAAAACAAAATGTGATGACATCATTGCATTCCGGAATTCCAAAAATAGAATTTGATGACATCCTCACATTCTGGAATCCAGTCCAGTCTGTGGTGACTTTTAAAGCATAAACACTGGCTCAGCTCAGTGTCCACCCTCTGAAAACGGAATGTGATGACATCATTGCATTCCGGAATTCCAAAAATAGAATGTGTTGACAACATCACATTTGGGAATAGAATGTGATGACATCCTCACATTCCGGAATCCAGTCCAGTCTGTGGTGACTTTTAAAACATGAACTGTGGTGACACAGTCTGTGGTGACTTTTAAAGCATAAACACTGGCTCAGCTCAGTGTCCACCCTCTGAAAACGGAATGTGATGACATCATTGCATTCCGGAATTCCAAAAATAGAATGTGTTGACAACATCACATTCCGGAATAGAATGTGATGACATCATCACATTCCGGAATTCTGAAAATAGAATGTGATGACATCATCGCATTCCGGAATTCTGAAAACAAAATGTGATGACATCATTGCATTCCGGAATTCCAAAAATAGAATTTGATGACATCCTCACATTCAGGAATCCAGTCCAGTCTGTGGTGACTTTTAAAGCATGAACTGTGGTGACACAGTCTGGGGTGACTTTTAAAGCATAAACACTGGCTCAGCTCAGTGTCCACCCTCTGAAAATGGAATGTGATGACATCATTGCATTCCGGAATTGCAAAAATAGAATGTGTTGACATCCTCACATTCCGGATTTCTGAAAATAGAATTTGATGACATCCTCACATTCCGGAATCCAGTTCAGTCTGTGGTGACTTTTTAAGCATGAACTGTGGTGACACAGTCTGTGATGACTTTTAAAGCATGAACACTGGCTCAGCTCAGTGTCCACCCTCAGAAACGGAATGTGATGACATCATTGCATTCCGGAATTCCAAAAATATAATGTGAGGACATCATCACATTCAGGAATAGAATGTGATGACATCATCACATTCCGGAATTCAGTCCAGTCTGTCGTGACTTTTAAACCATGAACTATGGTGACACAGTCTGTGGTGACTTTTAAAGCATAAACACTGGCTCAGCTCAGTGTCCACCCTCTGAAAACGGAATGTGATGACATCATCACATTCCGGAATTCTGAAAATAGAATGTGATGACATCATCGCATTCCGGAAATCCAAAAATAGAATTTGATGACATCCTCACATTTTGGAATCCAGTCCAGTCTGTGGTGACTTTTAAAGCATAAACACTGGCTCAGCTCAGTGTCCACCCTCTGAAAATGGAATGTGATGACATCATTGCATTCCGGAATTGCAAAAATAGAATGTGTTGACATCCTCACATTCCGGAATTCTGAAAATAGAATGTGATGACATCATCGCATTCCGGAATCCAGTCCAGTCTGTGATGACTTTTAAAGCATAAACACTGGCTCAGCTCAGTGTCCACCCTCTGAAAATGGAATGTGATGACATCATTGCATTCCGGAATTGCAAAAATAGAATGTGTTGACATCCTCACATTCCGGAATTCTGAAAATAGAATGTGATGACATCATCGCATTCCGGAATCCAGTCCAGTCTGTGATGACTTTTAAATCATAAACACTGGCTCAGCTCAGTGTCCACCCTCTGAAAATGGAATGTGATAACATCATCGTATTCCAGATTACCGAAAATACAATGTGATGACATCATCGCATTCCGGAATTGTGAAAACAAAATGTGATGACATCATTGCATTCCGTAATTCCAAAAATAGAATTTGATGACATCCTCACATTCCGGAATCCAGTCCAGTCTGTGGTGACTTTTAAAGCATGAACTCTGGTGACACAGTCTGGGGTGACTTTTAAAGCATGAACACTGGCTCAGCTCAGTGTCCACCCTCTGAAAACGGAATGTGATGACATCATCACATTCCGGAATTCCAAAAATAGAATTTGATGACATCCTCACATTCTGGAATCCAGTCCAGTCTGTGGTGACTTTTAAAGCATAAACACTGGCTCAGCTCAGTGTCCACCCTCTGAAAATGGAATGTGATGACATCATTGCATTCCGGAATTGCAAAAATAGAATGTGTTGAAATCCTCACATTCCGAAATTCTGAAAATAGAATGTGATGACATCATCGCATTCCGGAATCCAGTCCAGTCTGTGGTGCCTTTTAAACCATGAACTGTGGTGACACAGTCTGTGGTGACTTTTAAAGCATAAACACTGGCTCAGCTCAGTGTCCACCCTCTGAAAACGGAATGTGATGACATCATTGCATTCCGGAATTCCAAAAATAGAATGTGTTGACAACATCACATTCCGGAATAGAATGTGATGACATCCTCACATTCCGGAATCCAGTCCAGTCTGTGGTGACTTTTAAAACATGAACTGTGGTGACACAGTCTGTGGTGACTTTTAAAGCATAAACAGTGGCTCAGCTCAGTGTCCACCCTCTAAAAACGGAATGTGATGACATCATCATATTCCAGAATAGAATGTGATGACATCATCGCATTCAGGAATTCTGAAAACGTAATGTGATGACATCATCGCATTCCGGAATCCAGTCCAGTCTGTGGTGACTTTTAAAGCATGAACTGTGTTGACACAGTCTGTGGTGACTTTTAAAGCATGAACACTGGCTCAGCTCAGTCTCCACCCTCTGAAACGGAATGTGATGACATCCTCACATTCCGTAATCCAGTCCAGTCTGTGGTGACTTTTAAAGCATGAACTGTGGTGACAAAGTCTGTGGTGACTTTTAAATCATGAACACTGTCTCAGCTCAGTGTCCACCCTCTGAAACGGAATGCGATGACATCATCGCATTCAGGAATTTTGAAAATGGAATGTGAGGATGTCAACACATTCCGGAATCCAGTCCAGTCTGTGGTGACTTTTTAAGCATGAACTGTGGTGACGCAGTCTGTGGTGACTTTTGAAGCATAAACACTGGCTCAGCTCAGTCTCCACCCTCTAAAAACGGAATGTGTTGACATCATCACATTCCAGAATTCCAAAAAAAGAATGTGTTGACAACATCACATTCCGGAATAGAATGTGTTGACATCCTCACATTCCGGAATTCTGAAAATAGAATGTGATGACATCATCGCATTCCGGAATCCAGTCCAGTCTGTGATGACTTTTAAATCGTAAACACTGGCTCCGCTCAGTGTCCACCCTCTGAAAATGGAATGTGATAACATCATCGCATTCCGGATTACCGAAAATACAATGTGATGACATCATCGCATTCCGGAATTGTGAAAACAAAATGTGATGACATCATTGCATTCCGTAATTCCAAAAATAGAATTTGATGACATCCTCACATTCCGGAATCCAGTCCAGTCTGTGGTGACTTTTAAAGCATAAACACTGGCTCAGCTGAGTGTCCACCCTCTGAAACGGAATGCGATGACATCATCGCATTCAGGAATTTTGAAAATGGAATGTGAGGATGTCAACACATTCCGGAATCCAGTCCAGTCTGTGGTGACTTTTTAAGCATGAAATGTGGTGACACAGTCTGTGGTGACTTTTAAATCATGAACACTGTCTCAGCTCAGTGTCCACCCTCTGAAACGGAATGCGATGACATCATCGCATTCAGGAATTTTGAAAATGGAATGTGAGGATGTCAACACATTCCGGAATCCAGTCCAGTCTGTGGTGACTTTTTAAGCATGAACTGTGGTGACGCAGTCTGTGGTGACTTTTGAAGCATAAACACTGGCTCAGCTCAGTCTCCACCCTCTAAAAACGGAATGTGTTGACATCATCACATTCCAGAATTCCAAAAATAGAATGTGTTGACAACATCACATTCCGGAATAGAATGTGTTGACATCCTCACATTCCGGAATTCTGAAAATAGAATGTGATGACATCATCGCATTCCGGAATCCAGTCCAGTCTGTGATGACTTTTAAATCGTAAACACTGGCTCCGCTCAGTGTCCACCCTCTGAAAATGGAATGTGATAACATCATCGCATTCCGGATTACCGAAAATACAATGTGATGACATCATCGCATTCCGGAATTGTGAAAACAAAATGTGATGACATCATTGCATTCCGTAATTCCAAAAATAGAATTTGATGACATCCTCACATTCCGGAATCCAGTCCAGTCTGTGGTGACTTTTAAAGCATAAACACTGGCTCAGCTGAGTGTCCACCCTCTGAAACGGAATGCGATGACATCATCGCATTCAGGAATTTTGAAAATGGAATGTGAGGATGTCAACACATTCCGGAATCCAGTCCAGTCTGTGGTGACTTTTTAAGCATGAAATGTGGTGACACAGTCTGTGGTGACTTTTAAAGCATAAACACTGGCTCAGCTCAGTGTCCACCCTCTGAAAATGGAATGTGATGACATCATCGCATTCCGGAATTGCAAAAAATAGAATGTGTTGACATCCTCACATTCCGGAATTCTGAAAATAGAATGTGATGACATCATCGCATTCCGGAATCCAGTCCAGTCTGTGGTGACTTTTAAAGCATGAACTGTGGTGACACAGTCTGTGATGACTTTTAAAGCATAAACACTGGCTCAGCTCAGTGTCCACCCTCTAAAAACGTAATGTGATGACATCATCACATTCCAGAATAGAATGTGATGACATCATCGCATTCAGGAATTCTGAAAACGGAATGTGATGACATCATTGCATTCCAGAATTCCAAAAATAGAATGCGTTGACATCATCACATTCCAGAATTCCGAAAAAAGAATGTGATGACATTATCACATTCCGGAATAGAATTTGATGACATCCTCACATTCCGGAATCCAGTCCAGTCTGTGGTGACTTTTTAAGCATGAACTGTGGTGACACAGTCTGTGGTGACTTTTAAAGCATAAACACTGGCTCAGCTCAGTGTCCACCCTCTAAAAACGGAATGTGATGACATCATCGCATTCCAGAATAGAATGTGATGACATCATCGCATTCAGGAATTCTGAAAACGGAATGTGATGACATCATCGCATTCCGGAATCCAGTCCAGTCTGTGGTGACTTTTAAAGCATGAACTGTGTTGACACAGTCTGTTGTGACTTTTAAAGCATGAACACTGGCTCAGCTCAGTCTCCACCCTCTGAAACGGAATGTGATGACATCCTCACATTCCGTAATCCAGTCCAGTCTGTGGTGACTTTTAAAGCATGAACACTGTCTCAGCTCAGTGTCCACCCTCTGAAACGGAATGCGATGACATCATCGCATTCAGGAATTTTGAAAATGGAATGTGAGGATGTCAACACATTCCGGAATCCAGTCCAGTCTCTGGTGACTTTTTAAGCATGAACTGTGGTGAGACAGTCTGTGGTGACTTTTAAAGCATAAACACTGGCTCAGCTCAGTGTCCACCCTCTGAAAATGGAATGTGATGACATCATCGCATTCCGGAATTCCAAAAATAGAATGTGTTGACAACATCACATTCGGGAATAGAATGTGATGACATCCTCACATTCCGGAATCCAGTCCAGTCTGTGGTGACTGTTAAACCATGAACTGTGGTGACACAGTCTGTGGTGACTTTTAAAGCATAAACACTGGCTCAGCTCAGTGTCCACCCTCTAAAAACGGAATGTGATGACATCATCGCATTCCAGAATAGAATGTGATGACATCATCGCATTCAGGAATTCTGAAAACGGAATGTGATGACATCATCGCATTCCGGAATCCAGTCCAGTCTGTGGTGACTTTTAAAGCATGAACTGTGTTGACACAGTCTGTGGTGACTTTTAAAGCATGAACACTGGCTCAGCTGAGTGTCCACCCTCTGAAACGGAATGCGATGACATCATCGCATTCAGGAATTTTGAAAATGGAATGTGAGGATGTCAACACATTCCGGAATCCAGTCCAGTCTGTGGTGACTTTTTAAGCATGAACTGTGGTGACACAGTCTTTGGTGACTTTTAAAGCATAAACACTGGCTCAGCTCAGTGTCCACCCTCTGAAAATGGAATGTGATGACATCATTGCATTCCGGAATTGCAAAAATAGAATGTGTTGACATCCTCACATTCCGGAATTCTGAAAATAGAATGTGATGACATCATCGCATTCCGGAATCCAGTCCACTCTGTGGTGACTTTTAAAGCATGAACTGTGGTGACACAGTCTGTGATGACTTTTAAAGCATAAACTCTGGCTCAGCTCAGTGTCCACCCTCTAAAAACGGAATGTGATGACATCATCATATTCCAGAATAGAATGTGATGACATCATCGCATTCCAGAATTCTGAAAATGGAATGTGATGACATCATCGCATTCCGGAATCCAGTCCAGTCTGTGGTGACTTTTTAAGCATGAACTGTGGTGACACAGTCTGTGGTGACTTTTAAAGCATGAACACTGGCTCAGCTCAGTGTCCACCCTCAGAAAAGGAATGTGATGACATCATTGCATTCCGGAATTCCAAAAATATAATGTGAGGACATCATCACATTCAGGAATAGAATGTGATGACATCATCACATTCCGGAATCCAGTCCAGTCTGTGGTGACTTTAAACCATGAACTGTGGTGACACAGTCTGTGGTGACTTTTAAAGCATAAACACTGGCTCAGCTCAGTGTCCACCCTCTAAAAACGGAATGTGATGACATCATCACATTCCAGAATAGAATGTGATGACATCATCGCATTCAGGAATTCTGAAAACGGAATGTGATGACATCATTGCATTCCGGAATTCCAAAAATAGAATGTGTTGACATCATCACATTCCAGAATTCCGAAAAAAGAATGTGATGACATCATCACATTCTGGAATAGAATTTGATGACATCCTCACATTTCGGAATCCAGTCCAGTCTGTGGTGACTTTTTAAGCATGAACTGTGGTGACACAGTCTGTGGTGACTTTAAAGCATAAACACTGGCTCAGCTCAGTGTCCACCCTCTGAAAATGGAATGTGATGACATCATTGCATTCCGGAATTGCAAAAATAGAATGTGTTGACATCCTCACATTCCGGAATTCTGAAAATAGAATGTGATGACATCATCGCATTCCGGAATCCAGTCCAGTCTGTGGTGCCTTTTAAAGCATGAACTGTGGTGACACAGTCTGTGGTGACTTTTAAAGCATAAACACTGGCTCAGCTCAGTGTCCAACTTCTGAAAACGGAATGTGATGATGTCATTGCATTCCGGAATTCCAAAAATAGAATGTGTTGACATCTTCACATTCCGGAATTCCAAAAATGGAATGTGATGACATCATCGCATTCCGGAATTCCGAAAACGAAATGTGATAAGATCATCGCATTCCGGAATAGAATGTGATGACATCCTCACATTCTGTAATTCCGAAAATGGAATATGATGACATCATCACATTCCGGAACAGATTGTGATGACATCCTCACAAGTTCATTTTCAATGGATTTCCGATAAAAAGTTATTAATGCAGGAATTCATGAATTGAGGCTGTTAAGAAGCACTTACTACTTGTTAATTAAGTATTTTGTGTGAGCTCATCTAAAGTGAGCACTATCTATGGTTTATAAAGCATTTACAAATGAGATTTAAAGGCTGGCAATGCCTCAAGACTCACAAAATGTTCAGTTATCTTAACAGACGAAGAAGAGACACAACACAAAGGGATATAGAACATATTGTATTGATATTTATTGCAACTTCCCAACATATTGTATAAAAAACGGTAAACATGGCTGAATAAAAACTTGCCAACATCAACAGTGGACCACAGAAGTTTCAAATATGACAAATAAAATCTTTTTTTGAAAAAATTAAAAACTTTCTGTATCAAAAATAAAGTCAGAATATATATTCAGTGTCACAATTTAACATCTCCAACTCGTGTGATTTCCTTTTGTCCATCAGCTGTGCAGTAGGGGCCATGGACACACCTAAAAGAAAGAAAGTGTTCATTATAAAATGCATGTAGTTATATACCAACTGAGTATATTTTCAGAAACTTGTGATTTTGGCATGCTTTGACATTTAAGCAACTTTAATCAGTGGATCTCATGTGAAATAATTTATATTCAGTATATGTTCTATGTCAGTATATGCATGTCATAACTTTATATTTTTGTCTAACATACATGCATATACTTTTATTTCCATTTTGTGTGAAGCACACCGATGCCTGTAATTTATTTCATGTAAACTTTGGGGTGCATTTATCATTATCACTTTGAATATAGTTTTTTTTTTTTTAATTGTAATGTTGTCGCCTCGGTTAAGTCAGTCTAGTCTTGTCTAGCCGGGCGAGGTGAGTGCCTAGGTCGGCTTTGCCACCGCGGGCGGGTCGGTAGTAACGCTAGTCGGGGAGCGAGAGCAAACGCGTTCAGCTGCTGACAAGCTAATGTTAGCTTTCATCCATAATGTGTGCTAGAAAACAAAGACACTCACCACTAGTGCTACTGGCGGCCGCCGACTCCAATGTATCCATCCCCACACCGCCATATGTATTGGCCCGCGTCCGCCTGACTCGTTGATGCAGGCCAGACTTCTCCATGCTTCTCTTGGCTGCGCTCTCAGAAACTTCTGAGAGTTAAGGTAACCCCGGGATTCCACTGGATGCGTCCGCAACGGCTGCGTATCGGAGTCCCGAGGACGCACGAGATCTCGTGAATTCATGCCTAATCAATTGATATAACTGGAAGATAATCAACATCTCCTCGTTAATGACTGAAGACAAATCCAGCGACTCTGTCTTAACGAGCGCTAACGAGGTCGGCCGGCGATCTCTGTTTGTTTACAACAAGCACCGGAGTGAGCGGTGTCAGTGGGGAAAACCTCTAACCTGTTGATTTCAGGTCTTCAAGTGATGAAATACGATCTGCCGTGAACCTGAGGTATTTTATTTTGAAAATATACCGGATGTTTTATTTTGTGTCTGTGCACGAGTTCCTGTCCCAAACGATCTGTTCTGTGCTGAACTTATGCGCCGTGCTCCGTCGTCCGACAAAAATAGAAGCTCTGCGCAAGTGTTGCGAGGGCTGTCGGTTGGCCATGCGTCGTCGGACTCATTACGCAGCGGATCTGCAGTCGGTGGAATCTCACACATTGATTATAATGGGTGCGTAACGGCTCCGACGACAGATCTGCAGCCGTTACGCATCCAGTGGAATCCAGGGGTAAATGTGAACGTAAAATGTTGACGCCTCCCACCGTCGTCACGTTGATGACGTGCTGAGATCGGGATTGCAAGCTCCCAAACAGATCATAATACATCTGCTAACACAGTCACGAATCATTAATACATGTCTGAATAGTGGATGTGCAAGTGCATGCAGAAATGTACATCTAGATACTTTGTTCATCATTTACAAACACTTTCTAAATGATATTACAAACCCCTGACAAATCCTAAATAACTGGTTAGTAAGTGAGGTAATACTTGATTTAGAAATGCTGAATCCATCATATTTAAAATATGAAAATGCAATCATTAGGACATTATAGATGAGCTTATTAATGAAGAGTAAAACATTTATAATTGTAATTATAAACCACATAGTAATGAGTATTTACGGCAGAAACATGCTTTATAAATGATGAATTCAGTATTTACTAATCCATAACTAAAGTGCTTATCAATGATGAATAAAACATTTTCAACTGTGTTTATAAACTACATACTAATGTGTGGTAATGTCAGAAAAATGCCTTATAGATGATGAATTGAGTATTTATTAATGCTTAACTAATGCTTAATAGTGTGTACTCATTATAAAGTGTTGCCATCACAAGAAGCATAATATGACACCTCTCTCCAATGGACAAGGAAAAACTCCAAAGAAGTTTAGTACAATTGAAGTTTTCCTTGGGAAGATAAACACAAGAGAGACCTTCTTCCAAGGCTTACAAGTGTCTTGACAATGGAAATTACATACATTTCCAAAACAACAATGACATAAAATAAAATTAAAACACATTATGACTTACCTGCAGTGCACTGCATTTTGACTTTTTCAACATTTTTTGTCATTTTGACTTTTTTATCATGATTTCAACTTTTTTGTCATTTTGACTTTTTTCATGATTTCAACTTTTTTGTCATTTTTACTTTTTTTCATGACTTCAACTTCTTTTTGTCATTTTGACTTTTTTCATGATTTCAACTTTTTTTTGTCATTTTGACTTTTTTCATGTGACTTCAACTTTTTTCTCATTCTGACTAGATTCTCGTTATTTTTTAAAATTTTCCTCATACATATATGTATATATATATATATATATATATATATATATATATACAGTTCTGTCCAAAAGTCTTAGGCAGTGTCCACAAATGCCTAGAAGAATTGATGCTGATTTGAAAGCAAAGGGTGGTCACATTAAATATAGATATTGATTTTTCTTCCGTTCACTCACTTTGCATTTTGTTTTTGAAAAAAATTCATCAATTCGATTTTTGAAGGCATTCTTAATTTACATCATTTTGTCCACACCTGCCTAAAACCCTTGCGCAGTACTGTATATATATGTTTATGTATATATATATAAATATATATATATATATAACAAGAAGCATATTATGACACCTCTCCAATGGACAAGGAAAAGATCCAAAGAAGTTTAGTACAATTGAAGTTTTCCTTGGGGAGATAAACACAAGAGAGACCTTCTTCCAAGGCTTACAAGTGTCTTATTTATATATATTTTGATTATTCTTCCATCCATTCACTTTTCTTTTTTTTTGATAAAAATATTACCAATTCTGCTTTTGAAAGCATTCTTATTTCATAGAATTTTTTCACACCTGCCTAAAACTTACCTTGTTAACATTATCACAAAAACAAACTTCCTAAAAGTGACTGTCACTTCAGCAAGAAACAAAATCCTCTAATGAGGAATCTAAACAGCACAAGGTGGTCTCTGTAGTTCATGGTGAGCAAATAGATAAAGATCCCTCACTATGTTAAACTCTTAGTGGGCTTCAGGAGCGGACATACACCATCACCCAACAAATTCAGAGATAGCAACCTTGCACTGCAATACAGTAACCAAAATATTACATAACTTAGACTGAGCACGTCGATCCCTACCTCTTTAAGCGTTATATTCAGGACTCTGCACAGGACTTTGGCAACATGCAGAAAAAAGGCTTCCACTTTCTCCTTCTGTCTCTTTGTCTACATGTTTCACAAAGTAAATAAAAAACTACAAAACATGTAAAAACTCTGAATAGTATTTCCAATCCAACCAGATCCACAGTGTGTCTGCCCAGTGGTCTGTCCAGTCTGTGGAGAGCACACACTCTAAATAGACTCTAATAGCCTTTAACTGTGTTTAAACAGACTGTCTGTGTGTTCTATGTTCTAATTTATGTGCAAACATCAGAACACAGAACACATGGAACCCTGAGACACAAAAACACACACATCATTATTTCGAATCATAACATCATTGAGAAATATGTTTTGAAAGATTCATTTTATATGTCAAGGTGGATTTTCATTGTGAAAAATAATCTCTTGCAATCTGCATTGCATTCTTTCAATACTTAGATTCAATAAATCCATCTAGGATATAAAGTTCAACCCATTAGGAGCCCCAGTATTCATTTTTGACAATTTCATGTGACTTCAACTTTTTCTGTGATTCTGACCATATTCTCGTTTTTTTTCCTCATACATACATACATGCATACATATATATAACAAGAAGCATAATATGACACCTCTCTCCAATGGACAAGGAAAAACTCCAAAGAAGTTTAGTACAATTGAAGTTTTCCTTGGGAAGATAAACACAAGAGAGACCTTCTTCCAAGGCTTACAAGTGTCTTGACAGTGGAAATTACATACATTTCCAAAACAACAATGACATAAAATAAAATGAAAACACATTATGACTTACCTGCAGTGCACCGCATTTTGACTTTTTCAACATTTTTTGTCATTTTGACTTTTTTCATCATGATTTCAACTTTTTTGTCATTTTTACTTTTTTTCATGATTTCAACTTTTTTGTCATTTTGACTTTTTTTCATGACTTCAACTTTTTTTTGTCATTTTGACTTTTTTGAAGATTTCAACTTTTTTGTCATTTTGACTTTTTTCATGATTTCAACTTTTTTCTCATTCTGACTAGATTCTCGTTATTTTTACATTTTTTCCTTACATACATATATATATATATATATATATATATATATACATATACAGTTCTGTCCAAAAGTCTTAGGCAGTGTGAACACATGCCTAGAAGAATTGATGTTGATTTGAAAGCAAAGGGTGGTCACATTAAATATTGATATTGATTTTTCGGTAACACTTTATAATGAGTACACACTATTAAGCTTTAATAAATACTCAATTCATCATTTATAAGGCATTTTTCTGACATTACCACACATTAGTTGTAGTTTATAAACACAGTTAAAATGTTTTACTCATCATTGATAAGCACTTTAGTTATGGATTAGTAAATACTGAATTCATCATTTATAAAGCATGTTTCTGCCGTAAATACTCATTACTATGTGGTTTATAATCACAATTATAAATGTTTTACTCTTCATTAATAAGCTCATCTATAATGTCCTAATGATTGCATTTTCATATTTTAAATATGATGGATTCAGCATTTCTAAATCAAGTATTACCTCACTTACTAACCAGTTATTTAGGATTTGTCAGTGGTTTGTAATATCATTTAGAAAGTGTATGTAAATGATGAACAAAGTATCTAGATGTACATTTCTGCATGCACTTGCACACCCACTATCAGCCAATCACAGTCCAGCATCCTGCCCCCTGGTATCACAACTGTGTTCGACCTCAACAAACTGCTGACTGCAGTCTGTTCACCAGATCTCTTCAAGTAAGTCAAAATAAATCTGTGAAGCAACAGAAAATGTTTCCACATGGTCTGATTATAGTTTTATTGTTTTATTTCTGTGTCAGTAAAACATTTACCAAACCAAAACATGGGTCTAAAGTGACCCAACTAAGTTTCTTTATTCTATACCTTTGCGATAAATTAATTTTATAATTCAGTATTGAAGGTTTTCCTCAAATAACTTGTTTTTGATCATCATACATCCTATTTTTTTGTTTTAATTTCTTACTTTTTTTTATCACTACGCTTCTAATGCACAAGGTCATTTTTGACCCATGTTGTGCATTAGAAGGTGTTTATATGTTGTACATCAAAGGGTCACCAATTTAAAACCTGACAAAGAAAACACAAATACGAACTATTAAATATCCAAATTATTATTTGGTGGCTCTAATAAGTCTCAAATGTTAAAATATGTGATTTTCCAATGTAATCTGGTGAATCTAACAACTCTTTTAAAGTTAAACCTTAAAAATAAGACAAACATACAAGGGCCTATTGAAACAACAGGGGAGAAATACAGAGTACATAAAAGTAAAATGGGAAAAAGAATTTGATATTGAGTTGTCTGGGAGCGATTGGCAGAAGATATTTCAGACTCAACATACTTCAACAAGTTCTAAAAAATGGAGGGAGTTTGGTTGGAAAAATTTAACACGGTTTTTTATCACACCCAAAATCAAAAATAAACAATTAGGCCAACAACAAAATTGTTGGAGAAATTGTGGGCAACTGAATGCCAACCATTCTCATATATTTTGGTCATGTGAGAAAATACAATTGTTTTGGGAAGGGGTTTTAAGAGCTATGGGTGAAATTTTTGGGTATAATATCCCTAATGATCCACGGTGTATATATCTAGGACCGATACCAGATAATGTAATAGGTAAAGAAGACATATACCTGTTCAAGATCCTATCACTTGCAGCTAAGAAAGCCATTACAAGAATTTGGCTGAGAACTGACCCTCCTGGACTGAACCACTGGCTGGACATTGTAGAAGAAATTCGATCAATGGAACAAATGACCCACAGTCTTACAATCAAAACAGAGCTATATGTTGTAAGATGGACAAAATGGCATCTCTATGTGACAAAGTGTATGTTTCTGTATGTTTTTATTGACTGGAAAAAATAAAGTTTAAAAAAAACTAAAAAAAAATAAGACAAACATAGTTACACATATACTCTATTTGTTAATTTAGTTTATCTCTTCTTTTTTTTATCAATACGCTTCTAATGCACACGGTTATTTTTGACCCATGTGTGTAAACTTGATGTAATGATACAAAAAAAAATGTTCTTCATAAAGTATAAAAGGAAAATGGATATAATGACCTACAGCTATTGCTGTATGGGACCAGTGCTCGTTGCGATTGCCCCGAGGCCCTGATAATAAGCTTCAGTCTGGTTGAAACTGAGACATGTTCAGACTTTTAATTTGTGAAACCTACATATTTTAACAATAGATCATTGAATTGATATATTGATTGTAACTGATTAATGTTAAATATTAATGATTACATATAACACATCTCTCGCAAATATTAATTACAGTTTACAATAAACTGATGAGTGAACGTGAAGGATCCATGCAGCTGGAGATACACTGAAATCCACTTTATCATCTCACCAATATTTTTTCTCTGCTGATGAAACAAAACACACTGTTTAATGTCTTGTTAATAGTTTCATCAGCAGTCCAACAGAAGTGGAAAACTGAACATTTGTTTTTAATTACAGAAACATTTTAGATTTATTGATTTGAAATTGGAGTGACATTTACCTAAAAAAAGCTAGGCTAGTTTTTCCACACAGAAAGTGTTTGTAATCTTTACTCAGGCTGTTTCTAAGTAATATTTATTCAAAAGAACCACTTATTTTTTCACGAAAATACACAAGTAAATTGCAGATTACAATTACATTTTACTTGGAATTGTCAACTAAATATCAACTAATTAAGCCACTGAACTGGTTTAGTGAATATTACTTAGAACAAATGATTCAATTTACATACAAAACTGAGGACACATAATAACAAACAATCACTAAGTAATGCACATGAAAAACTGCTATTTTAAAGTAAAAGCAATGAATTTGTATTTCTTTGTAGAATTTATATAGATGATTGAAATAATAATTACAGGGCCACTTTTTTCAGTGTAGATGGACTGTTGATTCCTCACCAGAACCCTGTTTCAGTGAGTTTATGTGCATTGACTAGCTGTATCCCAAAGTCAAGGAAGGATCCTCAAACGGCTGAATTTGAAGGATTCTACGTCATCGACAGCAGGACTGAAGGACTGTCCCAATGTCCAGGATCTTCCAGAGGACAGAGTTCTTCTTCAGCCCAAATTCCAAGGATGCATGTGTGTATCCTCCGTGCGCTCCGACTACCCATAATGCCTTGCGCACACCGGTCTACCGGGAGATTTAAAAATGGCAATCGAAGAAACAGCGACGCCGGCAGTGCAATATGAATTTAAATATATAACTATTTTCATTTTACACTAAATATTTATTATCACATAACTTACACAATTGTGTTCAAAGTCGAGCAAAAACATATGCACAAACAAATGAGACAGCATATTTAACTGAAAGATGATAAACGTCATCATGAGACATTGCCGGTTCAGTTAATTGATGCCGGTTCAGTTAATTGATGCCGTCTCAGTTGCTAAAATTATTAATTCATATATAAGCATCAGTTGATGAACTATGTGGAAAGTATATTAATTTCTATTCAGAAAGTTATACATATGTTTATTGTGTTAACGGGGACTGACAGTCTGCTATTATCCTTTATTTATATTTATAAATAACTGTTATTGTACTGTACTGTTTTTTTAATTTAATTTTTAATTTTTATTTAATTTGCCATTTCTTAACTCCCACTGTCTTAAATTGAATGATGTGTGATATGTGCCTCTTTTGTGTGTGTATGAGGACTCTATACTGCAAACAAAATCTACCTCTGGGTACAAATAAAGGAACTTGAAAATGAATTTGTACTGTAAAGAAAAATAATCACTTTTATGAAACTAAGTAGCAGCCAAATTCAGCCAGGATCAATGAAATATTCAGGTTTAATCCACTTTTTGGCTTTTACTTGCTAAATTGTGGACATTCAACCTTAAAGCATCTTCTTCCATTTCCACAAATATGTGTCAGAGTGCTGATGCCAAAGACACATCATGTTGTTGGTTTTGAAATTGCAGTGCTGAATTTAAGCAGGATGTCAGATAACACAATGACACACAGCTGCATACTGGGAAGGCTGCTCCATTAGTGTGTTACACCAGTGATAGAAGGTCTCTGACCTCACTTCTGGAGGACCCGACTCTGAAGGAAGGATCCTACCAAGGAAGGATCCTTGACGTTGGGATACAGCCACTGATTACCTGTTCTGGACCTCAGTAAAAGACTCTGACTGTCTTGGTGCTTTTGGGTTCAAGCTTGTTGTGTTTCTGAGCCAATACACTTGTCATGTTTCTGTGGCTGGGGGAGGGGCAACAGGAGCTCCCTGTGAGGCTGTGGGAGGACCAGGGGCTGTTTGTTGTCTCCTCGGTCATGCCAGCAGACATCCAGCAGGGGGTAGACTTTACCCTGAACCTCCAGCCTGAAGCTGTACAAGAGGCCCAGCTCATCCGGACTGTCGCTGTTATAGAACGTCAGAAGTCTGCCCTCGTAGTCCAGGAAGATTCCCACCCGGCGGGGGGGACACAACAGTGGTAGGACCACCCTGGGTGAAGTGAAGGCTTCATAAACCCTGTCCTTCAGTCCAATCAACCACACTCCACTCTCTGGGTTCTTCACCAGCTTAGCCTTACGATTGGTCGTCCCTTTGATCAAACCCAGACGCCATTTAGGTTTGTTACCGACCTCCACCTGGACGTTAGAAGAAGCAGAAAATTTAAGAGACAGCTGAATATGTTGTGTGTTTGCAACCTGGTCTCACAGGAATCAGTGAAATAGCCACGAATTCGCTTAACTCAAAATCCGTGGAACAGCCACGGAATCACTCAAATTTCCGTGAATCTGACACGGATTTCGCTACAATGCAAGTTTATGACAGTCATATCCCGTGGCTATTTCTTGGATATTTCTTCCTATTGGTTTGTTCCAAGTCACGTGACTTTTAAGGTTCCAGGGGTCAGAACAAAATGTTGGACTGGCGGACAGTTCTACGTTTGTCCGCTGTTTTATTTTGTAATCTAGTGGGGAAAAAATCAGTATTTTGACTTAGCTTCTGCATAAAAATGGATTTTGAATGAAATTGATAAATTGATACATAAAAACAGACTGCCAGTACTGAAATGAAATCAAGGGCCCTGTATTACAAACTGGAACCCTGGGTTCCTGTCATCCAACTCTGGTTTTTATTCTAGTGTGACTGTTTGTAATCTACCGGATGTGGGGTGCGATCTCATTGAATCATGCTCCACTATAGGTAGTGGAAAAAAATCAGTATTTTGACTTAGCTTCTTCATAAAAATGGATTTTGATTACATTTCTAGCAAGAAATGTATGTTTTATTTTCTAAATATTCACTCAGTGAATGTACATAATCACTTTGTGGCGAAGATCTCGCCAGAAAAAGACGATTGGCTGTGTTTTATTTTGAAATCTCCCTGATCCTGTGTGTGTTTAACAGATCAAACCTTCGCCCATTACATGCCTTGTGTCTGAGGTTGATTTGCTGATCAACATATTATTCTGTTGCAGTGGGAGACACTAATGTTGACAAAGTGACGACTTACGATCAGATTTGTCTGCTGTTTTATTTTGTAATCTACCAGATGTGTGGTGCGATCTCATTGAATCACGCTTCACTGTAAATGCCTCGGGCTCCATTCCATTTCGTGGCTATTTCACGGATTCCTGTGAGACCATGTTGGTGTTTGTGGATCATGTCACAGCAGTGTTTACCTCCCAGTAGTGTTTCCCAGAGGAGAAGCCTCGGTTGGCCAGGACACAGTAACTGTAACTGAACCTCTCTGGATTATCAGGAAGCCTCCGCAGCAGCGCCCCACATCCAACCATCGTATGCCCAGGATGAAGCTCCAGCATCGGGTGAGCAGTCTGGGGATCCAGCTTCAAAGGCTCTGGTGCTGGAGGAATAGAAGAAAACATTAATGATGGATGAGAAGAAAGACAGACAGACAGACAGACAGACAGACAGACAGACAGGTATAAGTGCTACACTGCAAAAAAGGTGTATCTAAAAACAAGATAAAAACACTAAATCTGAGGGAAATCATCTTGCTGCATGGACAGATAATTTCACTTGACAAGATTTCTTAAATTAAGATTATTAAATCTAGAAATAAGCACGTTGAACGCTCAAAATAAGAAATTAACTCTTAAAACAAATTAAATTATCTAACACTTCTAAATCTAAAGTTTTTTTTATCTTGGTAAGAAACAGATAATTTGCAGTGCAATTGTTCTTATTCTTATTTTAAGTGTTCAATTTATTTCTAGATTTAATAATCTTAATTTATGAAATCTTGTCAAGTGAAATTATCTGTCCATTCAGCAAGATCATTTCCCTCAGATTTAGTGTTTTTATCTTGTTTTTAGACACACCTTTGTTTGCAGCGTACAAGTGTACCTGGCAGGACCTTTCGCTGTAATCTCTTCCACACAGTGAGTTTAATGTCATTGTGGTTGAAACCAGTTTTAAAGTTCAGGGAGCTGAAGATTCTCTCCTCTTTCTGCTGCAGCTCTTGAATCTCTCTGAACCTGAAGAGGAGAGAAAAAGAGTTTTAAGTTTGTAGGAAATGTATCACTGAACAAGTTGTTTGACTTACCTCGGAGCGATCGATCCATACTTCTGCAAACAGAAACGGAGAAAAATATTATTTCAGCTGTGATCAATTTTGTTTTGGGACTATTGATCAAAGGAGAAAAATATTATTTCAGCTGTGATCAATTTTGTTTTGGGACTATTGATCAGAAACACATAATTGATGTGTTTATATTTGTAGCACAAGTTTGAACCTGATTTCATCAATATTCCTAAGCCTTGCCAATGAAATTGATAAATTGATACATAAAACAGACTGCCAGTACTGTAATGAAATCCAGGGCCTTGTATTACAAGCTGGAACCCTGGGCTGACTTACCAGGTATAGGACCGCTCAGCCTCAGTGCGTTTGTTGGGTTAAATGAGTCTAGATAAATAAAAGATACCCTGGGTGTTTTAAACTGTCCTCGTATTACAGGGCCCTGGTGTGCCACACTACATGCTGGACTGATCAGAGACTAACGGACTGCCAGTACCATGATGAAGTCCAGGTGTTCCTCATTGCTGAGGTCCTGCAGGGTGTTCTGGGCCTCCTGCAGCCGAGTCAGGTTCAGGTTTAACTGGTCTGTCTGGTTCTGGAGGGACGAGATGAGGACGGCGGCTGACGTCTCCACCTGCTGCATGAATCCCGCCTCCTCCACCTCCAGGCAGCGCCGCAGTTCACCAAACTCCTTCCTCACAACCCACTTCAGCACATCAGACTCATTCTGATTGGACAGAGAGCAGCAGGTAAGATCCTGAACACCTATTGGCTGGCAGCTCTGGCAGAAACAGATCCTGTTTTCACTCTTAACTCTATGGAGTCTTTTTGGGCTATTTTGTCCATTTCTGAATCCTTTTCATCCTGCCTGTATACACCACTTAAAAATGTTTAAATGCCATGTTGTTGTTTTTTCCCAGCACAACCTCACCTATATGACCTGATAATAATTGATTTTTTATTCTGATTTACTGGATTAAAACATTTGGAACCAAAAAGAAACAAAGAAATACCAACATAAATGTGATCTTGTGATTGTGTGATCGTGTCATCCAACTCTGGTTTTTATTCTAGTGGGACTCTATTTTATTTGTGTCACGTGTGTTTAGCGTAAAAATTTTGGTCATTTTGTGTATTTTTTTTAGTCATTTTGTGTCTTTGTAAGTAATTTTGTGTCATTTTGTGTCTTTTTTAGTAATTTGGTGTCTTTTTTAGTCCTTTAGTCCAACATAAAATGTGATTTTGAATCTTTTTTTTACTTTCAAAACACTATCATGCTCAATAGAGAATTTTAAATGTTACAAATGTGAACAAAGGTTGCAAATATAACATATAAGGGGGTTACATCCAGTTCTATTATTTTATACTAAATATATTTGAGCTTGTCTCCAGTTTTACTTGGTATATCATCATCAAACTGAAACTGGCCTCATGGAGTTTACAGCCAGAACTTTAGAGGTAAATTTACAGTAGGGCTCCACGCTGCTTTGTTTTATAGTCTGGATGTCATGAAGAAGTCATGATTTGGAGCTTTTGGAGACTCCAGAGGGTTAAAGGGTCTGAAGTGAAATCAAACAAACCAAATCTCATTCTTTGTTTTTCTATTTTAAGTATATATTGTGGTACATACAGTTGAATGTTATCTGTGTACATTGGGACATACTAGTTCAACATAAAATTGCACTTTGAACTTTGACCCTTTGCTCATTTATCCCTTGCAGTCCCTAGCATGAAGTTTGAAGTAAAAAAAAACATTTGAAGGAGGTGCTACTTTACATTAGCTTGGCGATATAATAAAATGCCTGTTCCGAGCTTGCCAACCTGCAGAGCTCTGCTATTGTTACTTTGCAACATATGTAGTTTTATAAGTTACAACTGCATACATTGTATATTATTTTCTTCAATCACTATTTTCATGGTCATGCCCTTTATTGGTCATCTTTATGACTATTTTGGTTACTTCAAATCTTATTGCCATTATTCTGTTAATGAGCTGTCATTAGGATGTATCTAACACAAAGGATTGTGGGTATGCTGAGTTGCAATAGGACACACTAAAGGTTTTTTTTCAGCTCCAGCATGCTTTTAACATGCAATAACTTTCAAACAATGTTTTTGGTGACAGAGGATCACATTTTGTACACTGAACAGATACATGATGAGTATTCATCATGGAAAAAAAAGACAAAACATACATATGAACATGTATATAGACGTCACTCACAATGATCCTGGATTTGTTGTATGTCATTTTACAGATCTGGTCCTCCAGTTTACGTTTCTGCTGCTGAAAGTCTGTCATCAGACAGGAAATGTCCTCCTGACAGACAGACAGACAGACAGACAGACAGACAGACAGACAGACAGACGTAAAATAAATCCATTAGTATTGAGGAATCACATAATTAAAATGAGAATAACTGCATTAGGATCAGTCATTTGGCTTTAACAGCTCATTTATCTCTCAAGATTTTACTCTTTTCTGTTGTTGAAATGAATCTCATTAATCTATTTCCTGCCTCTTATCTGGGACCAGGGCACGGTGTCAGCAGGCTGAACAAGTTACTTAGACAACATGCTCCAAGTCCTCTTTGGGGTGAGATATATAATCCCTCCAACATGTTCTCTGTCTACTCCAGGGTCTCCTACCAGGAGGATGGTGAAAACAAGAGGAAGTGCCTTATTGGCTGCCCTTTACACATAGTACAATAAAGGATGGTGATGTGCCCTCTAGAGCAAAAAAAATTGATAACATGCCTTTATGAGTGGCCTTCTAGTGCCCTTCCACCTGTTTGGTACCTCCATGGTTGAAAAGGTGTTGCTAAAGTGCCCTCTAGATGGTGAAAACGAGAGAAAGTGCCTTATTGGCTGCTCTTTACACATGAAAAAAATGATTGGGTGCCCTCTAGGGTGCCCCTTCATACAATAAATTATGATGATGTGCCCTCTAGATCAAGAATATGGCAAACCTAAAAAACATGTTGTGGTTAGCTAAAACTAGCGGTCCAAACCCGTGACAAGTCAGAGTTGAGACCAGGAGGCAGAGTCGCCTATTACGGGGAACAGGAAGTAAACACTATCCACCAACATTCAGGTGCTGGTGAAGGTCACAGCAGTTACAGCATTACTACCATCTTATATGAGCATGAACAACATGTGACCTTATTGTTGTTCAACTGTGAACCAGAGGTGATTCGTGGTTTGTGTGGAACATTAAACTCACTGTGTGGTGATAAGATGTGAGCTAATGGCTGCTTATCTGCACTGAGTCAACTACAGCAAACTGTTCTTGGTTATTGACTGTGAGATCAAACGTTTACATGAATTTAACCCAACAACATAATGTTTGTGAAAAATGACCATTGCAACAGGGTTTGTACTGAAGGGAGCGTGTCTATGTTCCCCGGGTCCTATGTTCCCCTCTTTGTATGAGACTGGGGAACATAAGACCCCTTTCCCCGCTTTTCCCAAAAAGGGTCCTATGTTTCCCAGTCTGTTACTTTTTCCACCAATACTGCCAAATTCCATGGCAAATAGGCCTATGTAGGCCTACGGGCTGTTTGATGCGCATATGCAAATAGACCTAGACGAGGAAAGATTAGGTCGGAGGTGGCAAACCTGCAGGTCTAGAGCTAACCCTAACTCTAACCCTAACCCTAACCCTAACGTTCACATCTTAATTTATATTTTTAATCCAATAGCACTTATTTAAGATCTACATGTTTTTAATTATTTTCTATATTTATCAAAATTCTATTTTAATTTATTTTATATTTTTATAGTTGCCCTATTTATTTATTTATTTTTACATGGTAAAAAAGTTTTTTTAACTGTGGTTTTACTGCATTTCTATACCTTTTAATCTCCTCCAGGTAACTATTCGGAACAGCCTGAAAAAAGCTTCACTTTTATTATTTAATTTTAAATTAATTTTCATTGACCAAAAGAACTGAATCGCTCCCTCAACCTCCGCCCGGATCTCCGACCTCCATCTTTAAAACCACTCTTTTAACAATTTTATAGATAAGAGACACCTTTTTAATAGCTTTTATTAAAGAAAATCCCCCTCGTGAAGGAACCTCTAAACAAAATTTTATCTATATTATCCTCCTGTGCCCGTGCCCTCCGTAGCACTCTCTAAGAGTGCTGCGTTTTAATCCGAACCTAACCCTAACCCCGCTATAGTGGGGAGCATAGGACCCTTTTGGGGAAAAATGGGGGAGCATAGGTCCCGGGGAACATAGGGATGACCCCGTACTGGGATGGACAGAAGATGGAGCTACCATGTGGGGCTTTGTGTATCTCCGTACCTTCATGCGGCTGTAGACAGATCCCACAGGTGTGATTTTGTGTCCACGGTGTGCACCGATACTTCCACACAGGCCACAGATGACCATCCGTTCATCCTCACAGTAAAGGCTGAGTGGATTGTGGTGCTGGGGACACGACTCTGGCTGAGCTCCACCTGAAACACTCACTTCCTGCCACGTTTGGAACATGAAAAAATATTTTTTACTGAAAATAGTGTTATTCAGTGAGATGTTACACTTGTTAAAGCACAAGATGAAGAGCGTTTAAACCTATTAAAACCTTTAATGTGATCTCAACAGTAGTTGAAAGATAAACAGACCACAAGTGTTTTTACCTGCAGGACTTCAATGATTCGAGCCAGACTGACATTGGGAGGAGGACTGTCTCCGTCTACAGAACAGCGACACACGGGACACTGCAGCTGACCAAGCAGGTCCATTGTCATGGAACGCACACAACACCTGGACAGGTAAGGACAAGTCAGGTGAGGTCAGGACAGGACATGTGAAGACAGGCAAGGACAGATCAGGGGGGACAGGAAATGTGAGTTGTGGACAGGTGGTTAGGACCAAGGTTATTATAGTTAACGAACACTAACTAAATAATGAAAACTAGAATTGAAAAAACATTTTCGTTAACTGAAATAAAGATGAAAATGAGAGTTTTTTAAAAAACGATAACTAACTGAAACTGTATTTTGTGGTTACAAAACTAACTAAAATTATAGTGGAAATATCCTTCGTTTTTTTGTCTTTGTCAACCTTTTCCATACGTAAACATCTTTTTGGTTGATATGAAATCTATTTCATCTATCTGGTATTATGACTTAATAAACTTATTGGGGCTGAGATGCATCAGACAAAGGAAATAAAGGAAACATTTATTGTGACCTTGTTGAATCTCGAACCCAACAAATACCCCATTACAATAAAACTAAAACTAATAAAAAATAAACTAAAACTAACTAGCAAACACACTCTTAAAGCTCTAAAAACTCTAAATTGACAACGAAATTAAAACTAAAACTAATGAAAAATCCAAAACTGGGGGGGGGGGGTTGGGTCAGGAAGGGTAAATTCAGGACCATTGGAGCCTCGGCAGGACAGGTCAAGACAGGATAGGTGGGGAGAGATAATTAAGGTGAGGTCAAGATAGGACAGCTGTGTCCCATCTATCCAACATACCTGCAGTAGGAATGTCCACACCGCAACATCAGTGGTTCACTGAAGACGTCCAAACAGACAGGACACCTCAGCTGATCCTCCAGACTCTGACGACGCTCCATGAGCAAAAACACAGAGAGATCAGCACTGAAACAACCTCTGACTTCACTGGTGTTAGTTTGGCTTTCTGCAGCAGAGTCCACTTTATTTATATAGTTTTTTCTTTTTTTCTTTGATGTGATTGGCTGGACAGATAGAATGGGCGGAGCCAGAAGTCCTTTATGTCTTACACATTTTCAAGATATAAACATCAAAATATTTTATTTCAACTACATATATACAGCATATTTTGACTGTGGTGATTTCTTTATTATTATCACTATTATTATTATTATTATTATTATTATTCATTTTAGTAATTAATTTCATGTTGTTATTATTATTGGACAGTTGGAGAGTGAACACTAGTGTTTGAGTTCCTGAAAGTTTTGATAATCTATTTTTATCTGCTAGACGGACACCTGAATATCACCTTTAACACATCTCCATGGTAACAGGGACATAAATAACAAAGGATTATAGGAAAATATTCAGCCCCTTATCTTAATTCTTCCCTATTGTGCATCAATTTACAGTAGTATTTCTGCCCTGGAGAAAAAGAGGACATTTCTTTTCATTGTATTGAAAGTGGCAGTAAAAAGACAAAAGAGAGTATGTTTACATACCTCAACAAAAAACATCTGTAAGTGTATTATTTTTATTATGTTTTTGTGTATTTTTTAAATAAGTTTGTGTGTTTTTAAAAATAATTTTGTGTCTTTTTTTTAAATAATTGTGTGTCTTTTTTGGTTATTCTGTGTCATTTTTTGGTCATTTTGTTTCTTCTTTAAGTAATTTTGTGTTTTTTCCAGTCATTTTGTGCCCTTCTTTTTTGTCATTTTGTGTCTTTTTTTGGTTATTTTGTGTCTTTTTTTAGTAGTTTTGTGCCCAGGTAATTTGAGTTTGAGACCCCTGCTGTAGATGGAGGTGTGTGAGTTGTTGCAGCCTGGTTCCTCAACTTGCTCTTCCCAATTTTTTTTTCTGTTTTTCCTTAGTACCTTTGTTTACTTGTATGTCTTTTATGTAAATGTGTTTCAAATTTAAAAAAAATAAATAAGTAAATCAAACTGTATATGTGCTGTTTGAACACTGGGTGGCGCTGGAGAATCGAGCGTATCAATGACATCATCCATGGGTGTCAGGTGACAAAACAGGAAGAGAGGAGACTTCCTGGACCTCCATGGACCGACAGTGAATTACAAACGAGCATACAGCAGAATATTTATTTGAAAGAATCAGCGCGAAAGAAGGTGAGAGCTGATTAAAGACTGTGGGCTTTGTGGTTAGCGGGCTGCTAACGGGCTACTAACAGGTTGCTAGCAGGCTAACATGCCGCTAACTGTGTGAGTAAATAAGCAGAGAGGAAGATGGAGGTCGGCAGGACGAGTCACAGCTAGGATTCATCTGAGGATCAAACTGGTTAAATAATGAAAGCACAGAGAGTCTACAGAGGTCCGCGACATGGACTCAAGTCAGATCAGGTTAAAGAGAAGGGACGGCACATGTTAGATTACATATTAACATGTTTAAAACTGGCCGAAACAATGAATGGAGTCTGGCGCAGAGATTTATGATTCAGATCTAGTCCAGTGACTGAGGTCAGGTCAGAGGAAAAGGTTTCATCAGAGATATAAAGCTGCTTATTTAATAGTTAAAACCAGCCGAACAGTGAATAAGGTCTGGCTTCAACAAACAGTATCTTGCCTATTTGCTTGATTTCATATCTATTTTAGTTGTAATGTTTAGAGACTTAAATTACTTGAATTTTAGCCTGAGTCTGGCACAGACACTTGAATAATGTAGGCTGATTATTTATTTGTTTATTTTCAGTATTAACAATATATAAATCATTTTTGGGGGGTTTTCTTGCTGGATGGGGGACATACTGATTGTTGATCATAGTGATTATTAATGGAGTTTTTGTTTTTGTATGGATGATATTAGGTATTGATCACATATTGGTTACTGTTTGACAAACATTTGTCAGGGGATTTCATTTCAGTTCACCTTTATTTATTCAGGGAGGGCCAATTGAGAGTAAGCTCTCAATTCCAATGGCGCCCTGATTACAGCACAAATACAATTCAACACATTATAATACATATCCATATACACTCTAATATACACTCAACAGAAGCACATAATGAATTCAACAAGCACATGCACATTCAGAAATCATAAGATCAATAAGAATGTCTTTAAAATGATTAAAAGGAATCAGTGTAAAGCTGAGACAGTAGATTATTCCATTTAGAAGGAGAGAAATAAACAAAAGTGACTTTCCCTAACTCTGTTTTAACAGCAGGGATATTAAGAGCCAGTGGGTTATATGAACGAGTGGGATAGTTAAGAGATCTGAAGCTCAGTAGGCTCGATAAGTAGAGTTGAAGTTTTTTCAGTAGTGCCTTATAAATAAACAATATACAGTGTTGCTCCCTCCTTAGAGCCAGGGAAGTCCAACCTACATTCTGATAAAGATGGCAGTGATGGGTCATGAACCCATCACCTGTAATAAATCTAATAGCAGAATGATAAATTGTATCAAGTGGTTTAAGGACAGAGGGAGAAGCATGCATATAAATAATGTCAGCATAATCCAAAAGGGATACAAATATAGCATGCACTATCTGCCTTCTACAGTGCTGAGGAAGACAGGATTTATTTCCATAAAAGAATGCCAATATAGGTTGAATGGGATTATTAATCTTATTGATGAATGACTTTTCATTTCTTGCAGTATTGATGATATATTGCTGTGATTCCAGCTGTGTCCTAACTTCTCTGGAATCAGGGTTGTATCATGAACATATTGATTTTTATTTCCAATGAATTATTATTGATTCTTTGTCCCCTACAGTATGGAGGATGATGAACTTCCGTCAGCGGATGGGATGGCTGGGCGTGGCTCTCTACTTGCTGCTCAGCGTACTGGCAGTGTACTACGTCTTTGAGGTTCACAGCTTCAGTTTGGAGCATGTGCAGAGAGGTGGAGTCAGCCCGTCTGCTCCACCCTTCGCCGTCAGCTGGTCTCAGAGCATCAGCGCTCGCCTGCCGCCACTTCCTGTCTGGATATGGGCCTTCGTCTTCCTGTTGCCGTACCTGCAGCTCTTCCTGTTCCTGTTCTCCTGTACACGAGCCGACCCTCGAGCGGTCGGTTACTGCGTCCTTCCTGTCTGCCTCGCCCTGCTCTGCAGTCGCCATTCCTCCCGCAAACCAGCCAGTCAGAGAGGCCCGCCACTCATCGACACCTAGAGGAGGACAACCAATCAGAGAAGCCTGCTGCTCAGCGACAGCTGGAGAGGAGGACCAATCAGAACGGCTGCTCTCTCAACGACATGTAGTGGATCACCAATCATAATGGCAGACAACAAACTGAATTTTGTGTTGTTTGTGATGTCACTTCCTGTGTGCCTTCAATTTAAGGTTGCGGTCACGCAAACGCAACATTGGTGAATATTGTCCTCCCCTTAAAATCCTTTCTTTGTTGGCAAAGTGGCGAAAAAACATTTGCTTCTGGTTGCCAAGCAAACCTGCATGTTTGCATTACGTGGAGTTTAACTGTGGACAAGATGGAAACCTCGACCGATAACAAAGACGTGTGCATGTGGGTCACCCCACTTGGCAGTCAAATGGACTACAAACCAGCACTCTGATGTGTGCCACATCCTGCACTGCCCACAGATCGATGGTCACTCACCGACATCTGTGTGACCGCAGCCTTACAAACTGTCCTGTCAAATTTAACCCTCCGCCCTGACTGTCAGGAGCTGACACTGCCCAGAATATTGTCTTTAAGAGCCAACACTACTGCCCTGAGCAACAACTGTCACATCAGTCCGCAGCTGTCAATCATTCTCCTGTTAATTTATTATTGTATATCCACAGAGAATCCTGTGCAGTGATTGGCTGCAGGATGTGTAGGTGTGGTTAAGTGTGGTCAGTCCATTCCATAGTCACCTGAAGCATCGGTACGTTTGCTATGGTTACCTCTAGCTTAACATTAGGAAGAGAAATTAAACTACAGAAAATCGTAACATTTTGTTGTGTTTACTAAGCTGAATCACATGACCCACAGTGGTAACCATGACAACTTTATTACTACAACAATAAAATGAAAAAAAAAGGGTTCATTTGTGTTTACATTTTTTTTGTTAAATGAATCAACTGTGTTTCAGTCATCACCCTTCCTCACCTGTCTAGAATCATCCTCACCTAACCTCACCTGTCCTCACCTGTCCTTACCTGTCCAACATGACATCACAGTTTGGACATTTTAAATATTTGATAAACCATTTTTGATGAATGATTGATGAAGAAAAAAGGGAGACTGGTAAATAGAGTGTAAACATGTCAGACACACCTGGATCCATCTTTTAGTTTCTCGTGAGTCATGTGAATGATCACTTGACATCACTTTCAGTTAAACAGGTTAAAAACTACTAGTCGTAGTTTGGTACTAGCCGGAATTCATTTATTGTCTAACCGATTCTGACAATGAGTGAGAGGCGGGGTACACCTGGACAGGTCTCCAGACTATCACAGGGCTGACACATAGAGACAGACAACCTCTCATTCACTCCTACGGACAATTTAAAGTCACCAATTAAACTTGAGCTACATGTCTTTGGACTGTGGGAAGAAGCTGGAGGACCTGGAGAGAACCCACGCTGTACACTGCAAAAAAGGTGTGTCTAAAAACAAGATAAAAACACTAAATCTGAGGGAAATTATCTTGCTACATGGACAGATAATTTCACTTGACAATATGTCTTAAATTAAGACAAGATAAATTATGTAACACTTCTAAATCTAAAGTTTTTTATTTATCTTGGTAAGAACCAAATATTTGTCAGGTCACTCTGCTCGGGCCAGTTCATCGCTGCTTGCAGCTTTAATTTATCTTGTTTTAAGAGTTAATTTCTTATTTTAAGCATTCAACATGCTTATTTCTAGATTTAACAATCTTAATTTAAGAAATCTTGTCAAGTGAAATTATCTGTCCATGCAGCAAGATAATTTCCCTCAGATTTAGTGTTTTTATCTTGTTTTTAGACACACCTTTTTTGCAGTGTAGGTGTACTACACCACCATGTTGCTCCATCAGTTTCATAATTTAGACATTCTTTACAAAAACAAAAACAGGATATATTTAATTTTTTAAAAGTGATTTTGAATCTTCTATTTCATAACTATTAAAACCAATAATAGCATTATTTTATTATTAGTTATTTTTTAGCTAAAAGGCAACAAAGTATCCTATATTTGCCTGTGTTTAATTAAAATCATACATCCTATTTTATGATGAAACCTGGTCTGCACATGTTTGCAAGTACAAAAATGCCGTAAAATAACATTTAAAATGGCCTTTGTGAGCTCATGCACTTTTCCTCCACTTTTTTGTGTAAATATTTGCATCGAGGCTGCACTGCTGACAGTTCATACACTATACATACACTTTCCATTAAAATCATTCGTTTGCCAAAGTCAGCCATGTTTTTTTCTTTCTTTTTGGCATTGTGCAACTGGAATACTAGCCAGACCTTCAGAATATTGAGCCAATGTTTGAACCATACATCCATGACTTAAACCTGACTTACTGTGACATCATGAACACGTTTAGGCAACGATAATACTACAAGAGCCAGGCGCCACAGTTCAGCCCTAAAGTCTGCAGTAACTACACAAAGGTAAAACGGAAAAAAACTGCTTTAAAGCTTTTTAACGTGTTTTTAACTGGCCAGTCAAATGGGTTATAGGTAGGTAAGTGATATGACACTTATTTCTACATGTATTGATGATGGAATTTTTATGATCAAAAATCATGATGATTTATTTGACCTTTGACCCCAAAAACGTAGTTACTGCACTCTGGATTTGCATTGATGTAAAAGGTTCTAATAGTAATACACAAACAGAGTGCAGTAACTACAATGTTGTTGTTTTCTTTCAGCTTTTATATTTTGTTTTCAGTGAATAAACATTTTAGTTCAATTATGTTGTGTAGTGTATTTAGTGAATATTATTTAAAAGTGTTTAACAACTCTATTCAAAGATTTGTTTATTTTAGACATAAAATTGTAAAGTAATGTTTATATTTTAGTCTTAATATAATTTTACCTCACTTTTTTACTATAATAATATTCCTATCAAATAAACTTAAACGGGATAAGTGAACTTACTGCAGTCTGCTTTGGTTTTGAGTTGGATTTTGTGGTTACTGCAATCTTTATACAATAATTTCTCTGAAATAAAGCAAAATTGAAACCTAAAACTTTGTCACAAGATAAAACAAACATCAAGGAGTTCATTTTTAGTTATAACTCAATTTCGACCAAAAATGTAGTTACTGCAGTTAGGCTTTGTAGGGCAGAGTTGCTCTCCAACAGTGACTGGTGTAGTAGTTGATAAAAAGCTTTAGATTTTGTCTGATTTGAAGCCATCAGGCTGTCACATTCTAACAGAGATTCTACCAGACCAAGGTTATAATAGTTTTCGATTTTTCATTAGTTTTAGTTTTAATTTCGTTGTCAACTTTTGTTTTCAAATTCAGTTAGTTATAATGAGTTTTTAGCGTGTGTTTGCTAGTTTTAATTAGTTTTAGTGTTAGTTTTATTTTTATTTTTATTTTAATGGGGTATTTGTTGGGTGCGAGATTCAATAAGGTCACAATAAATTTTGCCTTTATTTTCTCTCTTATCCAGCTCAGCCCCAATAAGTTTATTAAGTCATAAAACCAGATAGATGAAATAGATTTCATATCAACCAAAAAGGGTTACTTGTGAAAAACGTTGAAAAAGATGAAAACTAAGTACATTTTCACTATAATTTCAGTTCGTTTTAGTTAGTTTTGTAACCACAAAATACAGTTTAAGTTAGTTATCGTTTTATAAAAACTCTCGTTTTTATTTTTATTTCAGTTAACGAAAATGTTTTTTCAATTCTAGTTTTTGTTATTTCGTTAGTTTTCCAGACTAACTTAATTTCCCCTCTAGGATAAATAAAGTAATTTTGATTTTGATTTTGATTGATTTTGGAAAATACAGGAGAAAAAAAAAAGGGGGGGGGGGGGGGGGGGGGGCATTACGTATGATGTCATTACGCACTTAGTGACGTCAGGCCGTTTCCTCCCAGTCAAGACAAGGTCGCCTCGTCGTAGTAGCTGCTCGCCGCAGAGATGCTGTCCCTTGCTGCCCGCTCAGGGGCATTTTCCCCTTACATGCAGGCTACAGCCGTAGCTGTGGCCGGCCCCCTACAGTCTCTTGTACCGGGGGTTGTTGTCAAGGGAGAGAAGATTTTGTTGAATCCGAAAAAACAGTTCCTATGCCGAGAGTCGCTCACCGGTCAAAGCCCAAAGACAGGCCCTGCTGTGACAGTTAGCATCAATGGTAAGCTCTCTTCACCTGCAGACATCTGACTAGTCAACTTCCTCTTGTTTAACGTGTGCATTGTAAGTTAAAGTTGACACCGTGTTGTTAAACCATGTAGGTTTACAATGATCAGTGTTAAATCAGCCAGTGAGTTGTCCATAGCTTGGTTAGCTTAGCTAGCGTTAGCAGGTTGTTGGCTAGCATCATGTTGGCCTCTGTGGGGAAAGAGCGGCCTACAGTTAAGGTCACTTTTATCTTAACGTTATAACCTTAGTATTAAACTGTGTGTTTGGGACCGAAAGCATCTATGTCAGTTTGATGTTAAACTAAGGAACATTCAGCCCTCATCGACTTGAGCAACAAACGGTTGCCGGTTCAGAGACACAGTATCCGGTGATCCGGTCCTGTAAGTGTCCCCATGTCACCTCTGGCTCTTATCATGTAGTCAACGTTAACGTGCAGTGGTAAAAAAGTGAATAATGATTTCACCAATCCAGTAACCAACATTATGGTCATGACAGTATTCTTTCAACTGGTGAAACAGTTGATTTTAGAAATAGAAACTGGCTTATTGCTCAGTTAGTTGTATGTCCTGTATTTGGTTAGGCTATATGTAGCTCTGATAACTTCTAAGGCTTGCTTTCTGTTGTTATTGTATAGTCATGCATTTCATTGAAGTGGAAGTGTTGAAACAGAAATAAATCGACTTCAAGTAGCAAATGCTGGGGGAATTGCTTGGATCAACTGCCAGAATCAAATTAAATCACACCTAAATTATTTTATTTATTTAGAATGAGACAGTCTGATGGCTGTAGGACTGAAGGGTCTTTTGAATCTCTCTGTCCGGGTCAGCCTATTCCTAGATGACACTACAATGTAGTAAATAAACAGTAAACACAGAAGCAGTTGTTGTATTTGATACTACCTAATTAATGATCTAGTGATCTTAAGTTAAAAATCTAAGAATGTCCTCAGTGAGAAAACTAAGAAGTTCCTAAGACATACGACAATTACTAAGAAAAAGAACATTCTTAGAACATCTTTTTTTTTTTTTTTTTCTTAAGAATTCTCTTACGTTTTATCTTAAGAACATTTTTGTGAATCCGGCCCCTGCAACGGAGAGAGAGGAGCCGTCTACTGCTGTTTTTTTGGTCCATAAAGGTTTTGTGTAGCAGATGATCTGGGTATTTCAGGATGGCCTCCAAAGCACGTATGGCAACTCTTTGGCCATCATACTATCCTGTGTTTGGAATAAGTCAACCATGGTGTACTTATAGCAGGAACAAACTGGCCACATCATGACAGCATTGTCTGGCTTTTACTCTGAAGTAGATACGTTTTGGAAAATGTATAATATATAAGTAAGTAATGGACAAGTTTAAAGGACAAATAAAACAAAAGGCCACATTGAACTGATAAAAATGGTCCCAGGCTCTGACTGCAGTTGGTCAAACATTAGAAGTAAACTCTGCATCCAGGCAAGTGAAATGCCTCATGCAATAGTCAGATCAGGTGGTCAGAAAATACATGTAATAAATAATACTTATAGGTTTGTTGTGCCATGTTATCTGACAAACTGTAAGTCACACTGTACACAGCTGAGCTTAGTGTGTAAGTCTGTCTCACCACCAAGCTCTGAACAGGACTGATGTTACAGCTCAGATATCCAGGACATTATAGAAGATAACAGTTTCATATACAAGATAAAGCCAGATGCTAACTGTTTAGCCATTTCAAGGGTTCAGATGTGATTGTGAGACTTGATTGCATTGTTTGTTGTTGTTGTTGAAAAATTAATTTATAATGGTAAATCCATCATGAATGATTCATTTATCAATTTGTCCATGTTGAAAGCTGTTAGTTTGACCTATCCAGGATGCTTTGGGTTGAGTTTATTGGCCAATCAGAAGCTATGTTCCTGACTTAAATTAGCAGTGGTAGATCAAGTATTCAGATATCGTAAAAGTACTGCATTTAAACTTGTATTGGGGAGTATATGACTGCAACAAATGATCAATTATTCTGCTGATTCTTCTCTCGGTTGATTAATTGTTTGGGCTGTAAAATGTCTTTTGAATCAGTATTCACTGTGCCTGGTAAACTTTTATGCACATTTGTCATGCATTATGCCAAGTGCACACAGCATGTAGCTGCACTCTGTCTGCTCTGTTGTGGTTTCAGATGTGGAAACAGTGATTATGATATATAATAGTTTAGATAATATTGGATATCTTTCATGTTCTACATGTTTGCAGTTCATTTAGATGCTAATGGCTGTTTTGTGGCCACACAACCTTTTATTGCTGCTAACTTCCTGTCATCACTAATTTTAAGGGTTAGCACAGTTGCTCTCATTTAGCAGGATTTATATAGGATTCGTCTGATGATAAAATAGAACCAAGCCAAAGACAAATGAATGCATCAAAATGTATTACAAGTAATTTGCCAATACAGATATTTCTATACATTGACAAGTGTTTATCAGGTTTCAGAAACCACATAAATAGACCCAAGCACCGACTGAGTAGACTGGCAGCGCTTCATAACTTGTAGAGCTGGATCCTGTGTACACTGGCCATCCAGGTTATAATAGTTTTGGATTTTTCATTAGTTTTAGTATTAATTTTGTTGTGATTTTTTGTTTTCAAATTCAGTTAGTTTTAATGAGTTTTTAGAGTGTGTTTGCTGGTTTTAATTAGTTTTTATTTTTTGGAAAATGCTTAGTTTTAGTTTAGTTTTTATTAGTTTTAGTTTTAGTTTTGTTGTAATGGGGTATTTGTTGGGTGCCAGATTCAAAAAAGTCACAATAAATGTTTCCTTTATTTCCTTTGTCTGATCCATCTCAGCCCCAATAAGTTTATTAAGTCATAAAACCAGATAGATGAAATAGATTTCATATCAACCAAATTTACGTATGAAAAAAGTTGACAAAGATGAAAACGAAGGACATTTTACTATAATTTTAGTTAGTTCTGTAACCACACAATACAGTTTCAGTTATAATTTTTTGAAAAAATCGTTTTTATTTTCATTTCAGTTAACTAAAATGTTTTTTCAGTTCTAGTTTTCGTTATTTCATTAACTATAATAACCTTGCTGGCCATGAGTGTTGATTCTAATGGATGTGTGCAGTCTACCTGATGACCTGTGTGTTTCTGTCTGTAGGCTGTGCAGGAGTCAGATTTGCCCACACAGACATCAAGATACCAGACTACTCTGACTACAGGCGCCCGGAGGTGCAAAACCCCGACAAGACGTCCCAGGACAGCAGTGAATCCAGAAGAACCTTCTCGTACCTGGTCACCGCCGCTTCAACTGTGGTGGGTGTTTATTCTGCCAAGACGGTGGTCAGCCAGTTCGTTTCTTCCATGAGCGCCTCGGCTGACGTCCTGGCCCTGTCCAAGATTGAAATAAAGCTGGGCGACATCCCCGAAGGCAAGAACATGACCTTCAAGTGGAGAGGTAAACCACTCTTTGTCCGTCACCGCACAGCAAAAGAGATCGAGACGGAAGCCGGCGTGAACATAGCAGAGCTGCGTGATCCTCAGCACGACAAGGACCGGGTGGTGGACCCCAGCTGGGTCATCGTCCTCGGCGTGTGCACACATCTGGGCTGTGTGCCCATCGCCAACGCTGGCGACTACGGAGGTTACTACTGCCCCTGTCATGGTTCACACTATGACGCCTCAGGCCGCATCAGGAAAGGCCCCGCCCCCCTCAACCTGGAAGTTCCCTACTACGAGTTTCAAGACGACCTTGTGATTGTTGGATAAACGACACTCCTCATTGTACAGCTTTCACTTTGGAGAAAATATTCAGGTGTAATTATGCTGTGTTCATGTTTTATTGGTTCTGCAACATCATATACAACTGGTACAAGTTTTGTTCTCTACGGTATCTTTCATTCATTGTCACAGTTTTCACAAACATGATGATGTTGGTAGACTTCTATACCTGTGGTTTCTGATCTAATGAAAGCAAGCTGTGTTTTTAAGTGCGGAGCATTTAGAATATAGTGTTAAATGGGTGAACACTGGGAAGATGCTATCCTGTCTTCTTTTCTCATCCCTGAATATGGTGAACATGTCATGAACACCTGTGTATTTTATTAAGTTATAGTCAATCTAATGAACAAAGAACATGTTTAAGTCTTGTCAATAAAGAATTCTATTTTATTTGACAACCTCAATTCTGTGTTTAGCCTTTCTTTGATTACATTAATGACATTGTTTAAAATGGTGACCTCTGCTTTGAGTATTGGTCTGTCAAAACTGATCAGCTACTAAAAGACACTGGTGGTAGATTACTCAATCATCTGATAAACCTACTTCTAAAAGTACTTGGTCAGAAAGTACAAGTGACTTTGTGTCAAAAAAATGAGGGTGTGGGTCAGAGATCTTCAAGTCATTTTATGCATGTCAAAGTCAGATTCATAGCCTTAGGTCCATAATCTGAGTCAAGATTTAACCCATAAAAACCCATGGTGACACCTGTGTAACAAACACTTTAAATCTTCTAGAATCTCCCATATTCAGCTTTATGCTTCACCATAATTCATTAAATCCCTAAGTGACGTATACTCAACACCCTGGTGTGGTGGTCATGTGACTGTGACAAGAAGTGACTTCTCAAATGTGGCTGTGACTGGAAACAGGAATCTAAAAAAGTAGCTAATTTAAATAAAGCTTATTTTTTGTTACAAGGTTAAGTTTAAACCCATTTAACAATTCTAATCCGTTAATACGGAACTGAACAAATTAAAGTCAAAATTTTGATATATGTTAATGGAGATGCATACAAAAAGGCAAATGGTTATTTGTTTTTAAAAATCTGAAAAATAATTTATTGTTAAACAGCACTATTAATGTTACAATTTTGATATATGTTGTGGGAATGCAAAGAAAAAGGCAAATTTGTGTTTTCTGTAAGTAGAAAATGTGTCTTTATTTTAAAATAAATATAAACATGAATGCCATAAATGCCCAATGTATCGTGTATGTCACATCACAGATCTTTGACATTTAGGGGTAGAATTATAAAAAAAAAAAAAAATGTGTTCTATGTGGTTCACTTGGTCTGTGAGAAAACCCCACATAATTTTCTTTAAAAGATTACTGGGTCTGGGTTGTTATGGGTTAAGTCCTTCAGATAGGCAACACTCCAAGTCTGAATCAAGTCTCTAGTCTTGGAGTAGTACGGGTTTCATTGTGAGAAGAGAGACCTGGAGCACACATTTAGCAAAGGAGTCACCAGGAGTTCACTTTAAAGAGAAGAAAGACGTATAACCAAGACCTCCAGCAATGATCTGTGCACTCCTCGGCCAAGTGTGTATAGGGCTTTCTCTGGGTTTGATTTCAAGTGTCTGATCCAGAAATCTTAGGGAAAAAAACCTTTAAAAACTATCCATAATATTCTTATAGAAGATAAAAAATTTCCTGAAGAAATTGAAGCTGAGACTCCTGCAATGAGCCCAATGATGATGTTCGTAATCAGTAGTAGGCAGTTCATTGCAGTGAGGGCATTTCTTGAGTCTCAAACTCAATGTGTAAAATGAACCACCGTGACCTCTAGATTTATCACAGGCTCATGAAACTTTACGACCACAACCACCTACTGAGCCAAATCTGAAAGTCTGACTGATTCAAGAGTAGGATGCCTGCGAAAAGCACAAATTCCTCTACAATCTGTCCTAGAAATTATTTATAAAGAGTGAAAGTTGTGGGAAGGAGGACAGGTTGTTTGAAGAAAATTCAGATCATTTCCCAGCTTCTCTCCACTCTAAGTGTGATGTCATCCACTCTAACTCTTAACATTCCATCCAATACACACCCAATATAAACGCTGAAACGTTCTGAAAAAAATCACAAAACTTAAACTGCGATTTCATGAAAACCGTGTGACTGATCAAAATGCCCATTTGGCCCAATATAGGCCAGAGGCTTGTGACCCGTTTAAACTATAAATCGTTTCCCTACATTAAAGTATAGCGATTTGGCACAGCCCCAAAGTGAGGTGTTTCTGAGCCCTTTTCATGTCGATTTCCTGTTAATTTCAACAGAACTTTTTTTTTTAAATTGTGAGGCAAAACATGAAAAATACAAAGCAAATTATTTCAGATTATTCTGCACTTTTTGATGAGGATTCCCTTTGCCTGTTTAACTAGCATCAAAATATCTTTTCCATAAATTCTGTATCTTGTCCAGGTGAATTATAAATGTTCAGTCTCCCTTCTCTGTCTTTTACATTTCAACTTTAAATGGGATGTTCTTTTGAATGAGAATAGCAAGTCCTCTTTTAGCTATACTGTGGAATGATGCAAATATCTGAGGTTTTTTCGAACTTACGATATTCCTCGTTATCAAATGTATTTAATGTAATAATAAAATATCTCCCATTTTCTTCAGGTGTTGTACGAACTTAAGATTCATGAAAACTTGACACACAGTGCTAAGATTCAAATTAATCTTCAGGTTCCCAGCTTTCAGATTATGTACAACTTCTATGTGGCATCTACTGTTGACCTGCTATCTCCCCCTAAAGACCCCCTGTCCCCACAAAAATATATATATATATATATATGGAAGAAGCAAATCACTTTGTCTGATTTGGTGAAATGTGTCTGCTCAAGGGCCCTTCAGTCCTGTTCACAAGCCAGATTTTCTGAACTGGCCGAGAAATTAGCACTGGCCAGGAATCGAACCTGGGTCAACTGCTTGGAAAGCAGCTGTGCTTACCACTATACCACCAACGCATATGATTTGTACATAACACTGATTAAGACTCAATGGAGAGAAATAAATCATTTTTAAACACAGAGTATTATATTCAGCAATTTAAAGATAAATGTCAACCTGTATAAACCCAGCTGGTGTCAAGTTTGGGGAAGAAAAACACAAAGCAAATTGGATTTTTTAGAATTACTTTAGCAGAGAGTATATGTTGCTGTGAAAATACAACAAACAGCCTAAAACTTAGTCTGTGATCATATCATACAATATTTCTTCTCAAAATGACGATTCCTGGGTGCGTCCCATGTCATCTATTTCGCATCCATGCGTCCCTCACTTGCGCTGTTCACTTGCGTCTTAGTCCTGCCCACCGATGCGGATTTTAATTACATGGTGAATCATATAAATAAAATATAAAACTTGTGGTGACACACTTTAGTTTAATCTGTGATCTGTCTTCACTCCGGTATGAAACTACTGCGATGTTGCGATGTATAACATCAGTCAGATCAGCTGCTGCGTCTATTCAATAAGTCAGGGGGCGGGGCCACCGCTAAAAGACTTCCGCATGGGATGCTCTTGTGTATCCTCGCTTGTGCCTCCTCCGATATGCCTCCTCTATCCTCCAAGCACAAATAAGAGCTTTGGGACGGCCGTACAGATGGCGCCTGCGACAGAACTTCCGGTTCAAGCGAGGATAGAGGATAGAGGTAGTGATGGGTCGGGTCGTGCCAATGCTTCGGAGCGTGTGTCGAGAAATCCCGGAAGTCTTTGGTGGAGCGCGTATCGACGCTTGTGTTGTTTAGGGCGAGTGACGTCATTGATGACGTTCGAAGCCTCGGTGGTTCAGGAAATGGTTCGATTACTGGCGGGATTTATGAACCTATAAGTACTGCAATGGAGCCGCTCACACTTTGTGGGTTTGTGTTGGCGATTTGTTGGTTTGTTTGTGACATAGATATATATCTTGTACTACAAATACATTTTTCCATGGAACCTGTGAGAAAGAGAAAGTTTTCCCCCATGTGGGAACACTTTGAGCAGATCTCCCCCAACAAGGTAAATACACTTTCAGTATAATAATAATAATAATAATAATAATAATAATAATAATAATAATAATAATAATAATAATAATAATAATAATAATCTTATTTTTGTATGCAATGTACTATTTTTTTTTCTTTTAATCCAAGGTGAAGTGTTTGTTGTGTGCCAAGGAATTGGGATACAACAATAACACCTCATCCATGTTGAGGCATTTTCGTGCTTTGCATGAAAACAGTGAGGGGAATGTGGCTGGACCCAGTCCAGGTAAGTCATTTCAAATATCCACTGTATGAACATACTTTTCAATTCCTAACACATCTTCTAATCAACTATAATAATGTAATTTACATAACTAATGATATATTTTTAAAATGCAAAACATGTAAACACATGTCTTCTTTTCTCTCCCAGTGAGCAGAAAGAAGGACCTGGACGATGCCTTGGTGTCAATGATTGTCAAAGACACCCAGCCTTTCAGTATAGTGGAGGACACAGGATTTAGAGAGTTTGTGGCTAAACTAGATCCAACCTACATCCTCCCAACAAGAAAGGTTTGTTTGGTGACATAGATGAAGCATGGGAGTACTATTGAATTCAATGCATTGATTATTATTTTCTTCTTTTAACCTTTCTTTTCACCTTTCCTTTAGGTTGTTAAGGCCATGGTTGAAGAGAGATACCAGCATGAGAAGGAGAAGGCCAAAGCTGAGGTCCAGAAAGTAGCTGCAGTTAGTTTGACAGCAGACATGTGGACATCTATAAACATGGATGCATACTTGGCTGTAACGTGCCATTTTATAGATGAGACGACATGTCTGAAGTCTGCACTACTTGGTGTGCAGAAATTCCCGCAAGCACACACAGCAGAAAACCTGGCCATTGTGAAATCCTCCCTCATGGATGACTGGGGCATCCGATCAAAAGTAACTTGTTTAGGTCAGTTTACTGTGCAAGGCTAAATGTGAGGACAAAGAGTTGCACCTAAATTTCATTGTATATGTTGTGCGATGATAATAAAGCATCTTTCTATCTATCTCTCTAGTTACTGATGGTGCATCCAATATGATTGCCTGTGGCAGGGAGCTGAAGTTGCGCCATGCAGTGTGTATTGCTCACACACTTAATTTAGTTGTTAAAAAGGCCCTGGAATTAACTCCAGCACTGTCCAGCATTCGCATGAAGGCAAGAAAGCTGGTGGGCTATTTTAGAAGCAGCACAACTGCCAAAGTGAGTAACATTATTTTCACATTTGTTTACACATTATTTTGCATTGCTACATGTGAAACATTTACTTTTTTATGTTTAAAGGAAAAGCTGGACCAAGTTCAAGACCAGATGGGGAAGCCCAAAAGAAACTGATTCAAGAGGTCGACACTCGGTGGAACAGCACCTTCCAGATGTTGGAGCGAGTTGCAGAGCTCAGGGAGCCTGTGGGGGCAGCTTTGGCAGGACTCAAAACGGACATTCCTGCTCTGACCTCAGATGACCTCACTATTGTGTGTGGGTGCTTGGCAGTACTGTCACCTTTTTTTAGGCCACAATTGAGCTCTCGGAAGAGAAAAGGGTGTCTTGCTCTAAAGTGGTCCCATTGCTGAAGATGATTGAGAAGCTGATCCAGGAGGAGACTGCAAAGGCAGCGTACCAGTGGCTCGGGAACTGGGGGGGCACCTGATAAGGCTCCTGAGAGAGAAGCTGTACAATGTTCAGAGTATGAGCATCCTGTCCCTTGCAACACTGCTCGACCCACGGTTCAAGGCACTTGGCTTCTTCTGTCCAATGAAGACAGAGGAAGCCATCAAACGACTGACGGCAGAATGTGCAAACATTATTGGGTCTAGTACTCATTCACTGCCACCTGTAGCGTCCACTTCACAGGATTCTGGAGCTGAAAGACCTGGTAGGTATTTTTGGTTTGATTTACATTGTACTTATGACCTAATTTATATATGTTATATTTATATATATATATATTCTGCTTCCCAGGAAACAAACTATGGAGCCATTTGGATGCCATGGTGTCAGAATCAAGAAAGACGACTAATGTTTTTGCTGATGCCACAGTGGAAGCACAACGGTACCTGGCTGAACCGAATATTGCCAGGACTGAGGATCCTCTGCAGTACTGGGAGAGGCAGAGGCAAATATACCCGAGCCTATATAGGCTAGCTCTGGGGTACTTGTGCACCTCTGCCTCCTCAGTCCCATGTGAACAAGTTTTTTCGAAAGCTGGAGAGGTTGTCTCCAAAAAAAGAAACCGGCTGAGTCCAAGCACAGTGGAGAAATTGTTGTTTTTAAACTGCAATCAATAAATTCACAAGCACTATTGATGTCCCATCTCTGTCCCATGCTTTGAAAACACTGTAACACTTTTAACAAACATCTCATGTCCTATTGGATTTATTTTATCATTGACTGAAATGATAAAAAAAGTAAAAATAAAGTAAATAATAATGATGACTATATATTAATAATAAATACTAATACACTGCTATTAGCATTACCCACATATTAATCAAAACAACAGATAAATGAACCACACAAAATCAAATTAAGGTGTTTTTATTCAAGTTGGCAGTGATTATTCCCATGCACCAAGAGGCCTCACAAACAGCTCAAAGGTCAATGACGATTTGGACCAGCAGGGGGTTTGTGAGCACATGAAGCCTCAAGATATGAACCTTTTCTCGAACCAGTTGGCTGGAAAGGTTCAAGGCTTCATGAGGCTTCATCTACCCATCACTAGATGGAGGAGGTGAAAATTAAGAGCTTTGGGATGTACCCTCTCTTTGCCAGCAGAGCCAAGGATTCACCTTTGACCTTTGACCCTGGCCTTCAACTAAGAGGGGCACTACTAATTAGGAATGTGGACATTACTGCCACCTACTGCTCTGGAGTTGTAAGCAGAATTGATTTGCAATCTTAACCCATTAGAATTAAGTTGTTTTAACATAAATTATTCTGGTAAATTTTAAATTGTTGCATTTTATGCTAAAAATACATGTTTTAAAACATAATTTTATATAGTAGAACAGGGATGGGCAACTGGAGGCCCGGGGCCCTCATACGGCCCGCACCCTCATTTGAAGTGGCCCTCAGAACAACCACATGCATTTGAGCATGAAATCTTAAAAGTGCTGTGTAAAATTGCACAAAATTACTTCTTGCAATTAATGTTGGTCTGCTGTTATTGCACTGAAAAAAAAGAAATCACAGTAAGTGTTTTTTTTTATTTTTATTTGCTTCAAACCTTTTATATTCCTATTTATACTGTTAAACATGCATTAGAGCATGAAATAAGTTACTGCACTGTAAACATATTTAAAATTGCAGTTTCATCATATCTGGTGAAGTGCACGGTCCTATATGTGGCCCTGTGGTAGTGTCCATGAAAAATTGTGGCCCCCTCCAGCATTTAAGTTGCCTATCCCTGTAGTAGAAGCTACATGTTGGACTAAGGATAAGGTAACAGACACCCAGTTTGCTTTTTTTGACTGCAGTTGACATTAAAACAAGTATCTAGCCTGCCCGAAAAACATAGGAGAAGACTCAATGCATTTAACCAGTGTTTGTCTGTTCAGACAAAAGTTTTGGACACATATGACAGCCAGCAGTCCAATGCTGCATGTGCACATGTGCAATATGAGCAGTAAACTACAGGAGTATAAGTCAACCTATAGATGTTAAGGGGCTGACTGTGAAAGAACATGATGAAGAATGGTGATTGCGTACTCAGAGTCATAGTGCCGCCATCATGTGTCCCTTTGCGGGGGGTCTCTGCCTTGTGCTGATCATGACTGGCAGCATTATGAGAGTACTTAAGCTCTACACATCAGTGGCTGCTTGTGTCAGGCATGAAAAGGTTTCCACTCCAGAGAGAGCCAGAGAAAAAAAGAGATACTTCTATCTATTAAGCTTTATTGTGCTGTCATGGAATATCTGTTACCAACTCAAAGCCTTGCAGGCTCCTCTAGCTGAACTCTCATTTTCATCTCAATGTGCAGTGCTGTGTGCTACTGTTCATACAGCTGGAGGCAGGAGGACTCACTCCATTAAAACTCAGCTGTGGCTTTGAAAAGGACTCCTTCTATCTGCTATTCCAATCTGCTGCTTCTAATCTGAGCTCTTTCACATTACAGACATGTACAGCTCAATGAGTTGTATGCTTAAAGGGCACACACACACACACACACACACACACACACACACACACACACACACACACACACACACACACACACACACACACACACACACACACACAAACACACACACACACACACACACACACCCACACAAACATACACACACAGACACACAGACCCCCCCCCCCCCCCACACACACACACACAAACACCCACATTCATACACACACACACACACAGACAAACACACCCACACACACACAAACACCCACATTCATACACACACACACACACACACACACACACACACACACAGACACAAACACCCCCACACGAACACCCACATTCATACACACACACACACACACAAACACACACACACACACACACACACACACACATACACACACGCACACACACACACACACACACACACACACACACACACACAGACCAGTTTTTGTGCATTTGTGCTTTTTTTCAATGGGCAAAATTTCCATATTAACCTTTGAAAATATTGCTATCCAAGTGGTCTGATGGAAAACTAGACCTCTGAACATCGTCTTGGCTCTTTTTTCATATATTTCATACATTTTCACTATAATAATAAAGCAATCAATGTATTTGTACAGCAAATTTCAGACAAAACATGCAGCTCAAAAGAAAAAGAAAATAAAAAAGGCAAAGAGCAGTGGTTAGCATTGCAGACAAAGCAAATCATTGAAAATGCTAGCAAAGTAAATCAGTTTAAAGACAAAAAAAATCATTTAAAACCAAAATCATGTGGGATTCCATGTGAGACATAGACATGGTAAGAGGTGGTGCTCTTAAAATGCCAGGTTAAGGAGATATGCTTTTAAAAGTTGTTTAATAGTTTGAACAGTGGGAACATGTGATGCTGCATTGTTTTGTGCTAGCTGCTGGCTCCTCTGAGGCCCACAAGCCAAGGTTATTGTAGTTAACGAAACTAAGGAAATAACGAAAACTAGAATGGAAAAAACATCTTTCGGCAACTGAAATAAAAATAAAAACGAGTTTTTAAAAAAACGATAACTAACTGAAAGTGTATTGTGCGGTTAGAAAACTAAAACTAACAAAAATTATAGTGAAAATGTCCTTCGTTTCCGTCTTTGTCAACTTTTTTCATACATAAAGCTTTTTGGTTGATATGAAATCTATTTCATCGATCTGGTTTTATGACTTACAACTAATAAACTAATAAATAATGACATAAACATTTATTGTGACCTTATTAAATCTGGCACCCAACAAATATCCCATTACAAAAAAACAAAAACTAATAAAAACTAAACTAAAACTAAAAGTATTTTCTAAAAAAAAACAAAAAAACAATTAAAACTAGCAAACACACTCTAAAAACTCATTAAAACTAACTGAATTTGAAAAAAAAAATTGACAACGAAATTAAAACTAAAACTAATGAAAAATCCCAAACTATTATAACCTTGCCACAAGCTTTGTCACATAATTCTATCACAGATGATTCAGGGGGAGCTCTGACATTTTTGCCTGACATAGTTTTTGTCTCAAGGAGGGAAGGATCCCTTACACCTTGTACAAACTGATTCTTTAACGACACTTTCTCATTAGCAACAGAGCTAGGGTAGCGTTTTAGTACTTGAGTTCTTTAAGTTCTGTAGCAGCACTCGCCAATGAGGTGTCACGTAAATGTATGTGCTCTATAAAGCAGCTTTCAGTTTGCAAACGTTATCTTGAATTATAACTAAATATACATGTCAGCAGAAAATCTGCATGGCAACAAATATAGCCTATGAATGGTAGAATGTATGGTAGAAATGTAATTATAATAGCAGAGAAAATTATTGAAAAAAAGAAAGAAACATCTATCTATAAAAGCAAGAAGTGTCTGTGTGTGTGTGTGTGTGTGTGTGTGTCTAGGGCAGGGGTTCCCTGGCTGTGACCAAAACATTTATACCAAAGAAAACGGTTATTGTTATTATTATTAACGTTTTAATTTTTATTAAACATTGGTGTAGGTCCAAAGCATTTTGTGTCTTGTCTTCAAGTGTAAAAATGTGCAGCTTTTACACGGCATAAAAACATTTTTTTTTTTTACTCTCTGGTCAACTTAAATGTGCACCATAGCTTAAAAAAGTCTACGACATGCCACCTTAACCTCAACATTTAGCCAACTTCAAGTCCAGTTTTAAGTTTCCCTCGCTGGGCTAGCTTTCGATTCCAAATCTTCTGAGATTTTGTCAAGTGTCAAGCATCTCATTTGCACTTTGGTTGTCACTGCTTTATGACAAAATCATATTGATAAATGCTAATTATGACCTATTAGTAAAGCTGGTAGGCTAGTTTAGACTTAGTAGGCTGTTTTATCGTCATTGTAAGGTTTGAAATAAGGTTTGCGGCTCCATTCCCAAATTTTTTCCCTTTTTCTGACCGTTAGTCAGACTGACCTCAGATTTCGTATGTGGCTTGCGCATGGCATGGAGGTGTGCATCCTCGATTTTGAAGATTTTTGAATTCATTTTTCAAAATATAATTTTTTTACGTAGGACATTGCATTGTTTCTGATCTGACGCCTTTTAGTGGAGCTCCGCCCCCTTTTAGGGAAGCTCCGCCCCATTGTGTGATAGACCTACACCTGGTCAGTAACACAATTCTCTCTGGATTTACACCCTGACTCATCTCACTGTAAGTCTCTTTAGCCTACCTATCTTTAGGAGTTTTAAAGTGCGCTACAAGGTTTGATTTTCCAATAATATTCAAATAGTTTCCAGTGAATATCAATGTTCAATGTGTATGTGCTGGATGGTGTGGTACCTTATGAAAAGTAAGTATTTTATGGAGTTGCAGACGTTGTAGTGTGGCATGTAATGTGCAAATTCTGTTATTCACGATTAGGGTTCAACTACCTGCGATGTCCTGCTATAAGCAACAATATATGAAACACAATGGTTATCAATCAATCTACACATTCCTCAATTCACCTAATATCCCTTACTCACATTATTCACATCCATCTGTTTGTGCTGCATGTAAACTTATTCCCTCCTATATCTGTGTCTGTATATGTTTCACCATGTTGAATGATCAAGTTTCTTTTTCTTAAAATAACTATTTCTGTGTCTCTTTATATCTCTATATGTACATCCATGTATTACCCAATATACACTTTGTATATTAACGCTACGCAAGAGTATTACACCTCATTGTACATCACACTTCATCACACACAACCTCATTTGGCCATAAATGAAAAATCTACTTAACTCCCACTATACAAATACATATTTCCTACGGCTACTGCACTAGTATTTTATAATAATAAAAAGTAAAAGTAACCTACTGAACTAAATTTGTTTTTAAATTAGGCAGTTTGATCTAATTTCTTAACTGTACATCAAAATGCATTGCAAAGCGACTAGAAAAGCGATATATAAGTGCATTACCATTTACCATGAGATAGTAATGCATGCTAACAAGAATATTTCAGAACCAAGATGCCGACAACCCCGGCTTTAACAAAGCCAAGCCTTTCTCCAGAAGGCCTGACGTGCTGAAGCTTTTTGACAATGTCACAGTGGAAAGTGGTGAACTACATGATTTTTAATATCTCATAATACTGTGATTATGACGACCTCATTTTCACTTGTACAGTCATATCAAAACAAAGTGGAAGAAGTATTCAGATCCCTTACTTAAGTAAAAGTACTAACACCACACTGTGAAATGACTCCACTACAAGTATAAGTCCTGTATTCAAAACTTACTTAAAGAACAAAAGTACAAGCATCAAAATGTACTTAAAGTATCAAAAGTAAAAGTACTCATCCTGCAGAATAGCCCCAATTGTTATATAAATATTCCAAATATATTATTAGATTATTACTATTGTTTCATACAAACATGTCAGCAACTTCTTGATAAACTGTTAAGTGGTTTAATTTTTTTTTTTTTTAAAGCGCTAACAGTTCAAACTGATTGTTTTGATGTTTTTCAGGTCTTGCCCTGAAAGCTTTAAGTTCACCTGCTCTGCATCTGAGTCCTGACAAACTAATTGTTGGCCAAAGGTGAGAGCAACAACTCTTCTTCACTTTACCAATTCATGTGTTTATGATATACAATTTTGAGTTGTTCATTATTGTTACAAATTTTGGTTAAAAAAAAAAAGTCATTACTAATTGCTTTCAATTTTGTTACAAAATAAGTGAGATGATTTTAAAGCAACACTAATAACTCTTTTGGCCACTTGAGGGCAGAGCTCCACAACAAGCTAAACATCACATACAGAAGCTCTCTGATATATCATTGACTTTTACAGTTGTTATGGAAACCTCATCAGCAAACAGTTCTTTGATTACACATCTGGTTGCATGCATTTATGTGTTTATGTTCACCCAAAGACTGTAAATACAAAATGTATTCTCTTTTTAGGTGTTGGTGCCAAGTTCTAAGTATCTAGGTGTATACCTGGATAATAAGTTGGACTGGTCGCTAAACACAGACGCTCTCTACAAAAAGGGGCAGAGCCGCCTCTTTTCTTCTTGAAGCTCAGATCTGTGGACATGTGTAGTGCGATGCTGCAGATGTTTTATCAGTCTGTGGTGGTAGTGTGTTGTTTTATGCTGCAGTCTGCTGGGGAGGCAGCATCACACACAGAGATGAAGGCGGTTGGACAGACTGGTCTAAAGAGCTGGTTCTGTGGTTGGAGTCAGGTTGGACACACTGGAGGAGGTGGTGGAGAGATGACCTGTCAACATGTTCCAGGCCATCCTGAAATACCCAGATCATCTGCTACACAAAACCTTTATGGACCAAAAAAACAGCAGTGGACGGCTCCTCTCTCTCTGTTGCAGGACGGAGAGACACAAAAGATCCTTCTCTCCTACAGCCATCAGGCTGTCTCATTCTAACAGAGATTCTACCAGACTAACTGGATTTACACTCGGGGATAAATAAAGTCATTTTGATTTGATTTAATTTGATTTGATGACTCTGTCGTGGGGAATAGAAAACACTGGAGGTGGAGACATCATAAACTGTTCTGCAGAGAGGCATATAGGTTCACACTCTTTTGGCCTAAATTAATAACTGCACTTGCCATGTTTCCTCAACTGATTTCACCTGATTAAAAAAAAACTGATTAAAACATTTTTACCCTTTTATTTTTCTTTTCTATCTCTAACTCTGTTTTTGGATTGAGTTTTTATTACTATTTTATTGTTTTTAGTGTTTTATTGTTTTCATTGTTTTGTTTTTTATAACTTTGTGTATGATTTTATTCTATTTTAATAACTGTACAGCACTTTGGTCAACTGAGGTTGTTTTTAAATGTGGTCTATAAATAAACTTTGACTTGACTGACTGTGATGAAGACACGCTGGTGTTGAAATGTTGGTGTTTGTACTCAGTTAAAGGCTGCATACTAATGGGGGATGTTTAGAGAACCATTTCCAACAGAGCTATTGTTTATATAGAAATATTAGAAAAGAAAGATCGAAGGAAAGCCTGCCCTCATGCTGCATCGCTGCATAAACCTAGGTCAGTGGTTTATAATATTAAAACCACTGAAACTGCAGCTTTTGTTACAACCGTGAAACCGTATGTGTATGTGTAATGAAGTGTGTGCTGTCTTTAGATCATGCCGCTGTACCGTTAAGCGCGAGACGTGAAACGTACACGTGTTGTAATGCGTGATACTGACACACGACCTTTTCTGTCAATTAGGTTGGAGAACTTGTTGAGGATATGATATTGTTATCTCACATCACTTAACGCTGCTGGAGCCGATGGCTACAGCCCATGGGTGTTGAACACATGATAACCAGGTGTGAACCTCTATAACCTGATACAATCATACATCTGCTGCAGAGGGCATAATGCATTCCTGGACAGACTCAACACTGCAGTACGGATTATGATTTTTGAAGCAACTTAAGAAGTTAAAGAGCACACAGGTCTTGATCTCTTGCATTGAGGACTACCTGAAGGGCAGATTGCAGTCCATGAGGCTCCAGAACCGTGTGTCCGAGTGTGGTGAGCAACATGGAGCTCCTCAGGGCACTGTTCTGTCTCCTTCTCTGTTCATCAGCTACACATCGGACGATCAGTACAACAATGACTTGTGTCACCTCCAGTCCTTCTGTGAACTGCCTTTAACATGCTGTTTCAAAAGGAGTTCCTGAGTTAGAGGCTTTCCAGCTGATTTCAAGCCAAAACTCAGAACTGGTCCCTACCAGGTCAACTTCACAGGATTAGTTACCATGGTGATCTAGCCAGGTTAGAGGAGAGCCACCTTTGTGATACTGAAAACCCAGGTTTAACCTGAAGTAACCTCACCAACCCTAAAATCCAGCTTTGTAGTACAGGACTCAGGTAGTTTCAGAAGGTGTCAGGTAGAATATGATACAGTATTTTGTTCCCAACTACAAATGTATGAAAGTGATGAGGAAATCTTGAATTGTGTTCCAGTATAGCTTTTTCCTGTATCGGTCCATTGTTTTATTATAAATGAATTATAAGACTACGTTCAACAGCAACCTAGGCTCTGTTTTTGTGACAGCATGAAGAAAAATAAGACTTTAAAAGCGTGAAACAGACTTCTCATTTAGCCTCCAAGATGTTCAAGGGCAGCCTATGGTGAAACCAAAACATCCTGACTACATCAAGAGAAAGATGAGTGGGAACCTTGCTGCCCACGCTGCAGGAGATGAAATGTCTGGTTTGTGTAATGTAATTCTGCAGAATAGTTGTGCTGAATTCACACCAGTCAGTCAACAGCTTGCAGGTACAGTTTCTCTGGGATAAAACTGACCTTTAATTGCATTAGTGCTTGTGTGCACTCGCCATTTCAGACACTCCATCTGTGTGGCCTTTCCTCGCTCACCAGGGTTAACCTTGTGTTGAGGAGCTGTGGAGATCAGCTGTCTGGAGGGGAGCAGGGTGAACCGGGTTTGAGTGCTCACATCATTGTAAAGACTGAGGAGGACGAGCACAGACGGCGCTCCTCACCTGAATACACAGTGACAGCCTCTCCAGGGCAGAGGGATGCGCCGGCTCACTGGCCTTTATTTTTTCTGGTTTATCTTTCGTCATCTCTACTACAGCATGGACCCTTGCACTTGTCGCGGTCTTCTATCTCAGTGGTTCTCAAATTAGGGTACGCGTACCCCTGGGGGTACATGAAGGCACTCCAGGGGGTACATGAGATTTTAAAATATACATTTAAAAAGTAGCATCCATGCGAAAATCCTTTAAAAATAATTATTTAATGAATATTTAAGGAAAATATAAGTATAAGTTCATAAAATGAATTTTATATTCAGTAGGCTATTCATCTTCATGATCCTAAAAACCCAGAGTGTCCCCCATACCAGGAGGGTTGGACCCAACCTGTCATATGCCACCTGGCATCACCTTTCAATCACTTGAAAACTCAAAGATGGAGTCGTGGTTGAAGCGTAGCAGTTATAGTTTTAAATGGTTATATGCTCACTGTTTTTACTACATTATTGCAATAAATTTATTTGCAATAAATTTAGTCATGGATTATTAACATTTAAAATGTTTTTTTTCAAATGTTTGAATTTTGTATGTGTTTATCAGTTCCAAAGTTTAATAAATCAGACACTGATGGCGGGGTACTTGGTTGAAAAAATATTTCACAGGGGGTACATCACTGAAAAATGCTTGAGAACCACTGATCTATCTGACCTTTTAGCGTGGTGAACCATATGTTACATCTTTTTTTAATGTTGGTGATCTCCAAAAGCTTGAACTGTCCTGCTTGCTCTCATCCAGTCATAAACTGTGTACAGCATCATGTAAATCATCTGTTGTATCTGTGCTTGACCATTGGTTTCATGTTCACATGCTTCTTTAAACATTATATAGATTTCCAATGTAGTCACATGAAGGCATAATTTCCACAGGGAATGGAGGCTCCTGCTTCCTGTTTTTGTCCCCCTCACTTTTGTTATTTCAGTTTGATTTAGTTCTTACAATCTCTTATCTTACAGCCCAGCTGCAAAAAATCTGAAGGAGATATATATATTTTTTCCCACATCTTTTTATTAAGGTTTTCCAATAAAATTACATAAAGTGGTATCTAACAGCGTGGGGAAAAAGACATTCAATATGACAATGTATTGTATAACAGTATGACGACAAGAACTCTAAGCCCAATCCCACCCATCCACCCACAAAACCACCCACATCAGGTCTGAACCACACTGGGACAAACAGCGCACACATACACAGAAAAAGAAAAAAGAGAGCAAAGTTAAGAAAAAATAAGTGAATAAATGAATAATACAAAATATATTTAAATAATAATAATAATAAAATAAATAAATTAAAATACATTGAATCAAAAATATTAATAATAAAAAATAAATAGATAAAAATAAAATAAAAATAGGGGGGGGGCGTCTAGAGATAGGCCAGGAGAGCCAACAAACTCCAAGAAGGGGTGCCAGATGTCATGAAATCTCTTGATGGGGCCACAGAGTGAAAACCTAAGTTTTTAAAATTTCAAGTTATAAAGGACTTCTTTAACCCAGCGATTATATGATGGGGGGCGGGTGAGCTTCCAATCAAGAAGAATCAGCCGGCGAGCCAGCAAGGTTGAGAAAGTCAGGGCCCGTCTCACCGCAGCCGAGAGGGATTCCCCATTTAAATGGAGAAAGTTCTTTTTGACAGTCTCTAATTTTGAAAAAACGAAAGAGGTGAGAGCCCGGCAAGTTAAATTTTGACGAGAGTTATGTTTAAGACAAAAAAATACCATCAGTGTACAGATCCTTAATGCTAATGATACCTTTACTGTACCAAGTTTTGAATGCTGGGTCTATGTTAGAAGGTCTGAAGGCATGGTTTTTAAAAAGTGGGGAGAGGCTGGATTGGCCCTGCAGGCCAAAGTTTTTCCTGAGTTGGCTCCATATTTTCAGTGAGGCAGACACAATTGGGTTTGCTCTCAAAAGGGTTACAGGGAGGGGAAGCTGGGAACATAGGACAGAGCGTAAAGAGAGGTGCGAGGTCGCCCTTTCTAAGATTTCTAAGATTTTTTGTACATTAGCAGCCCAGTAACATCGCCTCAGGTTTGGGAGCGCAAGGCCTCCATCCCTTTTGGGTGATTGTAAAATTGTCTTTCGAAATTCGAGCCAATTTATTTCCCCATAAAAATGTGGATATTATTCCATCTAATTTGTCAAAAAATTATTTAGTAATGTATATGGGGATGTGCTGGAAAAGGTAGAGAAATCTGGGCATGACAACCATCTTAATCAGATTTATCCAACCCGCGAGAGATAGTGGTAAAGCGGACCAGTGGCCGAAGTCCCTCTCAGTCTTCTCCACTAAAGGCAGGAAGTTAGTACTGAACATATTGGATATAGATTCTGTGATGAAAACGTCTAAGTAGCGGAAGCCGTTGTCAGCCCACTGAAATGGAGTTAAAGAGCGCGAAAGTTGCTTAGCCGGTGAATTAATTGGGAACAGTTTGCTCTTTTGATAGTTTAATTTGTATCCGGAATGTGCACCAAACTCCTGCAGAATGTTAAGAATCACGGGTAAAGAGGTAATTGGATTTGAGATGTACAGAAGCAAATCATCCGCGTATAATGAAACCTTATGTGTTGTGCCCAATTGAGTGATACCCTCAAAACCTTTCTCTGAGCAAAGCCAGAGCGCCAGGGGCTCTATAGCGATTAGAAGCTAATAAAAGTGGTGACAGGAGGCAGCCCTGTCTCGTGCCTCTCTGGAGAGAGAAGGGAGGTGATAGCGTATCATTCGTTTGCACTGAGGCCATGGGGGAAGAATATAAAAGCTTAACCCAGAGAATAAAATAGTTGTCAAGGCCAAATCTATCCATCACCTCATAAAGATTCTCCCCCTCTACTCTGTTGAACACTTTTTCAGCGTCAAGGGATACTACTATCTCAGGGGTCTCTGAGTTCGATGAATGAATAATGTTAAGTGGTCGCCTGGTGTTGTGGGAGGACTGTCGGTCCGGTATGAAACCTGTTTGGTCCAGAGAGATAACTGAGGGCAACACCCGCTGTAGACGGAGAGCAAGGATTTTTGAAAGAATTTTAAGGTCTACATTAAGAAGCGAGATCGGTCTGTAGCTCTTGCAGAGTAATGGATCCTTCTCTTTTTTTTAAATTAGGGAGCTACTGGCCCTCGACGGACCAACTAGAAATGCCTCATTATACATGTCTCTAAGAACTGGAGCCAGGCAATCTGAAAAAGTTTTATAATATTCCGTGGTAGAGCCATCAGGTCCCGGTGATTTACTACTCTGTAATGATGTAATGGCTTCCTGGACCTCAACAGTTGTTATGAGTCCTCCTACACCTCTTGCCATTTCAACGTCTATTTGGGGAAAGATAATGTTGCTAAATGTATCGTATGTAACCGAGGGATGATCAGTAGTGTAGAGGTCAGTGTAAAATTTGGCAAAGGTTTCATTGATTTTGACCGGATCAGTATAGGTCTCTCCCTGGTCGGACTTAATGGCTGAGATTAATCTCGAAGATGCTTCAGCCCTGGCCTGATGAGCCAGAAGCTTTCCTGCCTTGTCGCCAGATTTAAAAAAAGCGATGTCTGGATTTGAGTATTTGTTGCTTCGCTTTGTTTGTAGATGCCAACTCGAAGTCTGTTTGTAGCTTTAGGCGTTCTTTATAGAGATTAGGATCTGGGTTAGATGCATATCTGTTGTCAACATTTTTTATTTGTTTTATCAAATCCGACGTATGGGATGTTTCAATTTTCTTCAAGTTTGAGACAAAAGAGATTAGTTGACCCCTGATATAGGCTTTCGAGGCCTCCCACAACACTCCTCTTTTAGTTTCCAACAAGTCATTCAATTCAAAGAACAGTGTTATTTGGGAGCGCAAAAATTGTCGATAACAGTCCTCAGATAGTAACGCAGAGTTAAACCTCCATTGTCTAAAGGGTTTAATCTGTACACGAAAATGTAGGTCAAGGGAGGTCAGGGCATGGTCCGAAATGACAATGCTGTGATAATCACAGGAGTTAACATTGGGTAGTCTGTTGTCCAGGAGGAAGAAGTCTATACGAGAATACGTGCGGTGTACATGTGAGAAGAAAGAGAAGAGTTTAGTTGTGGGAAATTCACGCTGCCATGGGTCCGAAAGCCCAAATTGTTCAGCGAAAGTGCTAAGCGTCCTAGCTGACTTGGTCAGAGGGAACACCTTATTAGAGGATCTGTCAAGTGTTGGGTCTTGGACCAAATTGAAATCTCCCCCCACAATAATGTGGTAGTTATAAATATTTGGAAAGGACGTAAAAAGTTTGGTTATAAATGCACTGTCATCCCAATTAGGGCCGTAGACATTTGTGAGAACAATTGGGACACCCTGTAATTTGCCAGAGACAATAATAAAGCGGCCTGTGGGATCCGCCACAGTTTTGTGAGGTTCAAACTGGATGTTTTTACAAATGAGAATAGCTGTACCCCTGGCCTTTACATTAAATTTAGGATGAAATAGGTGACCAACCCACGCTCTTTTGAGTCCTCTTTAGCACCTCTTTATTGTGCAGATGGGTCTCCTGAATAAAAAATATGTCCCCTTTGAGCTGTTGTAAGTGAGCCATGATTCTACCAGATTTGGTGGCGCCCCCTACTCCTCTCACATTCCATGAAACAAACCTGAGTATGTCACTTGTGTTGGTCATACCTTACCATCTCCAGATAGGAGAACAGGGCTGCGGTGTAAACGGAACGGGAGGGGGGCAGTTGTGCGGGAGCAGGTAGCTGTGGCCAACTCGGAAGTGGCGGATGTCGGAGGGAGGGGAGAGGAGAAAAAAAAAAGAGAAGGAAAAAAAGGGGGGGTGACTGACTGAACAGGATAAAACACAATCACAATCACATTAAACACACACATACCTGACCAATGACTTAACCTCAATCCCAGGACCTGAAATTCCCATTGTGTTAACAGAGCCTTAGGTGTCCATTGCACAGTGATGCACTGTCCTTGCATCTGCCTGGATCTTCCAGTCCTAGCTCCAACCTGCCCATATCTTAGTATGGCACATGAGTTCAATGAATTAAAAAAAAAAAAAACAGACGTTACAACTGTAAACAAACCAGCAACCTAGTAAAGTTGCAAACATGGTGCACAGCACTCCCAGCTTTTATGAATGAAAATGTTGACGATGATTCATGAGTCATTACAGCAGTTAACTACTGCGAATTGAAAGATACAAGTGAGCAAGTAAATAGTAAGACACTGGTGAGCAAATACAGCAAGGCAATATTACAGAGAAATATGTGGGAAAAAACGATCTTAAATTCAACAGAGGAAGAGCCGTTCCGCATAAGTTAAGCACAGTCACCATAGTAGAAAATATAACGTACGGCTTTAAACGGTAGTGATTTCGGGGGAGCAATAACAAGTTAACCTAGCGCCAAACATGGCTACTTGCTAAAAACAACCGGGCCAAAATCAGGCCCTGACGTGTAACGTTGGCACAACATAGTAGAGGAAACAGTCTAAACACAGGCGAACATAGCCGTTATAAAGAAAGCACAGTACAAAAATTAACTGTACTGAAACCAAGAAGCCCTTTATCCGTCAGTCAATGGGTTAGCAATTTTAATTTAGCCGAGAGGCAGCTAATTGCTTATAACAACAAAGCTGGGGCTGAGCCCCAGCATAGACTGTCGGGTATCCATAGTAGCCCTGTAAGAGCGTATCCGATGAAGTCAGCCCTCTTAAACCCGGAGCAGTGTCGGCGGCGAGACTCGATGAAGTCCTGGGCGTCCTTGGGGGACGCGAGCCGTCTCCTCTTTCCCTCTGTGGTCATGATGAACAGCTTAGCCGGGTAATGGAGGGCGGGCTTGAGGTCGAGGTTGTAGAGCTCCTTCATAACGTCGCGATACACCGATCGTTGTTCCAGTATCTCGGGGCAGTAGCCCTCGAATATGTGGATCGGAGAGTCTTTATATTTGAGCTTGCCCCGCAGCTTTCGGGCCTCGCGCACCACTAGTTTGCAGGTCTGGAATTTGTGGAAGCATATCACGACTGCCCTGGGCTTCTCACCTGGGCTTGGCTTAGCTGCTAGCATGCGATGGGCCCGGTCTAACTCCGGGGCTGATGTCAAAGTATGATCCCCAAATACCTCATGTAAGAGCTGGGAGAAAAACGCTGTTGGCTGGGGATCCTCGATGCCCTCGGGAAGGCCAACAATCCTGATATTGTTCCGGCGGCTTCTGCTCTCCAGATCAGTTAGCTTAGCTTTTAGCATGACGTTCTCCTCGGCTGCTGTGGTTAACTTCATCTCCATGGCACGCATATCCTGGCTAGTCGCTGTGGCCGTGCCTTCCAGCGAAGAGAGGCGCTGTTGGTGATCTACCAAGGTGGCCTGGATATGTCCAACTTCGTTTCAAGTTTGGAGAACGTTGTCGTGAATACCGCCTGGAGCGACGCCTTGTGGTCTGTTAGCATAGTCGTTAGCGTAGCCACCGTAACGGTGCTGGTTGCCGATTCTTCCTTCTTTTGCTCATCTCTCTTAGCTCTGTTAGACATAATTCCTATGTGGGAGAGTGCTGATGACTAGCTGAATATTTATGGCTAGTTATGTTGTCATGGTAGAACTCTTAGGCGTGTTTAAAAGTTAGCAGGTCGGGAGCGTGGAGAAGTGCGACTACTCCATTTTGCTGCGTACCGAATGTCCTCGGAGATATAGTTTGATGTTCATCTATTGTAGGCCACCTATCAAATATTACTGTGCATTCACAGTAATTCATCTTTACAAGCAGCAGCAAGGATAACCATAGACGATACTACTCCTGTACTGTTACTTTAATGAAATCTTACTCTAGTAAACTAAATGTACATGTATTGTTATTAGAGTAGATGTTACTGCATACACTTTTTTTTTTTTGTTCAGTAAAAATGTCTTGTTCAGCGTTTGGTTGGACTAACAGACACTCCAAGGAGTCCATGCTCATTTTTCTGAGGTAAGTAACGTACATTTTGTTTTTGTTTTTTGCTCGCCAAAATGAACGTCCTAGTTTAAGCTGACATGAATCAGTCAGGTTGAGGTGTAGAGAGACGTGTAGTCAGTGTCGTCAGATTCCTCTCGCTCCTTGTACTGTTCTCTTTATGTGTTTTACTTCCAAAGTGTTTACATAAATAAACAGACAGCCAAACTCCTTTTCAAGAGCCAGGAAATGAGCATGCTTGCTCCTTTAATGACTTCTTTCACAGCAGGTCAAGTCAGGATGACACATTGAATTGGAGTAAAACTAGAAAAGAAAATACAAAAATGTGCTTAATAGCACATGTGCTATGACAGAAATATGCAAATATAAACAGTCTACCATTACTAATGATAAATGAGATGTACAACAGGCAAGTATAGGCACTATAAGTAACAGATCTCAGGCGAGTAGCAAGGTACGTATTATGACAGTAAAGTCATCTCATAGGCCCACACACAAAGTTAAAAAAACTTGAACAATCCTACAAAAACGTCTGTCAAAAGTAATCAATATCAATTGTCAAATATGTTAAGAACATCCAAAACTTACAGCCATTGCTTTCTGAGGGATTCACACGAAAGATTTTGCTGGATTCAACATGGGACACCATACATCGGCAGTCGCTCTTTTCTCTCTTTACATGTCTTCACTACTTCGTGTTTCCTGTTTCTTTTCAACCTTCAAAGTAAAAGCTCAAGCATATTTTTCAGGAAATAACAATACAAATACATTTTTAACAGTTAACTTGAACTCTTCATATATTAAAGGCAATCAGGGCAGAACACTACTCTTCAGTCCAAATATGGTCTGCTCCACGTATCGGAAACAAGATGGCAACACAAGATGGCGACGAGTGTAGCGCTGAACTCGAGGCCACAAACCAACGGGTGACGTCACGGTGACTACATCCATAATTTATATACAGTCTATACTCTCTCCTAGTGACTTTGTCCTGTCACTGCTAGCCCAACTACAAAAACTATTCGATTAAGTTCAGGAAAGATTTTGTTCATTTTTTTTGAAAAAAAAAAAGTCTCCCATGTCAAAGTCACATGCTTCATGAACCCAAACATCATGAACTGTTGTGTATGGATACCATCATGCTAGAGTGTCAGGCAACAAATAATTGTCATATATCTATTATTTTTGCTCCATATAAATCTGTCCCCTTCACCCTAGATCCATCCATCCTTCCATTCTCTTCCGCTTATCTGGGGCTGGGTCGTGGGGGCAGCAGGATAAGCAAGGCATTCCAGACGTCCCTCTCCCCAGCCACAATGTCCAGCTCCTCCTGGGGGACCCCGAGGCGTTCCCAGGCCAGACGAGAGAGAATAATCCGAGAGAGTGTAATCCCTCCACCATGTTCTGGGTCTTCCCCGGGGCCTCCTACCAGTTGGACATGTCCGGAACACCTCTAACGGGAGGCGCCCGGGAGGATCCTTACCAGATGATCAACCTTCCTTAGCTGGCTCCTTTCGACATGAAGGAGCAGTGGCTCTACTCCCAGCTCCCTCCGGATGTCTGAGCTCCTCACCCTATCTCTAAGGCTGAGCGCAGCCACCCTACGGAGGAAGCTCATTTCAGCTGCTTGTATCCGTGATCTTGCTCTTTCGGTCACTAAGCTCATGACCATAGGTGAGGGTTGGAACATAGATGGACCGGTAAATCGAGAGCTTTGCCTTCTGGCTCAGCTCCTTCTTTACCACGACGGTCCGGTACAATGACCGCATAACTGCTGATGCCGCACCAAACCACCTGTCCATCTCACGCTGCTTTCTACCCTCACTGCTGAACAAGACCCCAAGTTACTTGAACTCCTTCGCTTGAGGCAGTACCTCTCTCCCCACCCAGAGGGGGCAGTCCACCGTTTTCAGGCAGAGAACCATGGCCTCAGACTTGGAGGTGCTGACTCGCATCCCAACCGCTTACCCCTAGATGAGTCTTGCATATCATTGAGGGGCATGATGTGTTTGTGAGTGGGCCGGCCACATCTTCTGACACATGAGGCTTAACCAAGTTAAACAGAAGGACTAACTATCCTCAAACATATTAATTTACTCTCTCTCTCTTTTGCCACAAACTTCATGAGTAAGAGAGAGTTGCACACATAAGGCAGCCGTACAATTTTGGAGAAAGGTGATAAAAAAAACAATAAATCGTCAAGTGTGCAGTTTGTAGAAAATGTATTGTAACCTGTGAATGTGTAAATAATGATTATGTCACTATGTTACATTCTGGAGAAAGAGAGACACATAGAGACAGACAACCATTCACTCCTGCAGACGATTTAGATTCACCAGTTAAACCTAAGAGCATGTTTTTGGACTGTGGGAGGAAGACGGAGGACCAGGAGAGAACCCAAACTGACATGGGAGAACATGCAAACAGAAGAGTCACAGTACCGCTCTGCCGCACTAAGAGCCGACTAAAAGGCCGTAACTTCGATTTTTGGCAAAAATGAGTATGTGGAGGGGGCGTGGTGCATCAGCTGCAGGAGAGAGGTGTGGAGAGGGCTCAGGAGAGCAGCGCCAGGTGAGAGTGATTAACACAACTGCAGAGCATTAGCTAATCACTCTCTCCCTTTTAAAAACAGTAGCGTGCTGGACCAGGGAGGGAGGATGACTGGAGGACACACACTCTGGACCAGACAGAGAAGGAGCACGGCAGCATAACGCCTGTGAACGGCTCTGTAATCTGGTTGTAAACGACCTTTAATAAAAGGAAACCTGAACTGTGTACTCTGTGTCTGTGTCCTACCTGCTGAGGGAACTCACGGTGGCTCAAACTACGCCACAGAGTAATTGTCATTTTTAGGCTAATAAAAATTAGTTTTATCATGTAGACAAACATCAAGTGTCAATTCCTCACACACATTAACTCCAATAAAGTGTATTTGCAGTGCAGTTTTTTTCGGGGATTAATAGAGTAATCTACCTATCTGTCTTAAGCTCAGGTGTGTTGCAAATCAGCTTGTTCAGGCTGCAAACTTGTCATTTACTTTGATTTTTATTGCAATAGTCAAAAATCAAAAAACAAACAAGGCAATGAATAATAAAGTGCCATATTAACCAAAGCATGGAGTCTCAATCTTTTTTTACTCCAGGGCAAACCTAGTCATACTTACAGAACAGACCTGGTGATGAGAAAGAATTAACTTAAAGTGCTGAAACAGTACAGCCCTACAAAGTCTAACTGCAGTAACTAGACAAAGGGTAAAACAGAAAAACAGTTTTTAAGTTTTTTAATGTTTTTTAACTGGGCAGCCAAATGTGTTATAGATAGGTAAGTGATATGACACCTATTTCTACATGTATTGATGATGTATGATTTATTTGACCTTTGACCCCAAAAACGACTGCACTCTGGTGTACACTGTGCGCACTTTGCTGTAAAAGGTTCTAATAGTAATGCAAAACCAGAGTGCAGCAACTACAATGTATTGGCTTTTATATTTTGTTTTCAGTGAATAAACATTTTCAAATTGATTGTTATAAGAGTATTTAAAAGTGTTGAAAAACTCTATTCAAAGATTTGTGTATTTCAGACTTAATATTATAAAGTAATGTTATATTTAGTCTTAATATAATTATATGTCACTTTTTTACTTCATCACTATCTAGATAATAATTTCCATTTCAAATAAACTTGTAATGTGTCTGATTTTTATGTTTAAATTAGTATATGCAAAGCAGACTGTGGTAAGTGCTTGGTTTTGAGTTGGATTGTGTTTTTTTATATAAATATTTCTCTGAAATTAAGCAAAATTGAAATCTAAAACTTTGTCACAAGATAAAACAGACATCAAGCTGTTCATTTATAGTTATAACTCAATTTCGACCAAAAATGTAGTTACTGCAGTTAGACTTTGTAGGGCAGTACAGTACTAGGCAGGTACTGAACAAAAACAGTGCAAAAAAATGTAAACAAATTTTGTTTAACTCAGTTTTCCTACAAAGACACAAGACCAAGGTCTTCCTCATCAGAGTGTACCTCCAGTAATTGTCTGTAGGAGGATTGAGGTGCAGGGCCCATCTGCTGAACTGTGTGTGAATGTGCTGGGGCCATGGTAGGTGGTGTGTATGAATGTGCCGGAGCCATGGGTGGTGGTGTGTATGAATGTACTGGGGCCATGGGATGTGGTGTGTATGAATGTGCCGGAGCCCATGGGTGGGGATGTGAGTGAAAATGCTGGCACTGTGTTGTACTGCATAAGTGGGCCACGGTTTACTTGAAGTTGACATAAGTGTCTCACAAGGACATCACAACTGTTGCTCATTCTGACTTGAGCCTCTGCAATTGTGTCCAGCCTTGCACTGTTGCTTCTCTCAGCCTTCTCCATTATTTTGGCAATCTTCCTCTTTATGTCGAGGTTCGGTCTGAACTGGATCCACACAGAGTTTTTTCTGGAGCCTTTCTCTTCTATGGCCATCGAGCCTTGCCTTGAAAAGAGAAAGTACCATTCATTAGCTGATGACAGCGTTGGTATTGACAATGAAAGTAGAAATACACATGGTTAAATACTCCAGTAAAAGTAGAAGTCCTACTTCTACATTTCCACTTATGGAAGTGCAAAAGCAGGCCTAATTGCCTTCAGATGTAAGGTAGTGTTTTGCAAAAGACTCAACAAGGTATGGTAGTCGTGGATATAACAACAGCATGTAACACCATTCTCTAAAGCCTTGCTTATTAAAACAAATACATGCTCTGTCATGTTTGATGTCAAGTAATTCATTTGTCAAGTAATTCATTTGGACAGGGTTTCCCCCCAAAAGTAACAAAGTAAAGATACACGAACTTGATTACAGTATTTAAGTGTACGCCACTATGTCTATGGGTCTAACAAGCTGCACAAAAACATACCTGAAGTAGGCCTCTTCGTCGCTGGAGTGGGATCTGGGTACTCGGGATCTCGGTACTCAAGGTCTGGGGGCTGACACTTTCTTCTGATTGATCTGATATGACGCTCGACTCGCTGCAAGAGTCCACAGTGAGGTTGACCATTCTCCAAAGAGGTGGTGGCTGGCGACCCACCCCATATGTCGTTACACAAATCAAAAAAGAGTGTGATAACTCGCCCATGGCCACGTATCCACGGCATCCCTGTACTTACTCCTAATGGCTTTGAGCTTAGATGAAATTTGTACTTTAATGATCTCTTCAGTTGCATGTGGATAGGCAGTTCCTCTCGGTTGGCCGTCTGGGGGAGTAGGATACTGCTCTATGATTGCGGTCCATATATCCGTGCATTTTGTCTGGCAGGACTCCCAGTCCACGCCTTGTTGCGCCTTCATTGCTTTATAGTCCAGCGTAACCTGAAGCAATAATTCTACTTCTTCGTCTGACCAGACGAAATTCTTCTTGTTACCGGCGGCAGCCATGTTTTGGTTTTCGCTGCACAGATAACAGAAGAAGGAAGATTCTACGCATGCGCGTGGACATGGCAGCGTTGTGTGATAGTTTATCACAGCGCCACCTAGCCGCCTGGCATGCATACCCAATCGAATTCCACTTTTGCGTCACCGTATGCACGCAGATGTCCTCCTGAAAACGCTTGTCTAAGCGCGGAATAAAAAGTGAGGACGCGACGCCACTTTTGCGTCTTCTGTTCAGACCGTCATCATGTAAACGTAGCCTGAGTCAATTAAAAACAAGTAGCATAACCTGAACTATTGTGTCTGATTAATACGTTTTTATTTTTTGTTTTTTTTATAAAGATATTTTTTAGGCATTTTATAGCTTTATTTGATAGTGGAGATATTTCAGAGTGAAGGGGGGGGAGAGACATGCGGGAAAGAGCTAAGGAAACTCATACTTTGTGCTTTTACTCGTGCTATATCTGAAGGAATATTTTGGCTTCAGTTCAAATTAGCTTGGATAAATGTGCAAAATGTCTATTATGATGACAAATATAGATTGAAATATTGACGTTCCACGTCCCCAGAGTTAGCTGCTGGAGCCGGTCCCCGCCTTTGCCTGCCGCCAGACTCTCTGCGCACCCGACCCTAAGCCTTAACATTAACTGCAAAAATACACTTTAACAGATAAACCGACTTAAGTGCTTGTAAGTCTACTCCATTGCCTAACGTAAAAAGAAAAAAAATCTATAAAGATTAGCCTAAAATATTACCTGCAAAAATACCCCAAGGTCTGGGATCACTACTTCTGGTACTTGAAGTCCTGGTTCGAGGGATGAAGATTAGAAAGATACCAAATGCAATGACATTTAATAACTAATTTGTCTTTGGCTGTGGATAATTACTGACTTCACACAGAGAATGAAAACAGTAACTCCTTTCAAGAAAATATTATTGAAAATGTCTAACAGTTCATATTACAATCCCATTTATAACCCCAAAATACATATGATAGAAATAAAAATGTCCTGGCCAGAAACTGCAATTTTAAAAGTTTGGCTGCAGCAATAGTCCAATATAGTCCTTTTAATTTAGTTGTGCTCCTGTTCGAGCTCATTCAAAAAAAAAAAATAATGTATCCGACGTGATCCTCCAAATCCACAGGAGAACACGGATTACATAAAGGAAGGCTGGGAAAAAGAATTGGGTATTGAGATAGCAGAGGACAAATGGAACGAAAGCCTGAGATATATTAACACTTGCTCCCTGAATGCTAGACACTGCCTGATCCAGTTTAAAACTCTGCATAGGTTGCATTACTCAAGAGTAAAACTGCATAGAATATTCCCAGAAATATCACCCATCTGTGAGAAGTGTAACCAAGCAGAGGCAAATCTACTGCACAGTTACGCACTATGCCCCAAGTTAGAAAATTTCTGGACAGCAGTGTTTTCATTTTTCTCAAAGGTCTTTAAGACTACGGCTGCGGTCGAATAGTCAAATTTGCTTAGGAACCTTCCTAACTGAGTGAAACGACCCGGAAGTATTATCGTAGCCGACATGATAAGAGCTGTTCGAATTCTCTAACTGTTAAGGAAAGGAGCTTCAATGCTTCCTTTAGTATCTCCTTTAGCATAGGATACACCGGACCATCCTTTACGAAAGGAAAGGAGGTAATGCCGTCCCACAATTCCTTGCGGTAGCAGCATATAAGGCCGACCGGTCACAAGAAGAAACGAACAAAATGACTGACAAATCCCGCAGATCATCGTGCAAGTTACTGATGTGTTTTCATCTTAATTTAATTATATGTTTAATGTATGAATATGATGTTATAAGAACTTGTCATAAATTTGTTGCATCAGTTTGCATTAGTTATTTCCTCCTTTTGAACGTTATGTGTCTCTGCCTTTACGAATATAATTTATTGAAATAATTGAACTTTAGTCACAGATGCTGAAACCCTTGCCTTAATAAAGGCAAGGGTTAAACTGGAGCAGCTCTTCAGTGGGAAGAGGAATGCAGCGAAATCAGGCTGGGAGTTTAGTTTAGTTTATTATTAAGATCCCCATTAGCTGCAGCAAAGCCACAGCTATTCTTCCTGGGGTCCAACAGTATCAAATATACAGTTAAAAACACAAAACATAATAAAAATAAAAAATAAAACAAAACAAAAAAATATTCACATAGTAATCCATATTACACACATTTCTACATATATGTATACATCATTACAAAATCTACTAACACATAATACATATGTTGTATATACACCTTCGTTCTACAGCATATACATTATAATAACACATCATATATCTATAGAAATATACTATATACATATACCATGTTTTCTTATTTTGATAAATACTGTTTTATTAATATTTTGAATTGCTTTATGTTAGTGGTGAGTTTGATATTTTTAGGCAGTGAATTCCATTCTTTCATACCTCTAAACAGAAACGTGCGCTTGATGGCGTTAGATCTTGCTTTAGGTAATGTAAAGTTACCTACAGCTGCATGTCTAGTGATATATTTATGACTCTCTGCACTAAAAGCAAGGTTTTTAAACAAAATAGAAGGTGCTTTTAGGACAGATATATTTCTAATAACAATTAGCAGTGAGTACAATAGTCTGTCTTTGACCAATAACCAATTAAATTCCTTGTGCATAGAGATAATATTTGTCCTGTAGTCACACTTTAGTATTGTGCGGGCAGCTCTATTCTGTATACATTGTAGTTTATTTAACATGTCTCCAGTGGCATTCGACCAAACTGCTGGGCAGTAGTCGAGATGTGATAATATTATCGATTGGATTGCTGTTTTCAAGATTTTTGGATTCATAAAAGTTTCATGTCTTCTTAGAATTGATATCGCTCTGCCCATCTTTGCAATCATATTATTAATGAGTTTTTTCCATGATAATTTGTTATCAACTGTCACTCCCAGCAATTTGGTCTCATGTACCTGGTCTATAGAGATATCATTCATTTTAATATTTAATACAGGGTTTCTATCAATATTATAATTTGAGCCTACAATCATGCAGTTAGTTTTAGATATGTTCAGGAAAAGCTTGTTTACTTTAACCCATTTAGCCACACCTTCTAGTTCTTCTAGTAAGTACATCTGTGAGTTAAAGCTAATTGTGATTTATAGGCAGGTGGTGAAGGAGATTGGGCTGCAGGGGCAGGTGACTGCCATGCAGGCTGCCAAAAAAATGGGACAACCTAAAAACAAAATATAAGGTGAAACAAATCATATAGCTGGGTTTGGTGGTGGAATAATGGTGGAATAATGTTTGTGGACACTGTGTTGTACATTTGATTCTCACATTTAATTTAAAGCAGACTTCTGAGGCTAAAACAGTTGAAAAGGCACAATGCTGAATGCCCAGTAACAGACTGTTCTGCCTCAACTGTGTTTACAGTAACATGCTTTCATCCATGTTAATAGGAGTTAAAGAATCCCCCCACGGGAACAGGCACGGACAGTGGTGAGGCAACAGCAGCTACTTGGCCATGGTTTGATGCCATGCATGAGGCACTTGGTGAGAGGCCATCTATTCAGCCTCCCACCATTGTTGCCTCATGCTCGGCATCAAATCCTGGCCCGCCTACTGCTGAAGCCTCACCCTGTAGCAATGCCACATCTGGGGGTGAAGTGCCATCAGGCCATGGTGTCTCCAGTTGTGAGGAGGAGGAGGAGGAGGAGTCCGTGCCATCCTGCAGCTCGCAGCCACCTCCAAAAAGGCGGAGAAGGGGCACGAGTGTGCTGAGCTTTCTTAAAAAGCAGGCCGAAAAGAAGGAGGCCAGGGATGCAGCACTTTTTGCGCAAAATGAACGATTTCTTAACCTGTTCAGCGAATTAGTAAAAAAAAAAAAAAAAAACAAAGAAAACCGTCCTGTTGTGTTGACTTCAAAATGAATGTGAGATTCAAGTATAGAACCACACACTACCTGACCTGTTGTGATCAACATCACTGAAAATACTGATTTCCTTGTACGTTCTCACCATTAGTGTGGTGGTCACATTCCAAAACATTTGCAGTCAAAGCTGTAGTGCTGGAACTGCAGCCTCTCCATGTAGGCTTTAAGTGAAGGACAGAGCCATCATGTTGTCCTATTTGCTAATGACTTCATTTACATTGAGACATTATGTAAATCAGTTTAAAGCTCCTTTACCACTGACTTAATGAGTTTAGTGTTTCTTAGGCATCAAATGGGTTTTGCACATTAGAAAGATCCACTGCAATAAATATGACAAACACTGTGTGAAATAAGGAAAGTCGATTTATTAATCGATAAAGAAAATGCAGAAGAAAACTTCTTCAATTCACTAAAACAAAATTCTTTCAATTTACAAAATGAAATAATCATGCTCTTGCAGAGGTGAGGGACGCCTATTTGGGGCAGCCACCTGTGCTGCCAATCTGTCCCTTAGATGCTGACCTCCTTGATCTTCTTGCACAGGTGGTGGCTGCGGCACAGGATCCTCTTCTGCAGCTGGCTCCAGGATGTCCCCAGCTGTGACGCAAATGTTGTGGAGCACTGCACACACTGCAACAACCTTTGGGGCAAAGGTGTGCTCCACTTCCAGGGCTTTGAGGAATATGCCACGCCACCGAGATTTCATCATGCCAAAAGCCCGCTCTATGATTGAGCGGGCTCTGGCATGATGTCCGTTAAAGCGGGCCTCCACTCTTCCTCGCACTGGCTCCCGGTATGGAGTGATGAGGGTCACTGGTGCCGAGAGACAGGGGTATCCTCCATCTCCCACGATGAAATGGCCAGGTGGTGGGTAACAGCCACTGACAAACACTGGACTATTTCTTAGTACCCTGGTGTCATGGACCGACCCAGGGTAGCCAACAAATATGTCCAGAAATTTGCCAGTGCTGTCACAAATGGCCTGCAGCTGGACAGAATGAAACAGCTTCCGATTGAGGTAATCCTGTGCATGTGGACCATGAGGAGCCTTGATGCCGATGTGGCATCCATCAATGGCTCCCACACAGTGGCTGAAGGCTGCACTGTTGGCTAGGTGCTGGAAGCCACGACCAACTTCAGCACACTGTGCCACTGATGGGAAATGGACCACCTTGCCCAAGAGTGACAGGATGGCAGCACACATCCGGTGTATGATGTCAAAGACCGTTGTCTTTGGCACATCAAACACCCTGGACACAACGGTGTAAAACAGTCCATGTGCCAACCAGTACACTGTGATGAGGACCTCCACGTGCAGACCCCAGCCATGGGTCTTCTCCCTCCTGAGAAGGGCCATAAGTGCCTCAATTGAGGTCCTTGACAGGCGGTAGTCATACTGCATGGGTTTGGACTCATCCAAATAGATGTCCAAGAGAGGGACATGGCTATTAGGGATGGCATATATTTTGCTCCTCTCCTGTAAAAGACAAAGTGTAAATAGAATAAAGTGTAAGTTCATAACTAGTGTGCAGTTTTTTCCTTTCTTGTTTTAATTCAAAAAACCCAATAAATTGTTCATGTTGAGTAAGGCAAAACACAACAGCTATATTCTAGATTACAGAATTACAGATTATATTCTAGATTACAGAAACAACAATACTTTAATGGAATGTACAATTTAAGCATCCTCCTAGTCATCTATGTTCAAAACCATATCAGCATCCTCTTACCATTTGTGAGCACAGTGCCATGAGCCTCCGCCGTCGCACCCTCCTCCTGTGGATCTCTCTTTGGTTCCTCTGGAACATGAACCAGACAGCAGCAGCAAGCTCCACATCTCCCATTGTGCTTTACAATTCTGATACTCCCCAGCTGACCTTTTATAGGTCACTGATTGAGGATCATCACTCATCAGGATCTACTTCGCAGCTGGATAGATGGACTGGATTCCATTAAGTGTAATTGTGTTGGGCCCTTGTCACATTAAACACATTAGATGTTTGCCACCTGTATCAGCCAGAACAACTTCAAAGCACAATCAAGTGCCATTTCATGGTGTTTAGTGATATGTATGGTGGTTCACAAATGAAAGCATACTTATTTACAGACATACTTGCATATGCATATTGTAATCCAGTTCTGTCATATTCTATGTAGTCTAAATTGTACACACTGGACCGTAATACTATTATATTCATAGGCCATCTTATAATTGGATCAAAATCAGGAAATGAATCTCAACAATATGGTTGACTTTTCCGGTTCAATACGTTGAAAATGAAGAATAATGACATAGGATCTCAATTCATCCAATTTTTATTTTTATTTTTTTAAATTCTTAGTAATTTTATAGATTGTGTATATGTGAATAAGATCTGACACATAATAATAAAGGTATGCTTTAAAAGCATAATAATAACATGTACAGTAGTGGCTTTGTAGCACTCAACGTTGTAAATGTGCCATGATTTATCAGTTTTCATTCAATCATACCTATTGGTATTTTGTCTATAAATATGAATGGACAGGTGCATGATCAACCTTTCTCAATGTGATCACCATTTTGTTTCACTTTTGTGACTGGCGTGGTCTATTATTCTTTTTTGTTACATTTCATTTCCAGTCATGGTAATCGCCTAATATTCGTGAGAACGCTGATTTTTGTAGTCCATCTTCGGAAAATTGTAGTTTCACCACGACATTCGACGTCATCAACATTCGCCGTCGCGTGATGACGTAGACTAAGTGTAAGTGCAGTCGGATTCTCTAAACACCGCGATCGTCTTCTCCTAACTCCTCATGAATTCTCCTTCTCATCTTTCCTTGACCTCGTGACATTTTCCATTGAGGTTAAGGAAAAGTGGTTAGGAAAGGACTTAGGAGCTGATTTTTTTGACTATTCAACCGTACCCTACATTACGACCAGATCCACTCGTCATACTAGGGGCATCAGGGAGCACTGGGAACCTACAGAATATACAGCGCCGCCTTCTATCCTATGGTCTCCTCTGTGGGAAAAAACTTGTTCTCCTCCATTGGAAAAAAACGGAGACACCTACTTTCAAAGCATGGTTAACGGCACTGACTGAAACATTGCACCTTGAAAGGATTCGTTACTCTCTTAGTGGTAGGTTAGAAGACTTCAAGAGGATGTGGCAACCAATTATTTCTTTCTTAAAACAGGATGTAGGACAAATTGAGTAGTACTGGGTGGGCGGGACGGGATGGGTCAGGGGGGGTGTTATTATTTATTTATTTTAATATATGTATTTGTTTACATATTTTTGTATACTTTTTATATTTTTCTCCCATTCATTGTTTTTCATTTATTGCTTATTTGTAGGACACCTTTGTTACTTATAATGAAATTATGAGGCATTGGACAAACCAGAGATGGATGTATTTTTGATATACTGTCTGCTTCACAATACAAATATTTGAAACAAATCTCCAAACTCAGGCCTTAAGTTCAGAGTGCCTTCGCGCTGTCCCCCACGCTCAGTTCCGCTGGTGGCAAAAGAAACACACTGTTCCTCCGTCGAGTTCCTCCTGTCTCTCTCTCACTCTCAGTCCGCTACACAGTCCGGCTATATCAACAGATAAACGTTTTCAGACACCATATCCAAAATAAATCACAGATCAGGATATCATTCCCTTTTCTTGCAGAGATAAATGTTTACTGTTTCTCCCTCTGGAGAATTCATCCGCTTGGAAGAATGTTCAAAATGTCTATTATGATGACAAATATTGATCGCTCAATTACATCATCCTTGCTTCAGAGATTTAAACGCCACCACCAAATTTGGGGTGGGTTACATTTGCATGTTCTCCCTGCATCAGCATGGGTTCTCACCAAGTCCTCCAGCTTACTACCACAGTCCAAAGACACACATGTTTAGGTTAGGTTATTGGTATCGGTTATTTGGTGATCTGTCTATATGTGTGAGCCCTGTGTTACGTGTGGCTGGCAACCTGTCCAGGATGTACCCCGCCTCCCACCAGATGTCAGCTGAGGATGGCTCCAGCCCCTCAATGGAAATTAATAAATAATCCAACCCAGGCAACCATGATTTTTACTCGTGAAGACTGCATCGTTGTAGAGTTGCTGTCAGCTTCACTTTGTGCATATTGAACTTTTCTAAGTGATAATGCAGTTCATTCTTCAGGGTTTGGAAGCACAGCTTATATTAGCTGGTACCGAAATTAATTAACTGGATAATTTTTATTTTTTTTAAAGATTATTTTTTTGGCATTTTACTGCTTTATTAGATAGAGACAGATAGAAAGGGGGAGACATGCAGCAAAGGGACCTTCAGGCCGGATTCGAACCCGGGTCCGCTGCAGCAAGCACACGGCCTTCATGGTAAGCGCTCTACCAGTGTGAGCCACCGGGATGCCCCATTGACTGGATCATTTTAACTGCAGAATTATGGATACACATAGATTTGTGTGATTTATCTTAATATGAAACGTAAGACACATGTTTTCTCTGCTGCGTCGCATTGCCTCTCATACAGTGAGATATGTTTTTGAAATAATTTTTAAACAGATTATACTTTTATACAGTATACACTATATACTTTATACAGTTATGTTATTTTAACAGCTGGAGGGCAACATGTTTAGTAGATTCAGTTGATAACAGGCTCATGGTCTACTCTGTTGCAGGCATGGTGCAGCAGACGTGTCCTGCCACGTACGTGTCCCATGTATTTCAGCAGTTAGATCCCAGAATAGAAAGCTGAAAAGCAGAGAAAAAGAAGTGCCTGAAGGGCCTTCATGCACCCAATCAATTAATCCCTCCCATTTGTTTTGAAATTGGCATAACACATAGCTTGTGGTTAGCAATGAGAAAACAACTCATGCATTCTGGTAAAGCAAGGATGATGGTGAATATATGTGGAGTAAAAAATGCAATGAAAAGGGAAATGAATAGCACAGGCCTCCTCTTCCCTGAGTGTCTTTTGATTCAACAATGAAGATGAGGCTGCAACATCTGATACATTCAGAGCAAACTTCATCTATACCTGCACTGTGTCTGGGACAATTGGAGTGTTAAAGTAAGTTGATACGATTCTCCATTCAGGAGATATTCAAATATTTATACAATCATCACTTTCCAATCGATTGCGCCGACCTAGGAGGGGTAAGTTCACAGTTTAGTTTGGTATCTTCTCCATGCTGTACTAAAAGATTATTATTATTATTATTTTCATGGATACTCATTGTTTTAGTTGCTTCAATTGTTTTAACTACTTGAAAATAGGTATTCCTCATGGTTTGCGCTCATGCACTGTCTAGAATTATTGTAGATGTTCTATAGCAACAGATATGCCCACTTCACATGATGTAGAAGGACAAATATTACAAATACATAGATATTGTAAAGAAGAAACATGCCATATTACAAATTGCACCAAAGCTATGAAATGGTATACATTTTCCTCTTACATTTCTCTTAAGCGGGCATTCCATTTACCATTTACTTTAAATTTATTCTGATGAAAACATGGGTCTAATATTGACTTTGGTTACTCTGGGACAAAAGAGTCTGCGCTTACTCATTATTCCTGAAATCAGTCAACCAGATCTGTTGCTAGTCTCCTAAAGAGGTGTGGCAGTAGCAAAACCCACCTGACACGGATATATATATATATATGTATTTTTTTTTTTTTTTTAATTACAAAAAACCTTGCAAAATAAAACTATTCTACAAATACAACTCAAAAATACACAGCCTTACACACGCAATGTAACATAAAACACACTATGTCTCAGCACAAAAACATGGCCCACAGTGAAACCACATACCATACATGTAGAATAAAAATCAAACTGAGGAGCATGTCATCACTCCCAAAGACAAAAACACACAAAACCCAAACCATTCACCACAATCAAAGCTTATCTTACTGACACGTTAAGGGCTTGAAGGCCTCTGGACCTAATCATGTTTAAAAAAAAAAAAAAAAAAAAACCCCACCAAAAACCCTTAGTTAGTTAGATCTGGATATGACCGTTGAGGGCAGCATTACGGTGGATAGCGTATTGCCTGCCGGAGAAGAAGAAGGCGGCTCATCGCCGAGCGTGCTTTAGACCCACGTCTTTACTATTTCTCAAGAAAGTATCTGGAGACAAATCCAGCGACTCCTTCTTACTCTTTTTAACGAACCGCTAACGAGCCGGAGCGGCAGTTAGCTCTGTAGCAGTACAGTGTGTATGTGCTGCTGCTGCAGGAGAAACAGCGATCTGTTTGTTTACAACAAGCACCGGACACTCGCCTCCAGAGTCTCTAAATCCCTCTGGGGGCTAACTTGTAGTGGAGACACGCAGAGTGAGCGGATTTTTGAGAGGGTGTGGCCTGAGACTTTCCCGGTGGCCACTTTCCCCCCTAGTGGAAACATGGCTTCTATCACAGCCAGTTCAGGTCTGTTCAAGTCTAAAATATGCACATCTTTAGAAAGAGTTGTTAAACACTTTTAAATACACTTATAACAAAATCAACTTGAAAATGTTTATTCACTGAATACAAAATAAAAAAGCTGAAAGAAGACCACAACATTGCAGTTACTGCACTGTGTTTGTACATTACTATTAGAACCTTTCACAGCAAAACAGTGCAGGAACTACATTTTTGGGGTCAAAGGTCAAATAAATAGTCATGAATTTTTAGCATAAAAATTACATCATAAATACATGTAGAAATAAGTGTCATATCACTTACCTACCTATAACCCATTTGGCTGGCCCGTTAAAAATGTTTTAAAACCATCTTTAAAGCATTTTTTCTCAGCTTAACCGTTTACGTAGTTACTGCAGTTAGACTTTGTAGGACAGTATAGACTGTATAGGCAAGCATATTTTAAGTGTATTAAAACAATTTTCACCTTGTGTCTTTTTTTGACAATTCTCATCGTTTTATTTAACTTTTATGTTACAGTTTAATTAGTTTTTCTTTACATTTTTCTCTTTCATTGTTTACTTGACCTGTCATTTTTAAAGTGTCAAACCGACACATCTGTAACATGGGAACCCTCCCTGGACCTCTTTACAGGGAGCTGCTGTGAACTTCCTGTCCTCCCCCCTTTCGACTGTGCTCGCCATTGAAATCTAATCCTGTAAAGAGGTAATCCCACAGGGCTTTTAGAAGACTTGCTAAATCCTTGAAGCTCCACAAGCTGCTCCACACAGTTCATAAGACATTAAAAAGCTGACAGCTTCACCTCTGACCCTACAGCTTCAGTTGTCTGACTGCCTGCTGAAGTATTATTCTGGCACAGCTGGACTCCTCTGAGAGCACAGGGATTACACCGCCACTGCTTTGCCACAACTGTTGTCTGTTTAAATCCCTGGAGTCTGATGTCCATATACAAGTTCACATATAAATGCACATGCACACAGAGATGTTTATAATGTTGCCTAAAGACTTCCAGTCATCTAAAAATAATTCCAATAACATCTGGCCTGGGACCATGGCCTTAACCTGGAACATTTATTACTAGTTGGGTGGCAGATGAGAGCAGAGTAAAATCCTTTTGACTATTTATTTAAGACAATAATCAAAGAGTGAGCATGTACATGGATCTCTCCATTCAGAAATCACAGGCTGCTAATCAGTTAGCTAGGATACCTTTTCTTACTTTCACATAAAGTTTTATAATGTAAATGTGCGACTATCTGATTGGTCAAAACTGTTGGGGCAGCACCATGGTTTAGACTCGGCCCGCCCATTTCGTTGGCACGCAGGCTAGTCCTAGCCTTTTGGTGCTTCAGCTTCCGGTCACCGCCCTGTGGGAGGAAAAAGCTAACAGCACACTTCTGTATCTTGTCTAGTGTTGGTCAGTGCCTGTCTCCACCTGGGCCCATGGCCTTGAATTGGAGCACAAAGAGTGCTTCAGTGTTTCATCTGCTTGCACTCAAATATGTGATGATGTGCAAAGCGTTATCAGTATGTACAGACCATTGCTAATTTTTTATTAATCTCTAACATGAGCCTCTGCACCTCCGACAGCATGCTTTGGGTTTGTGGCTTCAGGTCCTGGAGGATAGACACCACATTCTTGATGGCGGTGGCATCTCTGCCTTTGAACATATCTCCCATCATGGCCTGCTTGTTTGAACAGAGCAGTTCCATTCTTGGCTTTATGTTCGACATGGCCAGGCGAAGATCACTCTCAACTCTGAGGAGTCGTGATGTGTATTTGTTTTTCATATATGTCAGTGCAAAAAAAAGGTCTTTTTGCACAGATATGTAGATGCAAATGGAAACAGTACATTGGTTGCAGCTTTTGACAATGCTACATATTCTGTAGCTACTGACAACCAGAGCTCTTCCAGTGTGCATGCTGAGAAGTCTGCAATGTGCGGTCAGAGCAGAGATCCAGCAGGACATCCTGCAGCTGTGATGGCAGGTGATGCGCGGTGGTGTTGGTGAAAGGCTGGCGTATCCAGTCGTACTTCTCCGGGGTGTCATCGTTTGGGAAGTACTTATTGAAACTTTCAAGCAGGCTCCTGAGGTGAGAGGCAATAATTCCTTTCATAGTTTGAATGGTTATGTCGTAACTGTCCATAAGTCATCCAGCTCAGGGAACATTTCAACACTCCCCCCTTCCACTCGGGCAGCCCACCGCTCCAGCTTTCTCTTAAATTCCGTGACCTTATCAGAGAGAATAAGGATATGTGTGTTTGGACCTTGTAGGGACAAATTTAAGCTGTTTAGTTTGTCAAAAATGCTGGCTAAATATGCGAGGCTCGCAACCCACGTTGGGTCAGTCAGATAGTCAGCAAGGGGAGAACTACAGTCTGATAAAAATGTGCGCACTTCTTCACGCAGTTCAAAGAGTCTCGTTAAAACTTTACCAACAGGCACTTATATAGCACTTTTATCCAAAGCGCTTTACACTACACTCACTACACTACGGTCATTCACCCATTCACACACACATTCATACTGGTGGCCGAGGCTACCAGGACACACTGGTGCCACCTGCCACCATTGGGAATTCATTCACACACCGATGAACGCAGTATCAGGAGCAATTTGGGATTCAGTATCTTGCTCAAGGATACATCGTAGGCCGCCATGGTTGGGGATCGAACCACCAACCTGCCGATCAGAAGACAACCTCTCTACCAATTGAGCCACAGCTGCTCCATCTGTGCACAGTTCTCCCATCTCAGTCCCTCTTTTTGGATATTACAGTCGAGCTTGTTGAAAATGTCCCGTCCAGTGGATGTTCCCTCCATTGAAGAGCAAAATAGCATATCTTCGTGCATTTTCCCCTCGTAGCTGTACCTCACATAGGCCGCAGCTGTGCATCTCCTGACACATCTGTGCACTCATCAAGTTGCAGGGAAAATCTTCCACTCTTCCTCACTCTGTCAATGAGCCGACCTTTAATGTCATTAGCCATGTCCTGAATGCGGCGGCCCATAGTGTCATTTGAAAGGGGAATAGTTCTAGAAAGAGAGTTAGATATTTTCTCCCCATACATTGCTCTTGTGATCGCTACGGCTGCGGGACGGATGAGACTCTCCGCGATCGTGTGAGCCTTTTTGGATTGAGCCACCAGATATGCCACCTCATATGAAGCTGCAAGGGCTTTAGCAGGGACAGTAGAATATTCACTCACCACTGTTTTTTGGCTTCTTTGCTCCCTGCGCTGAAAAAAATCAATTGGCTTATCAATCAAGCTGTTGTGTTTTGTCTCTAAATGTCTCTTCAGTTTTACTGGTTTCAGGCTTTCGTTTGCCAGCACTTCAGAGCAAATGACAAACTGTGGATATTCTGTGTTATTTTTTGTTATGCACAAAAAGCCATACAGGGGGGTTAATTGCATAACTGGAAAACTAAAACTGACATTCTTGTTAACGAGATGAAAATACAGAATCCTGTCAGAAATTTTGCTCCTTTCAAAATAAAACAATACGCAGTTCAGGCAGCCTAAAACAACTTCACATCAACATTACGTCTTGGCACCAGATCAGCAATCAATCAATCAATCAATCAATCAATCAATCAAAGGGTCTCAGAGGGTCGGAGACATGGACGACAAGAGTCGGATTGTTGAAGTGGAACAGCATACAATCATTTATGACATTCTTTCTATAAGGATAGATGGTCAGATCAACAGATCTTCCACGTTGGAGAAGCAAAGTAATCTGTTTGTTGTTGTTGTTGTTTACCTAATACACAGTTTATCAGAGGACGGAGCAAACCCGCGGCGGAGCCGTTCCGCTGCCGGTGGAAATCCAGTATAGCCGTGTTTCGACTACCACCGGGAAGGCTCATGCCACACCCTCTCAAATGTCTGCTCACTCTGCGTGTCTCCACAACAAGTTAGCTCCCAGAGCGATTTAGAGACTCTTAGGTGAAGTATGGTTTTCGCCGTAGCTAACTGTGCATAGCAAATGATCATAAACAAAGCAGCATGGCTAATTATTATGCACAGTGTCTCCGCTGATCATAAACATAGTGATCGTGAATTAACGGTACGCGCTAACTGCGCACAGAGTGTCCGGTGCTTGTTGTAAACAAACAGATTGCTAAGTGAACACCTCCTGTAGCAGCAGCACATACACACTGTACTGCTACAGAGCTAACTGCCGCTAACGGTGGATCTTCTTAGAAGGAGTCGCTGGATTTGTCTCCAGTCACTTTCTTGAAAATTAGTAATGACGTGGGTCTAAAGCACGCTCGCCGATGAGCCGCCTTCTTCTTCTCTGGCAGTCTATACGCTATCCACCGTAGTGCTGCCCTTCCCGCTCATATCCAGATCTAACTAACTAAGGGTTTTTGGTGTTTGTTTTTTTTTTTTAAACATGATTAAAAAAAATAAAAATCCCGAGCCGGATTTCCGGCACTGTGCCGGAGGTCTTCAAGCCCTGCATACTTTCAGAAGTGGGGCTGATGGAGCCTATCCGGTGTTGGCCTCACTGCCCTCCGTTTCTCGGCTGGTGGTCCCGTTAGGCTTTCTGGTGGTAGACCTTTGACCCCTGCTGCTGCTGACCCAGTCTGGAGCTTTTCTTTGCAGCCATCGCTCTGTTTTGCGAGCATCAGTTATAGCTAGCTGCTAGCAAACTGCAGCTGCGGTAAAGCAACAACGCACCAATTTTTCCTCTTTTTGTTTGTTAATTGTTCCCGCTCTGCTCTGAACAGAATCTCGCGCGCACAATTCAGATCATTCAAAGTCAGTTGATATGATGAATTTTGGACAAAATAATGAAGCAGACAACAACTAAAACATCTCCCAAATTATGTAATTATATATATATATAGCAGCAGCTGGAACACCGGGTGTCCTGTGTGTGTACTGTCTTTCAGAATGCGGCGTGCCCTTCTCAGACAGCGGGTGCTGTAGAGGTCCTGTAGGGAGGGGACCAGATGAGCAGCAGCTGAGAGGCCCCGACTCCAGCACAGCAGTCTCCCATCTGTAATCAGGCTTGCACACACACAAACTAGGGAGCAGGGGCAGAGGGCATGACAGTTCTCCTGTCGTCAGTTTTTTTTATCCTGAAACTGGATTACTCACCAGCACTCCTGCTGCCTGCCTTTAGACCTTCATTCTCAGAACACTGCTCCCCCTCGCCTGTTGCCTTCTACTTGCCTTCCTAACTTTTGTGAATTTTTGGCTGTAATTAAATTTCCCTTTACACCTCCTTGTCTCTGCCTCCGCTTCCAGGTTCTGTTCATTATTCAAGACGTGACATATTCTTCATTAAAGCTGCGTTTTTCCGCATCAACTTTTCGCTTCAGGCTGTTTGAGAGTGACATTTTTACCGGAGAACAGGTCTTTCTTGCTGCAAGCATTTTCCACCAATCAGGACACTACATAGGACTGCATTCTACGATGACATTTCTGTTGTAACAGTTTTTAACCATCACTCGTCAGTGAACATTTATAGTGAAGCATCTAGTGATCAATATGCATTCCCCATGTTTTTTAGGAGTCTGTTCACACTCATATAGGCAAACATCTTTATAATATAAGATATAATATAATGAATTGAGTAAGGAAGTGAAAAGGCATAAATACATTTTATTTTCTTTATTTGAAAGTTCAACCCCCAGTGTCTGCTTTGAAAAAATTCTGGCCCTACAAATATAGCTGATGAGCCCTGGTTTAGAACGTAGAGTGGAATGGTCTCTAAAACCTCGTTGGCATGTTAGCAAGTTTGAGACACCTACACCAAGTAAGATCAATTTTCATCAATATCAGATGTCTGAACAGTCACGAAGAGGGTAAGGAGACAATTGAAGAGATCTGATGAGGATTTTGAGCAGTGGCTGACTCAGACTGTTTGAAGGGCAGGGGCAAAAAAATAAAAAGGGCACATTCTGCATGATGGATGATAAAAATAGTCCTCATTCTTGATTATGATCAGTTAAAAGGAGATCCAGATAAAAGTAGTTAATGATATGGTACTGACAATTGAAACCATTGAACCCAACCATGAAGGGGGTCTGGGGGCAGGCCCCCCCGAGAGAAAATTTGTACATTTTTAAGTAAAATGCATGAATCTTGTGCACTTTGAGAGCTAAATGAGAGCAAACACCTCACATTTGTCATAACGATGCCACATGAAAGCAACGCCTCGTTCGCATTCCCCGTCGATCGGCTACCAAAGAGAGGAATGTCTACGCCTCATTAGTTAACCACAACATGTTTTTTTCGGTTTGCCATATTCTTGCTCTAAAGGGCCCATCAACATTGCAACACTTTTTCAACCATGGAGGGACCAGAAGGGCACTAGAAGGGCACTCATTAAGTTAAGTTATCAAATTTTTTTGCATTAGAGGGCACATCATCATAATTGATTGTATGAAGGGGCACCCTAGAGGGCACCCAATCATTTTTTGCACGTGTAAAGGGCAGCCAATAAGGCACTTCCTCTAGTTTTCACCACTTTTCAGGGCACTTCAGCACGCTTTCTCAACCATGGAGGCATGGGGGGGGGGCGGTCGCCACTGATTTGGAGCATAACTCATTCAAGTTTTTCTAGGAACTTGGATCCCAAATGGACCAGGCTATCAGAACCATCCGTATGTGACTGCAAAGGCCATAACGCTTGAATCACAAAGTGTTCATTCTCATCAAAGCATCCATATGTTGTATTTCTGAACATACTGTATGTGACCTTGCACCTCAGTTATCAAGAAGGTACAGCAAGTTAAAACAGCAAATCTATTTTCTCTGTGACTTCACTCATCTTGATTGCATTACTGTCAAAGTACAGGCGCAGATTGAAGAGATTGTTCAGTATAAATAAATTCTCTCCAATTCTCTCATTTCCCACTAACAGCCAACACCTCTTGCTGAAATAAACCACAGACTTCCCCACTCCCATTCTATCTGTCTCTATAGAATTGCCTCATAATACATTTCTCCCTCAAGAGCTTATGGGCACCTTTAAAGGCACTTCCTGTCCTCTGAGACATAGAAAGCCTTAGGATGTAGAATTGAGTTAGCAGTCTTAGGGGGAACCACAGCAGGGATTGCAAACTATGTGCCTGAGGGAAGGAGGTAGAGTGGTCAGGAAACTACCTGCAAACCCTTTATGGCTGCTGTGATTTATGGATTATGAGGTTTTAATGGTTTGCTGTATACGCCAGCAGATTTTTCCTGGGGAAGGGACTTTGTATCTTACTACATGACCACAGGGATGCAAAGACAAATGACACCTCCATTTTCCTTCAGAAAATGAGGTCAACCACACTTTCCCTGAGTTTCTCATACTTGTACTAAAAAGAGCTTATGACACATGATGTCTTGGTTTATTTTAATGAATATCAAGTTCTATGAAACATGTATGACCAGTTTGATGTAATATGCTGAATTTCCTGTCGGCAGTGGTCAGATTTTCAGCATTATTCTTTGTTGGGCCAAGATTTTACATGCGTGGTGTAAATTCAAGCCTGCATGTTTTCACTGTGACACACATGATGTCACATTGCCATCAGCAAGTTTGGGCTAATAGAAAAACAGCAGCTTATTATTCATATGCAAATTTAGGTTTTGTGTTGCACATTAAGGAGATGCTATATCGATTACCCATGCAAAATAAATCAAATCAGATTCTCTTTATTGATATTGCACGAAATTGAAGTAGATTCTGATGATTCTAGAAGATGATTCTAATGAGACATAAATGTGTTTTAGTCAATTTGAGGTGTACTTTTTCCATTTAAGTAAAGTGGATGATATTATTAATCTGGTAAATATGTGAGACATCATTTCAGTGCCAGAGTACCAAGACTGTATTCTACAGATATGGAAAGCACAACATAAAGAATAAAGGTGACTAGATTAACTAACTGTGGCAAACAAAAGTCTAATTTTTCCTACTTGGACTACCTACTCTAAATACCTTAACAACAATAAGTGACACCAGTTTCTAACCTTGTGTCTAGCCCAGAAAGATACTACGTGATGCTCAAAATACAACCTGCTCCAATTCACCAACAAAACTAGTTGTCAGACTGACAAGTAACAGAGAGAGAGAAAAAAACATAGTTATAAGCAACTGCAAAACCAGGAAGAGACTGATACAGGAGCTGAGACCGTTATATAAGACAGGAAAGCTTCTGATTGGCCGACGGAGGGGAAGTAGTTATGGGTAGGAGGGCCAACTGGAGAACTGGTTGAGGACACATTGGCGAACGGTTGAAGGAAGCTGGAGCTGTGATAGCAAAACTGGAGAGGAGAGCATATGGAGTAAGATAGCTGTCATAAAGATGTGTGCATGATTCTAACCATTCATATTCATAATGTTAAACATTTGTTTGTCAATAAAATAGTTGTGCACAAAATTCTGCTTTCATATAGGTGAGTCTGATAAATAGCTTTCAGATTTATACTCGAATAAAAACTTTCCTAACCCAAATAATTGATCAGACTTGCGTATTTGAAAGCAGAATTTTGTGTACAACTATTTTATTGACATACAAATGTTTAACATTACGAATACAAATGGTTGGAATCATGCACACATCTTTTTGATGGCTATCTTACTCCCTAAAAGGATGCAAAGAAAAACGCACACAAAACACACAGAAGAAACATGTTGGAATGTAACAAAAACAAAACCCCTCTCTCTCTTATACTCTTCTTGCCATTCACATAACTATAAATAACATTCTAGGTAATGCATCAGCTAACACATTATCCATACCTTTCTAATGCCGCATGTCTACCCATCAGAGGCAGTAAGGTGCTGGTTATACATGCGGGCCAGGAATTTAAGGGGGCTGTGGTCAGTTTCGACCAGCACAGGCATTGAACTGAACAGGCATTCACCCACCAAGGTGGTGCGAAACTTAGGGGTGATGATTGATGACCAACTCACCTTTTCCAGTCATGTCGCCTCAGTCACCCGGTCATGCCGCTTTGCACTTTACAACATCAGAAAAATCAGACCTTACCTAACTCAACATGCCACTCAACTCCTGACACAGACTGTTGTCATCTCAAAACTTGACTACTGTAATGCCCTCCTGACAGGCCTGCCAGCCTGCTCAGTAAAACCGCTTCAGATGATCCAGAACGCGGCGGCGCGTCTGGTCTACAACCAGCCTAAAAGGTCACATGTCACTCCGCTGCTCATTGAGCTCCACTGGCTACCTGTTGCAGCCCGCATCAAATTCAAATCTCTAATGCTGGCCTACAAAGTTGTCTCCGGTACTGCTCCTACCTACCTGAACGCCCTGATTCAGACATACGCTACCTCACGACCGCTGCGCTCTTCCAATGAACGGTGCCTGGCTCTGCCCCCCGTTGGTCCAAGGCAATCCAGACTCTTTGCACTTCTTGTTCCCCGCTGGTGGAACGCACTACCAGTTCCTACCAGAGCAGGGGCGTCCCTCTCTACCTTTAAAAAACTCCTGAAGACCCAGCTCTTCAGAGAGCATCTTCTCTCCTAGACCACATGATAAGCCTACTCCTCAAAGAATTGTCACTAGCACTAATAGCTCTTATTGCACTATAAATGTAAATGTAAATGTAAATGTAAATTAACTACATTACATTACATTACATTACATGTCATTTAGCAGACGCTTTTGTCCAAAGCGACTTACAATAAGTGCATTCAACCTGATGGTACTAGACATAGACCATAGGAATCAAGTAAGTAAGAACTAGACCCCAAAATATAATAAGGAAAGCAACAGTGCCTGGTGTCCTTTTTAATTGTTGAGTGGTGTTTCTACAGAAATCATTCCTAGAGAAAAGAGTGGCCAATGCTGCTCGTGTCTGCACCAAGGTTATTATAGTTAACGAAAACTAACGAAAACTAGAATTGAAAAAAACATTTTTGTTAAATGAAATGAAAACAAAAACCGAGAGTTTAAAAAAAAAGATAACTAACTGAAACTGTATTGTGTGGTTACAAAACTAACTAAAATTATAGTGAAAATGTCCTTTGTTTTCGTCTTTGTCAACTTTTTTTCATACATAATCCAGTGTTTCTATTTCTCCACCGCTGAGTGTGTGTATTCCTGCTTTGTGGGCTTCCAGTAGAAGCGTGAGTGAAATTACCGTAATGACATCATATTGGCTGTAAAGAGAAACTTCTCAGCTTTAAGAAAACATTGGAATTTTTCCAATAGTGCAAACCATTTAGTTATTATGGTAAATGTGTCTAAAACTAAAATTAACACTAAAAACGAATAAAAACTAAACAAAAACTATGCATTTTCAAAAACTAAAATAAGACTAGAAAACTCACTCTAAAAACGAATTAAACTAACTGAATTTGAAAACAAAAATTCACAACAAAATGAAAACTAATGAAAAATCCCAAACTTTAATAACCTTGGTTTCGACCAGCACATGCATTGAACTAGACCTCAAAATATAATAAGGAAAGCAACAGAGCCTGATGTCCTTTTTAATTGTTGAGTTTCTACAGAAATCATTCCTAGAGAAAAGAGTGGTCAATGCTGCTTGTGTCTGCACCGGTGTGTGTGTGTGTGTGTGTGTGTGTGTGTGTGTGCGTGTGTGTGTGTGTGCGCGTGTGTGTTGATTGTCGCTGTTCTTCCCATGTTGCTGATATGCGTGTGTTAGACTCCTTTTTCCATATAGCAATATGTAGGGCTTTGGTTAATGCAGCTTTATTTTGTGAGTGAGGCATTGAACTGTTTTGAGCACCACATGCAGAAACATAAATCTGCACATTCGTTGCGAGATTATCTCTCTTGTTAATTGTTCAAATGGAGCAAGAAGTGTATTCATCCTTTCAATAAGGGCCATACTGGTGGTAACAGTAGGCTTTGACATTGTTACACATCCACCAACAGTGGAGCTTATAGCCATGTTTTAAATCATATTAAGCATGAATCATTCAAACATGCCATTTTTAACACTCCTCCATTGTTGGAGTGCAATCTCAACTGTATCTGATTAAACAGCCTGCTTATTAAAGGAAAGCAGTGTGGGAAAATATTATTATATTCTTGATATTTGAAAGCATTAAACATTTACAGCACAGTAATTAAAAAATAACAGGACCAGACAACCCAACTGCAGGGGTTATAATGTGTATTTGCATGATACTATCTGACTGGCTATTTTCCAATCCACTTACTTCTTTGAAGTTTCTGTCACTGTCCACTGTAAAAATGTCTGACGATTTTACGGTGAAAAACTGCTAAACCATGACAGTAAAATACCGTAAAATGATAAATGGGTTAATTCAGTTTCAGTAACAATGAAACACCGTAAATGTATATATCAGCCAAAACATTATTTTTTACAGTTTTGTTTTTTGAAAAGTACATTACTCCACTGTAAAATACACTGTAATATCTATTTAATGTAATATATATACAAGCCACCACTGTAATTTTTGCATTTATCTTTTTGAAAAAATACTTTTTCTCACTGTTAAATGTACTAAACACCATATCTCTAACAGAAATATACTGTAATATTTAATGGTAAAATCTATAAAGTAATTTCCTGTCAATTATATGGCAGAACAGCGTTTCTTTTGATGAAAAAACTTTTATATATGCAGTAAAAAATGGAATAATATGGCAATCTTAAATGTGAAATCAACAATGCCAATATCATTTTACCGTAATATTAAAAAAAAGGTTCTACTGTATTTATTACGGTAAAGTTCTGGCAACCACAGCTGCCTGTTTTACTGTAAAAACAACAGGGTTTTTTTAACAGTGTCCTGTTATGTCTGATGTCGCGAATTCGCCTGTAACCACTTCCAGCCCTTTGATCATGTGAGACTGAATTTCTGTATAAAAGTGTAAGAGTTTCTTTTCTCGGGAGAGAACGCTGACTGACTTCTCTGCACAAACTAACTAAAAGGTTTGATTAATTTGCTGCATTTTTTTCAGAGACTTAGAAACACTCAGTATTTTGGGAAGAAACTGTACCTTCACCAGTCTCTTGAATAGTGAATAGTGGATGATAATCCCTCCAAAATGAATCCAGAATCCATGTTCATTCAGATATCTTGAGGTCAGAGCTGAGAGATGTGTTTGAATGGCGAACGTGCTACGTTCCACAAGCTCTCTTACCTTTTTTGGGCTAATTTAGGCTAACCTCTGACTGTTGAATAATGAAGGATATTCAGGATGTTATCCATGCAATCCCTTTCATTTTGAGAACATCTGTATGCAGATGGACAATCCTACCCAGTTAAACCGTTTTAGCCTCATTCTCAGAGAGGTCAGTGCGTGTATTACCAGCTGATACAGGCCATCTAAAGGACAGATCACCGGCTATATCTTTTGAGGATTTTGGGGCAGGCTACACACTGTTCTGTTTCAACCTGGAGCCTGATAAAGGGTTTTCAGGAAATGTGGTGCTATTTAACCCTTTGATGAACAACATGGGTCTATAGTGACCCGACTGAATAAAAACCCTTTTTGTATCACTACGCTTCTAATGCCCAACATGGGTCAAAATTTCATTTTGGGGTATTGTGTGTATAATTTTAAGGAAAAATTAATTAAATCAATTTAGAATAAGGCTGTAACATAAGAAAATGTGGAAAAAGTGAAGTGGAGTGAATACCTTCCAGATACACTGTATGTGTGACAAAATGATACATAAACATGTTAAATATATTAAATATGAGTGTTTGGTCTCTCTTACTGCTAAAGTAACTATTTGAAACAAAGTACTATTATTATAGTATTAGGTCATTTAATTTTAAATCAAATTTGGATGAATGAGTCATTTTTGACCCATGTGTGTAAAATGTATGTTATATTACAAAAACTATTTTTCTTCGTAAAGTATGAAAGGAAAAATGGATATAATGATCGATTGTAATAAAAAAAAATACATTCAAAGAATACTTGGACTATATTTATTTATAAAATAAATTGATTTTAAAAGATAAAACAAAGAAACACACAGCCAGCATTTAATAACATGGGAAATGAATGCAGGTCATTTTTGACCCATGTTGTGCATTGGAAGGGTTAAAAACAGGCAACATCAGGTCTGAAGTCTGTTTCAGAGCACCTCCATCTGATATGTTATTCTCTTTTTGATTATTGGAATATAAAAAAAAGAAGACAAGTACTTCTGGACGTCTACTAAAGCAATATGAAAACTCTAGAATTAACTAGTATGGTTACAGACAATGTGACCAACTCACAAAACACAATGTCTGTACATTCCTCGCATGTTTATTGTAAATAAATCTGTTTACCATGCCTGGTGAGCACTGGCTGGCTATTTATAGCACAAAAGACAAACATGGATATTTTTTTGACAGTTTTGGCAACCCTGCCAACACTGATCAATTTCACCCAGATAAACAATCCTTGTGACAAACTGTATCGGTGTAGCTTGATTGGAAGGGATTGTGCTATAACATGCAGGCATCGTTGTAGCTTTCTTTCTGTACCATATACTCAAAGGGATGCCTTATACTGCCCTACAAAGTCTAACTGCAGTAACTACGCAAAAGGTTAAACTGTGAAAAACTGCTTTAAAGTTTTTTTAACGTGTTTTAACTGGCCAGCCAAATGTGTTATATGTAGATAAGTGATATGACACTTATTTCTTCTATGTATTGATGATGTAATTTTTATGCTAAACAATCATGATTTATTTGACCTCATACCCCAAAAACATAGTTACTGCATTGCTGTAATAAATGTAAATTATGCAAATTTAGACTTAATATTATAAAGACATGTTATATTTTAGTCTCACTTTTTTACTTAATCACTATCTAGATAATAATTTCCCTCTCAAATAAACTTATAATTTATATTATTTTTATGTTTAAATTAGTATATTTATCCAAATCAGACCGTGGTAAGTGCAATTACTGCTTGATTTTGAGTTGGATTTTGTGGTTTTTATATAATTATTTCTCTGAAATATAGCAAAATTTAAATCTAAAACTTTGTCACAATATAAAACAAACATCAAGGAGTTCATTTTTAATTATAACTCAATTTGACCAAAAATTTAGTTACTGCAGTTAGATTTGGTAGGGCAGTATACACAACTGATAATCATGTACTAATGGACTAATGTGATTTGTCATGATGCTATGGTTTGTTTTTTCATGTGTGCAACTGGGAAATAATTTAATGTAACAATGATAATTCTGAATAAAAGACACATTTGAAAACATTGATTGATTCCGACACATTTATTTACATGTCAGCAGCATAACAACAAAATTACAATACGTATAAAATACATTCGCTGTGTCACTGGCACATTATTTAAGATGAATAAACAATTCATAAGAAAAAAAATGTTTTGTCATAGACCTAAATAATCTACCAGTCATCAGTGTCTGATCTTTGTGACCTAAATCCCTGTGACCAGGTGTCCTGAGAGGAGTGCTAAACCTGTGAGTCAGACAGGTCAGCCCTCCTCTAGCTGGCAGATAAACTCTCTTCACTAATTGTGTCCTGACCCCCTTTATATTCAGCAATACCCTAGTGCATATATGTATAGTTGGTAATAGATAAAAGCTCTGATCGGTTGTTTGTTAATATTAATCTCCCCCTGGTCAGCACATCATATTACATCTGATGCATGGGTCACTGCTGCCAAAATGTGTTCTGAATTGTTTCTGCTTCTATTGGGAACGTGGCTCAAAACCTCCACAACCAGATCCTTTAACCGGCGTCATTAACAGGGTTAGCTTAGCATCCTGACTAGTGCTGCCTGTATCAAGGTTATTATAGTTAACAAAACGAAATAACGAAAACTTGTAAAAAAAAAAAAAAAAAAACGATAACTGAAACTGTATTGTGAGGTTACAAAACTAACTAAAATTAAAGTAAAAAAATGTCCTTCGTATTTGTGAACTTTTTTTACACGTAAACCTTTTTGGTTGATATGAAATCTTTTTTGAATCTGGCACCCAACAAATACCAAATTGCAAAAAAACTAAAACTAATGAAAACTAAACTAAAACTAAGCATTTTCCAAGAAACTAAAAACTAATTAAAACTAGCAAACTCACTCTAAAAATTAATTAGAACTAACTGAATTTGAAAAAAAAAAATGAAAATGAAATGAAAAATCCAAAACTATTATAACCTTGGCCTGTATCGACACTTTCAGTGAGATAGAGTCAATACATACATACCAGCAAATTTATTAACCTTCTCATATGTTTCTCAGTCTGGAAGTTGCAACACCTCAACCATAGCCTTATGTGATGATGTGATGTGATGTCATATTAGAAGAGGATATAAAGCACAAAGCGGGTGCACTGCAAAAAAGGTGTGTCTAAAAACAAGATAAAAACACTAAATCTGATCTTGCTGTATGGACAGATAATTTACCTTGACAAGATTTCTTAAATTAAGATTATTAAATCTAGACACAAGCATGGTGTATCCTCAAATAAGAAATTAACTCTTAAAACAAGATAAATTAAAGCAAGCAGCGATTAACTGGCCCGAGCAGAGTGCACTGTTATTTGTTTCTTACCAACATAAAAGAAAAACTTTAGATTTAGAAATGTTAGATAATTTATCTTGTTTTAAGAGTTCATTTTTTATTTTAAGCGTACAATATGCTTATTTCTAGATTTAAACAATCTTAATTTAAGAAATCTTGTCAAGTGGAATTATCTGTCCATGCAGCAAGATCATTTCCCTCAGATTTAGTGTTTTTATCCTGTTTTTAGACACACCTTTTTTGCAGTGTGGTTCAGGGTCTTTCTTGTCTGATTTTCATGTGAGTTCTTCAGTTCTGCACATAAATGTAACTGTTTTGTTAAGCAGCTTGCTGAAATAAACTTCTCATGTTCAAACAATGCGGATTGATTATTGATGCTCAAATCATTTAATATAGCCAAAGGATTTTTTGGTCAAAGTTAAATAGATCAGGCAGCTAAAACGCTCAAATTTTCTTTAGCTTTCGCAACCATCTAGGTTCATGCACAGCCTCTCAAAGTATGCCAACACACACATGCAGTGTTAACAAATATATAAAGTAAGAAATGGTTTCACTTTAACTTTAGCAGATGCAAAATTCCTCTATTTTGAGCATGCGTTTGTACACCACAGTAGAAGACACCAACAATAGAAAAAAATGAATGAGGCTACAAACATCTAAACACCTTCCATGTCATAACGAGGTGGAGGAATGTCCACATCAGCCACCACTGTCAGAATTGAGAGTCTGATTTAATTTGTGCTAATAAGGGGAGGGGGATATTTAAATATATTCATTGTTAAACAGTGACAGAAGTCATAGAAGTGATGGACGTTTTCATTTCTGGGCCTGCTTTTGTTTTTGTTCATATTGTTTTACATTTGTATCATTGATTGTGGGTTTTCCAGTACATCTATCTCTTGAGAGTCAAGTACCAAAATGTAAAATGTCTAATGATGCAATGTAAGTGATTTGGGTGTCATTCCATATCAAATTGGAAATGAGTGTCTGATCATGGAGCCTTTACTATACAAAACTCTGAATGGCATGACTTTGTGACGGGGTGTGCTATAACTTTAACGATTTTAGCATTTGGCCTTAAACTTGCACGGTTCAGTGCTGCACTCAGTCCTTTAACTTGCCTTGAACACCCACAAGTACCAGCTCTTTTAGGGGCTGCAGAAAATGAGCAGAGCAGTCAAGCAAGTAACAAGTGAAAATGGAATTTGCCAAGAGTGGATTTGAGTGTGCAGTGAGTTTATTTAGTTGGAGCCAAACTCCCCTCAGAGTGCTTCCTTTTATGGATGATTTTGTTCTCAACATCATCTCAGAGCTGATTTTTTTTTTAAAGTGCAGTAGGTTTTTACTGGATCCCAAAAAGGAGCACACAGCACCTGCTGCTGTCTGCTGAGAGATGTTGGAGCTCAGCACCATGTTATCATGAGGTCACACACACACACACACACACACACACACACACATGCACACACACACTTTGAGTTATTGTGAAAGAATGCTTTGACACAAGTCTGCTCCAAATCTTTGGGAAACAGATTTTTCTCTCCAGTGTTGCCCATGCTTTCAAAGGCACTCACCGCTGTTAAATATGTGTCAGCATTTTAAAAACATCTTCCAGGGCACCCACAGGGGGAAAAGTAAAAGCATGCATGGAATCCCAGGGAATAATCAGAGTAAAGGGCTAAAGCCTTAAAGCCCGTACACCTTGCCAAATTGAGCAGCCCTTCAGGCTGCAGTGTGTGTGACATCACCACAGGAAGGATCTGCATGGGGAAAAAAATCCAGTAACAGTATTTCTGTCCAAAACATGCAAAGTTTGTCATGACAGTGTCACGGGAGTAAACTCAGACACAAGCTTGTTTCAGTAGAGTAGTATCCCAGACAAATCTGCATATCCTAGCATTAGTTGATTTGAGAGGCCACTGAACCAGACGGATCTTCCATGTTGCAGGACATTTTAAGCTATGGTAGATCAGTAAGTATTTAAATAGTCACACCTTGTTTCGAACTTTTTGCTATACTCCAGTTCCTTGACACCTTTCCAAAACATGGATCCTTTTAATGTTCAGCTATCTTTTCTTTGGAGATTTTTTTGGCGTTGTTAATGAGTCTTTGTGTGTCTTTGAGCAAACTCCTATAGTGAAAAAACTCATGTCATTTTGATCCTTCTTAAGTTTTTTAAAGCATAATTTCTCATTCTAATTTCTAATGGCCTTTAAAATAGCACCTGACATCCAAGACTCAGTTCTTTGCTTTATTCTGATGGTTTACAGGGGGCTATGGTATTTGAAGTAGCTTAAAGACAGTTATATCCCTTCTTCATCACAATTCAAAACTTCAGACCAGTTTAGAGTTTTTAACGGCTCACATAGAGCAGAAGGACTGTAATTCTTAAGGGATCTGAATGAAATTGTGTTGTGACATAGAGAAACATCCTCAGATATTTAGAGTGATGGATAAGGAAATGGTTATTTACACCACTTCTGAAGATGTTCATCGGATTGGACACAAGTATTAGGTCAATAATTGTTCTGGTAGTAGATGTAACTCTGGTAGGATGACAAATTAACTGATGTAGGCCAAACAGCTGAGGTTGAGGTTGGTGAATTTTCACAATTCAGTAAAAGCAAAGAACAGCAGTCTCAAGAAATTCAATTAATACCTTGCATAGGTCCTTATCTCATCAATTTATTTTGTGATGGACTGCAGATTGGCAGGTATTATAGCAGGTATAGTCATGGTCTGGATTTGCCGCAGTCTCCTCCTGATTCCCCACTTTCTTTGCTTTTTCCTCCAGCTTGTTGATCATCTCATCTGCCAGTGTTCCAAAGATCCAGAAGTGTGCCTCAAGCAGGTTAGCACAGGTCAGCTCACACTGCTTCAATACTCTATCCTGTACATATGTTTAATGGTTGCACATACAAACAAAGCCTGATAATGAATATAATTATCTCTGCTGTTTGTTCAGACTTGAATGCCCTCATACTATTGTGTTCATGCATCTTGGGAGAAACTACACTGTTGCAAATCGTACAAACAAACCCAGTTTGTTACAAGCAGCATGCGAGTCGCCAGCTGAGATTTGCCATTTGGAATCTCTGTGTGAAAAATGCTTCTGACTTTGACTGTGACTTTAGATCATATTTAATAACTTCTGCCAGTCAGCTACATACACGAGGCAGTGTTGTTTTTCTTTTTTGTCATGATTAATGACTTGCCTGGTTCCTGAATTTGACCAGAAATTTAGTCCTTACTCCTATTCACTTGATGACACACACACACACACACACATAGACACATGCACGTCCCTCCTCTATCCCCAGGCAATACATCCATATCAATTTAATGCAAGCTGACTTTCTAATTACGCTAATGGCCTGAGCCAGAGCCAGGAGGAATGTATTATTCAGACAAAATATATTTTTCAACGTTCTTCAGAGTGACTGATCATGTCCTAAGGATGGCTGCTGGTGCATTGAAACCATTGGTATCAATCTATTTTGATTTAGGAGCTCTGGTCAGTGAGATGTTTGGAGGCTGCCATTCAAATGCTTTTTACAAACCCTGTCCATCAGTCGTATGAATGGAAAAAAGAAACATGGATCAAGTACATCTGTTATTTTGTATCAGTTGCTCTGTAATATAAAACTACAACTAAAGACAACTTCAGACAAAGTGGAGGGAGGCTAATGTTATTTGCTTTAGTTGAGGCATGTTCCATCAATACATGACATATCAATACATGATATATCATTGATTGTGTGGTATAAGGTTAAGCACATTGTGTTTTTCTATACTTGGGACTTAGATGCAGATGAGATCACATGTTATGACAAATGAATGACTTTCACATACTATATCTACATACAGAAATACATTTACAGGTTAACCTAAAATAACAATGTTGACAACCCTTTCACACAGGACACAAACTGTAGTCTCCTGTGTCACAGTCCTGTGTTTATTCATCCCATCCACCACATGGCCCACCCCAAACACACCTTTGTGTCCTTTATATGACTTCGCCTCTGTCACACCACGGTGAGGTGGTGTTTTATTTTGTGTTCCGGTCTTGTTATTTCCTGTTTTATTTTGACATAGTAACTCTCCTCTCGTTTCAGGTCACTTGTCCTTCCCCGTGTGTCATCTGTCTGATTGTCTCCCCTAATTACTGATTGTGTTCACCTGGTGCTCTCTTCCCTCCATGTGTTCCAATAGTCTGTGTTTTCCCTTGTCTTGGTCCAGTGTGTTTGACCTTGTCACCATACCAGCCACTTATCTCCTTCTTGCCACAGCTTGTCTTGTTAGAGTGATTTTTCTTTGTAATTTATTAGTTAAGCGCAGTTCTTAGTTTCATAGTTTGAGTAAGCCGTTTTCTTTTTCCTCCTTTTGGAGTGATTTTATGTCCTCTATTATTTTCCCCCTTTTAGTCCTGATCCAGTTTTTCATAGTGTTTTAGTAGAATCTTTTATTTTTCCTATCAGGTTTTGTACCTCCCTTTTGGAGCGTTTTCTGTTTGTAGCTGTTTTCTCTGTTTAGTTTTTACTCAGAGTCAGGTGTTTCATAGCCCTTTTCTTTCACTCTGTGAGGATTTACCCTGCTGCATTCTTTGAATAAAGAAACTTTGAAGTTCACCTGCTCTGCATCTGAGTCCTGACTTGAGCCCGGCCTGACAGCCTCTTTTACTCATTTCTTCACATCAAAAATACTGCAGCCACTAGAAGCCGTCACCTTTCAACAAACTGCTTACAATTACGTGGGTTGTCTTCAAATAATAGTGCATCACTTTTGAGTCTAGTATTAGGCTTGGGCACCAACAACCGGCTCCAAATTAGAACTGCTTCCACAAGTCAGATTCCAAAGGAATTATTAAAAAGTTAAAGTGCGGTTCTGCTAATCCCTTCCTAAACATTAACTATACTGGTATCTATCTATAACGAACAAAAAGACGCAAAAACAGTTTTGTCCCTGCAGGCATTACACTGAGGAACAAGTCATAGCTATGCTTTGCACAGGTGTTTATTTATTGTTGTTTTTATGTATGTATTTACTATTTCTATATATACATTTTAGTCTTTACGTTTTTACAACCTAAACAAGTTATACTTTATTTTGCTGTTTTATTTTTATTTTATTTTTCTGTCTTCTTTTCTTGCTATTCTTATTTTAGTTCACATCAATATCTAAGTATAGTTTGGACCTGTAAGAACTTTTAACTTTTTTAATTTTTAATTCAATTTTAATTCATTTTTATTTAACTTGCCATTTCTTAACTCCCACTGTCTTAAGTTGAATGATGTGTGCTATGTGCCTCTTTTGTGTGTGTATGAGGACTCTATACTGCAAACAAAATCTACCTCTGGGTACAAATAAATAAATTTGAACTTAGACTTTCTTGACGAAGACTCTTTGCTAAGTGATACATTTTGTTTTGTTTAGGCACTATGGGAAGATTAATAATAGTTGAGTAAAGTTTTCTTCTCTGCTATAGCTGATGACACAGCTGTTTGTTTAATCTCAGTTGGCCAGAGGCGCAACCACACACCTCCTACAGAGACATCCTGTTTTTTCAAGTATTGTCATGATTTTAAGCTGGGCGTCCTGACATATCTCTAAAACACCGTTCTTTGCCTGTTAAAACCCATTTCCAGCCCTTAATGTCCCGATTTACTGATACAGTATAAATGCTCCTCTTCTCTTTTGATCTTTTTCAAATACAAAGTCTCTTTTAGAGAAACTAAGGTACTGCATTCTCTGTCATGGTTGGAGAGCAGGTGTGCTTGCAGATGAATGTGAAGGTCAGTTGGTTTGTCTGGCCTGATTAGCACGAAACCATTTTTCTAACTTCTGCTGCTGAGCACACAATTTTCTAAGTAGTACAACATGCTCTCAAAAAGCCACAGAATGAGGATACATGTAAGCTTGTACTGGGTCAGCATCACTACAGGGTGCTAAACATTTTTAGTCAAATTTCTTTGAGCAAATTTCATACAAACAACTGTTATTTGTTGTTGGCTTAGTAGTAGTAGTTTTTTTTCTTTTTAAATAAATTAAATACAATAAAATAAGTTTTATTGCATGCAAACACTTACGTACCAGTTAAACTAAGCCTCACAAACAGACTGCACAATTCTCACTCAACCACTTGAAAAGAGGGAATTTTTGTAGTTCGGTAACAAGTCAAAAAATAGACTAAATAATACAACACATCAAAGTGCTTCATAAGCAGAAACAACAGAACAGCACTGGCAGAAACTGTAAATGGCCAGCCAGAGGCAGCTAGCCGGTCAGGAGCGGCTGACTGACCAGCTTCAATAATATCCCTTTTTTCTTTGTGGTCTCTAGGAAAAATGAAAGTGTCTCATTCATATTTCATTGTCTGTCTCTTGGCCCTCCTTTCCAGGCGCATTCCCTATTCCCAAGGTCCCTTTTTGTTATTTTACGTCAATATACCAGATGCCCTTCCTTCCCTCATTACGTGACCTGCTGATCAGTCTGGCCTTAATTTGATCACCTATCTACCTGGAAGCTAGTTACACAATCATAGCAGGCTAGATGAAGTGAAAGCTACAAACTAGCCTGAAGAGTCACATCATTCAGTTGCCACTTCAAGTCTATCAAAACGCACACAATTATTACATTTTATGACAATTATTTCAAGAAACTTGTCCCTGCCAGTGCACATTGAGGACTGATGTTGAGGAGGAGGTGACATTAGCTTTCTGCCACCTGTAGATAAAGCATCTGGGTCACTTTAAACTAGCTGCTGGTTTATCTGGTAGGGACCAGGTTCTTGGTTTTATCTGCATTGTTTTATTGTCACTGACCCAGCACAGTGGAGCATTTTCCCTGCAAGCTCACCCCCTCTCTTCCTAACAAATGTCTTGAAGTAGAAGGCACTGCCAAAATATGATTGTTATAGCAGCTTTCAGCTTGCAAACTGTAGTTTTATTCAACTAAATTTTTAGCTTAATTGGTTTATTCACAAACGGCCGTTTTCAGTTCACTTAGAGAGCAGAACTGAACGATTGGCCGTGTTTCAGCTCAATGAGTTCTGATATATATAAGCAGATGTAAGACAGAGACACATTCATAGAACAGAGACACAATCATAAAGATACTTCCAAGGTTATGGGCTCGGAGGGAGTGATCAGGAGAAATGTGCGTAGATGGTAATCCTTCCACAGGTTCTGACAGGAAGCTGTAGCACCAAGAGACTAAGGACTTCTTAGAGTCATCAAGGGCGGGCCGAGTCTAAACCATGGTGCCGCCCCAACAGTTTCAACCAAACAGATAGTTGTACATTCACATTATAAAACTCTGTGTAACAGTAAGTCAGCATCCTTTCTCTGACGGTGGTTGCTGCGAACTGTCTTACAGACTGAGATTTCTGAACAGATAAAGGACCGTGTGCATGCTAACTCTTTCATTACTGGCTTAATACATAGTTAAAAGATTATTACTCTCCTCTCATCTGTTCTGGTAAAAAACGAACGCAACACAATCGATCGATTTTAAAAAGGTTGGATTGTTTGCAGCCCGAACGATTGTCGTATTGAGGATTGTTAACCGACTTCTACTCAGGGTTACAAAGATGGGAGTGTGTCTATGTTCCCCGAGTCCTATGTTCCCCTCTTTGTATGAGACTGGGGAACATAGGACCCTTTTTCCCCTCTTTCCCAAAAAGGGTCCTATGTTCCCCAGTCTGTTACTTTTTCCAACATTATTGCCAAATTCCATGGCAAATAGGCCTATGTAGGCCTACGGGCTGTTTGACGCACATATGCAAATAACCTAACCCTAACCCAAATAACCTAACCCTAACCCTAAAATGAAAAAGCTAAGCCTCGATGCAAGACAATATGATTAGGGGTGGGAATATACAAACATGAGTAATCCTAGATTTAAAAAGCCAAAAAATGAACTGCAAAGTAAGCAGAATGTAGCTGCTGTGCAAATGTAAGTTTTGTGTTGCTTGAGCTAAGGTGGGCCATGTGACGGAAGGCCTGCTGGCCATGCTGAGAGTCTACCGTAAAGATTGATAGATTGTGGGGAACATAGTACCCTTTTTCTGGAAAAGGATCCTATGCTCCCCAGTATGTATTGCTACAGGGGAACATAGGACCCTTTTGGGGAAAAAAGGGGAACATAGGAGCTTTTTTGGGAAAAACAGGGAACATAGGACCCAGGGGAACATAGGGATGACTCACAAAGATGTGGTTCATAAACCATACAAAATAGCAATCTAACCAGAAGTTCTTGCAACACCTCCCCCTGGACAAAATGTGGAACAGACCAACAGAGAGTACAACAGTATGCACTTAAGTGCTATGATTCCTATGATACATTTGAACTACCAAGGTGTTTTAGATGGTGCTCATTTTCTTATCCTCGGAATGACAGATTGATCGTTTCTGATTGATCGAGAGTGATACAGTGTAATATACAGACATCCAAAAAGGTGCAGTACGGACATTATTTTCGATTCACACCATTTGACAGAGTATTTGTACCTTAATGTTTTGAGTGCAAAGCCAGGAGAGACCTTATTTCATACGATCATTACTTCCGGGAAGAAGCTGACAGTTTAATTATTTTTAAAATGATTTAGAACAAATTATGCTCCCTTGAAAAGATGTATGAGCTGAAATGAGTGTTAGTTGAGGTTAAGAATGTTGGCACCGTGATTCAACTCCGTGCATTGGACACTGATGAAACAGCAGCAAATAAATTGGCACTGATGGAAGTAAGATGGCCTGTCTGAGAGCCAGCACTTTCATTATTAGCATTCACACTCTTATTTCTCTCTCTCTCTCTCTCCCTCGCTATATATAAAACAGACACCAGTGGAGTACAATGGGTCAGTAAAATCAATACCACCTACAAATAACTTTTCAGTTGGTAAAGAAGCATTTATTCTTGAGAATGCACAATAGTGATGATGTCTTGATTTCTATTAATACTAACACATAATCCATCCATAGATCCTCAACAACATGCAATCACAACATTGATCAAGGCCTGCCGTAGATAGGGGCTGGTGGACAGCAGCACTAAATACTAATTAATTTACAAAGTTGAGATGCTTAAAGAGGAGGGGTGGGACCTTGACTGGAGATATAGATGGTCTTTTGCAATTATGTAATCCTAATTAGCAAAAACGGGTCACTGACACTTATTGTAGCAGAAAAGATATGAGTTGGCATTAAGACCTCAGGCATCTGGACTCTAAATCCTTGCTGAAATAATGATGCAATGTACAGAGTGCATACATTTCACATTCATTTCCCCACAGGGACTTTGATTACTAGCCATGAAATTTTAATGGTGTGAATTAGAATAACAATGAGCTCTGGCACTATAAAAGATCTATATTTTAATAGAGAGTCAGTCTTGTTACAGCTTTGTTGTTAAGTAATTGTGTTTTAATCTGGAGTTCCTCGTGAAATACAATATTCCACTTTAGGCAAATTTCATTATCGGGAGAGGTTGCTCTGAACCTACAGACTTCAAGGGTGATAGTGAAGTGTTTGTCCAGGGTTTGGTGTGATATGGGAAATAAAAGACCATTGTTCAGACTTATAGCATGATATTGATGTGAATGATATTGCACATTAGGGGTAGAACAGTACATGTATTCATACCAAACCAACACGTACAGACGTCACGGTTTGGTGCATGAATATAGATGGTACCCATCACATGACTATTTTTAAACTTCCTCTCAAAGGGAACCCTAACAGTAGCGGTCAGCCATGCAACCCGCTGCTATATTAGGCTTTATTGTTTTAAATTCTCATAAAATTGTTTAATAACTACTTGCGATTCACTACAGCGTGTACATTTAGCACCACTCTTCACTTCAAAACAATGCCAGCATGGTGAGAAATGTGCCTATCTGTCTGTATCAGAAAGAAAGAAACAGAGAGATCGCCTCCTGTTTCCAGTCTGTTGCAAGGTTAGAATAGTTTTGGATTTTTCATCAGTTTTAGTTTTAATTTTGCTGTGAATTTTTGTTTTAAAATCCAGTTAGTTTTAATTAGTTTTTAGAGTGAGTTTGCTAGTTTTTGTTTAGTTTTGATTTTTGGAAAATGAGGGCTTCCGGGAGAAGGCGCATGTGAAATTACCATAATGACACTATATTAGCTGTAAAGAGCAACTTCTCAGATTTCAGAAAACATTGGGATTTTCCTGATAGCGCAAACCGTTTAGTTTAGGAAAAGCTGTCAAAAAATGATGCCTTAAATAAAACATACAAGAAGCCTTATTCTCCTTTACAATAATTAGTTACATGTTTACAATCAGGTAAGCAAACTTATTATTTTAAGACCAATGATTAAGATTAGTGATGATGGAATAGTGGCCTTAAAATGTGTAAAACAATTTTATATCATGATATCTGTAAGGATGTGCTACTTTTGTCTATAACCCTGTGTTTTCCTGGTGTTTCCCTGCCCTTCGTGTTCTGTGTTTTTTTTTTGTCTGTCTTCCCTGTCTGTGCAGGCTAGGCGTGGCTGACCTACTTCTTCAACCACTCCCTCATTAATCCTCACCTGTTCAGCTTCCACACCTGCCTCTCATCACCTAATCAACCTCCTGCAGCATTTAACTCCGGTTCACCCTTCCAGACTCTGCCAGTTTGTAGTTGTACCTCACATGGTAACTTGCCGCACCGGCTCCCAGAAGAACTTCTAGTTTATTCTAAAGCCTGATTTCCACCGGGCGCGGAACGACTGCGCCCCCTTTCAAAATAAAACACAATACTCAGTCCATGCAGCCTAAAACTACTTCACATCAACATTATGTTATGACCGGGGGAATAAGATCAGCAATCAATCAATCAATCAATCAAAGGGTCTCAGTGGGTCGGAGATATGGACGCTGAGAGACTGATTGTCGAAGTGGAACAGCATACAATCATTTATGACATAACATATTGTTTTTCTAAGGATCGATGGTCAGATTAACAGATCTTCCATGTCAGAGAAGCAAAGTAACCTGTTTGTTGTTGTTGTTTACTTTATACACACAGTTTATCACGGGATCTCGAGGTCTCCCGTATGTTCAGGATTATCGCGTTTTCTCGTTATCTTGCGTGTATACGGCTGGCTCGCTATGCTGCCGTTCCGTGCCTGGTGTGAATTGACGCAGGGCAGAAGACGGAGCAAAACCGCGGCGCGGCTGCCCTCGTCATCCTGCCTTGGAATTTTCCTCCTGGATTTCTCCTGTTTTGTCTGTTTGTGTCTTTTTTTGTGCTTGGCAGATAAAGCCTACTAAATCTACTCCTGTTTTTGGGTCTGCTTTGTGGGTTCAGTATTCTGCTGGGCAGTAGCCCTAAACAATATCAAGTTGAAATGTTCAGAGTGATTGTTAGAGAGGTCTTTGCACCTGAACCACAAACACTACTACTTCACTGTGTTGCTTGCATAGACGAGGAATGAGAGGGATCTATTGGCACTGACTACACACTTCAACCTGACTGATTCATGTTAGCATTAACTGGGATGTTCATTTTGGCTAGCAAAAAACATAAACAAAATGTACATTACTTACCTCAGAAAAATGAACAGCGACTCCTTGGAGTGTCTGTTAGTCCAACCAAACACTGAACAAGACACACTTACTGAACAAAACGTTCAAATAAACTGTCATTAAGTGAAAATACAGTGAAAGGGTCAAAGTTATGTGACCAAACTGCTAAACGTCCTGTTTTATATCTATATAACGTTATATATAACTTTATTGACACGTTGCCGTGGATACGCATTGTTCTGCTTCTCTCCTGATGACGCTCGCCTTTTTAGCCACCTGTCAATCAAAGGTAGCCACGCCCCAAATAATTTGATTCTTTATCTTCTATTTTCTTCTAAATGGGGCCATTATTAGAACTATTAACATCAAATTGTCTTGAAGAAGATTTTTTACTAGTGATTGAGACCATAGTGTTGTCCTAAAAAAAATTTTCTGAGGTAATAAATCAAGTGAGAAGTTTTCTCATTTTGCATTGAAATGAATGGAAAATAAATGGTTTGCCTCCCTGCCCAGACCCGGAGGTTGCCGCCTGGTTGCTTGTGATCATAAATCAAGTGGCATCCTGAATAAATGTTGTGTTACATTTGAACCACGAGGGGCTTAACAGCAAATGACAAAGCCTTCTTAAAATAGCTGTGGGCTGATTCATTATTGTGACATGTGACTTGAAGATGTTTGCACATAGATGTTTGTGCTGTGTGTTATCTTTTAACCATATTCAGTAGGTCAGAGTAACAGTGGGATAATCCTAGCTGACAGGGCAGCAGAGCAATTTGAACCAACGTGCCAGGCTATTATGCAACACAGGGCCATAGCTCAGCACCAGAAGCTTTGCACTTCTCTCTTTTTTTCCTCTAAAGTGCCTGGGTGAGAGAGAGAGACACATCTAATTAGAATCTGTTTTGACATTATCGTCTGATGTACTTCACCCAAATATGTTTGTATTTCATTCAGGAATAGTGTCTAGGGGGTGAACCAAAGTGGTGACGATATTAGCTGATTCTAATCTGAGCTTCAAACGCCGTGCTGTGCTTTCAACATGAACTATCAGAGGCACAACTTCAAGTTCAAAGGAGAAAAACTTTTCTTATCAAAATGTTCTCTGCTAAAATTAACTGAAAAAACATAAGGCAAGTATTTTAAAAGCTCTGCAGCAAACATGATGTCACAACAAAGGGATTTTTAGATGTGTAACGATGGGCTTGCCATTACCCCCTTATTTAGTATATTATTAGAATGAACTGAACCCTCCTATGGTCTATGTCTAGTACCATCAGGTTGAATGCACTTATTGTAAGTCGCTTTGGACAAAAGCGTCTGCTAAATGACATGTAATGTAATGTAATGTAACCCGCATATGAGATGCAGGGAAAAAAGGACATTTATTGATTAACTGTGTGAATTCAGGTGTGGGTTTCCAACATGGGTGGAGACTAGGGTTGTCAAAAGTATCGATACTCAAAAAAGTATCGATACTAAAACGTTGTATCCGGATACGATACTCATTTTCAAAAGTATCGATACTCCCCCGTCCCCCCTCCCGACGCCGAGCTGCCGATGCTGCGTCCTTCTCTCTCTCTGCCTGCACACACAGCAGGCTCCCCCCTCACCGTGACGTGCACAAGCAGTACTTCAAACTTGGTGAAACATCTTAAGGACCGACACCCTTTACAGCCTTTACAGTGAAGTTCGACAGGTTAGTGTCTTTCGTTTCAAACTGACCTATTACTGATGCTATCGTGGCCGGTGGCTCGCATTAATGTTGGCCGTGTTATTATTAGCCATTAGCCGCAGCTAGCAATTAAAGGCTGACATCACGTTAATGATTATAAGCAACGTAAATAAATAAATAACTCAGGCACGTAGTTTGCCCATATTACGGTAATTGACACAGTGTCAGTATACATAAGCATAGAGTTAATAAGTTTACATAAATGTTGGTGACTGAAAAGTGTTATTTTCTCTCTTGAAGTCCCAGAATGAAGCAGAGAAAAGTCGACCTGCAACCAAACAGCGACACACACAGCCAACTCTACTTCTTTTTTATCAAGCTTTCCTAATATTATGCACAGCATACAACCTCAAAATATTGTTCTAATTGTTATTGTTTATTGTATTTATTTATTTTTTTCACTTCCTCAGACCTGAAGCTTGTTATCATAGTTGCAGTTTCTTTTTGCATAACTGTTTTTATTATACATATTTAACCTGCAGTTCTGTTAATTTTAACATGTTGCGTTTTTCTTGTTAATTAAAATATTTCTGTTAAATTTTGGGGTCTTTATTTTTATCCTTATGGTATCGAGTATCGAATATTTTCCTGAGTATCGGTATCGAGTTGAAAATTTTAGTATCGTGACAACCCTAGTGGAGACACACGGCATGGATGCAGCGTCGGTAGCTTGTAGCCGGCTCGTTAGTCTGCTTGTTAACGGCCTGTATACAGAAAAACACAGACATGGACTCAGTACGCCAAGGGTAAAAAAATTGATCACAAAGTATAAAGGCTTATGCTAATTTAGCTAAAGTTAACGAAGCAAACTTACCACAACCTGCTGCTCGGTCTGCGTGAGGCGTAGGAGGTAGGAAGTGGGAGCAGGGGAGTTTGTGTAGTTGTGTAATAAATATGTTTATTCATGTATGTGTATTTTGTGGGTGTTTACTAAATGTATTTGGGTGTGTAAATTAGTGTTTATATTGTATATAGTGTGTCTATGGATGAATGTAAATATTTATGGTTTATTGTTAATTATGTAAATATGCAAAATACCTAATAATGGTTTAACCTAATTAGTCACGTGATGGGGAGTTTTTTATAAAAGGGAGAAGAATTGTTTGTTCATGTGGAGAGTTGTGGAGTATTGGTTGTTATTGAGAATTGGATTGAGAGTTATTTTTTTTTGTAAAGTGTTTGGATTTTCTATGTGTGGGAATAAACCCACAATCAACAACACCAGAAGAGTCATTGCACTTATATTTTTGAGATGGTGTCATATATTAATAACGTTTGAAAATAATAAAATAATAAATTTATCCACTTGCGGGAAGCTTGTCACACTGTTCATTCCTGCAGTCTCACTTCCCCAGTCATTTTCCACTCCACTTGCCAGCCACTCCCACCTCATTAGCCCAAGCCTAGTACCTGTGCACCCAGCTGCCTCTGATTTCCAATCATTTCACTATATAAGGTCCTGCCATAGTCATAGTCATTGCCAGATAATAATAATAATAATAATACATTTTATTTGTAAAGCACTTTTCATTGTTAAAAGCAATCTCAAGGTGCTACAGAGTACAACAAGATTAAAAACAGGTTAAAAGGCCAAAGCACAACGATACATTTAATAAAAGGCTTTTCTAAAAAAGGTTTTTAGGCCTTTTTTAAAAGAATCGAAGTCGAAGAAATAGAAGCAATCGAATCGAAGAAATAGAAGTCCTACCTAATGCTCGCGTAGAGACGCTGACGTGACGCTGCTGTAAGGTTACGCTGCTGTAACGTTACGCTACGTGCCCGGTGGAAATGCTCTCATTGATTAGAGTGTTACCTATTTGCAACGGCATACGCGACGCTGACGTGACGCTGCAGTAACGCGCCCGGTGGAAATCAGGCTTTAGTCCTGGGGGGGTGTAAGGTGTGTTTGTTTCCGGAGCGGAGGTTACGTGAGGAGGTTTGTGGTATGAGGAGTTCTTTGAGGTAGGGTGGGGCATTTCCATGGATGCACTGATGGGTGAGTAGGGATATTTTATAGTCGATCCTGGATGAAACAGGAAGCCAGTGGCGTGAGTGGAGGATGGGTGTGATATGGTCATATTTACGCACCCTCATCAGGACCCTAGCAGCGCTGTTCTGGATGTATTGCAGTTTTTGTAGGCTCTTGCTAGGAGTCCCGATGAGGAGTGCGTTACAGTAGTCCAACCTTGAGGAGATAAAGGCGTGGACCAGTTGTTCTGCATCTCACAGACTGAGTGTGGGGCGGAGTTTGGCAATGTTCTAGAGGTGGTAGAAGGAGGTCTTGCAGAAATGTTTAATGTGGGTGTCAAAGGTGAGGTGAGTGTCAAATTTTACACCCAGGTTGGTGACTGTAGATGACAGGGGGATGTTCTGACCAGAGAAGGTGATGTGTGTTATGGGAGATGACCGGACCTGGTGTGGTGTGCCAACTAGGATAGCTTCTGTTTTTGAGCCGTTTAGTTGAAGAAAGTTTTTTGCCATCCACGCCTTTATCTCCTCAAGGCAGGTGCTCAGTGTTGATGAAGATGATGACGGTGATGATGTTGATGATGATAGTGATGGACCAGTTCATAGTGTGATACATTCATGCAAGATTTTCCAGTGCTACCATTGGACTGCTTTTTGACTGTTTGACCTGTTAAACGCCTCAGCCTTCCATCCCCGACCACAAGTTTTGCCTCTGCCCCTCCTGGTTTGTCTGCCTGTTGCTGCAGCTCAACCACGCTAAGTGAGTTTACCTGTACATACTTACCTACTGGCTTTTTGATCCCTTTAAGCCCCCGTCCCACCTACAGCGTGTGTATGTTTGCATACCTACCTCGCTGTAGTGATGGTGAGACAAAGCCTCATGAAGCATTGAAGCTTTCCAACCAATTGGTTCACTCATGGACCGAAGCTTGATGGTGCTTCATTTGCTCTACTGCTCCATTGTCCACTTGATGGCACAGTAGAGAACCATGAGAGAACCAGACAGTGATTATACAGACAACGTGTGTTGTGAAGCTTTGAATTGAATTGTACCTAAAATGATGAAATGAACTGAATGCCAATAAACAAATATACTTATTAATATAGTGTCTGTCTTTTTGTGGTAATTTTTTGTCATTTTGTGGTCAATTTGAGTTATTTTTTGCTGAATTTTATGTAATTTTTTGGTCATTTTGTGTCTTTTTTGATCATTTTGTGTAATTTTGTCAAGAAGCCCTGGCTGCAGACCTCCACTGTCAGGCCTCTCCACTGTCAGGCCCGGAAGTGCACGGGATACATTTCAAAATAAAACTGCAGACCTCCACTGTGAGGTCCCTACCGCCGCAGGCTCCACTCTCAGGCCCGGAAATGCAAGGGATACATTTCAAAATAAAACCGCAAATGCACTTCCGGTTGAATCGTTTTCTTCACAAATGAATTAATTTGTAAACAATATGACAAAATCTATCAATCCCCGGTCTATTGTATATATTGTTTTTATTTGTAGTCAGTGCACACATTTGCTCTTAAGCTATTACTCATATTCATAAGCCAACATCTCATAAGATGTCATAGGCCTATAATGTACATTATATTGTGTAGTATACAGAGTACTTCACTGCCTTTTTCATTATGATTTAATTTTGACTTTATTGCACTGCTCTTTTTCAATACATTTGTTTCACTTAGTTTTTCTGTTGTATTATTCTTTATTTTTATTCTTAACCACCATAAATTTCATGTTTGGTTCTATGTCTATGCTAATTATGTTCTCATGCTGCTGGAACACCTAAGTAACACTAAATACTACCCTAACTCTTGATATCTACAGTATAAGCTTAGTAAAATTATTAAGTGATCAACGAGAAAACAAAAACAAAAACACAAAAAAAACCCACCAAGTCACAACATGATCAAATGTTCTGTAGACCTTTACTCACACATACACACACACTCACTCAGTGGGACATTCACAATAAGCCAAATAATTTCTTTTGTCCATTATTTCCTCACAAAATCTCCACATGTCATCAGGGTTGTGAAATGTGAATTTGAATGGCTCCAGGTTGCTTCTCTTTCATTCTCGTCCAAGTCTTCTTTCCACAGCCTCCCATACTGTAAAGCAGCCTCTGCCTGCTCCTCCTCCCCCATACCCAGGACGTCAGGCAGGTCCACTTTGCCAGAGAACAGTGGTTTGTTGGCCTCAACCCACTCTGCTGCATGCCTGCAATTGTGAAGAATGTGATCTTCAGTCGAGTCCTATGGAAAAGACAGAAAGAAAAGATGTCTGTACCATAGCTGCCACACCAACAATACCTGACCAATAGATACTGGGAAAAGCTTACGCCTTCCACTGGTGTGTTTACATCAGCAAGTCGCAAGCAAGTTGAATGGATTGTTGCACGAGAAGGTCTGGAGATGGTGATGCAGATGGACTTGGTTGCAGGGAGAGGAAGGATGAATCCTGACTCGGATTGGACTGGGCAGCAGCTGAGGTGGATGTTTGTTGTATGGCACAAGACTTCCATGTCTGTCCTTCTAATGACAGTTGTGTCACAGATGGGACATTGATAATGTCCCCCATTCCTGCAAGTCAAATTGCAGCGGCAGATCTTCTTATCTAAGAGTAAGTCAAGAAAATGTTTGCTAGACAATGACAAACAAGTCACATGAACACACACACAAATCGGTGTGTGTGTGTATTTGTGTGTGTATGTATCTTTAATCTAAAACGCAATGGCATTACCTTCAAATGTAATGGCATTTTTGATGAGGACCTCCAAATGCTGCCGAACTCTGCTTGGTTTGCTCAGTTTAAAGAGGTGTTTGGGACACAGGGGGCAGTGGAACTGACTGCAGCATGTTGTGCAGCGTTCCATTGCAGGTATTCCATCCAATGAGATAACTGAAAGATGCATCTAAAAAAAACACATAAAATATATCATGTGTTTGAATTATAGTACATGAACTTAAATTCAAATTAATGAATACCGCCTGCTAACTTATTGTTTGTCTTGTCTTTGCTTACAGGTAAAATGGCCACTTGCACCAGGTAGTGTAAATGAGAACATACTGATGTAGAAGAAGTAATAATGACTATGAAAGTACGAAAGCCGGCATGCTTCTTAATAAACACACCACCACAGCAAACTTCTCAACTGGACTCAATGATTTCTGCGACAGTCAAAAGCAAAATATACTCAAGTATCAAAAATAAAAGTGCTGATGGTGCAGAAGCATTTCAGTTACTATTCGTTTTTTTATACACTGTAGTATACAACAGAGGTGGAAAAATAAAAGTAAAAATGTTTCATGTAGTTCTGCCACATGTTGATTCCACTTGTGCACTTAAACAGGTGATATCACTAATTAGCTCGTGGAAACATCCTGGGGCCTCATGTATCAACGCTGCGTACGCAAAAAAACATTGCGTACGCAAAAAAACATTGCGTACGCTGTTTTTTCCGCACACGCCACATGTATGAAAAGTGAACTTGCCGTGAGAATGTGCGGACCGCTCCGCAACCTATCGAGGTGCCGTGAGAATGTGTGGTGGCACCGCAAACTTTTGTTTGGCAGAAACTACTGTCTTTTATGCTCTATTTAAAACGTCTTTCATGTCTAAACTCATACTACACACAACTGACATTATTTTTATAGTTCATAGCTCTCGGAAAATGGAAGGAAAATGCCGTTTTCCACCATCAATAACCCTTTCTGAATATGAGGGGGATAGATGATTTTTGTTATGATATTTTACATGTCACTTGCCACCTGCAGACTGCGGCTTATTAGTGCAATAATAGTATGTTGAAGTCTGTATATTTCATGAGTCTATATGTTTTACTATTTGTACTATTTTTATATACATATATACTTACATATATTATATATTTATATTTTTGTTGGAGAAACTGGAGAGAAACCGAAGTATCTCCAGGTAACCAATAAAGTATTTGTGATTAATATGGAGCCCAATAAAAACCTAGTGAAACACGTTTTTCACAGATAACATTAAGCCTAAATCACTGTGTCAAAGTCCTGATCGCCGACTGTATCCCCTTTGGTTTAGCACGGAGATGTTAACGCCACAGGTGCGCATCGACCCATGATGCACAGATCCCTCTCTCCCCGGACAAAACACGTGTGGGAAAAGAATAACTCAGGTGAGGGACATCATTGATCCTGTATGTGATGATTAATTAGGCCTACAAGGTGTAGGCAATTAAGTGTGGCTTATAAAACGATGCGTGAACATGATTTTGGCATGCATTACGCAATGGCTACAGAGGGCCACTGCAAGGTCCCGCGCATTGCCAGTCCCGTTTCAGGTCCTCACGACACTGGGGTTCCTCGCAACAGGGGCTTTCCAGAGGGAGCTGTCTGACAGGTCGGGCATCTCCCAGTCATCCCTGAGCCGAGGCATGCCAGCTGTATGGGATGGCTTAATCCGCATGCTGCCCAGGTACGTCAAATTCCCTTACACTGTGGGTGAGCAGGCCAACATCAAACTGCAATTTGCAGCGGCGAGCCGATTTCCAAATGTAATTGGAGCGATCGACTGCACTCATATTGTTATAAGGGCACTATCGGTAAATGCATTTGCTTATGTAAATAGGAAGCATTTTCATTCCGTTAACTGCCAGATCATATGTAACGCTGAAATGCTAATTATGAATGTTGTGGCAAAGTGGCCTGGCTCAACCCATGATTCCTTCATTCTGAGGAATAGCAGTGTTGGGACTAGACTCCAAGCAGGAGCTGTGCGTGACGGCTGGCTACTTGGTAAGTTATGGCGTTATTTTTATGATTCAGATTATAGCTGGTTTACAGTTATTTGGCCCTTTGCCTGTCAATTTAACAGTGTGGGTTTTTAATTAGCTATAATTAACTTTGTGCATTTTGTCATACCTCAAAGGTGACCGTGGCTACCCTCTAAAAACGTGGCTGCTAACCCCGCTCACCAACCCACTAACCGAGCAGGAGCACCTGTACAACCAACTCCACACTCGGGTTCGGTCGGTGGTGGAAAGAACAATTGGGCAGCTGAAAGGCCGGTGGCGGTGCTTGGACAGCAGTGGTGGCGTGCTGCTGTACAAACCACTGCAGGTGTGCCGCATTGTGATGGCCTGCAGCGTGCTGCACAATGTGGCACAAATGCGTGGCGCAGGAGCTGTGGGAGGATGGACCAGACCCCGGCCCACTAAATGTGGTACCACATGTCGCAGCCATACAACAACGCTTGGATGTGATTCAGGGTAATTTCAAAAATGTATTTCATTTTTTTTAACCATTTCTTTTAACACTTCACACATATTTGTCAATATGACATTTTGATGGTTGATTCCATCACGTATTTCACTAATGTTAATGATTTCTCCCTGCGTCTCCAGCACTTCGTTTGTGAGGACACGGCCAGACTGCTGCCTCCGGGCACAGGGCGCAGTCAAGGTGGACGCACTGGATCCCCCTGGTTGCGCATCCTCTGCAGAGTCGCCGCTCTCATCCCCCTCTCTCCCCCCAGCCTCTGGTGGGCTTTGGTTGCCACGTGGTGGCGTGGGTCTGGCGCTGGGCTCTCCAGTGCCATCTATACAAATAAAGAATTCAATGTATTAAACTCGTTGTTCTGCCCATTTATTGTGCATAAATTTGAATGCAACATGTGGCACAGACGTTTTGACTGGTTTATACATTCAGCTTTAAGGTTTGGCCAATGTGTTTCATGTGCTTACCGGGAAGAAGCAGGTCGGAGTCCCCCTCGCCTTCTGGCATAATGCCAATGACAACAGCGTCCCCGATTATGGCAGCCACCCGTTCATCTTCTCCGGTCAGCACTGGTGCTCCTTGGCCTCCACCCGTGGCAGCCACACTCTGTCTGTGTGCTGATAGCCGTTTTTTAACGTCCACCTTGTAGGGGTTCAAGTAGGAGATCTGTGAGTATGACATCCAGGATGATACCTGTACAGTATATTACATGGTTTTACAACTTATTTCTACCCACCTTAATGTCAGACAATTTTCTATTTATTTCTGCCATGGTGCGGGTCTCTGATCCAGCTGTGTTCACAGCCACAGTGACACCTTGCCACTCTGTCTGCTTTTGCTTGTTGCTGATCCCGGAGCTGAGGCCACAAAACAGCACATTTTTCCTGGCCTCCACCTCCAAGATCAGCACATCCACCTCGCAAGCAGAAAAGTTCTTTTTCTTCTTCGTTGAACGTACATTTGCCATTGTTCTTTCAACAACCCATTCTCATTTCCAAAGCGTAATATACCGATGATTTGTCACACCCCTAGACGTATCATACTGACGCAAAGGGTACCCTTCCACGTCTGTGTGAAACGCTCTGGGTTCTCAATTGACTCCAATATAAACCCGCTCGCGGCGATGAGAAACGCTTAGAGCAAAGGCTACAGCCGTCTATTCACTCCAATAATATCCCGACCACGGCCCTACATGATGCTGCGAGCGACAATCTGATTGGAGAACCGAGGACCCTGTGCACGGAAGTATTTTTCTCACTATTTTAAGGATTTCTTTTAATGACATCGTCAACATTTCTCAACACAAACACATCAAAGTCTCACTGATAGTTCAACAATAAAATAGCTTCATGTTGTGGCTCTCAGTATCATTTTTTTCTCCTTCGATTCTGAGAAATAAACTTTTATTCATTTGTTTTGGATAGCGGAAAGGCCTACATTACCCACAATCCTCAACAACAGTTGCTACGGCAATCCGTTGGCGGACATTTCTCTCATTTCTAGTGAAAAAAAATAAATATTTTGACTTTGTTTCTGCATAAAAATGGATTTTGATTACATTTCTAGCGAGAAATATATGTTTTATTTTCTAAATATTCACTCAGTGAATGTACATAAACACTTTGTGGCGAAGATCTCGCCAGAAAACGACGATCCGCTGTGTTTTATTTTGAAATCTGTTTTATTTTGTAATCTACCGTATGTGCTGTGCGATCCTACCGGATGTGGTGCAGTCTCATTGAATCGCGCTTTACTGTAAATGGCCCGGACTCTGCTCTCCTGTTTTAGTTAAAATATCTTCATTAAACAAACATTGTTGTCTTTTTTTAGCATAGATAATATACATACAGTATAATTATTTATTAGACAGTGTGTGATATTCGATATATTGGGTAGAAATAGGTTTTCACAACCCTAATACGGAAGAACTACAAAACGTTTTTTCTGATGTCGACATAAGTACTGAAGAGAGGTCTAGGGAGTTGTAGTTTTTTTAATAAAACAGGGTTTCCCCTAAAATTGGAAGTTGGAAATACTTAATTAGTGGCTTTCCAGGGGTTTGAGGGGATGTCAATCACATTTTTGGCATCAGAATTTAAATATTGTCTTGTTCAATGGGGGATTTTTTATTTTTTAAAGTTTTATTTTTTCACATCTCGCACTCAGAGCACTCAAAGGGCTGTGGGAATCTAAGTCTGTTAGGGTGGATTTCCAAGGTTTGAAAAAAATAAAACTTTGTCATAGAGCTAAACCAAATACATCACCGGAAAGGTCTTGGCCTGGAGAGTAACATATATCAATTTCAAGGTTCTATAATATTCTTGCTTTGATATATTGACCTTTGAACCTTAACCCTGGGGCATATTTAAATGATTATAACTAAGAGACAAAAAGGGTTACAGACATGAGACCTACTGTTATAGAAAGGTGTTGACATGGACTATAATGTGAGCATAGTCACTAAGGGGTGGGAGTGGGGGGGCTTTAGGATATGCTGAAAAAATAAAAAATCCTCCATTGAACAAGACAATATTTAAATTCTGATGCCAAAAATGTGATTGACATCCCCTCAAACCCCTGGAAAGCCACTAATTAAGTATTTCCAACTTCCAATTTTAGGGGAAACCCTGTTTTATTAAAAAAACTACAACTCCCTAGACCTCTCTTCAGTACTTATGTCGACATCAGAAAAAACGTTTTGTAGTTCTTCCGTATTAGGGTTGTGAAAACCTATTTCTACCCAATATATCGAATATCACACACTGTCTAATAAATAATTGTACTGTATGTATTTTATCTATGCTAAAAAAAAGACAACAATGTTTGTTTAATGAAGATATTTTAACTAAAACAGGAGAGCAGAGTCCAGGCCATTTACAGTGAAGCGCGATTCAATGAGATCGCACCACATCCGGTAGGATCGGACCACATCCGGTAGGATCGCACAGCACATGCGGTAGATTACGAAATAAAACAGATTTCAAAATAAAACACAGCGGATCGTCGTTTTCTGGCGAGATATTCGCCACAAAGTGATTATGTACCTTCACTGAGTGAATAATTAGAAAATAAAACATATATTTCTCGCTAGAAATGTAATCAAAATCCATTTTTATGCAGAAACAAAGTCAAAATATTGATTTTTTTCACTAAAAATGAGAGAAATGTCCGCCAGCGGATTGCCGTAGCAACTGTTGTTGAGGATTGTGGGTAATGTAGGCCTTTCAGCTATCCAAAACAAACGAATAAAAGTCTATTTCTCAGAATCGAAGGAGAAAAAATGATACTGAGAGCCACAATATGAAGCTATTTTATTGTTGAATTATCAGTGAGACTTTGATGTGTTTGTGTTGAGAAATGTTGACGATGTCATTAAAAGAAATCCTTAAAATAGTGAGAAAAATACTTCCGTGCACAGGGTCCTCGGTTCTCCAATCAGATTGTCGCTCGCAGCGTCATGTAGGGCCATGGTCGGGATATTATTGGAGTGAACAGACGGCTGTAGCCTTTGCTCTATGCGTTTCTCATCGCCGCGAGCGGGTTTATATTGAGAACCCAGAGCGTTTCACACAGACGTGGAAGGGTACCCTTTGCGTGAGCACAGTTTGATACATGTGGAGGTGAGTTTGCGTACGTACTTCTCGAGTTTTGGGAGTACGCCATATTTCAGTATGAAAGCTACGTACTCTTTGATACATGAGGCCCCAGGTGTGTTGCATTGTGTTGATCACGTCCGTGAGTTCAGAAAGATGTTTTCAACTTTGTGACTATGCTCAATTAATGCACAGAGAGTTTGCAAAAATATTTCATAACTTACATACAAACAAATGTGAACAGTTACTTTACGTTATTCACTAAAAAGTTAAGAATCATTATTTGTTGATGCAAACCACCATTGGTGAAAGTAAACTTTGAAGTCATCTAACTTAGCTTCAAAACGACAACCCAAACCGACATGTAACATTCGGTAATTTTCGTCATTAATGACTTCTATAATGACTATTACAACGGCACGTATATTAACGAAGAACACAAACCATGCATTTACTTTCTCTGGATAATAAAAATCAGAAACTCACCGCTACTCACAGAATAAGCTCACTCTTCTTCTTCTTTTCGTACATATGTGCTCTCGCTGGTCTCTCTCGAATTTAAAGGGCAGGTGAAAATGGCTTGAAGCTGACACTCAGGAGGTCAGAATGGACCTTTAAACTTATAGCAAAGGACTTAGATTAAAAGTAACAATAAAATATATATAAAAAATAAAATAAATTCAAAGACAGAGAGATGTTTTAGTTGCTATCTGTTTCATTATTTGTCCAAAATTCGTCATATCAACTGAGTTTTTATGATCTGAACTGTGCGCATGAGATTGTATTCAGTGAGCGGGGGTCGCGGACAACATGCATGTTGAATTGGGGGTCGCCACTCAAAAAGGTTGAGAACTACTGGCTTACAGGGCTGTCTACTAGGATATGGAGTAGCCAGCCAGTGGGGAAATGTAGGCGACTAGGGGGTCCGGGGGCATTCCACCCCAGATAACTTTTTTGCTGTAAAAGCCCAAATTTAGTGGCCTCTGGCCTAAATCATGATACCATCACCTGTTACCAATACACCTGTGGAATGTTCCAAACAGATGTTTTTGAGCGTTCCACAACGTTTTATTGCTTCTGTCCCAATTGTTTTGTGATTCGTGCTTGCATCAAATTCTTCATAAGAATATATTTACAAAAATCAATCAAGTTCAAGATAAAACATTAGATATACTTTTTGTACAGTTTCCAATTAATCAAAAAAAAGAGTATCAACTCATCACTTTCTCCTAAATAAATTTTTTTAACAGCGTCCGTTGTAAAAAACAAAAAACCCAAAAGACTTTTACTTGCAACAGTATTTTTTGCCCTGTGGTAGTACTATTAACACTTTTACTTGTAAAAGTACAGATCTGGGTACACCTTTATTACGGTAACATTTGTTCATTGAAAGTATTTTCTTAACACACACAACTTTAAGATTCAGGCTAGTGTGTGCACTGTTCACCTCCATCTGCTGCTGTCTAAACATATACACTTCATACTATGAATCATGTAACGGCTTACTTCTTATCCTTTCTTCTCTTTTGGAAATTCCAAAAGGACATTCTTTTTCTCCAACCGGACATGTATGTGCGCGCGCACGCACACACACACACACACACACACACACACACAAAGATGGTGTGTTTATAAATTAAATGTGGAGTGCTCAATCTTCAGAATATTGCTTCTATTTTCTCACTTCCTTCTGTTTCATTCTCAGGACTTAATTCTTTACTTTTTTTTATAAACCCATTTCACTTTAGTGACAACAGCTGTGTAATATATGGCTACTATATTCTGTTCTTGTCATGCTTCTGTTTATCGGCTGGTGTCCCTCTTTGGACGCATGCATTTTTTTTCCAGTTTGGAAGACAATTTCCTCAGCAGATTGCAGAAACAGCCAAGCAGCCATGATTGGGGGCTGTTGTGGTTCTTTTCTGGTTCTGTGAGCAGAGGAAATGGAAGTGGTGCTGGCAGGAAGTCGAGCTGACTGAATGGGGTCATAATGAAGGACCGCAGGTAGCCACCCATGAAGAGTCAGCTGAATGACACAGAACAGTCCTCTGCACTCTAGAGGGAAGTAGAACTCATAGTATACAGAGCTCTGCCTGCATGCCTGTGCCTCCACACTGAATGAACATTAAACACCTCATTAGTACTGTTCGATTTGAAACTATTTGCTGAATCAAATGTAATTTGAGGAATATTGTGTGAAATTAGCCATAATTATTCAAAAACTGTCCTCAGCTCTGCATTAGCTGTTCATCAAGATGATTGAGTAGTTTGAGAGCATACTTATGGATTGGGAACCTACAACTCCTAATGTGTGAATCATATGTGTGGGCCTGGTACCAGCTACCGTGTGCCCATTGTCCATAGACTCCCTGGCCACAAGAAGAAATAAATTATCCAGTAAGAATGCTATTTAAATGGTAAATGGACTGCACTTGTATATCTCTGTCTTAGTCCTAGCGACCATTAAAATCGCTTTAACACAACAGGTCATCATCCACAAGGTTACCTTTTTAAAGTGTCAACTACTAATCAGTAAATAACCACACACACTTATTGTCTTATGCAAAGATACTTTGATGTTTCACATACACTCCAAAAAATAAAACTGCATATTACTTAATTCAATCAGTGCAACATTTTTACACTTAAATATATTGAGTTGATTTGAAAGCTCTCAAATCGGTTAAACAAAACATGAGTAATGAGTGAATTTAAGTAATATTTTCAAGTACGTCTGTATGAATTGACTTGGCTAAATTACCACATACATTGAGTAAATGTAACTGAAATATTATGTTAAACATATAATATGGAAAACTGAGTAGAAATCACTAAACAAACTGAGTAAATATAACTGAAAACATTTGTAGGATATAACTGCAAATTTGCAAATGATTTACTTAAAAAATGTGTTGTACTGACTGATTTTACACTTATTACAAATATTTAAACCATGTAATCTGTGAGTCAAATATGAATTTATTTTGAAGAAGTAAAGTTCATTTATATATGGATATTTTACACAAGTTGGAGTTCTACTAATGCATTTTGATGTAGTCAAAGCAAATACTCATGATGATATTCAGCATTTTTATTTAGTCTTCATACCTATATATTACTGTCACATTTACAGGCTCCTTGAAACATTTCTTAGAGAGTAGACTGCTATGGCCAATGATAAAACTACTAGTGAATCCAGATTGAATGCTGTGGAAAATATTAAGCATGCACTTAATGCATCAATATCAATGACAACTCAAAGCTTACACCACTCAACACAATGAGTTCTTTGACTGCTTTACACCCAGGTACACTGGCCACCTGGACAGAATAATACGTTTTTTTTGTGATGCCTGTGGAGGAAGAAGCTCTCTGACTTTGATGCCCTCCTGACTCACATCAAGTGCCTCTTTCCTTCCACTGCGGCCGATGCCAAGGCACAAGAAGATGACATCCTCACATCCACTTTGGCCTTCTGTTTCTGCCATGTTCTTTGTTGAGAGGCTCACAACCTCCTTTTATGTCTTGTCCTCTAACAAGACAAAAGGGAAACATTTTATTTTCAGATGCTCACGCTGCAGGTGGTAATGACAAATCCTTACATTGAATTGTCTCACTCATGGAAACCTTTGCAGGTCTCCTCATTCCCTTCTTGCAACGTCCAAATTTCAGTCAGACAACTCACGTGATGCAGTTGATATTTATTGCAACAGCAGAACATATTAGATTTGGCGCCTAGGCTCCGACCTCATCACTCCTCAGGCAGTTACATGAGGTATTGAGGAGTGATGTAGTAAAATCCCCCGACGGAGCCTACAGGTGGATGCTGGGTGGTGGTGGGGCTGAGAAAGCAAGCAGCAGTACAGATACAACAGCAGCAGCAGCATTGGCAGACAGAGGGAGAGCTGAGGTTTACTCTTATCTTAAATAGACCGCCATGTTGGATAGAGGGTGTGTTTTGGTGGAGGATGTATGAGGAATGGGGTATGTCATGTGTATGGTATGGCGTCATATATATAAAACTATGTAACCACTAAAGTAGCCCAGACAAAAAATGACATTGCAAGACTAAACCAACACCAATGCAATAAAGTGTTTTTTTAAAATGAAAGAGCCGAAATCTAACAACGCTTCATCAATACTTGTACAGCCACTACCACTGAGCTTCCTGTCTGTGACGTAAGCTGTCATCAGAAAACTGAAAAGGCACCCCATGGAGAACTGGAAAATGACCAATCATAAGAGGGCTGGGGTCAGCCTTGGTCTCCGTCCCCAGTGTATCAAAAGTCCTTGCTTCGAGCGAGCAGAGCTCCACCACGAGCGGGCGCGGGAGAGAGATCGAGAGCTGGAGCAAGCCAGCGCGCGCAGAGTAGCTGTACAGTGTTGTTGTGCATGTTGCTGTTGTTTTTTACTCGCTCACGCCTGCCTCTGCTTCATTCGGTTGCTGATTATGTGCGCGAAGAGCAAACTAGTGCGCGAGGCAGTTGAAATCTGTGTGCAGATGTGTTATCACTTGTGCAACTTATGGCTCAAATATGACGCCATAGTATGGCAGCACAGCTTGCGTTGCCTGCCTCAACTAGCTTGCAGGCGTCACTCCATAGGTTGTTACCACAACAGATGGATTCGGCTATTTTGCTAAAATTAACACAGTGTGCATTCAACAGCTTTATACATCATAAAGATGAATTACTTTATTAATCCCCCAACTGAAAAATATATAGAAAAATAAACTGAAATGTATATGCAAAGGTTTTATATACTTACATGTGCCATACAGTACTCAAACCCCAGCCTCCCACGAGCCCTTTACCTAATCAACTTATTTACATTTAGGTAGTCTCATCTGACTTCTGAAGTATTTCTTCGCATATTTGATGAAACACAGCTTGGATGGAGACTTTTGGCTCCTTCAAACACCACACGGTTAAAAAGATAAAAACAAGATTAAAGCTGCAAGCAGCGATGACGGACCTATGACAAACAGGTCACGGGAGGAAAACAGACGAGTTTCAGTTAGTTCTGTTAGTTCCGCCGCAGTGTTGCATCATGTTGTCTGCTCTGACTAAAACACTCCGCCCCTAGCGGACAATACAGGAACTGCAGTTTAAAAAAAAAATGTAGTTCATTTTTTTCATGTTGCAGATTTATCCCCCGGGCCGGGGGTTATACACTGACACAGCACTAGATTCTTTCCAGGATATTAGACCTTCATTCAATCTTGCAGATCAGATCAGCCAAGCATATGGCGTTCCTTGGCAGCAGCCTTTAGCCATTCATCCCGAGTAGATTGTTATCAATGCAAAATAAGACCAAGGGTATAGTGTTAAAGTTATATATGTTTATTTTAGTATCCTCATACCCTGAATTACCTTTAGACAGATTATGGAGACAAGACTATCCTGCTCTTGACCCAGACTTCGACTGGGAGGATGTGTGGGACAGTATAAAGCAGGCACCACGTAACCCTAATCATCAACATAATTAATTTTAATTTCATACATAGAACTTATCTAACCTCTTGCACCTTTGCTGCATGAAACTGATCCTTTGTGAGGGTTTTCATCTCGACCAACAACCAGATACTTAACCTAAGACAGTGGATCCTTACCTTCTTAGATGTTGTATATTTGGAATTATCAACGGCCCGTATCCATGGAGCTACTGAAAAAACTCTATCCATATGGCAGACAACAGCTGAAACTTTGAAAGGCTTATTGAGGTAACCCCACCTTAATTATCATCACCCCCCTTATGACTAGCATTTGAATCCCACTTTCCCTGTTTCCCATGTTTTGGATGCATCCCTTTGCATACAGGCAGGCATGCATTGGGCTGCTTTTTCATTTAATTTTTCTTTTCTTTTCTTTTCTTTTCTTTTCTTTCCTTACTACATGTTTATTGTCCTGTGTTTGTTTTGTTTAGGTTAGATTGATTTGGGTGGGTGGGTGGATCATCATTGTATTTCTACATCACACAGCTGTGCTATATTTTATTGAATTTTGAACGCATACTTTTGTACTTTTGGACCTCACACTTTTTATGCCCATTCAATATTGCATTGTATTTTTGTACTTTGATGAGTACTTGCCCGATAAAAATTTGGTCACAAAAAAAGGGATGTGGGGTTGGAGCATTTAATAATAGAGAGGCGATGCAGGAAGACTGATATTTCTCCTTACCTCTCTGTATGCAAGCTCAGTGATGCTTGTCGGTCGGGGGATTGACGTTTTCCTCAGCCTCTTTTATCAATGTTTCATAACCTCCCATGCTGAGAACATTGTTCAGTGAACTGTCATGTTCCTAGGAGCTTAATTTTCTTCTGCTGTGTGTTTATGTTTCTGTTCATTTTCAATTTCACCACTGCCTTAAAATTAGGTCTTTTAGAGGAGGACAGGGATGAGCTGAATGACCTTTTGGACGGTTTGGATGTAACAGCAATTCCAACACAGGAGAATTTAAAAAGCATCCTTCTAAAAGTTGCACACAAAAGCCAAGATATGCATTGGAAAAGATGTCCTTAATTGCTGGTTCCTCCTTAAAAGACGTTTTAGCAAGCCCACAAGATGTCTTGCAAAAAACCACCAACTAAAAAGCTTTTGAAGTTAATCGATGCCTCTCCTTCAACTCAAGCAGAGAAGCAGAGCTTTCACTACCTGCAACAGTACATTAGAGGATTGGATGAGGCAGGTCTCAGGAAGATGTTTACATTTGTCACAGGGTCAGATATAATCTGTGTTAACAGGATTGAGATCATGTTCACAGCAGTAGATGGACTGGCACGGCGACCTGTAGCGCATACATGTGGTCCAGTTTTGGAACTGTCATGGACATATGTTTCCTATCGTGAACTACAACTATTCTTGTACATACATAACTTGGTAAATAATGTCTTATTCTTACATAGTCTTCATCTCCACCAAAACCATTTCCAATGCCAACCACTCCACATTGACCAACTGCCTCACCGGTATAGGTGCAATAAAGCTTTCTACAAATTAACTGTGACAAATCAGACCTAATACTCATCGGCCCAAAATCCCGCACCAAAACCACTGACAACTTCAGCCTCACCATCAAGAACTCCACTCTGTCCCTGTCCCCCCACATCTACAACCTTGGAGTAATTTTTGACAGCAACCTTTCACACACACCACATATCCCATATCACCTGAACTGCCTTTTTTCACCTGAAACACATTGCCCGTCTCCGTTCATCAATCTCCTTCCCTGCCGCTGAAACACTGATACATGCCTTTGTCACCTCCAGACTAGATTACTGCAATAGCATCCTGTACGGCATACCTACCAAACTACTCAACAAACCCCAGTACATTCAGAGCTCTGCTGCTCGCCTACTCACCATGACCACATAACCCCTGTGCTCCAGAAAACAAAATAAAAAAACACCTCACCGTGGTGTGACAGAGGGGACTCAAGGGTAGGACACAAACACAGGAGGCATAGTTTCATAAGGGGCCGTATAGGCCATAATTCAGAATTACCATTCACACACTATAGTTAAAACCTCACAGATTTATAAATGAAATGCATTCACAAACACTACTGAAATGTTCACACAGACTCCTGAAATGCTTTCATACACACAACTGAAATGCTTTTATACATACAACTAAAATGTTGTGCTCACACACACACTACTGAAATGCTCTCACACACTACTGAAATGCTCACACACACACTACTGAAATACTCACACACACTACTGAAATGCTCTCACACACACTACTGAAATGCTTTTATACATACAAGTGAAATGCTTTTATACATACAAGTAAAAGGCTTTCATACATACAACTAAAATGTTGTGCTCTAACACACATTATTGAAACGCTCTCATAAATACTACTGAGATTTCAGTGTAACCGGAAGGTGTTTCAGTGTAACAGGAAGACGTTTCAGTGTAACAGGAAGGCATCTAAAAAGAGGAAGTGTGTGCTATTTTTCTTCTTCGGAGCATTCTGAGGAGGCACATGTGGCCTACATGGTGGATAATCGCCGGAGGGAACGCTGTGAAAAGTGAAAGTGTAAAGTGACCATGCTTAAAATTAATCTTCTCTTTGTTTTTGGTTTATTGGTGCAAACGTTATTTTATGATGTGCAAGGGAATGAAGAGGATGTAATACGTTTTTTTACAAGTGCTTTGCAGTGTATTGAATCGCTTCAGAGAAATGAGCCTAATAATTTTGACCAGGAAAGGCTTTATAGAGTGCTTGATGACTACACAAGAACTATATCTGTAGAAAAGGCCCCAAAGTTAGGTCATATTATGTATTATGTTCAGTTGTAGGGTGAGTCAGCTTATATAGTAGCGCTCCCCCTGCTGGTTCAAAACGTAACTGACGGCACTTGGTCAGAAACGGGTGTGTGCTCCGGTGAGATGGCAGAGTGAGAAATAAGCAGCTAAGTAACGTCACGTCAAGTGGTCTGTGCGTGAATGAAAGTGAGTATGTCTGTATATGATGTTGATGTACTGTACTTACGTTGCTGTAGCCATAGATTATGTCTGTTGGTCTGATGTGTAGCTGTAATATTTGCCATGCGGTTGCCGTTTCAGTTAATTGTAGCATTTAGCTCACCTGCCATCGTCCGAGTGTATGTCACGTCACATCTTATGTTATTGTTATCACTCTGACTTATAAGTGTGATGTTTACAGTGAGTGTTGTGTAAATGTTACTATGTGATGTTGTTTATAGATGTCTTAATAAGTTAGTAAGTTAGGTGAAGTGTGTTTCAGAAGTGGGATAGTGTTAATTAGAGACACATGGAGATTTAGTCATTTGGTACTTTACTTTACTGCTTTATTATGTTTATTAGAGATTTAGAGTTTATTCTTTAAACGGGCTCTGTGTCCCAGAGATGAACGTGCTTTGGTCCAAAATGTGCATATCAACCCAAGAACAAAAGCAAAAGACCTTGTGAAGATGCTGGCTGAAGCTGGTAAGAGTGTGTCATTATCCACAGTGAAACGAGTCCTGAGACATGGGCTGAAAGGCCACTCTGCCAGGAAGAAGCCATTAGTCCAAAAGAAACATAAAAAAGCCAGATTACAGTTTGCAAATGCACACAGGGACAAAGACCTTAATTTTTGGAGACATGTCCTGTGGTCTGACAAAACTGTTATCTGGCTGTTTTATGATAGCTAGCTAGCTGGCTGGCTGGCTGGCTGGATGGATGGATGGATGGATAGATGGATAGATGGATAGATAGATAGATAGATAGATAGGTAGACAGATAGATAGATAGATAGATAGATAGATAGATAGATAGATAGATAGATAGATAGATTACTTTATTCATCCCTGAAGGGAAATTCGGTTGTCACAGCAGTCCAGTATTCAAGTACAATAAAATACGATATGTTAGCAGAGGAACGACTCATTAAGATGCCAACAGAGCTGCTTTCACTCACACAGCAGCTGAAAAAGCAAATATGTTCATATTTGTATAGCTGTCAGCTCTGTCATTCACTGTTTAAAATTAAATTAAAGACACAATCTTTATCATAAAACAGACCAAGACAAAGAACAATAAAGCTGTCTCATACCAATAACCTACATTATACTATTACACCTACCATTACAGAAGGAGAGGGTGCAACAAGATGACGTAATTGAATTAGCGTGGTAGTCAAAACCCAAATGGTGAAAATGGTGTTAATCCTCAAATCAGACACGAATTAGCTAGCTAGCACACCCCATGGTCTGTCTGCCTCACTCCACCACAAGGAGACTTCAGTATTTTCTGTTCTCTTTCTCAGTTTCGTACTTACCCTTAATAGTCAGGTGTGTGTGTGTGATTCCTTCACAATACAAACTTGTTCTGAAGGACCAGAGACCCATTCAGGCTCAACTACTGACAAGAGCACAAGACATTATATTGGTGATAATATAAATAAAAAATAAAATAAAACGGTAATCTTGCTCAGCTTTTCTGCATCACTGCATTCTAACTTTTCCCATGGCAAAATGATACACACAGTATGCGCTACTTTAATTGTACAGCTTTGCTCGGTGGCAACAATGTAACGTTTTGGCTCCACAAATTAACGCATCTTGCTGACAGTGATGCTAATTTCAAAGAAGCTGATGAGTGAGCCTTTTGTGGTACAACAGTTAGGTCTCTTGCTGACTCACTCAACTTGCAGCAATATCCATATCAAAAACAAAAGATGCCGCCAGTGCTGTAACGATGTCAACATGTTTTCAATATTCAAGGTGCAACTTGATTACAAATCTCCCTGTAGTGTCAAAGCGCCAAATACTTTCTATCAGGAGCAAATAATCTTGTATCATCTTTTAAAATGATCACTTATCTTTTGTTTCAATCATCACATATTATCTGTTATAGAAACCCAGTATTATCTTATAGCCCTCTGATGTTATCTGTTAAATCACATGTGATTTAGTTTTATTCTGATACATTCAGTATTCTCTAGAGGTCTAGCTGGAGGTCTGATATCATATCCATGTTATGTTCTTTACATTGGTTTCTCATCAGTTTTAGGATTCAGTTCAACTTCACTTACCCTCAAAAAACGAATATTGCATATTACTTAATTCAATCAGGGCAACACTTTTACACTTAAAAATATAGAGTTGATTTGAAAGCTCTCAAATCGGTTAAACAAAACATGAGTAATGAGTAAATTTAAGTAATATTTTCTTATTTAATATTTATAAGTACGTCTGAACGAATTGACTTGGCTTAATTACTACATAAATTGAGTAAATATAACTGAAATATTAACCATATGGAAAACCTGAAATCACTAAACAAACTTGAGTAAATATAATTGAAAACATTTGTAGGATATAACTGCAAATTTGCTTATGATTTACTTTAATAAATGACTATTGAGCCTTTTAAGTAGTGGCTCAATCACTATGGAACCCTCATCCTTAAGTCAGTGTTAGAGATTAATAAAAAAAAAAAATAGCAATAATCTGCATTATGAACTTTAGTAAAATTTTGCATAGAAATGTTTTTAGCAAAGCATAAAACACACAATTTATATGCCAGGCACAGCCCACAGAAGACATACTGATAACGCTTTGCACATCACCACATATTTGAGGGCAACCAGATGAAAAACTGAAGCACTCTTTGTGCTCCAATTCAAGGCCACGGGCCCAGGTGGAGACAGGCACTGATCAACACTAGACATGATACAGAAGTGTGCTGTTAGCTTTTTTCTTCCACAGGGCGGTTTCCGGAAGCTGAAGCACCAAGAGGCTAGGACTAGTTTAACTTCATTATTTGCATTGAAAAATTTAATCTGAATACCATGAATTGAAATTGATTTCATTACTCCGGAAATTAATTCCAATTAACTTATAACTGAATGTAATATGACATTCACATTAATATGAATGTAATATGACATTCAGTTAAATTAAACTGTTAATGGTTTGTTAAAACCCTGATTCCAAAAAAGTTAGGAAAAAAAAAAACACAATAACCATGATAAAAAAATTGAATTGTTTGCTTCCTATATTCAATTGGATGCAGTACTAAATCAGTAAGTCTTAAGAGTAGATTAAGGAAAGCAGTCTGTGACTGCAGCTGTTAGGTTAGAAGCACAGACCCAGTGAGATGCTATATGGTGTTGGGATCAGATGTGCATGCATGTGTATATTCACTGTTGCTCTGTGCCATTTCAATAATGCATTCACCAAGCAAGAACCTGAACCAGATGAACAAGCACACTTCAACCAGCAGCATCTGTCTCCGTTTGGGAGCTGAATTCCATAACTACAACACCTCTGTCACCCCTTGTACTGTCTCATTAGAACAGTTGGTTTTAGTTGATTCTTAACATCATGGGAATGCAGGGTCTTGCTGTCATGAGGAGAAATATCAGGCTGTGGTGCCCCGCCGCCTTGGCTTAGAGTCACAGAGATGGATCTGAATAACAGAAGATATAACACTGGACGACTGGGCTGAGATCCAGACAGCAGAGAGGAAGGAAGAAGCTTTGCTGATTCCTCTCAGCTGGGGGGTTAAAACTAAAAACTAGCATAAAATTGACAGAAACCAAACCACCATATTCTGAAGAGACGCATAACAAACACAAAATAAAGAAAATTTTCATTTTGTAAAGTAAAACAGTAAACCTAACAAATTACACAGTCCAGCACTGGGCATGAAGGGGAATGTGGGCCGTCACCATAACATGTTTGCACTAAGCCTCGTTTTGATCCACTCCCATTTGAGTTTAGCTAGACGGTAAAGAATTTCATCATGTGCTCTTTCTATCTGTTCTATCTCTTCAGATGTTGTTATGGGTGGTGGAACAACAGTTTGTGTCAGCAACATGCATATTTACTTTTTGTTAACTTAACTTGTGGTTATATAGAAAGTAATACTAATAATACTAATAATACATTTTATTTGGAAGGCGCCTTTCTTGGCACTCAAGGACACCGTACAAAAGATAGAAAAAGAAACAACAATAAAATACACAGAATTAAGAACAATACAATACAATAAATTGGACAGGGCAATTGTCACCATAGGGAATAGGCAGTTTTTAACAGATGTGTTTTGAGTTGTGATTTGAAATGGGGGAGTGAGTCAGTGTTTCTGAGTTGGGGTGGTAGTGAGTTCCAGAGGTGGGGAGCAGAGCGGCTGAATGAGGAGGTAGATAATGAAGAGGAGGGGCCCCAGGACATAGCCCTGGGGCACACCTGAGGTGACGGCGGAAGGGATGGATTTGAGTAACTTGAGTTGAATGAACTGAGTGCGGCCAGAGAAGTAGGATGTGAACCAGTCCAAGGGGGTGTGGGTGATGCCAATTGAAGAAAGCCTGCTGAGAAGGGTGGTGAGACAGATGGTACCAAAAGCTGCAGCTCGAGGAGGATGAGGATGGTGAGGAGTCCAGAATCAGAGTTATGAGAATTTTTCCTTTCAATAAAGGAGGTCAGATCCAGAATCAAAGTTTAAGTTGAATTTTTTATTCTTGTACAAGAAAGAGCGTTTCACAGTGCAACACAACAGCTGAGGTTACAGAGTAAAAGGCTCGCCCTCAAGAGCCCAAACAGTTCGTTTACATGCTTCTCACAATGGGGCGGTCTCTGACATAATTCTAGTTCGTTGGTGATTTTGATTCTTTATAGAAATGGGCAGAAAGCGATAATTTTTTCTGGTAGTTGAGAAACATGACACTCCCAACGGCCCTTTATGTGGACGCACACAGAGCCTGAAGAAGAAAGTTTTAAGAAAGTTAACCACCTTCGTGATACTATTTATCCGTGACTGTGGTTGTTAGGCTTAGTGAAGCGAGATAATGAAAAGATATCCTGGCTATGTTGAACCCGCTTCGTAGTACTGGGCACTGGTGTTGCCTTACTGCCTGCTAATACCTGTTTCCTTGTGCTCAGGATCACCGTCTCCAGCCGCCCACATCCTCTCTGCCGCAGCAGCTGAATGTTGGGATTGTACCACAGGTTCATTTGTGGACTTTAACATTTGTGGACCAAGTGGAACATTTTTCAACTCACAAAATGGCAGGTCATCTCCATTTTGTCTGCTCTCAAGAACTTTATTTCCCAGAATGCTTGGCATTTTACGACACCTTCCAGGTTCCCTCATTGGTCAAGCCACTCTTGACACCACAGGGGGTCCACTGGTCTGCTATAAGGGGACAAGTCCCTTCTCCCCCTCTCCCTCTTTCTCCACCGCTCCTGCTTGGAAGCAGCTTCTTCAGGAGGGGATCCAGAGGCCTGGAATCAGCCTCCTCCTCCCTCACCCCCTGCTGAGATCCTGTTCTCTTCTGAGACATCAAGCAGAATCTCCTTTCCATAAGGAATTCTGAACCAAAGGCAACTCTGACCTTCTCTGCGCACCAAAGTGCATTAATGAACACAAAGTTCATTACAATGGCCAGAGAAAGCTCCATCTCGACAACAAAGACAACCAGCAACTTAATTTGCAAGACGGCAAATTATTGAACTTCCTTCTTCCACGCCGGCCACTGAAAAAGGACCCCCCCCCCCTTTCAGCTGGACTCCTGAGCAATGTAACTGGGCTTAGATATTCGTGTTACAAACAAAGTTGTATGTTAATCTTGCTTTATACTGACAGTCAGTCTTATATGCAACTAACTATACTAACCTTTGACCTGCTTATACACTGATTTTATTTTTTTATTTGCTTGTTTAAAATAAATACCTTTTGAATATGAATGCTGTCTATTTAATGTTGTACATTATGAACGATATGCCATCCTCTTCTGTGTCAAGAATTCACGATTCCTTCAACCACTATTAAATATTAATATGGAAATTTGATTATAATTATATTCATAATTAATAATCAGTGTTCCAAATTGATAGTTTAATCACTTTATGAGACTGATTTAGGTGAATTGGCCATATTTTCTCCATTTTACAGAGTGGTGCCCCTACGAGCTGACATAGAGTAAATCAAGTCATATCATTTCTTTTAATTAATAATTATTTATGATAATTATTAATTCTTATAGCCATCTAACCACACTTTTGAACCATGAGATCCACACAAGTGTTGCTCAGGTTCATCCCTACATATTTGGTATCCTTATGGAAGGGATAGCATTTATAATAACGCCCTTTTATGAATAAATGATGACCTTGCACAGGGCGTCAAATATATTAATAAAAGAGCTATCCTTAATTCCCAACATTTTTGGTGATCCGTGATGGAGGCGATTGGTATCTGTAACCAGATACCTCAACATAGTTGACGCCCCGTTGCGTAGTTACAACATGAAGCATGGTGTACTCTATTGCCTCTGGCCACATCAGCCTGTCTCACTTTAGTGCATGCTGCTCATCGCACCCAGCCTTCCTTGCATGCTCCTCCAGAGCCTTGTATGCCTTTGATTGCTAAACATTATGGGTAAACAATATTTCCTTGGGTGAAATGCAATTAACATGTAAGGGGACAGTGTAGGAGTGGTGAGTTTGATTTAAATGCCCACATATAATTTTTGATTGATCCGCTGTCTCTGTAGTGATGTCAGAATTAACAATAAAGCAGAAAGAGTTTAGAAGATTCTATCTAGTACCTTTAAAAAATACTGCCATGTTTGTTTTTTACATCCTGCAAATCAGGTATTTGTATCAAACTAACTGCTCTGGTGTGTCCTCCAGCAAAAACCTCCAGTAACACGTGTTCACAACGCAGCTGGTCGTGTGCGTATACATGATAAAGCAGCATGTATAACCTGATTAACACAATATCCGACAATGCAGCAACTTCCTGCAGCGTGTGCTAATTTGTGCTTTAAAAGGATAACATGTTGAAAGGAAGCAAATAATAAACTGGCATATTAAAAATATTGTTAACAGGCAGATGTTACATATTTGATACAAACTGTCGGTTAAAAGGGCTACTGTTTCAGAGCTTCACTGAGCTGTTAAAGCTGCAGAGCAGATGTAGGCAATATATGGCCTTTACAACAACTCTGTCTGTCTGCAAGACAAACGGCACCATTTAAAGGCATACTTGGTAGTTTGGAGCTCCCTGAGTTCCCCCTACAGCTTAGTGGTGTATATTTCACAACACTGTCGTACATAAACTCACTCACGGCACCCCCTCCTCCTTTCTACCGCTGGCCGTGTGCATTTGTCATCGGAGCCGGCAGCAAGTTTATAATTGTTTTGGATTTTTCATTAGTTTTAGTTTTAATTTAGTTCAAATTCAGTTAGTTTTAATTAGTTTGAGAGTGAGTTTGCTGGTATTAATTAGTTTTTATTTTTTGGAAAATGCGTAGTTTTAGTGTTAGTTTTAGTTTTTTTAGTAATGGGGTACTTGTTGGGTGTGAGATTCAAAAAAAGTCACAATAAATGTTGCCTTGATTTCCTTTGTCTGATCCATCTCAGCCCCAATAAGTTTATTATTCATAAAACCAGATAGATTAAATAGATTTCATATCAACCAAAAAGGTTTACGTATGAAAAAAGTTGACGAAGACCAAAACGAAGGACATTTTCACTATAATTTTAGTTAGTTTTGTAACCACAAAATACAGTTTTAGTTATCTTTTTTTTTTTTTAGAAAATTATTTTATTTTTATTTCAGTTAAGAATGTTTTTTCAGTTATAGTTTTCGTTGATTATATTTAACCTTGGCCGGCAGAGTAATATCTAGACCCTTAGCACAGGTTATTATGTAGCACCATAAGGCCCAAAGTCAAATGCGATTCTGAATTTGTCCCATATAAAAGAAATACAGTTAACCAATACATAACCTCAGTTGTATGGCAAGTTTGCCACATAGATAGCAACAACCCAATGCAGCAGTCGACAGCAATCCAGCTGCTACTGAAAACAAACACATTTGCTCTTGAGGTAGCGCGATAGTCAGCCAGTGACTAAAAGCTAAATAAAATTGAAGGAAATTAGCTTAATCAGAGAGGTTGTGATGGAGATTGTGAATAAAGAGAAGTGAAGATAACATTTTTGATCGAGTTGACAATAACTCAGAAAGTGCTTTGTCCCAGTTATTTTGCACAGCGCTGGTCAAGCTAATAGTGAATTGTTAGGAGCAAACTGAAATAAAAGCCTCTGTATGCAGTCTATTCAAATCAAATCAAATGAAAATTATTTATCCCTGTGGGTAAATTCAGTTATTCTGGTAGAATCTCTGCTAGGATGAGACAGCCTGATGGCTGTAGGAGAGAAGGATCTTTTGAATCTCTCCGTCCTGCAACAGAGAGAGAGGAGCCGTCCACTGCTGTTTTTTTGGTCCATAAAGGTTTTGTCTAGCAGATGATCTGGGTATTTCAGGATGGCCTGGAACATGTTGACAGGTCATCTCTCCACCACCTCCTCCAGTGTGTCCAACCTGACTCCAACCACAGAACCAGCTCTTTAGACCAGTCTGTCCAACCGCCTTCATCTCTGTGTGTGATGCTGCCTCCCCAGCAGACTGCAGCATAAAACAACACACTACCACCACAGACTGATAAAACATCTGCAGCATCGCACTACAGAGCAGGTTAGGGTCACAAAATCTGAGTTTCTCTCTGTGTCCTCCCTCTTTCAGACACAGACACGCCGTTTCATTTCCTCAATGATTCAAAGCATCAAAACACATTAATCAGCAGGTTACTGTGTGCCAGAATCACAATCCTGTTTGGATATTAGTTTGTTACTCAAAGACTGTGTAGGGTTAACACTTTTATGCACATTTGTCATGTATATGATCCCTCCACTCTGACTCGGGCTCTTCTCACACTCTGCTAATTAATATGCAGGTTTTCTATAAAAACCCTCATCTTTCCCCGTCTCCTAACTCTGATCCTGAAGCAGCTTGCTGCAGCCATAGGGTGTACCTTTCTCTGGTCCTGTTGATAAGGAGCTGAGTTTATTCACACAGCCTTAAATCGGGACCTGAGACCCTGATTAATGTGCTTGTTACCCTGATAGTTTCCTTATGGGACGTGACTGTTTTTCCTCACAATCTATAATTTATCTCAACAACATTCCCCGACCTGACATCTGCAACTAACACACCATGGACGTCCTCTCACTTCAGAGCTAATTTATTGACTGCAGGGTTTTTTTCTTTTAGTTTTTAGAGTTGTTTTCTTTATAATATCTGCGATGCAGAGCAGATCAGAAAAGCTTTAGTTTGCAGAGTGAAAAGGAAAGTGACCCTGGCCCTGAAACATCTACTGCACATTTTATATTTACTTAAATCAGTCAATTATGAAAAAATGAAATAAGCCATGAGCCTAATACATCTCAGTCCTACCTGTTTGAACTATGTTGTTATATTTCATTTTAAGCTGTTTCGACGTCAGGATGACAACAAAATGAATGTAAAGTTTATGTTAAATACCATTTTGTTATACTAGTGATTAAATCTGATAAATAAACTAACTTAAGTCAGTTTATGTGGAACCAGAAACTCAGAGTCTAACCCTGAACTTTAAGTTGATTTACTCTCAGAAGGGAAACAAATTAATTTGTTGTACCTTCTACCTGGAATGGGGCCCAGGTCTAAAACTGTGTTGTGAAAATATTGTTGACTTAATGTGTCTTTAGAGCTGTCTCTCTCGTCTCTGCACAGTGCAGGATCTGTATGTATTTGCATGCTTTCACTTTTTACTTTTGATCATATTTCTTATACTCATATTCTTCCCGTTTGTGCTTTTTAACAATTGGCTTCCCAGCGACTACAGATGCAAATAAGTCTTTCTGGCTAACTGACAGGTATGCCAAAATATGCCAAATAAACTAAGCCACAAGAGGTCCTCGAACAACAACAATGTCAATATAGGGCATATTAAGCTGCACTTCCTGGCTCACAATTATGTGCAGTTATCTACGCATTAGAGTGCATTACTCACCATAGGTAACTAGTTCATAACAATGAACAGTGGATTAGAGCAGCCTATATGAATCCACAAAGGCTTTTTTTCTTTTATTTTTTTTAATCTTGATTGGAAATCTCTCATGGCTCTTTACATTTTCACAGTATACTCTGGCTGACAGATAACTGTGTGTGTGTGTGTGTGTGTGTGTGTGTGTGTGTGCGTGCGTGCGTGTGTTACACTTGATTCAAACCTCTTAAGGGAAAACATTTTAAAACCAATGTTGCATGTCATATTACAAGTGAAATCAAGATTAAATAATTTATAATGCATAAAAATACATGTACTTTTTTATATTATCATTTTTCATTGTTATCACTATATATATATATATATATATATATATATATATATATATATATATATATATATATATATATATACTTTTTTTGAGTATTTAAAAATGAAAAGTATTAATGTATTATTGTGTCTATTGGCATGCACGAACCTTTGCCAGGAACCTTCTATCAGCAGACTGATATATACACACAGGTTGCTCAGACATTTCATACGTGACACTCTTTTTCAATTACTTCCATCACCTAAAGCAAACACAGAGACACAGACACACACACACACACACACAGATACGAGTGTGCATGCACAGTGCCAGCCAAGCGTGGCCGAGGGAAAGGAGATTATGATGGCAAATTGTATCTCAGTCTTTTCTGTAAACCCCTGAAGGAAGACTGGAATGGGAAAACAATAGAAAATAGAGACAGAAAACAAGGTGGACCAGAGGGAAAGAACAAAAAACAATCGCAATTAAATATCCATCCATATATCTGTGTCTGGATGCACATCTCTGAGAATAATAAAGCTTTGTGTGTATGTGTGTGTGTGTTCAGATATTAAAGAGGAGGTAGCACATAGACAGACAATCATGAAAAAGAACTGAACTTTGACGATGAGCTCAAAGATGCGTGTCTCTGATTAAAAATAAGAAAAGCATAGAAAAAATGATGTATGCCAGGTGTATGCCACAATAAAAGGATGACAAAGCAACCTTTTGGCAATATCATCAATGTTTCAGCATGCCTTCTATAACTCTTATAACCTTTTGAAGTCTCATAGTTGTCACAACAAAGAGCAGGAGATCAAACAACTATAATACTATAATGTGGCCTGTGTGTGACTTACTACATGCCTGCTGAAATTCAACACTTTGCAACCTGCAACTGCACACAGCTTGATGTTTGGTCTCTGTGTACATTAGTCCAGTGCTGTTTGTGTTTTGTGTTATACAGTATCATCATGCTGCTATGTAGAAATTATTTCCTACCAGTACATTAAGGCTCAATTGTTATTTATTTTCATGTGTGGATGAACATGATGCATGTGGACCTTCGGACAAACTAACCAGGCATGTGCACATGCTCCTTATTTGGAAGCTGTATTTAAAAAAAAATAATTGTATGTATGATTTGTTATATATATTATTATTTCACAAAAAACACTTTTGCACACGTTTTAGTTTCCTTACCTGCCATCCTTGTTTATATCCCCATTCTTACACTCGACTCTGTAGCACTTTAAAATGTTGTTCAAATGTAAAGTGCATTACTACGGAAGCGCATTGCATTCACTGGATTAAAAAAAAAAACGACACCTTATCTCATGATTACGAGATATTTTCTCATAATCACGAGATCAGGATCTCGTAATTACGAGAAAAGATAAAGAAAAAGGAAACGTCTGTAAAGGTGCCACATTGGCCACTGCTTCACTCAGAACCACTAACTGCATATCCACGAAGACGTAAATTTGTGTCTACGAGTAAATAAAAAACTTAATTTACGACTGTGGCTTTGTTATTTTTTTTTATTTGTTGTGTAAGCATGCAGCCACATGACCATACGCGAAAATCCATCAACGGCACCGTTAATACATATTCCATAAGGTTTCAGTTTGTCGTACGAATCGACATGCCATAAGAAGTTGGGGCCTGGATTTGTGTACAGGCGTCTTCTTAGACGGTTCTGTTTCCTCAGCTGTACTCCTTGAGCATCTAGGATTTTTAACAGGTGCCGTACAGTTCTCTGAGTCACTACCAAACCAGATTGGATGCATTTCAAATGCATGAATTTGTATCCATGAAGCATCCCGTGTTGGTTCAACTGCTCCTGCAGAAAGAGAGCTACATCCAGCACGTCAGACGACTTGAGATGCCTGCGCAGTGTTGACATACTACTATTAATACCATCCTAATTTTTAAGAAACATCAGTATTTCCCAGTGTCTCAAACCGAGAAGGTAGTAGTAGCAGATTAACTGCGATAGCGCCATCATTGCCACTGAGAGAGGATTTACAGACGTTTCCTTTTCCTTTATCTTACAAGGATCTCGTAATTACGAGAAAAGGTGTCTTTTTTTTTTTATCCAGTGAATGCAATGCGCTTCCACACATTATAAATAAAATGTATTATTTTTATTATTAGGGCCTCGGGGCAATTGCACCGAGCACTGGTCCCATACAGCAATAGCTGTAGGGACCAGTGCTCGAGCACTACTGTTATACTGTGGATTTTTTCTTATTCCTCTTCCGGACGCAATTTCGTCCCGCTACTAGTCCTACAACTTAAAGAGTTGCAGGACAAATTATATATCAAAACGTGCAGTTTGATCGGAATCGGTGTGCTATTACTTTTCTCTACAGTATACAAATTTTTCGCGACGTAAGTCGAGTGAGTGTCTTCTCACTCACAATCCTCTGGTAAAGCTGTCAGAGTTATAGTTTGGGCGTAAGACGCAGAGATGATCCACCAACACGCACCAACAGCCTCATTGGCTCCCATATTAAAAAGATTTCGGAAAAAGGGAAAAAAGAACAGTTTTTTTAAATCGCTACACTACTGTTATCACTACTGAGAAAAAATTGTCAAAAAATACATCCGAAAACTGCGCTCCAGGCCGCAAATTCCACTCTACAGAAATTATTTATACATAGAAATGTAGGAAAATTTGTCTTCTCACTCACAATCCTCTTGTAAAGCTGTCAGAGTTATAGTTTGGGCGTACGACGCATAGACACCAACACCACCAACAGCCTCATTGGATCCCATATTAAAAACGCAGGAAGATTTCGGAAAAAAGCAAGATGGAACAGTTTTTTTAGATCGCTCTAACACAGCTATTTTTTTTATTTTTTATTTAAAAAAATCATATGTAGACGTTCAGGAAGAACTCGGGACGCTCAAAGTGAAGTCGGATCAATGATAGGTATTATGATTTTGCCAAAAATGCTTTCTGTTCGAGGCCAGAAATTTCAGTCTGTCCACCTCTGCTGTCACTGAGCCGGAACAACAGGTGCCAGTTAATTCTGTTGATTGCTTTAATCTGATTGCCTTTGATCTTTGATGTGATTACAGTTACAGACACACACACACACATACACATGTGCGTAAGTGCGCACATGCATACACATGCTTCAAACACACACACACACATAACTTTATGTGATTTTAATTACAAACACGCACACACATTCTGAGGTTAAAGGGCATAGTTTGAAATCTCTGAAGAATCTCATCATAGTGTACACACACCGGCAGTAGCCCCAGGGGTCCTTTCGTCATATTGATTGTTTGTGTGTGTTGTATACGTTTGGATAGGATGATGGCCAATTTCGTTGTGCTTGTACTTACTCTGTGCAATGACAATAAAGGGTTCATTCATTCATCTTTTAAACAATACTTTTACTATACATTAACCATACTTTAGGCTGTTTATCTTGTTATAGCCTAAAGATCACCTCACCTTTGTGTCTCACAGCAAACCTGTCTCCTACACATTATGTTTGTATATTACGGTTTAATAATTAGCCTCAGTTGTGTGGTGATAAGGTAATCACTGCCTGGATTATGTTCAGAAACAACAATTTTTAAGTGAATGAAACACTGATTTTCCTCATTATGTTAATAAATGTAATTTATAGGAGACAGTAGACACCTGAGATACACACATGACATGCCCACACCTGGGCTAACATTACACACAGTGTAGTGTAGTTATCAAGCATTATTAGCCTGCTCTAGTGATTTTATTAGCCCTTACTAACAGAGAAAAAGAGGATGGTGTAGATAAAGTATAAGCACTTACCATCAGTCATCTCTTTAACTAGGTCACGTCTTCTCACGTCTCCTCCGGTAAACAGCAGCTAGCAGGCGCCGCTGTTGTGAAGTTTGCGGCTCCACTTGTACTCCCGAGCTATCGCAGTCTCTTTAACATTGTCCTCGTTTAGATAACTACAGTCAGAGACATTGTATGCTACCATCGGCTCATCCATGAGCGCAATATCTTCCTCCTCATCTTCCTCCAACTCACTCTCTCCGTCATTATCTTGGCTAACGTTAGCCGCACCGTCTGCGTCCTAGTCGGAGGTCCCGCTGTCTCTCTCTCTCTCTCTCCTCACCTTCCGGTGCGGTGAAATAGTCCGTAATTAACTCTGTCCAGTTATCATCACATGTAGCACCTCTATCTCTGATTAAATTGAAAAGTTTTGCAATGTTCTCCTCACATTAATCCATCTAGTTAAGCCAGCGATCTTCACCACTATCTGAACCACGTCATCCAGCCTGTCTGTGTGCCGCGAAAAACTTTCTGACAACGTTACGTTTAAGAGCTTAAAAACTATACTTATCATTTGAATTTCATATTAATGTTAACATTCTCTTAAAGCTGAGACTTTATTTATTCAGAAACGCATAAAACCCCAAAACAGCCCAAAATCACTTTTTTCATGTTTAAACGTGTTTTTACAAGAACGGGCGGTTGCGACTTCCGACTCATTTCGATGGAGCGCGTCACATATTGTTGTCCTGAAATTTTTTTCTGAGCTAATAAATCAAGTCAGAAGTTTTCAAATTTTGCTCTGAAATGAATGGGCAGATTTTTTTTGCAGCCAAATTTAGCGCCCCCTGCTGGAATTTTCGGTAGATTGCAGACTTAAGGCACTTCCTGGTTGGCCTCCATGCTCAGACACGGAGATTGCTGCCTGGTTGTGGCATGCTTCTCTCTTCATTTGTAGGAGGGGCCACAGGTCAGGCCACTCCTCCAGTCTGCTGAGGCTGGAGAAGCACACCTGAATCCAGTCTCAATCACTGAGGCTATATAGAGGAGCTGAGGCCTCAGCTCTCTCTCTTTCTCCTCCACAGCCACCAGTTTAGTTGGTCTGGTTTAGTTGGTTTTGTTTAGTTTGTTAGTTACTTTCAGCTTATACACCTGCATTTTACCACATCGCATGCATGCACACACCTCACCATTTCAGTTTCTTTGTATTGTTTTGAATTAATCAAATGAACATTATTTCCTTATAACTTGAATACATGTGTGGTCTCCCTTGTTTTGTCATGATCTATGAGCCAATTTATGACACAGTTAACATTAACATTCTGAAGCCACCTTCCCCCCAATGCGTATTTTCTTGATTTATTTATGTCAGATCATTGAAAAAAGAAAACTGTTCTCTTTCAGGCCTTTTGCCCCTGATAATCCCATCTCTTCACCTATTATTACTACAACATTTTAACTCTGACTCTGCACATACATTCTGAGAAGTATTCTCTAATTCATCTCCCTACAGATCCACAGCTGTCATATAATCCGGATCAACTGCGTGTCTATCCATCTCGGTGCCCCATTTAAACTCCGGAAGGAAAAAAAAAAGTCCCAGATCTACCTAATTTTGGGGGTTCTGCTGTAAGTAGGTTAAGTTTATGGGTGTAACATCCGGTGAGAAAGCAGGAGTAACGTAAGTCACACAGAAGGCGAGCTACGTATTTCTGTGGACAGTGGCAGCACCAAAGGACCAACCAATAAATAAAACAGCTGAAACTTGAGAGAACAGTCAAAAGAGTCCACATAGCTGAACAAAGGGTTGAAGAAATGCAAGATCTTCAAATAATCCAACAGAAAACCAATGATCATCTGAGGATGAAGATGAAAGAAATGGAATCACAGGACTATTCTTGAAAGTACTGTAAGTAAAGACAACCTACCTATGATGAAAATTACAGACCTCTCTCATCTTACTAAGTAGGAGAACTTGCACAATCAGTGGCTGACTAAATACTTTTTTGCCCCACTGTATACTGTATACAACAAGTCAGTGACAATTAGAAGATGGAAAAATTCCAGAAAGGGATCCCTGTCACAGATATTAGTTGGCCAGATTTATAATGCAAAGTATTCACAGCAACTGAGGTATGTATTATGTGGGATTGTAAATAAGCTACTATAAGAAAATAATCAGAAGCAGTAAAGAGGCAGCATTAACCAAACAGCATTAAAGGTAACATGAGCTTGAGTGAACATAAGTATTAAGAAATAAGTGTTGAAGAATAAACTCATGACACATCCCATATGTTGCAACACGTGCAGACAAACACATAGTTTCATTGAACACCATGTTCACCCGGGGGGAGATAGCGAAACCAGCTCAACAGGAAACCCCCCCGAGAGAATTAGGCAATACCAAGAGAAGAGGAACAGACAAAAAGAGACAGTTGGTTACGGCCTAATATGGAGATAAACACACACACAAGGTCAAGGACAATAACCTTGCATGAAAGGAGGAGACTTAGTGGAGCTTGTTATATAAACACACAGCACTAGACATCGAGCAGCTTTCTTCTGTACTACTGGTTGATGTACTGAACCGAGCTCCGCACTTCATGAACTGCGCTTGAAGAAAACAATAAAGTGTTTTCATTTGACTCTTCCACCGTCTCCTCGTCTGCTCTCTCTGCTCCATCAACAACTCGGAGGAGTACAACTGGTGTACTCAACAATTAGTATGCAAGTAATTATACACAAACCTGGGCAATGACAGCCAGAATGTTTTTAATTTTTGCATCCTGCTGCTCCTCCTTTCTTACGGAACACTGTAGCCAACTTCTCAGAGTACTCGTCCAGCATAAACTTCGACAGAAAACTTCGGGATGAGCGGGATGGAGGTAATGTGCGCTTACCTCTGCACTTACCTAGGTACGTGTTTCAACAAGACAAAACCACAAAGTAGAGAGGAAAGTTAACACACAGCTTAAAATTTATAAGTGAATACGTAATTTTTTACTTAAAGAGCAAATTGTTTTTGCCTGATGACAGACACTTAGTAGATAGTACTAGTGGATTTCAGGAAATAATGATGTGGATAATATGAAATTAATATTTTTAATGGTTTAGAAGGAAATTGAATTGGATAAATATCAAATATTGCAGTTTGTTCCAAAATAGTGATGTCAGTTTTAAGCTATACTGCCTAGGCCAGTACATGAATCAAATACAATTTACTTATGACAAGCAAATTCAAGACTTGCCTCATGTTCCATAAAAAGAGCCAGTCATCTACTTTTGAATTCTGCGATGAAGGGCATGTCTTGAACCACCTAATACCGCCGATGAGCAAAGGTTTTCTCCATTTTCTCTTTTATCACCTGATGGTTGTTCCTTTTCTTGACCTCAGATAGTTCCACTCGCTCCTTCTCAAGAGTCTCTCTGTCTTCTCCAGCTGGGTAATGGGGGCAGAAATTGACTTCAGCTTTCCTGGGTTTCTTCACTTGTTTAGGACTAGAGGAGTTACCTGGCTTTCTGTTTTTCAGGGAGTTGATGCTTATTTCTGGGTATCCCAAACCCCTTAGCTTAGTGCGGTAGTTAGCCATTTTGTACTTTAAGCTGATTTTCCAGTGGTAGTATCCAGTAACAGAGCCCTGTTCCTTTAAGCATGGATGTTTTATGATCAAAGCTTCTGAAACATCATCTAATTGTGCAGAGGTAGGGTATCCTGATGTGTACTTCATTATTTCAGAAGCCAAGGCCTGCAAAATGTCTAACCTGACTTTGGAACTTGGGTTCAAGCTGCTTGCCTTCAGCAAGGAATTCCTGGTTCGCCTTTGACAGCTGCATCTCTACTTCGTAAGAGAAGGGAGGAATAGGGAAGCTGCGTGGTCAGCCTTGACATTTACATTTAGTCATTTAGCAGACGCTTTTATCCAAAGCGATTTACAGGAAAAGAGGGGAACAATCAAGGTATACTGCGATAAGAGCCATTAGTGCAGCATTAAGTGCTAGTGACAATTCTTTAAGGAGTAGAGTTGTGGTGTGGTGCTAGGAGAGAAGATGCTCTCTGAAGAGCTGGGTCTTCAGGAAGTTTTTAAAGGTAGAGGGGGACGCTCCTGCTCTGGTAGGAACTGGTAGTGGTTCCACCAGCGGGGAACAAGAAATGGATTGCCTTGGGCGAACAGGTGGCAGAGCCAGGCGCTGTTCATTGGAAGAGCACAGCGGTCGCGGAGTAGCATATGTCTGAATCAGGGCGTCTAAGTAGCTGGCTGCAGTACTGGAGACAACTTTGTGGGCAAGCATTAGAGATTTGATGCGGGCTGCAACAGGTAGCCAGTGGAGCTCAATGAGCAGCGGTGTGACGTGACCTTTTTGGCTGGTTGTAGACCAGGCGCACCGCCGCGTTCTGGATCATCTGAAGCGGTTTTATTGTGCAGGCTGGCAGGCCTGTCAGGAGGGCGTTGCAGTAGTCAAGTTTTGAGATGACGACAGCTTGTGTCAAGAGTTGAGTGGCATGCCTTGTCACCCCTGCTGCTGCCACCCCACCACCAGCAGCAACGAATTAAAAGAAAAGTTATGTCCAATTTGACATTTACAAGCGTGAATCTCTTATGTCCGACTGCAGTGAATGCAGCACGAGTTAATGTCAGAGAAGCCGGCAAGAGACTGATTTGTTTTGAAAACTGAGAGGCGCGAATCAAGGGAGCCAGGAGTTGCAAGTAAAGAAGAGACTGGAGGAAAGAAGTAAAAACTGATTAGCTATCTATAAAGAAATTAAATTATAATGTGTGGAGGGGGCGTGGTGCATCAGCTGCAGGAGAGAGGTGTGGAGAGGGTTCAGGAGAGCAGCCCCAGGTGTGAGTGATTGGCACACCTGCATAGTGTTAGCTAATCACTCTATCGCCTTTTAAAACACAGTAGCATGCTGAACCTGGGGGGCGGAAGACTGGAGCACACATTGAGGCGGTCAGACGGAGCACGGCAGGTAAAGCCTGAGGAGGTGCCTGTGAACGGCTCTGTATACCTGCGTATGTTGTGGACTGTAATAAAAGTGAGCTGAACCGTCTCTGCACTCCGTGTCCTACCTGCTGAAAAGAACCCAAAGTGGCTCAGAGTATGCCACATAATGAAAACACAGTGCTAGCATAGTTGCGAAGAAAGTTATTTCGTTACTATACATGTAATGTTGGCTAGGTCTGACATTAGTTCTGTGTAAAGTAGGCAACAAACGCTAATACTGATTCAAAGTTACTTTGATTTTACAGAAATGAAGAGGAAAGGTAGCATACATAGTTTTTTCTCACAAAAGAGAAAGACGACAGAAAAAGAAAATGAACAACTGAGCAAGGTAGACGGAGAAGATGAGGTGGAAGGAGAGAGAGGAGGGCAACAGAAAAGTGACAGAGGAAGAATACAAGGCCAAGGCGACCAGGGACAGGTGGAGGTGGGAGAACACCACAGCGGTTAAGATATGGAAGAGGGAGAGCATCACCAAGATGAGGAGGGAGAAAGTGAGAGACAAGATACATTTATAAATAAATTTTAAAAAAATATTTGTAAAGCACTTTTCATAAAGAAATCTCAAAGTGCTACAGAAACCAGAAACAAAAAACAAAAGACTAAGAGAAAACTCGGACACATTAAAATCAGCAGTAGATAAAAAGACACAGGTATTAAAGTACATTATTAAGAGATAAGGGTGCAGAGACAATAATAATAACATCTAGGGACAACCTAAAAAATGCCTCCCTGAACAAAAAAGTTTTAAGACATTTTTTTTTTTTAAGATAACGTGCAGGGCTCAGACAGTGAAATCAGACTTCAGACTTTATTTGTGTGTTGGGTTGGAATACTCCTTCGATTACTTAGACCCTATTTTGTTTGTTCTGTTACAGATCGCCCTGAGTCCCTCATACCGGAACACATTAAAGAGGCCTCTCCAGAAGCAAGAAGGACATGGTTCAACAGATTAACTGCCGAAATACGTGGACAAATATGTTCTTCTTACTGACATCACAGAGGCTGCAGAGGTTGCAAGTAAACAATCAGCCAACCAGTTCAAAATAATAAGTTCCCTTGTCGTATGGAGGGTTGTTCAAGAACATTCACTTACTTCAAAAGCAGACAAACCCACAAACTGAAGACACACAACCTGGTTATGCCCACAGACATGCCATGCCAATCATCCTCACACACTGTGATGACAAGCATGAACACAGCGTTGCCATAATGGGTTTCAGTTTTATTCTTCTGGACTTTTTAGATGCAGTAAAGGAAGGAGATGGTGAAAGGCTGATGCATCTCTACACAGTAGCCCTGTTGTTCTACAAAGCTTATGGACACACAAATTATGCATTCAGTACCTTTCTGCTTACTGTACAAATGAATGCCACGTTGTCTCCACAAGTTGCTCCAAGTCTCAAGTGGAACAGATTCTGGGGCACCAGGGGAGGCAAGGGTAGAAACATTCCACTTGATTTACATCTGGAGCACTTGAATGGGTTCCTGAAATCTTTCCTGAAGGGCCTCGGGCCTAACCTGAGTGAGTCTTCAGCGGCAAGAATAAGCAGGTCTATAGGAGTCTGGAAAGAAATGATGGCGGGCACTGATATGGAGCTGGGCATATCTAGGCAAACTGGTGCTTAGGGGTGTGCATTGGCACTGCCCTCACAATTCAATTTGATTACGATTCACCAGGTAACAATTCGATTCAATTCGATTCTACGATGCATTGCGATGCATCACAATTATACTGCACACAACAAAGGACATTTTTCGTCAGTCATGAGGCAAAAAAGCAGTCAGATAGGCCTAATAACAATAGATTGTATTGGCTGCTATGTGTGTATCATCACTCTCCTGTATCTTTGACATAAATGTCATTAAATAAAATTATTATTATTAATTATCCTTCGCTATGAAACATGCCACCGATCGTGTGATCCTCTTTGCTCTCTCAGAGTTGTGTGGCAACGTTGACACTAGTGTCTCGTCAATTCTTGGCTGGGATGTGTCAACTTTTTGTGTTGCTGTTGAAGCCAACTCAGGATGCCAGCGATCAACATGGTTCGTGAAGTTAGTTGTATTGGCAACGTGCTTGATTTTAGTGTGGCAGGTTTTACACACCGCGTAAGTCTTGTCTAGATTCCCATTAACTTCATAGAATCCGAAATGTGCCCAGATGTCCGCTTTCATCTCCCTCCGCCTCAGCCATCTTGATTGTTGTTGTTATGATGCCGCCGGATGTAATTGAAACTTCACGGGGCAATTGCTGTCACTACTTTGGAGTTTAACACAGTTTTAAACTGGAGTTGGAGTTGGGAGTTGGAGTTTAAAACCGTGTTAAACTCCAAACCAGCGACAGAGCAATTGCCCCCACCAGGCTTGGAATTTCAACATTTTAGGGGCAAGGCCATTTGGCCTTCCTGTTCACACTTATTTTAAGGGCACAAAGGCCGCATGACAGGGCATAAAGGCCGTTTGGTGAAATTACGCTGGTTTTACCTTTCAGATAGCAAAAATCATTCGGCCCGGATCTGGCCCAGACCTTTCTTAAGTTCTGGGCCAGATCCGCATATCGGACTCGGGCCGGTGTCCTTTGGCACAACGGGCCAATACCAGTACGGGTCCGATTTTTTTTATCTGGGCCGCAGCTGGGCCAGCTCCCAACCGGACTCGGGCCAGTGTCCAAGTCCGGTTTTAGTAAAAGTAAAAACTCTGTATAACTCTGTGGCTAGCAGATTATTGTAATCTTGCATTCAAAATAATATTACACATTTTATCACTTATTCCTTCTGAAAATGAAAATATGCAAAATAACCAGAGTAGAGAGTATTAATTAGTAGCAGAGCTTTACCATTTGGAAATGTTACAGTAGAACACCCAACATTTTTGAGAACAATTTCACTTAGTGCATTAACGTCAAGTTATTCTTAATTAAAGCAGTCATCTGTGCAAATTCTTCTCCTGCTAAAGATATTACCATTTGTTTTGGAGAGCTTGGAAAACAGTTTGGATTGGAAACAGTACCTGAGGTTAATGATCTACAGTATTTACAAGGAAAACTGAGAGACTTCCAAAGTTATCAGTCAAATTGCTTCTGATAAATATCAGTAAATACATAACTCAGAATTGTTGAAATAACCATTTAATTTTATTATTATTTTTTCTCTTTCTTACAATCATGGCAGTTGGCATCGGTTCTTAATTTCCAGGAGGTGTCTGCGAACAAAAGACCAGGAAGAAAGTTGTCAGTAACACCAACGCAGTCCAAGTAATGCAAAAACAAAACCCCACTTTTGTCTGTTAAGAAAGTTGTCAGTGTTCAAACTGTGTGCTCTTGACAGATTGGAACAAACACACTTCTATCTAAAATTTAACTCAGTTAAAGCCTCTTTGGCCCGTTCCCGCTCCCTTCGGCCACCACCACGGTCAGTGGCCAAATTAAACCAACGGATGGCGTGGGCATCAATTTGAGTGTCTGCTGCGCTGGTGGCAGCAGCATTCTTCCTTACAGCTCCTCTTGAAAAATGTGCCACATTTTATAAGCATCCCCAACATCCACCCATTATCTATCCTGTTTATCCTCAGATAGGGGTTTCACACCGGCAGGGCACCGTGCTGGTTCTGGTTTCAGAACACAATTTTTCGACACCATGCAGCCACATATCTTAGTTGAAGAAGTGAAATATTTGGTGGTGATTTGAGCATCTACAGAATCTCATGAAAAGCTAGAAAGCAGTACAAGAAATAACAAGTTGTAGTTTTTTTGGGTTTTTTTTTACTAGGGGAAGAGATGGCCAAGGCTGGGCTTATGTTAGCCCCAGACCAAATAATTAATAAACTTCTGCAAAAGGCCTGCAAGAACGGTGTCTCATATTCAAATACTTACTGATCAGCAGGGTTCTCGCCTGCATGTCTTTAAAGGACCTCTTCCCATTCATCCCCTTCCAGTTGATTGCCTTTGCAGCCTCATTGGCAAACAGCCTGGAGAGGATATTCCAGACAACCTTCTTGAGGTTTTTACCTCCCACAGCACCCAATGCAGAAATCTGCAAAGACAAAAGTATTTCATATAAAAGACAAAAATATATACTAATAGTATACTCATAAACTGTCCAAAAACTCTTTCCCAGAGCCTTTGCTGCTCCAAATTCTCAGATGCACTATTTGCTTTATTTATTCCAACACTTAACGTTTAAATAAAGAATTTTAGTACTTCTTGTGGTTGTGTATATTCTGCTATTTGTCTTATAATCTATTTCAGTCAGGTACTCTGGAATGAGAACAAATAATTTATTGAGCGTAAGCATGGCAGGCTGAGGCACAGCATAGTTATCCTTGAGCATGGCTGCAGCAGGTTTGATGTCAGGCTCTGTCTCAGTTATTTGTTCCCTGAATGATCTGCTTTACCAGACATTACAGGGAATGAAGCAGACCCCGCAGGGAATCATAGAGACAGAGCCCACAGGTGGATGCTGGGGGGTTTGCAAAACATCATGGGCAGCAGCAGCAATGAGATGTACCCAGCAGCAGCAGAGCAGAAAATAGCATCAGCGGCAGCATAGCCACGGATAAGCAGGTAAGCTAGGGGTTTTAAAAAACCCGCCCTATTTGGAGGAGGAGAGCATGTGATGATTAGCTGATCAGGATGGACACCGCTTGAGTTGTCTGTCTGAACTAGCTTTGCATCATTTAATTCCCTCTGAGTGCATCTTATAGCAGTTGCTTTTAACATTTTTGTGACTTTTTGTTAAAGGTGACTGTACAATGACAAAAAAGCTCTTGAATCTTGGATTGAATCTTGAATCTTCCTGCCACCGATCGCACTTTACACACTGTACTTTATTAGTATATACTATTTATACATTTCTTTTTATTACTTATTTGTCCTTACTGAAGTATGTAGACAGAGGCACTGAATATGTCGAGAACTAACACAATATAAGCACCGATCAGATTTGTAGAGCCAAGACAAAGTAGCTTTAGAGGATGATGGGAAAAATAAAAATCATAGTCACCATGTTCTGTTTCGCACGGGCGTTCGCTGGATTTTTCAACCACTGCTCCAGAGCAATGCGAGCCCTCCGTCTGACGCCAGAGCTTGTTAACAGAGGTTTGCTCCTTTTCATCATCTCTAAAAAAAAATATTGATTGTGACAAAAAAACATTACTGAACACAGATATTTCAAATGATATTTGAAAAATGAATATCACTTAAATATATGAAAAAAAACACTGTCAGTTGCCCTGTAAAAAGTTTTAGTGACTAAAGAAATATAAGAAATGACTTACTGTATTTCACTTTGAACCGAACGACTTTCTGATTAAACCTAAAATGAGAGCAGACAAAAGAATTTCAGTGAAACGGGACCCTTTTCACCTTACAAGGTGACAAGCAGAAAAAGCTGCAACAACTGAGGAGTTAGATACTCATGTGAGCTGGTGTGCCTCTATCCATATTATCAAAATGTATATTGTTTTATAAAGTTATATAGACCAAAACAATCCATCAACTAAACAAAATGATTGTATTAATGATTAAAAAAAAGTTCTTCGCAGCTCTTAATACTGGCAAAGGCGCTAAAAATGTATCACAGTGAACAACAAACTGAAAAAAATCTAATCTACCTGCTAACCTGTCATATATAGGTCTAACTAACTGAATAAAAGTATATAAGAATATAAGTTTTTTCTCAAAACAGAAAAAACAGATACTCCATTACTTCCGTTATTTTCCCTGTCAGCTCTCGATAATAAAAACTGAGCATTCAATGGAGTAATAATCATACATTTTCATCCTTGAGCTGCTGAAATCTACTGCACTCGGTAACTCGTCAGGGCTTCCCCACACAGGCAGGCTGCTGGATGAGAGGGTGAGTTGTGCTGTGTTTTTAATATAAAGCCAGCGGATGTCTGATGCTTCGTACTGTGTGCTGGGACTGTACATGTACTGTTGCTGAAGTTTGGTGCTGTTCTCACCATTAATTGTGGCTATGAGTGGCTTTTTGATGGCGGTTTCTAGTTGGAGACATAAGCTGCAGTGTATTGTTATCGTGCGGTCTTTTCTGAGATTGCTAAAACTAGCTAAGCTAGCGGTCAGCAAACTTGACCTCTCGAGGAGTCTTACTCGGTGTCATGGTTTGTTAGAGACCATGGATTACATTTACACCGGAATATCCCTTTAAATCTTTCCCCAGATCACTGCCTTTCTGCCAGAGATGTCACGACTGTCAAACCAAAAACTAACAGCAGGGAATCTGCGTTATTAGCGAGCTTGACATTAGTCATTACTATTGCCACAGATAACCTTCACGTAATGTTACCAGTAAGAATTAATAATGCCGTTAAAAATCCATAATTTCAATTGTAACTGCAGTCAACCTCATTAACCTTTCATTTAACCTTTTATTTAACTTGATATAAGACTTGTCATTAACGCAACTGGTGCAGTTACAGGCAAAAAAAACCCCACATAACTAAGTTCAAACATTTTGAGAGCTTTCGTATTAAATATGATCTCAAAACAAATCAATTAATACTTCAGGACTTCAATAGTTTCATTGTGACTTACCTTTTAATGATAATAAAATCGATCGTGATAGTCTTCTCCCGTCTTCTGATCGTCTTCTCCCTTCTTCAGTTAAGTAAGAGAGGGAAAAATCGCACGCTCGTTCGACCAGCTCCGCGCCGCATCCGGCTGGACTCCGCTGACCGGCTGCTCTCACCATATTCCCGCGTCCGGCCCGTGTCAGTATCCCAGCAGTAAAACGGATGACTGTTACGTGGATCTGCCGGTTTGGAGGCGGATCCGGTGCAGAGTCAGCTGCTGTCATTCACCAAGAAACATTAATGCACAATATTTTTAAATATATTAGAAAGGACCTTTTTGGAAAATTACAAATGAACCTGTTTTGAAAAGACAGCATGAGTTCATCTAAGAGTAAGGAAAGAGAAATTCCTCCTCCCTGCCATAAAACAGGAACCTGTTGAGGTGAAATTTACATCGGCTAAATGTCGACCCCTTGTCCCTGCGGTAGGGAAGACGCTAGCGGTATCCCAACTAGCTAGCTATCGCTAGTTTTCATGATGCAAAAATGTAACGTTAACGAGTTGACTTTAAATAGGCAAATACAATGGTAATTACCTATCAATAGTACTTTCTATAAAAACGTAAATGTTAAGTTCTGTCAAATACTACCACATACTTCAGTCACAACATATCAAAACAGCTTGTCCCGCTAGCTTACCTGTGCTGCGCATCAACACATGGCTCATTTGAATATTCAAATGAGCCATGTGTTGATGTGCACACATCTCAAAGGACAGGGAGTGGGTGGGGTTAGCGTTGTGTTTACTGGAACTTTGGCAGGGGCGCAAATGGCCACCTTGGCCGTAAATTGAACATTTTTTTCACAGGGCATCAAGGCCAGAGTGTGGGGCAATGACGGCCATGGCCGTCGGGCCGTCGTGAAATTCCCACCCTGGCCCCCACAACTTTCCACTGGAGGCCAGGAAATAAACATAATTGATTATGGCACTTTGCCGCATCGATGCTGAATCGTGCATGCCCCCCATTGCAATGCATCGCCGAATCGATTATTATTGACACCACTACTGGTGCTCACCATTTGGACATGACCAAAGATATCCTCTCCTTGGTGGACATTCTGCAAGAATTAAACAAGAACCAGGTCGAGTGTATGCTGCCTTTCCTGGCTTCCAAAAGAAGCTATTGGCAAAGCTGGATCATAAGGCACTGTGGAAGTGGATGATGTACAAACTCAATCAATGGTGCAGTATCCCTTTGTAAACCTTGACAAAATGCCAATGTTTTGTTAATTGTGCTGTATGTCTATTTTAACAAATGTGTGTTTTTTGAAAGTAATTCACATTTTATCTTGATCATTTGTCTTATTAAAAATCCATTTTTTCAAGCCTTGTTGTGACTTAGGTTCTTCAGGAGTTTTGACACAAGGGACATATTACTGCATATATGAAGTTTAAATGGAAATATTTACTAAGAATCAAACATATTTACAACTGTGCAGTAATTTACAGTGGTTTAGTAATTAATCTGAGATTGGAAGCACAGATAAGCCTGACTCAATGCTGCTTAATGAGTTTTCAGTATCGTCATCGATTCATCATCATCAACATCAAAGTACCCCGTGAAGTCAACATCTGGCGGCAAATAGGGTTTTTCAGGTGTGTCTGGGAACTCACATTAAATCAAAGTCTTCAAATACTTGGTGAAAATTTTGTTTGTTTCCTGACCATGTTTAATGTTGAATACAGGTAGATTCTGCATGACATCAGTGATGTCAAATATTTCACAAAGACTTTCAAGAACTGACTCAATTAGCACATTGCTGAAACCGGCGCAGAATGAGGCATTTGTGTACAGGTGTTCATCTGGTGGAATTACTGCCCCTATACTTCTCCAAAAGCTCTCCGACCAGTACCTGCTCATCTAATGTGACTTGTCTGCATTTAACAGGTGATGGAATCTGTTTGGGCATTTCATAATTGGGTTTCTCTACAGAGCAACTGTCAGAGCTACACTTGCATACTGAATGATAACAGGTGCAGCAAGAATGTCCAGGCTCAACACTGGACACTTCTTTCTCAAAACGTGAGTATAGGGCCTTCCTAAAACAGCCATTTAGGCTTTCTTGAAGAACCGTCTTTACTGCCTTGTCTGTGTTGGCAAGCTGTTTGTTGGCATACAGAACAGCATGAGTGGGAGATCCATCTCTGCCTGCTCTTCCAACCTGCTGGAGAGTGGCCTCTGGGTCCTCTGGTAACCCATACACGACCACATGTGAGATCTTGGGGAAATTAAGGCCAACTCCAAGTGTTGTAGTTGCCACGGTCACTGTGCAGCTGCCTTCTCCATTAAATGCAGAAAGTACCCTGCTCTTGTTCGCAGGTAGAGTGGCTGTGTTTACACTGAGGCTCTGTTCAGACAGTTAGTTAAGAGCACTGCAAAATCAATGGTGCGTCTGAGATGTTCTGCACCTCTACTGGACAGTGATAAGGCCAATATACTGAGGTGACCTGCCTCCATCATGTTTGTTGTTGTTGTTTTTGCTGCTGTCGCAATTATATGCTCTGACGCCGTTACTATAGCAACCTGTCAGATCAGTCAATAATGTGGCCCAGTCTGAACAGAGCCATGGCTGCATCTCATCTCCCTTAATTTTCGCCTCCTCTATCCTCTATCCTCCCTTGAACCGGAAGTTCTTTCGCGGGCGCCATCTTTACGACCATCCCAAAGCTCTTATTTGTGATCGGAGGATAGAGGAGGCATAACGGAGGAGGCACAAGCGAGGATACACGAGAGAATCCTATGCGGAAGTCGCTCGGCTATAAAAGCCAATCAACTCCGCCGACTCCGCCTCTCACCAGCATCTAGAGGGAAAATGGAAAAGAAGCAGTACAAATGTAAGTGCCTGTCATGTAAAGTTATTCCATGGCCAATAATGGTACGCGTGTTATTGATCCGACGTCTGTCAGTATTATCAACATATTTGTTTATCACATGTTATGTCACAATGGTGACAAGCAATCACAAGGCTGACACATTTGTTCTACTGTCCATTTAACATTAAATAATAGACTGTCCCTGCTTAGATTGCATTGTATCATAATTATTTTACAGTCATGATAATGATCATAATGAATTCTGAGTGTAAGGAGGTTCCCCCCTCACTGACACGTGGGTCTTTCAAATATGTCCAATTTAATAGGGACAGACGAGGACACCGCCTCCCTGATACGGTTAAGAACTGAGCATGATCAGCTGTTCACAGGGAGGCGGAACACTGAAAGTGAGATAAGTGAAATGTAAGTGAAATGTTTTTTAATGCTGTTGTGCTGGGTTGTATATACGACGGCGTATTAGGGCCAATTATCAAATAATAAATCCAGACCCGGTGAAGGGGGGGGGGTATTTCAAGAAAAAAGTAACAGATTTATGAGCAAAAAAGTTGGGAAAATAGGCAAGTGTTCAGTTTTCGTTTCTCACTCAGTCTGTTTTGGGTATTATATCAATGATTGTTTATGAGTGATCCGACTGCGTGCTCCCCTCCAGCCTCTCGTCACACGGAGCGCTCTCTTTCAGACCCTCTGCTCCTTGTTGACAGTTACAGTGCGTAATGTTTGTATAAGCTTTTTTCACAGCAGCGATTTTATTGTTCCCAGCCTTCTATCTCATGTGATGCGTTTTTACACGTGCCATGGTGGATGGGTTTAGGGATTCCTTATTCCTCTCTGAAGTGTGTGTGTGTGTGTGCGCGCGCGCGCTGCAAGTAACTGTTATCTTACTTATTTTAAGAAATCACACTTGGGCTTTCTCCTTACTTTGCATGTGAGACTCTAATCAAGTGGTAAATGCGAGAATGACCCATGCTTATATTTATTATATTTACTATTGACCTTTATAATTAAGATGATGGGGCTGGAGGGATGCCTCACCCCAAGTCAGATTACCAAAAATGGGACAATCTGAAGAGGAGATATAAAGTAAGAGAATGTATTTATTAGCTTAGTTTATGCCCATAAATTATGACTGTTTCCCATGATGTGTCTCACTATAGTGGTCCCAGTGTGTCTACATCTTGCTAATACATTTTTTATTTAACATCTTGCAGGAACTCAAAACCCCAGCCAGTGGGACGGGGACAGATAGGGGGGAGGCCACAGCAGCCACATGGCCATGGTTCTCCTTGATGCATGAGGCCAACGGGAGCCGGCCATCTATTGAGCCCCCGGTCCTGGTGGACTCATGCATTGGGGAGGACCATGAGCCTGTGGCTGCTGTGGCCTCCAGCTCATCATCCTCTGGAGCTGGGGTTGCCACTTGTGGCCAGGCACGTGAGGGAGAGGACGATCCACAGCCTGGCACAAGTAGCAGCCCCACAGCCGAGGATGATGAGGCATCCACCTCTGGCTGTCCCCCCCCCCCCAAAAAATGCAGCAGGACCACCAGAGGGGCCATCCTTTCCTTCCTCAAGGAGGAGGCAGAGAAGGAAGATCAACGTTACGAGGCCAACCAGGCCAACACCCAACGCTTTTTATCCTTATTTGAAGATTTAGTTAAGAAATAATTTAATGTAGGCCTATATATTTGTTTTAGTTTATTTTCAAACAACCCTTTTTTCCCAGTTTGTTTTGTTCATTATTATAAATAAATAAGATCAAATTCCCCTTCAGAATCATTTTTATTGACAAGTTGGTTTTCACATACAAGGAAATTGCTGTGGTGTCTGGTGCATTTGAACAAACACTGTACTAAAATGTAGATATACATTAAGGCAAGTACTTCAGCAGCATAAATAGAAAATATCAATAGGCAAGTCAACAAACACGGAATCTAAAAAGAGATATGTAAAAATAGGGACTATTTTAACCTTTTGAAACTACACATTTCAATACAGATGTTGAAGGAGGCCTCTGATGCAGAAATTGAAGGGTTTCAGTAAGTTTTTACATGCATATTTTAATATTGCAACATTGGGCCTAGATGGTAACAGCCTCTTATTTAAACTCACACTGTCAGTACAAATAAACAGAACGAAGGGTTAATTTGCAGTGTGGATAGTTTACAAAGCACTTTAAATCTTCGGAGCAGTCACAGGTCTCTGGTGTCACGGATTAGGGCTGAACGATATGGACAAAATTTCATATCTCGATATTCATGCCAGATATCTCGATATCGATACGATACGATATGACTACGGCTTTCGGTGAAAACCAAGCATTTTTCAGAAAAATAAAAACATCATAATACAAAAGAGTGCAGTTTTATTGATTAGAACTCACTGCCAGTCATCAACATTAACATAAAGTCACTCAATAATAAATAAATAAATAAAAATTAACATTTTACTGCAGCTCCGCCTCTTAAGGGATGACTGAGAAGTCCCCGGTGTTTCTTTCAATGTCATACACTCATCGTGCAGCACACGGTGATGTTGTTTCAAGTGGTGAACAAGTTGGTTGTGTTCCCTTGCTTCGTCGCAATTTTCGCCAAGCACGACCTGCACAACACCTCGCTCTGGTCAACATCATCCTTTCTAAATCCAAAATACCTCCAAATAATGGAGGATGATTTATGTTTTGGCACAAAATTAGATTCTGCACTGCCACCGGCCGCATTATCTTCCGCACTCATGTCACTTTTCTTTTGTTTCTTTCGTTTTGATTTCCCCGCTGTGAATGTCCTGTGTGTGTGGCTGTGTGCGTCTCAGTCTACGTCTCCCTCACTCCCACCCTCCTATGTTTGTCATTGGTTGGCTTCAGCTGTCGATCCACATCAAGCATGAAATAAGCTTTGTGGTTGGCTGGCCGTAGTGGTGCGTTCAAGGGCAATCTTAAAAGTAATGTTTATGGTGACTGCCAGAGCTTTACATGCAGGGCGATCGCGGGGGAAATATATTGTTTATATCGTTGCTTTTCCGATATTAATATCTTGAATGTTCATATCTCGATAATGATACGATAACGATATATCGTTCAGCCCTATCACAGATGATATTGGGGACCAACAGCCTGAAATGGTCGCCCTCTCTTTGGTGTGCTGACAGTAGTTTGTCTGAAAAAGAAAATTACAAACATGCATTAAAATAAGACTATGTAATCAGTGAAATATTAAATACAGTACACAGCAGAGTGAGAGTGCTGTGCTATGCATTACATCAATGTAACGTGTGGAAGGGGAAGAGTCAGCGGGGTCTCTGGCCTTGTTGATGAGGAATGGCTCCACAGTGGTGACTGGGGAGTCACAGGGTGATGGGGCAGGTGAGGCTGGGCTCTTCCTGAAGTCCACAATCATCTCCACTGTGTTTAGAGCATAGAGCTCCAAGTTGTTCTCACTGCAACAGGTCACCAGATGGTCGATATCCCACTTGTAGGTCAACTCATCTCCACCTGATATGAGTCCAATGAGGGTGGTGTCTCCTGGCGCTGATGGTCCGGGAGTTGGAGACGAGAGAAGTTTCACCAGCTTCACAGCTCAATTATTTTTCCATTAATAGACTTAATTGCAGTTTTAACTTTAGCTTAAGGCAACTTAGGTGTTCCTACACAAAATAAAACAAAAGTTTTAAGGCACACAGCTTGTCACAGTGTGGTGGCCCATATCCCAGACCTTCATGTCCCAAGTCTACATATAATCATGGTCATGCAGCTCCACTGGTTGCACAGCTCGCATCGTTGCCCCCTCACTGGTCGAGCTGGAACCACACCAATGTCCCCCGCATCCTCGATGGGCTCGAGGATGTCACCCGCTGTGAGGCAGATGTTATGGAGCACTGCACAGGCCGTGATGACTGAGGGGACAAAGGTGTGGTTGACCTCCAGAGCCCTGAAGAACAGCATCCTCCAGCGGGTCTTCATCATGCCAAAGGCCCGTTCGAGCAGAGACCGATGGGTCATCAGGAGGAAATGACAGATAGAGCTGAGTGTCATCTGCATAGCAGTGATAGGAAAAGCCATGTGAGCGGATAACCTCACCCAGAGAGGTGGTGTAGATAGTGAATAGCAGGGGTCCCAGCACTGAGCCCTGGGGAACCCCTGTGGTGAGGCAAGACAAAGTAGACAACTGTCCATGCCAGGATACACTGAATGAGCGTCCTTTGAGGTAGGAATCAAACCAGGACAGAGCCAAGCCAGAGATGCCCATTTTAGAGAGAGTAGAGAGGAGGATGCCATGGTTAACTGTGTCAAATGCAGCTGACAAGTCAAGCAGAATGAGAACTGAGGACTTTGCTGCTGTTCTTGCTTCTTTTAAGGCTTCTGTCACAGACAACAGAGCAGTTTCAGTTGAGTGACCACTTTTGAAACCAGATTGATTTGGATCAAGAAGATTGTTCTGTAGGAGGAATTCTGAAAGTTGCTTAGCGACCGCCCGTTCAATAGTTTTAGATAAGAATGGAAGAAGTGAGACAGGACGATAGTTCTCGACTTCAGCAGGGTTGAGAGAGGGTTTCTTGAGAAGAGGTGTTACCCGAGCTGCTTTGAATGCAGTGGGAAAAGTGCCGGAGGACAGTGAGGCGTTAATCACATGTATTGACAGCTGGCGTGATGGTTGGGCTAATGGACTGAAGAAGGTTTGTTGGTATTGGGTCCAACGAGCATGTAGTAGGACGGCTACATGTCAACAGTTTGGATACCTCACTCTCAGAGAGGGGTGTAAAGCCAGAAAATTAGGTGCTAGCAACTGATTCAGTGCCGCCCAGCTGAGATACAGAAAGACAAGTAGTAGGACTTCTACATGTCACAGTATTAGGAGTCGGGTGGGGGTCAGAGAATTGGCTGCTAATTGCTGCAACTTTGCTTGGAAAGAAGGATGCAAATGTGTCTGCGGTGAGGCAGGTAGGAGGAGGAGGAGGCGGAGGGTTGAGTAGTGATTTGAAGGTGGAAAAGAGTTTCCGGGTGTCAGTGACACTGTTGACTTTGTCGTTGTAAAAAGCAGTCTTTGCATCGGTGATGCTGCCTGAGAATGAGGACAATAGTGTCTGATAGTTTATGAGATTGTCTGGAAGTTTGGTTTTGAGCCATTTTCTTTCAGCAGCTCTGAGCTTGGTACGCTGTGATCGAAGGGTATCAGTCAACCATGGGTGGGATTGGTTGGGTCGAGCAGGCCTTGTAGATAAAGGACATAGCCTGTTCAGACATGAGTTCAGAGTAGAGCAGAGTGAGTCAGTGGCATCATTAGCCTTCAGAGAGGAGAATGTGCTGAGTGGAGGTAGGGCAGAGGCAACAATAGAGGAGAAGTGGGCTGGGGATAAGTTCCGGAGGTTGCGGCGGAACGTAACCATTGGTGCAGGAGCAGAGGGTTGCTCTGGTAGAGTGACATTAAACTGGATAAAAAAGTGATCTGACAGGTGGAGAGGCGTTACCACCAGTGCATCTGCGGCACAGTTACGGATGAGAATTAAGTCAAGGTTCTTGCCAGCTTTGTGAGTAGGAGGACTTTGGACCAGCTGGAGGTCAAATGAATGAATTAACATCATGAAGTTATTAGAGTCTGGACTGTCGAAGTGGATGTTCATGTCGCCCAGGACAAGCAACGGACAGTCATGATCAGGTATGGAAGAGAGCAGGGTATCTAGCTCATCAGTGAAGCCACCCAGCTGGCCTGGTGGACGGTAAATGACCACAACGTAGGCTTTAACAGGCGCAGTTACTGTTATGGCATGGTATTCGAAAGTGTCATATCTGATAGAATGTAGCAGAGGAGTGAATTTCCATTTATTGGAGTTTAGCAGGCCAGTCCCACCTCCACGCCCAGAAGGACGGGGGGTGTGGGAGAGGGTGTAATTAGTGGAGAGAGCAGCAGGGGTGGCTGTGTTCTCAGGTTTGATCCAGGTCTCAGTGAGAGCAAGGAGCTGAAGAGAAAGGTGGTTTGTGTAAGCCGTAATAAAATCGCTTTTGTTTACTGCGGATTGGCAGTTCCACAGGCCCATGGAAAAGGAAGTGACAGTGTGTGAGGACTGTTTGAGAGGCCGAAGGTTAGATAGGTTTCTGCACCTTTTGGGCAGTTTTCTGCGTGGACCGGAGACAACAACAGGAATGGAGTGGCACATATTGTAAGACTGGGAGGGAATAGGACTGGTTCCCTTTGCTCGGTGAACTTGCACAGGTAAACTTGCTTGTCTTAGCCTCGTCCGTCTTGCCCAAGGACGGCTGCCGCTTTAGCAAACGCCCCTGTTTATTATACTGTGATTGGAATTGAATGCGGCTGTTCTCGCATTAAGGCTGATTGTGACAAGCGTAGACCGCCCTCTGCCAGAGCTGTGAATGGTTGGAATTTCCAATTGAAGTGCAAAGTTGCTCACACCTGGGGGTTGTTACCAACCCTAGATGGCCACTTAATTGCTCACTTGCCCTCACAGAGATGAATTCTCAGAATTCAGAAAGGAATGCAGATTTTAGGCTGATCACAGCAAATATTCAGAGAGATTCAGACCGCCCCAGCTGAAAAACTCTTACTGCCACAGTCAGTATAGGTTTTTTAGTGAATTTCTGTATATTTTGCCAGGATATACTTTCACTTCTCTCAGTGCAACGCAACCAAAATACAACCAAAAAATTGCCAAAATAATTGATGATGAATGTGTGATTTACTAAATGAAAGTTGACAGAGCTGATAAGTATAATTATTCAATTAAACAAATAATTAAATAGGACATAAATGTATATCATGAATTCTTTTCTACAGTTTCCTTTCCTTTATTCTTCCTTATATCTATTTTACTGTAAAATAGTCAACTTTTCATGTCAGAAAAACAGAAACCCCTTTTCAGCTTTGTGAGGGGCATTTTGTGGCGTCTTCTCCTCTTCTTTTTGTTGTTTTTTTTCAACACAAACCACTGCACACACAAAAATTGCATGGTAGGTAAAAAATGCTAAAAGAATCTAGTTGTAGTCTTGTAAATAGTGATCCTGCAAGATTCACAGTCTTCACAGTAGAATCTCAGTCTGAGACTAGGCTGGGACTAAAAACTCTCAACAGTTGTCTTTAGATGTGAGCAGATGTGAGCTGATAGTTTTGCAGGAGTCTTTCCAAATCTTTTCAAAGTCTTCTGGTGTATAGGTAGCATAAGGGTTACTGGAAACCCTGACAACTACAAGCTTCCGTCTGTCCAATAGAACGCATCATCGTCTTGCCGTCCAAAAGCAGGGCTAAGAATCGGCCATGGACACCATTACGCCTTACAGTTTGAAACGAAATTGAGCGTGCAAGGCAGCATGGGTTTACCCAGGCTAATGAGTAGTGGCACAGATTTTTTTTTTAAAAACAAAGAAGAAAGACAAATGGCTTTGGCCACACCTGGTTTTGGTTGCAAAAATTCTTTTTTTTTTATCTTTTTACAATTTTTTATCTAATATTTGCACTATTTGGGAACCCCTTGTACTCTGGGAATGCAAGGGCTATAATGAAACTCTCTTTCTAATTGAGTACATAAACTGTTTTGAAGAGTGGAATAGCGTGGCAAGCAAGAAGCAAGAAACTGCTTTTGTAAATACTATAACTAGATGCTATCCTCATTTTCCCTTCCGGCATCCTGTTTTCACATTTTTAACATTCAAATGACTAAACATTTGTTTTTAAATAAAAATAAATAAAAAAAACTTTTTTTAAATCCAATTTTGTATTGCTTGTGTTTTATGGGTTCTAAATGTTGATAGTAAAAAAAAATGTAAGTGATATATACAGGCAGAATGTAGAATACAAAGTATTGACTAACAGTATATAGAACCCAAGACTCAGACCTGGTGTTGTGGTCTCTGGGGCTAACTTGTTTCTAGAGTTAACAGTGTCTAATTTCTCCTTTGTTGGAGAACAAAAGAGATCCAGTTCCTAAAAGACCACAAGAGATCCATTTTAAGAGGCTGACAAATACAATTTCATCTGATTTTCCATTAAAATCAGTCCAAGATGCACAAATGAACAAATCCATCTATGGTCCCAACAGACATATTACACTGTAAGGTGTTATAACAGGTGTTATTGAAGTGGGTGATATTACAGCAGGTAATGGTAGTCAGCTGTTTTACAGAGCATTATGTTACCGTATAGGTAATGTTAACGGAGGCTGATATTGCAGAAGGTGATGTTATCCTCTCAGGTAGAGAAGTTCATGTTATACTATGAAGTGAAGGTGATAATACACTAGGGGACTTTACATTGTCATGTTTTACAACAGGTGTTATAACACAGTATTATATTACAGACGGTGATGTTATAATGCTAGGTGTTATAACATGTGATGATTTATTACAGTACATTAGAGACATTTAACTTAGAGGGGTGACATACATTTTTAGGTGGAGATAGCAGATCAACAGTAGATGCCCCAACAGTAGATGAAGTGGTTTAATTGAAAACAGAGGACCTGAAGACTAATTTGACATACAGCTCAGCATTCTGTCAAGTTGTTGTAGTCATAAATCTATCATATTAAATAATTAACGAATCAATCGATTCATTTAAATTATTAAGATGTTTTAGGGTTTAAATGGCAGCAATTAGGGACTCATGTTTTCAAGGGTCCTCATCTCCGAAAATCAGCTATGTTTTTTTATATTTAATTTCTGCTTCCTTAGTTCTACATTTTAAAAATTGTTTATACGGTACATTTTTCTTTTTACAGGCATTGTCTAAGCCTTTTGTAATCCACGGCTTCTTCATATTTAAATTTTTTCTGTTGTTGCAGAGGACAATGTTTATCGTATAATGGCATGAAAATCGAGATCAATTCATCATATGCCTTGTTGTCCCTTTTGAGGGCCCCCAGAGTTTAAGGAGATCTATTGCGAATCCATTTGGTGCTTCCAGTTTGCACTTTTGCCCAGTTTGCATTCTGTACAATTGAAAAAGCAGGAAGATGATCCGTGATGACAACTTTACTATCGATGTCGTTGGTAAATATATTACTGTGTGTGGTTATTCTTGTAGGTTTAAGGATGGTAGGAAATAAACCTAAGAGTACATTGAATCCAAAAAGTCTCTGGTCTTTCTGTGCTCATTCGTATTCAGGAGATCTATGTTAAAGTCCCCACAAACAAATATCTTTTTTTTCTCTACATTCTTGTCATATATATCTCCCATTTTATCATTGAATGTGTCTGGGCAGGACCCCGGTGTTCTATGTGCACAACTTATAATTATACTCCTATATCTATCAATGTTAATTTCTACTGTAACCATTTCCATAATATTTTCTACACTTGTTGACATAGAGTCAACTTTTTTACATTTGAGAGCATTATTCACATACAGCGCAACCCTATGAGGGCCATAATTCAGAATTACCATTCACACGCACACATATATAAAACAAAACACATTCACACACTATAGTAAAAACCTCACACACATACAGGTGAAATGCCTTCACAAACACTACTGAAATGTTATGCTGTCTCACACAGACTACTGAAAAGCTTTCATACACACAACTGAAATGCTTTTATACATACAACTAAAATGTTATGCTCTCACAAACACTACTGAAATGCTTTTATACATACAAGTGAAATGCTTTCATACATACATGTGAAATGCTTTCATACATAGAAGTGAAATGCTTTCATACATAAAAATTAAATGCTTTCATACATACATGTGAAATGCTTTCATACATATATGTGAAATGTTGTGCAAACAAAACAAAACATGTCTTATCATCTTCTCAGGCGCTTATAGCAGCAACATAGTTAGAATAGTAATACACTGGGTAAATATCCATCTCACCTTGTTCTCCTTGTGCACGATGTCCATGTGCCGAAGCTCTGCTGAGCTTGATACCGCGGCATGGGAGTCCGGACCAGACCAGCAGCTGCTTGTTGCAGCTGCTGCGTCCGCGAGATGGAAAAATCGACACCAGTTGACTCTCCACCGTGTCGGCACCTGGGGCAATGTTCGAATTGTCTGTGCCGATGCCAAAATGTTGTTCAGTAAAGCAGCAGCTTCTGTTAAATTTTCGGAGAGCTCCCGGGACGACATGTGCACTCCAAAGCCGTTCCACTTTCTCTTCTGAGCTGCCTTCCTTTTACACTGAAACGCCTTCCGGTTACACTGAAATGCCTTCCGGTTACACTGAAATCTCAGTGAGAGCACAACATTTCACATGTATGTATAAAAGCATTTCACTTGTATGCATAAAAGCATTTCACATGTATGTATGAAAGCATTTCACTTGTATGTATGAAAGCATTTCACATGTATGTATGAAAGCATTTCACTTGTATGTATAAGAGCATTTCACATGTATGTATGAAAGCATTTTACTTGTATGTATGAAAGCATTTCACTTGTATGTATGAAAGCATTTCAGTAGTGTGTGTGAGAGCACAACATTTTAGTTGTATGTATAAAAGCATTTCAGTTGTGTGTATGAAAGCTTTTCAGGAGTCTGTGTGAGACAGCATAACATTTCAGTAGTGTTTGTGAACGCATTTCACTTGTATGTGTGTGAGGTTTTTACTATAGTGCGTGAATGTGTTTTGTTTTATATGTGTCACATGTATTCTATTGGTAGTGAATAATTCATAGTCGTCTAGCTCGACATCAGCCTCCTTCTCACACTTCAGCCATGATTCAGATACTGCGATGACACTGAACCTTAGTTAACCCAGTTAAACTGTTTCAAATAGTCCTTAATTTTTTCAAAGTTCCTCTGCAGGCTTCTAGCGTTGAAATGAATCAGTGAAAGCTTACCATTCATTGATACATTACTTTTGAACTGTTCATCTGTAAAATACTCACAATAGCTGTTGGTACTGTTGAAGAAATCTCTGGATCAATGTTGCTCTTGGGTTCATAGAGTTTGTGTTCTAAGAAGGTGAATGTTTTCAGGTTCAGCTCTTCATAGTTCATTGCCACATGATTATAATTCACACTTTGCGATCCCGTGTTTTCAATCTCGTCATCTGCTCCAAATTCATCATCATCTAGTCCATCATATGGAGGAAGAAAATCTGTTTCCATTTAATTGTCCATTATAGTGTGTTTCTTTTTTTTCACGGAAGGCAAAAAACAAAAACGAATAAATAAACAAACAAACAAACTTGATAAACATAAAATAAAGGAGAAAAAGAAGGAAAACAGAACAACAGGAAAAAAAATTGAAAAAAGAAAGCAGGAGGCGCACATACGCGCGCACAGACACACAATAATATTATGATCGTAACTCAGAAAGACAAGATACAGGACACACTCCTATTCATTCCTGCGCAGAGATAGTCTTTAACTGTATTTATCTTTTAGTTCTCTCACCGTCACCACTTTTGCAATTTGGGAGGGAGGGGGGCGTGAGGTCCATTCAGCCGTATCAGGACCTTGCAGTTCCTCGTCCATGTTGCTTGGATTTTATTCTGTTTTCTTAGAATGCATACCTCCCTGGCAATTTCAGAATTCTTTTTTGTGAGGTGTTCATTCAGGTATACTCCAGTCCCGGTCAGCTTCTTGCCCTGTTTCAGTAAATCAGTTTTGCTCTTTCTGTTGGTAAAGCACATTATGATAACAGGCTTTGATCTGCTGTCCTTTCTGGGTAGTGTGTGACATGCCGAGATATTACCCCTTGCGATGGAAATATCCCTGGACTCAAAGAACTGCGTAACTTGTTGTTCCAATGTTTGTAACTCGTGATCTGGCCCGTCCTCACCTTTGTTTGTGGCAACTGCCGCCCTGGCGTATGTTTGGTGCTTTGTTTCCAGTCCAGAAATGACCAGGGGCCTCATGTATCAATGCTGGGTACGCACAAAAACATTGCGTACGCTGTTTCTTCCGCACACGCCACATGTATGAAAAGTGAACTTGCCGTGAGAATGTGCGGATCGCTCCGCAACCTATCGAGGTGCCGTGAGAATGTGCGGTAGCACCGCAAACTTTTGTTTGGTAGAAACTCCTGTCTTTAATGCTCTATTTAAAACGTGTTTCATGTCTAAACTCATACTACACACAACTGACATTATTTTTCATAGTTCATAGCTCTCGGACAATGGAGGAAAATGCCGTTTTCCACCATCAATAACCCGTTCTAAATATGAGGGCATAGATGATTTATTTTTTCATCTATTTTCAACCTGCTTTAATTACTGTGTCAAACTGCCGATCGCCGACCGTTTCCCGTTTGGTTTAACATGGAGATGTTAACGCTGCAGGTGCACAATGATCCATGATGCACAGATCCCTCTCCCCGGAAAAAAACCTGTGTGGGAAATCCTTTCAGAATAAGTCAGGTGTGGTGCATATTTGATCCCGTTTGTGATGTTTAATTGGGACAACAAGTTAAGTGTTGCTTATAAACTGATGCGTAAAAATTATTTTGGCACGCATTACGCACTGGCAGCTCCAACGGCCCTGAACACATTCAATAACGGTGGCGTTTAGAAGGAGCGTGTTGAGGGATCCTTCTGCAGGTCTCTGATCCAGCTGGTTAACAGCCACAGTGACACCTTGTTGCTGATCCCAGAGCTGACGCACCAAAAAGCTAATTTTCCTTCCTCCACCTCAGAGATCACCGCGTCCACCTCGCGCGCAGCGCCAGTAAGTTGATTTGCCGTTGTTTTGTCGATAATCAGCTGGCATGCCGGCGATTTATAGTCATTTGCGTATTCATTTTCGGGAGGAGCTGGGGCGTGGCTGGTGGCTCGTGCATGTGCATTCAGTTCCACGCTGGTTGGGATGTATCAAGGAAAGGTGCGCTGAACCTGGCGTAAGCACAGTTTGATACATGTGGAGGTGAGTTTGCATAAGTACTTTCCTAGTTTATGGAGTACGCCATCTTTCAGTATGAAAGCTACGCACTCTTTGATACATGAGGCCCCAGGTCTTCCATTCGCGTGTATTGTTCCAGATTTTCGATTCTTTCCTCCATATCGTGGATTTTCGTATCTTGTTCTTTGATGATTGTTTTGAGGTACATCACCTCATTCATCAGCTTGATGAGTTTGGTCTGCTGTTTGGAGACGTTGCTTAACTCTTCACTCATAAACGACAGTGATTTCCTGATTTCTTCCATTTCCTCATCAATCAGGTTTTGTTTGTTCGGTTTGGGTGGCATTTTGCCGATTTTTACCGTCTTTTAGTGACTTTTTAGGCAATTTTTCACCAGCATGAAACGCCGGTGTGTGAAACTTCGGTGCATATTCTCTGTGAACGTCAACGCTGCAGACAGTGACGGATACTGTAAAAATAGTGGATAGTATCTCCACTGGTGAATGATATATCATAGAACATACAATAACAATAACATTTTATAATTAAAAACAATCATTTAAATATATATTTTTAATTACACTTAATTAAATATGGAACAGCATGTTAATTAAAAATTCAGATTTTTACATTTAGCAGACGCTTTTATCCAAAGCGATTATTAAAGGAACAACAAAAGAAAGAAAGTTTGGGTACTGGTCTGTTATTAAAAAGTGATGCATCTAAATGATTTTGCTTCAGAAGGGGTTTTACCATGGCAGTGTTCAAAGTAGTAGGAAAGAGAATAATTTACTATGTGAAGTAAATCTTCATCCAAAAAGCTACTCTTATGCCCAGCACATTAGAGGGCACAACCAAAAAAAGGGAGGACCACGCAGCTGCCAGGTAAAGTAATTAACACATTTATTAAAGTTAAGGAAAAACAACCAACTTTAAGTGTACATCAGTGATGAAAATCCTAAAGGAACCAAAAGAACCAAGCAAATATAACCAAAACCAAACAAAGCCATGGGAGCACCAGCCATCCCAGAGGGAGAGAGAGACCGCCATCTTGGAACCACCAAGCCTATATAGGTGAGCAGCAGGTGAAGTAAATCCCCCCAACGAGGTGGGAGGAGCTGGCCAACAGCATCTGCAAGAGAGAAACACAGGCAGGGCAAGCAACAGCCCAAGGGCCATCACACTACAAACTGTTTTACAAAATGATGTGGGTATGGGATCTAAAAAGCAAGTTGCTAGTCTTAATTGGGAAATAACGTTGCCAAGCATTTCAGCATAAACCAGGACAGATTCTGGGTATTCATAGTCGTAGGCTGACTTTAACATAAATTTATTTGAATAGTGTCTATTTTGTCTCTGAAGTGGACTGCAATTTCTTCTGGAGTTGGTAAACTCCTTATAGAATTTATAAGTGGGGCTACTATATCAAAGGTTGATTTCAATTTACTGTTAAAACTATATTCTCCTCCTCTTGGTTTTCCCCACTTTAGTTGTTCAGTAAATGTATGTAGTCATGGATACATGTTTCCCATATTACTTCCTTTTAAGAAGGAGGAAGAAATATTTGAAGATGGGATGTGAGGGCATGATTATATGTTAGAACTGAAACTGTAATAGCATCTCCTTATGTGTGTTCTTAATGTATGTGTTGTGTGTATGTATGTATGTTTGTCATCTTGTGAAATAAAGTGTGAAGTAAAGTAAGTGAAAAAAAATGTTAAAAATTTCTGCAGGAGCTTTCTGCAAAAGATGAATAGAATTTGCAACCACTTAAGCATTGAGATTCGTTTCAAAACAGTCCGTTCTGGAAGACCTTCAAGTTATAAAACCATTGACAGACAAAAAGACAGAAGTTAGAGCCTGAATCTGTAGAATCTTTCATCACACACAGTGAATAAAAGTGAGAGAGGTAGGAACCCATGAGATCTGTACTTAAGAGCTATAAAAGATTCATGGCATATTCAGTCTGAAGTATGACAGCACCACATTTAGCTCTTATGAGAGCACATGCGTGCACATGTGGAGAAACATGGACAACCTGTGGTAGTTTTGAGGAATGGATGTGACGATAAGCCAAGGTGTGTAAGAAGGGACTCAGGTATTGATACCGATAATGTACCAGAGACAAGCCATTAAATCATTTTGGTTTTCACTCTAATCGAATATTGCTGCAGTACTAAAGATGGAAGACTGGGGATGGGAGAAGTTATTAAATCTAAATGACTGAAATGAAACAGCTGACTCCTGGAAATCTTCATGGAAAGACTAAAGACATTCTCTATCGTGTTTCAAACCATCATATTAACATAATACGTTGTGGCGTGTGTGTGTGTGTGTGTGTGTGTGTGGAGCAGCTGATGCAGAGTCTGGCCTGAACACATCCCTCAGGGGAGCTAGCCTGCATCTCTGCTGGCATTAAGCATCACAGGATTTCCATAATGCAGGCAGGAATTCAGACCAGGTAGACCACAGACAATAAATCACTCTGGAAGAACTGAAGAGATACAGATTGAGACAGAGAAAGGGAGGGTATGGAAGAAAGCATAGGGGGACTTAAGAAAAGAGAGCGATAAACAGAAAGAGAGGAAATTGGGAGTGGGGAAGAGCAAGAGAGAGCCAGTGGGGGAGAGGGAAGCGAGGTGGGGGAGAGAATAATGTGAAAGGCTATTGCGTGGCAGCCAGAAATAGCTTGCCATCAATTAAGATAAGCATAGCAAGCACTCCCTAAGACAGATGAATGTTCCCTCTGAGTCCCACTGTATGTGAGGCCTGGGAAGCTGCTGTCACTGTGTCCCCCTTTACATCTCTCTCAGAAAGCCTATTGCATAAATAGGGGCTTAAGCACATTGCTCACAGGTCCCATATACTGTCTGCAAACTCAGTGTTCAATAGGAAGAATAACCGCACAGAGCCTAAGGTGACGTATTCATCTTGTAAAGGCACAATAAAGAAACAAATGCAGGTATTTAAGGAAGTGCCCATACATACATACATACATACATACATACATACATACATACATCCAGGTAACACATCTGGGAACTTTGCACTTTAGTCATGTTCCAGCGCTTTTTTAGGTGAAAGGAGACACTTTTATGTTGGAAATACAAATTCCAAGGTGTTTTCCAAAGTAGGACTATGCTTTTGAGTTTAAGATATATATATATATGCTATATAAGGATTGATGAATGTCCTTTCAGTCTGCCTCCATCAAAGTGGACAAACTTCCCCACCCAGTGGCCAGAGGTAACATATCCCGACATATAATTACATTTCCTGGTACACTGTAAAAGAAAAGAAAAAACCTGTTGTTTTTACGGTAAAAAAATGGCAGCTGTGGTTGCCAGAACTTTACCGTAATAAATATGGCCGAACTTTTTCTAATATTACAGTAAAATTATAATAGCACTGTTGATTTCACGTTTAAGATTGCCATTTTATTCCATATTTTACCATAAAAAACAAACATCAAAAGAAACGCTGTTCTGCCATATGATTGACAAGAAAATACTTTATAAATGCTGCATGTATTAAAGTTTTCACCCTTAAATATTACAGTATATTTTTACATTTAACAGTAAGAAAAAGTATTTTTACAAAAAAAATGCAAAAATTACAGTGATGCTTGTATATATATTACATTAAATTCATATTACAGTGTATTTTACAGTGGAGTAATGTATTTTGGGTTTTTTAAACTGTAAAGAATATAGTTTTGGCTGATATATACATTTACGGTGTTTCATTGTTACTGAAACCTAATTAACCCATTTATCATTTTACGGTCTTTTACTGTTGTGGTTTTGCAGTTTTTCACCGTAAAATCTACAGACATTTTTTACAGTGTATTTTTTTTACAGTATTTCTGACATGTCACGTTTTCTACTGTTAAGACACTTTATGTTTTAGTATCCATCAAATGTAATGTAATATTACCCAATTCTTACAAACCATACACACACACACACACACACACACACACACACACACACACACAAGTGAGAATGACATGAACATGCTTTTTTATATATAGACCTATTCTGTTATGCAGGCTAGATTAACAGTTTATCACATTGTCAGATAAAATGAGAAAGATATTCATTGAGGAAATGTAGGTGTCTTAGCAGCAACAGCAGTAAGAATAAATTAAATAAAAGAGTCAAGGTTATACCAAGATAAATAAGAAAAAACAATAACAATATAGATAAATAAATACTGACAGATAAGATACATAATAAAATGAATACTGATTTGCTGGCCCTCAATGTTTGCACTAGATTGCTAAAATTAGTTAGTGAGAGTGTAAGTGAGTGATCCATTGCAGACATGCAAGGCCAGCAGATCAGTTATTAAATTACCTATGTCAATGGATTCCTGAGAAAATAAACGTATCAATCATATCCAGGGATTTACACATCTAATGAAGAACTATAAATCCAAAGACGTACATGAGTTATCCACCAGCGTCTGGCTGGAGGTGATACTGCACCACAAACCCTTTGCTGACATTACAGTTTTCAAGGCCCAAGTTTAAATATCCCAGTGTCGATGGTCACCAACACTTGCTGTGAAGAGGACTGAAGAGGTCAAAGTAGGTCACTGTGACTGTACGACAGGGTAAGCTGACTGCATAACATTAGCAGTACTTTGTGCGAAAAATGAATAATTGTATTCTATTTTATTGTAGACTGGGATAAAGTTGTTTAGATTTTGGGGCACTCCTTTTTAAGTAAGATCTGTCAAGTACGTAAGCCCTAAAAAGCCAAGGTGATTTTTTTTTTTCAGGCATTGTTGGCCATCTCGTATGTAAGAGATAAACTTTTGTTTTGGCCCAAATTTTATTTTTTCACCTTGATGATATAAAGGGAAGTGAAAGTCAGCAAACAAATGTCTGTAATTGTGATGTGTCAGTCGCAAACTAGCCAGTTCAAAGAGCCGGCTCTCTTAAGTGACCAATGGGAGCCGGCTCACGTCCTTCAGCAAGCCATTCTTGTTTTTATATTCAAGGAGAGGGGAGGGGGTGCCTCAGTTGGTAGAGTGTCCGTCTAGTAACCGGAAGGTTGGTGTTCGATCCCTGACCATGGCAGCCTACATGTCGAAGTATCCTTGAGCAAGATACTGAATCCCAAATTGCTCCTGATGCTGCGTTCATCTGTGTGTGAATGAATTCCCAATGGTGGCTGGTAGCCTCGGCCACCAGTATGAATGTGTGTGTGAATGGCCACACACTACTGCCACTACTCCACCTGTTGCTCCTGACATTAACATGTCAATAGCTGTCCTTTTTTAATTTCTATGCTCAGGTTGTATAGGCATTTTCCATCTACCTTGTGTAGCAGAGTGGTTCTTCAAGCCAGTTAGAGAGTTTCAAGGGATTTTACAACTGTAAATGCAACTGGCGACAGCAATTTATTGAAATTTCAAAACAGCGCTAAATTTGGCTGTTCTTTTTTTAACTTCGTTCGGTGTTTCACCATGGGAATCGCCTTGGCGTGACCAAGCTCCAATGACACAACGTCTGTCAATGACAGACAGGTCAAACTGTGCAGGGGCCACGCCCCCTCCTATTACCACAGATGACCGGTCCCTCCTGAATCATTCTTGCTTTCTTCTCGTGAAGAAACTTTACAAGCTCCCTCAGCTCATCTAGGCCAGCTTGGATATCTGTTCAACTGTTCATAGACTGTGGAGCAGCACCAGGCTCCTGTCCCTTTGAGCAACCCATGCGCCAGGCATTTTGAACAGGGGGGCAGATCTTCTGTCCCAAGGGAACCCCCTCTACGGGGAGTGGACTCTCCACCCACAGGTGGAGAGTCCATGTGTGGGGATGTGTGGGGAAAAAATAATAAAAGCAATAGTGCAATGCACATTATGAATATATGCATGTATTTGTAGAATATCTATATACAGTCATGGAAAAAAACATTAGACCACCCTTGTTTTCTCCTTGCTTTCTTGTTCATTTTAATGCCTGGTACAACTAAAGGTACATTTGTTTTGACAGATATAATGATAACAAAAATAGCTGATAGGAGTTTAATTAAAGAGCTGATATCAAGACAATTTCCATGGTTTTCTTGTCAATGATTTTGGTTATTATCAATAACAATGACAATGACAAATCTGAAACTCTGAAAATGTGTTGGAGAAGTGTGAAAATGTGTTAAGAGTGATTTGCAGGCTTCTTCCATCCGTCCTTCCTGCTTGCAGTTTTCACCAAGGCCTGCATGCGGCCCAATCCGGCATTTGTGCCTAAGGTGGTGGAGTCAGCCTACACATGTCCCATGCTGGAGTTGTCTGCTTTTCATCCTCCTCCCTTTTCCTCAGGGGAGGAGGAGAGGCTTAACACATTATGCCCAGTCCGGGCCCTACATGTGTATGTGAGCAGGTCAGCTGGGTTCAGGAGAACTGATCAGCTGTTTGTGTCCTGGGCTACTCCCCATAAAGGCAAGCCACTGTCCCGCCAGAGGCTGTCACACTGGATTGTGGAGGCCATATCTCTGGCTTATGGTTGTAAGGGTTTGCAGCCACCCCAAGGGTTGAGGGCTCACTCTACAAGGGGTGTGGCCACTTCATGGGCGTTATTTAGGGGAGTGTCTGTATGAGACATCTGTTCTGCGGCGAGCTGGGCTACGGCTCACACTTTTGTGAGGTTTTACAGGCTGGATGTCACTGGACCGTCATTGGCACAGGCAGTGTTAGGGGCTAACACACCAGGGTCCCTGTGATAATACTTCCCAGCTCTGCATTGTTTATGGGTTATTTTAAAATCACCCAGAGGTTTTACAGGCATTTTCTCCAGGCTTTTTAGGCCTAAATGGGTTAAGCCCCAAAAACACCGTCACCGTCTAAATGAAAGGCACTTCCGATAAAATATTTTGTCGTTTTTACCCGCAAGCGTCCTTGTGTAAACGGGGCCTAAGGCTACAAAACCACTGACCTAGGTTTTGGGGAAAAACTTCTTGGTAAAGTGTTATAAAAGACAGTTTTAAAAGTAAATCAGTATACTGTAAATGCTGGAAGTGAAGCCACGGAAGTCACATGAAAAAAGGGTTTCACAAACTGTGAGCCATGTAAGTTAAGTAAAAAGTATTTTACTTTTGTTTTCACACAGTCTTTGTCTTCCCAAGTTTGAGCAGCTACATGTTTGGCATGTGCGTTGAAGCAAATAATGTCCATATTCTGGTCAAGATGGCATCTGCCTGGTTCTGTAACATTTGGCTGAATCATTTGGCAAAAAGGCAGACAGAAAAACTAGAATAAGGCAAGCTGGTACGCAGGTGACTCACCAAATAAATGAATTTATATAGTTGCTCTCAAAGCAGGTAGTCCCATTGGAGCATGAGTTTAATGTGTGGGGAAAAAATAATAATCTCAAAGCAATAGTGCAATGCACATTATGAATATATGTGTAAACGGGGAAGCAAATAATGTCCATATTCTGGTCAAGATGGCATCTGCCTGGTTCTGTAACATTTGGCTGAATCATTTGGCAAAAAGGCAGACCGAAAGCAGGTAGTCCCATTGGAGCATTAGTTTAATGTGTGGGGAAAAAATAATAAAAGCAATAGTGCAATGCACATTATGAATATATGCATGTATTTGTAGAATATCTATATACAGTCATGGAAAAAAACATTAGACCACCCTTGTTTTCTCCTTGCTTTCTTGTTCATTTTAATGCCTGGTACTACTAAAGGTACATTTGTTTTGACAGATATAATGATAACAAAAATAGCTGATAGGAGTTTAATTAAAGAGCTGATATCAAGACATTTTCCATGGTTTTCTTGTCAATGATTTTGGTTATTATCAATAACAACGACAATGACAAATCTGAAACTCTGAAAATGTGTTGGAGAAACACTGTAAATAGGAGTGCTGCAAAGAAGGAAAAACTGGAATACAAAATACTGTTTGCAGAAATTTGAAATATTTTTTTCACTCAATATTGTACACCCCTTCAAAAATAAGACGAATAAATTACAATCTTAAGAAACACTTTATTTATTAGATGAAAACATTGAGTTTCAGCTTGTCAAAGCTCATTATTTCAGTTTCAAATTGTGTCATTATATTTGTAAGTATGTGTCTAATTTTCTCTAATTTGAGATGATGTTTTCTTAATTTGCTTTTGTTTTTCTAATTTGCAATTATCTGAGTTCACAGGGCCATTTTAGCAATTGGCAAAAGCAGGGAAGACTGCTAAACAAACATGGAAACAATACCCAATTTGATCTATAAAATAGCCTGAGTTCTACATGTATTTGTCATGGTGTAGTGATTTTACACCAAGTCTGTCTGAGCATTTTTTTATCCATGTTTACCACTTACCTTCATGGAATTAAATATGAGGGCATTGTGAATTGTCTTCAGTCTGTATTGTGATGTGATGCTATTTCGCTACTTACTGACTCTTAATGATGCTAAATTCATCTCGCTGAGTTTGCTGAACCAAATTATAATGGTGTCAACTTTAATCTTTCAATTCTGTTCCTTTTGCTTTTCCTGAAACCATGCACTCATGCTTAATAGCTTTTTTATCGATTTGAATGTGCTAAAGTCATTTGTCAAGTTAATTGACGTTCTCTCCAGCCTTGTATCGTGACTCATCCATGAGGTTCACCTGCACCTTGAGTTCAAAAATATTTGATGAGTCTTCTGCTCACCATGGCCCCTTTTCACATCAACCTATTTGTTCATTATCAGATTTTCGTATAAGTGAAGCTGAAATCGAATGATTGGTTGTATTGTATAATAAGTGGTATTTTGTGTTGACTGGCAGTGGTACGTACTGCAGAGTGGAAAGGAAAACCTGCTCTGACTGATAAATGCTAGTTAACGTTAGCTTCAGCAAATCTTAGAAGTAAATGTATCAACGTTAGCCACCATTGGTAAAGAGACTGATATAGTGTTGGGGGTCATCAAGCCCTGATTTTATACACGCACAAAAAAATCTTAATGGTTAATTGTCTAACTCCAAAATTCAGTCTTACAGTATATAGTTTCCAGTCTTTTTTGGTTAATGTATTATTTTTAGGGCTGCGACTTTAACGCGTTAATTAAGATGAATTAATTACACAAAAATTAACGCATTAAAAAAATTGACGCATTTTAATCACACTTATTTTTGTACCGCTGAACGTTTCTCACTGGATGAGTTTCAGGCGGACCGATTATACTGGAGCACCAACTAGCGTTCATGAGTTCAGACAACAACAAACCACAGTGAACATGAAGGAAGAAGCTGATGAGAGCGCTTTGGTTGGCCCCGTGGATGATGGGACATTTTGTTACAAAAAACCAACGGATGGAAGCGTCGATAAGAGCATGGTTCTGTTGCTATGCAACAAGGAATTCACATATCACCGCAGCACATCCAGCCTCAAGTATCACCTCAATGCAAAACATATAGCAGCTAGCGGCTAGTGTGGTAGCTAGCGTAGATTGTGTTTTACTTAAAAAACCAAAGTATTATAGTTTACAAAAGGTCTACCTATCTATAGGCTACCTGAATTCATGAAATGTACTATATTTCTAAATATGCTATTGCTACACTTAATGGCTGGTCTGTTGGACTTGAACAAAAACAAACAATATTTTTGTTGCTTAAGCTTATGTATTCAGTCATTATTCAATGGTATACTAAAAATCCATGTGAAAAAAATTACTTCTCACTGTTCTGAGGTCTAATATTTATATGCGATTAAAATGCGATTAATTTCGATTAATTACTTACAAAGTCTCTAATTAATTAGATTAATTTTTTTAATCGAGTCCCGGCCCTAATTATTTTGTGACTTGTAAAAAATGTTTTCATATAAATCTGATTTTACTTTCTCTTATTTTACTACTTTTAGTCCAGACTTCAATAAGCAAAGTGAGTAGAATTTTCAGCTGACAATATTTTTCTCCAAAATAATAAGCAGTTGTTAAAGCAGACAGAGTGAATTTGTCTTAAGATGGAGAGATAAACAAGCTATGAAAAGCAGATGATGTTCACAAGCTGACTAATATGCTGGCAATATTCTGAATGTAAACGGCCTCAACATGATCTACAGTGAGTGTAAAGATGTATTCTCCTCAAAGACTGACACTGCTGAAAGAGACTATACAAATGATGTGTTTTCCCTCCACTCCACTTTCCACTAGTGAGCAGAAGGGTACCACCCCGTCTTCATATCACATCCAGTGGGATTCCAAAAATAGTGCTTTTTCAGAGGCTCTGTCTCATTAAACCTGATCTTAAGGCTTTATGTTCTCTTTCCAGGCTCACACCCCTCACTGACGGAATGATTGCACATTGCAGTAATGAAGGCAGAGCTACAGCCTACAAACATGACAATGAAACTCACGCTGCGTGCTGATTTGAATCTGAACTTGTAACCCACAACCAGATTATTTATCCAAAAGTTAGACAGAGAAATATCAAAGGCTGTTATAGAGCTAGTCATGACCTGTGGCCCGCACTACTGAGCTATCTCCTCACCTTAGCTTCTGAAATGTATGTCCATGAAGCACCAATCTGCATGAACAGAATGACATTGGTAGGAAAAGTGAAGAAGTCCAAAAGTCAGGCCTAAAATTTCGTCATTTTAGGGGCAAGGCCACTTGGCCTTTTGTGCTGTCAATTTTTTGAGGGCACAAAGGCCAAAAGCCAGGACACCAAGGCCATAAAATAAAACAATGATTTTAGGGCCACGTCCATAATGAATTTAATTTAAGGACTGGTCATGACGCTTCTAAGGAAGATTGGAGTCTCAGTCCAAACAGTCAAGTAGATAAAGAAACATCTCCTTGTAAGTAAAATGCATCAATCTCATGCACTTTGAGAGCTAAATGAGAGCAAACACCTCACAGAACATTTTACATATATATTACAGTCGGGAGATACCATATTATAGAATCTTTGTTATCCTATACTGTGTAATTTTTAATTGCTGTCAACATGCTTTCCACTAGGACATGGAGCAGCCAGCCAGTGTGGAAAAATAGCTGGCTAGAATTTTCCATTAAAGCCCAAATTTGGTGCCTCTCACACATTCTAATGCAACTATTCCGTCTTATTCACTGATCTTAATCATTGCATATTTTCAGGATTATTTTAAAGGAGAATAAGGGTTCTTGTATATTTTATTTAAGGCATCTTATTTTTGACAGTCTTCTTGTAAATTCTTCGGTCGATTCTGTTAACACACTGCGCTCTTATTTTGAAAGCTGCATGCGTTTAGCGACAATAAGTTATTCAAAACAGTAAGTCACAGTTTAGTGTGATAAAAACAATTGTAGCAGGAATAGTGATGAACCAGAGACTAGACCTCCCAGACACAGATGTTTTTATACTATAATCACTTGACACACATCAACTGCACTCAGCTGATCTCCATTTCACTAACTGTGACTCTGCTGCATCAACTAGCTGGAACTCTGTTGAATTAATTCAGTTACTTTAAAGGGGATGAATACTTATGCAATCATTTATTTTACATTATAGAGTTTTAAATAATTTATACTATTTTGTAAAAATATGTTTTGACTTTGATATGAAAGAGGGTTTTTTTGCAAATTCTTTTAAAAAAGTCCAAATTATATTGACCATGATTTCATGTGTAAAAGCAACAAAAGGGTGAAACATCCAAGGGGAGTGAATACATTTGCAAGCCACTGTGTATATGCTGACCTTGTTGATGGTAGCTGTAGCCTGCAGCTATAATCTGTTGCCTATAGTCCTACTACTTCCTGATGACACAAAGAGGATTTCTAGCCTCTGTCTTTGAGAGCAGCGTTCTCTGCTACTGTTCCACTCAAATGTAAATAAATCTGCTAATGCTCACTATTCTCCCACCCCTCCCCCAGATGTCCCCAGCTGGTGTTGTGTAACCTCACAGGCAGTTGCTGTCAAGTCATATTTATTCATAAAATGCTTTTAACTAATACATTTGTTGCCAACATTTACATAGAGAATATAGAAGTGTTGTTAAAAATTTTAAGCATGATTTTTTAAAAATGTAATACAAACTCTCCTGTGTTTTTGCATGTGCTTAAAACTTATCTTGCTTTAATGAGTAGAAGGGATTTGGCAGTGAAAAGAATGTAATCCTCGGACATTTCCAATGAAGGGCAGCCCCAGAGCGGACCTGGATCACTGGGACTGAAGCTGTGCTGGCACTGAGTCATGTCATGCCTCAGCCGACCTCACCTATCAACCTATCAGCATTAATAACATGTTTTTTTTTTTAGAAGTGCAGGTCAGTGTTAAGCTGTCCCCAGTGAACATGCTTTATCTGGAGGATCAGCAGCAGCGCCTCGATTTAAATGGGTAAAAAAAAAACACAAAGCTTCCATCCAGAGCCACCAGAAGCAGTCTGATGTTTTGAATTCTGGTTGGAGTTCAGACATCCTAGTCTCAGTAAACATATTTACCATGTGTTCCTGCAGGTTCACTAACCAGCAGCTGTTTAGTCGGAGCTAAATAAATACATTTCATATCAACCAAAAAGGATTATGCAGTGTTTCCCTACATGTATTCTGTGGTGATGCACTGCTGGATTTTCAGCACCACCTCAAAAAAATTGTGATTTGTAATATCATGATTGAATTAAAGACTTTCAGTTGCACACAGTGAAAACACAACATCCAAAGTTTACAGAGTTTTGCGCCAGCAACACTTTTACCATAATAACTAAACGGTTTGCGCTATCTGGAAAATTCCAAAGTTTTCTGAAAGCGAAGAAGTTGCTCTTTACAGCCAACATGGTGTCATTACGGTAATTTCACTCACAATTCTCCTGGAAGTCCACAAAGCAGGAATACACACTCAGCAGTGGAGAAATAGAAACACTGGATTATGTATGAAAAAGTTGACAAAGACAAAAAAGGAAAGACATTTTGACTATAGTTTAGTTAGTTTTGTAACCTCATAATACAGTTTCAGTTAGTTATCGTTTTTTAAATAACTCTTGTTTTGTTTTTCAATTCTAGTTTTCGTTATTTTGTTAGTTTTTGTGTACTATAATAACCTTGCTGAGCACATCAACAGCCTTGCAGCTTTCACTATAAAACTGAAACAATGTTCAATTCTCACTACAGTTCTCTTTCACCCTGATATTTAAAGCTATCTTTTATGTCATGTATTGATTGAATTATGTCACACAGTCAGCAGAACACAATTCTATGTGGACAACAGTGAATTGTTTTGGGCCATATTTTCCAAAATCCATGAGCTACTTTCTCATTCGTAGTCAACCATCTGCAAAACTCGCCCTGGAATTGCAGGTGTTTTTAATTTTATTTTTCAAAAGTAAATAACTATATGCAAATATGTCAATATCAGCCAAGGATATCAAAGCAATTTGTGGTATTTCTTGTTACATTTAGTACAGTTTTCGTGAAAAGGTGAAAAAAAATCTTTCAAACTTCAAAGATAAAAGTTGATTATTTATATATTGATATCTGTTGTTAGTGGGCTTCAGGTGTATTATGAGTGACAAGGTAAACTTTGATAGTAAGAATTGTTGCCAGATCTCTGGTCAAATGAGCTGTTGGCATGTTGGTAGTGCAGACCACATTAAGAGTTTTGAAAAAATGGATTCAGTACTGACCACCTGTTGGCTTGTTACAGTTTTTTTTCTGGATGACATCTCACAATACAAAATTCATAAATGTCAGTTAGTGTTCCAGACCATTTATCTATCCCCACAGAGGCTGTTATGTATAATATAGAAGAATATTTTTGAACTCACTACCCTGAGAAGATATTAACTTTGTCCCAAATATGTGTATTACACTAATGTAGGTCTTGATTTTTCCATGCTTGTTGTTCTGTTTTAACAATGGGACAAAACAAACTACTTCCTTAGGCACACTCCTACCTGTCTTGAGCCGTGTTTCAACTAGGGGGGGAAAATGGCCACCAGGAAAGTCTCATGCCACACCCTCTCAAAAGTCCGGTCACTCTGCGTGTCTCCACTACAAGTTAGCCCCCAGAGGGATTTAGTGACTCTGGAGGTGACGTATGGTTTTCGCCATCGCTAACTGTGCACAACGTCAGCAGCTGAAAGCAGCATGGCTAATTATGCACACTGATCCACTGATCATAAACATAGTGATTGTGAATTAATGGCAGCGCTAACTGTGTCCGGTTGTAAACAAACAGAGATCACTAGGTGAACACCTCCTGCAGCAGCAGCACATACACACTACTGCTACAGAGCTAACTGTAGCTAACTGCCGCTAACAGCGGCTCTTCTTAACAAGCCGGCCTCCGGCTCGTTAGCGGCACGTTAAGAAGAGTAAGAAGGAGGCGCTGGATTTGTCTCCAGTCGCTTTCTTGTAAAATAGTCGCTAAGGGGGTCTGAAAAGTCGCTAAATTTAGCAACAAAGACGCTAAGTTCGGAACACTGCTTCACCAGCTTTTACAAATGGCGTGTGTTGTTGTCGTGGAGAGTACTACGTCACATCTCGGTTAGCGATCTATCCAATCAGTAGCAAGACTGTTTTCAGGGGAGAAAAAAAGGCCCTGCTCTTCTACAGGGACTAAAAAAGTCCTGACAAAAGCCGGCTCCGGACTGCTCGCATTCAAATTAGGGGCGTTTCAACGAGTGAGACCCTCGGTCCGGGTATTGCCCGGTAGTGAAAACAGCCCTTTAGTAACACCTTTTTATTCAGACACTCCATACAGATCCGTCCCACCTATCTGTTTTGATTGTTTTCTTGTAAATGAATTCCATTTATAAATTCTATTAATATTCAGAAAACAATTTTTAGCCCCACTCTAAGAGCCAGGCTGTGACATCATCTTCCTTTTAATTATTTTTTGTACTTGTATTTTATCCTTGAGTAGCCAGTTTTTAGTTAAACTAGCAGGATTACTATTTTGTTTGATGAAGGCTTATTGTTTGTATTGAAAATGCATTGACATAGACTGAATGTTTTTATTGACGTAACTTTTTCTACATTGGATATAACTTTTGTTAAACTGAAAATAAAACCTTTCTTTACAAAACGTACTTAAATGTATGTTGACAGACAAGCAATTCAAGGATTTAAAACAGACTCACAATGGACAAATTAGAAATTAAAAAATAGGATCCAACTCAATAAGTTTGGTTAGAGATCGGGTGTGTTATGGTTGTGGCAGATAATGTGGCCTGGTTATGATGCATGACAATGAAGTTGCAATATTCAGGCCAAGATAAGCATATCTAAAATTTTGCAGCTGTAATGCAAGTTTTGTTCATATACTGTATAAATAATGGACGTAGTGACCGTGACATCCTGTTGGTTTGTGGCCCGTTGGAAGCATCGAGTTCATCAATTGCGCCATCTTGTGTCGCCATCTTGGTTCTGATACGGCTAGAAGACCATATCTGGACTTCTCAATGTCCATTATCTGGATGTTAACCTGTGTCGCGGGGGGAGTGTGTGCGTCTGTGGAAATGCACCACCAGCTCTGAAGTTTTGATTGTTGATCTGGAGGCAGTTCCACTGGCACCAGTCCACAAAGTCCTGTGTGACCGCTTTGTCCACCCCAATGCCAGGTTGGTAGCCAAAATGAAGTGGGTCCATCAATGGGCTCACCACAGGGCAGAGATAAACAAGGACAAGCTGCTCCGCCTTTCTGGTCTTGATCCTCATGAGCTGATTCCTCATGTACCCCTTTTCGACCAAAGCAGTTCCAGAGCCGGTTTGGAGCCAGTGCTAGTGCTGGTTTGCAGTTGGTTCAACTTGTGAACCAGTTCTGACCCTGTTGGCTTTTCCACTGGCTCTAGAGACACGTCATTACATCACTGCTAACATCTTTATATTTCTTCGCCCTCTCAGCAAGTATAATAACAACAGCATACTACATGTCTCCAACACATCTATGCTGCTCATCTTGATCAATATGGACACCAAATACATTCTTGTTAACACTGAACGTGAGATGTTAAAGTTGGACTTTGTTGTAAGCTAACGCTACTCCGCTAACTAGCTAGCCCGTAGATATCACATTGCAGTTAAACAAATCAAATACATGAATGATACACGTTTTAGTTGGTCTCTCTTAACGGCCTTGAGTTGGTCTTGGTGGTCAGATAACCCAGCCCCTGGCGTAAGCGGTTCACAGTTCAAGACCAGCAGAGAGTTAGTGCCGCTGGAAAACCAGTTTTCCTGGCCAAGAGCCAGTCGAAAACCAAAGAACTGGTTCACGGTTGAGCACCGGCTTTGTCAAAAAGGTGTAACAAAGTGTTGTGAGGTCCCCCAGAAGAACTATAGAGTTCTCAAGTGGTATCCCTTCTACAGCACTCAGAAACTCCAAGAAGGCCAGGTACTCCATACATAGGCACAAACAACAGTCAGAGACCCTCTCCTTGTGACTTGTACCTGCATAGAGGCAAACCTCTCGTTCCCTGGGGAGAACTCCAACATAGTGGCTCTCAGCTGGGGGTTTGTGAGTGTTGTTTGGTCATAAATCAGTAATATGACTTAATTCATCAATTTAAATTGGTGTATAAGAGTATAGAACATTTGTGTGTCTGTATAAAATCCATTACCACAATTAATTATGTCATGAATTGATTTAGCAATGTTGTGGTTGATACTTTTTGTTCATCACACTGGGTGCTGGATGTTGACAACAGATAAAAATATTCAAAAATACTTCCAGAAGGGGCGTCCCGGTGGCTCACACCGGTAGAGCGCTAACCATGTATGCCATGTGCTGCGGCGGAGCCGGGTTCGAATCCGGCCTGAGCTCCCTTTGCCGCATGTCTTCCCCTCTATCACCCCCTTTCTATCTCTCACTATCAATAAAGCAACAAAATGCCAAAAAAAAAATCTTAAAAAAAAAAAAAATACTTCCAGAATAACACATTAAGACAACAACCTTGAGGAACAACATAGAAAATCCCATGCTGTGAAGTGTTTTCAAAAACGTTACAAATGTTGGAGATTTCTGTATTTCTGATTAGATGGTGAGCACTTCTGTTCTGGAAAATGCTGAGATCACACATGAATAAAACTGGGCTCAAAGGAGTCTCAGCTTTCCAGTCACACCCAATGTATGCAATACCAATGTGTTTAGGTGTTTGTGTAGTGTTTAGGGACACCAGTATGCAGAAATATACAAATACAACAGGCAAAAATAGCACATTTTAAATGCATGAGAAAAAATATGTTATTTGCCTTAATCTGCATGTTATATAGGCAGAATGTAGGCATGTATGACATGTGGCTATGTATAACAGCCATTTTCATTTGTGCAACTTGATGTCTCTTGACTACTTTGAAAAATCAGCACGTTGTACTTTTCCTTGCTAAAACACTGGAACATTATTCCCGTCAAGTTATCATGATCATTGGCACCAAATTGATTCCTTGGATCTTTTACATTCATATGATATCAAAATCTCGTCCGAAGCCTTATAATTGAGTTTGCTACAGCCACTGGAAAAACAAACAGCCTAAAATTCAAGGGTTGAAGTCAAGGGCCATGGCTGGACACATGCAATACATGTATCCCAGACATTAATCAGGGTGTATGAGGGTATTGCCAGTATTATTTTATAAATTTGACAGGGCCTTTCTCCTTTGATTTACCTCTATAAAACAAAGCAGAGAGGCCAAGTGCTCATCAAATGTTACATCAATGACAAAACAATACTTCTAGGGACAGCAGAACATCCCCATCTGCATGCCCTCTACTATCCATCAATATTTATTTTCATGCTCTTTCCCTTCTCTCTGTCAGTTCTTAGCATGCTGCTCTGAATTAAGTTGTACAGCTGTCTACCTTGGCGTCCAGTGTCTATATAAATGCTAATGAATGACCGGGCACTGAGAGACCACAGAGCTTTTGTCATGTTAATAATACATTTGCCTCAGAGAACGCTGCAGGGCCAGGTATGGGGCTGCAGATGAGTGCTGAGCCTTTGAAGATCTAACACATTATTATCTAAAGTGAAATCATATGAAAAGGCAAGGATTCCTTAGAAGAGGAGATCTTGCAGCCCTCATATAAAATCTACTTACCTATTAATTTCCTAAGCATGGGGGACAGAAAGAGACAAAGGCTGAATAAGGCCAAAAGAGGAAATGCTTGCTCTGTGTCAATTGTGTTGTTTTTTTTAGTATAATCTTAAACAATGGAATAATGTAAAATGGGAGACCCTGATAAGCCAGTTGAAGCTTGAGAATAGGGGCCAGTCCATTTGCATTGTCTGCAATGTCTCCTTTACCTGTCATATATGTAGTTTTTCCTCTTTATGTATGCTAACTCATTGAATTCGGTTTGGTGGTTCATAATGCTTTTCTTTAATTTAAATTTGGCTGAGCCAGGAAGAGAAGGAACGGACCCGTCCTCCTGTCCATCATCATGGGAAAAGTGAGATCTCTCCCCAATAAAATGGAAGAGCTAGTGGCGCTGACCCAGCACCAGAGGGAATACTGACAGAGCAGCATTATGTTGTTCACAGACATGGCTGACCCCACTAACCCCACACACAGCTGTCGAGGTGGACGGATTTAAGCTGCTGCGGGCGGAAAGGACGTCGGAGAGCAGTAAGCGGAAAGGAGGAGGGCTGGCAGTGTGAATGATAGATGGTGTTACTCTGGACACATAACTATTAAAGAACATCTCTGCTGTAATGACTTACTACCTGCCGCAGGAATTCTCGCATGTTATCGTGAAAGCTGCGTATCTAAGTAGGCCCCCAGATTCATCAGCCTGTTTCCCTTAATGTTACTGTGTTGATTTCTGTCATAACTCACATAGACTCTGGTTAAGCATTTACTGTTTTATTTTGTAGTCTCTGTTTTTTGTATTTCTTTTAGCTTCACTCCTGCCAATTTTCTGCATCACCTGGTTTCTATTAGCTCATTACTCACCTTATATTCTCCTAGCAGGTCCACTCAAGTTGCCAGACTGTCTGTAGTAGTCAAGCTTTCCAGCATTTTGTTGGACTTTAATTGAACAGCTTCAAGTATTGCCTTTTGTCAACCCCTAGCCTGTTATGGTTGCCACATTGACTGCCTGTCTGTCGTTGACTCTGCCTGGAATTCAAGGCAGAATCACAAAAAAATGGAATTATTGCCTTAATCCGATATTACTGGACAACTGAAGTGCATGTAAACGTGTTAGTCTGACAAATGTCAACTCCGATTATGGCACCCAGATAATGCGATTGCAATACGATTTTCACCGGGATGTATGACAAGACAATGCATGTGCGCATGCTCCACCCCCTAACCCCGCGCTGGTGTATGACCTCGGAACAAAAACATCCAAGAAAGCCAGTCACAGAAAAATAATACAGGCTTCTGTTGTAGCCCTCCAACAGCATCCTGCGTTCTTGTCTGCCCCTCAAAATCACCATGACCACAAGGGATAGTGTGCACCTTATCTGCACAATGAGTAACATGTGTATCACGTATGAAATGAACAGAGCTGTCCCGCCTTTCTCCACTTGTTTATTATGATCATAGACTGTATATAAATAATGGACGTTGTGACCGTGACGTCACCCGTTGGTTTGTGGCCTGTTGGAAGCATCGAGTTCAACGTTAAACTTGTCGCCATCTTGCGTCGCCATCTTGTTTTTCCAATACGCGGAGCAGACCATATCTGGACTGTGGAGGAGGAGAGGGATCTGATCACTGACTACAGCCTCCCTACACCTCAGCCTGACTGAGAGAAGCTGCTGCTAATTCATGTTAGAATTAACTGGAGCATTAACTGGGATGTTAGTTTTGGCTAGCAAAAAACAAAACAAAATGTATGTTACTTACCTCAGAAAACTGAACAGCAACTCCTTGTGTCTGTTGGTCCAACCAAACGCTGAACAAGACATTTTTACTGAACAAAACGTTCAAATAAACTGTCATTAAGTGAAAATACGGTGAAAGGGTCAACAATAACTTTATTGACAAGTTGATTGAAGTGGATACCCATTGTTCTGCTTCTCTCCTGATGATGGCTCGCCTTGTTAGTGACCTGTCAATCAAAGGTAGCCATGCCCCAAATCATATGATTCTTTATCTTCTATTTTCTTCTTAATGGGGCCATTATTTGAACTATTAACATCAAATTGTCTTGCAGAAGATGTTTTACTAGCGATTAAGACTATAGTGTTGTCCTAAAAAAAATGTCTGAGGTAATTAATCAAGTGAGAAGTTTTCTCATTTTGCATTGAAATGAATGGACAGAAATGTTTTTGCAGCCAAACCTAGCACCCCCTGCTTGAATTTTCAGTAGAATGCAGGCTTAAGGCACTTCCTGACATTTCCTGCTCCTGACTGCATAAAATATGAACGTAGTGTCTGTGACTTCACCCGTAACTATCCACATTTATATGATGTGTCGTTGCCATTGCATAGCATTAAACATTTGTGCCAAATAGCTGGTGACAGATAAGTACAATGGAAACAAGTCTGAGACCTTTACATTCTAGCACAGCAGAAAATTATGGTATAGCGACGCGGGGATGGTGCGGATGTCGTGTTTTGTCCACCATTCATCAGACGCCTGAGCTAATTTTATTCAGCACCGGTCCAATGAGACCAATTTCCCTCTAGATTGTGCAGTACAGTCATCTACTTTTTGCGTGGATAAAACAATTTCGTGACATGTATGGTTTAAGGGTCTAATGTACCATATACAATGGAGCACCTTTCTGCTTTTATACCACAATGATCTGAGAATTGACATTAGATAAACCTCCTTGTGTGTCGCAATGCTTATTTACATTTTACTTTGCAAATTCTGAAGCTCTACTTTGTTTTATTTGACCACTTGATTTATGTGGTGCTCCCACTGGAAGAATCCTCCAATAACTTTAGGTTATTTACATAAGCCTGGTTCTCTTGAGTAAAATCAATAGCAGCGGTGAGGCGTCGAGGACAGTGCTAACCAAGCTGTGGAAGGGTGGGGAAATCACAAAAGATGATCTGGTGTGACCGACGAAGCAGAAAAATCTCCAAGGCTAGGTAGCGCCCGGAGATTAATGCTTCTGAGGTCTGTAGCAGGGCGTGCATCCCATAGTGACATTGAACGAAATTATTATGAAAGAGAACACTCGTACATAGGAGAGTATGCGAATATTTACGTTCACAATGCAGCTGGTTGTCTACACGTACCAATGAGACCAATATACAAGTATATTTGAGATCAAAGTGGGTATGCTCTTGATTATGCATGATTTTAGGCCTCAGTATAATTTAAACAGGTAAGAAAAAACTTCAGCTTGAGAGTCACTTCCGGAAACTAACATCCGCATTTCATCGGCTTGAGAAGTGCATTATCACTGGATGCGCCATTTCTGTGATATTTTTTGCCTTGGCCATGAATATGCTGGTGAAGGCAGCAGAGGTGGAGTGCAGAGGCCCACTCATCAACTCAGGTATGCGGCAGCCCCCCATTAGAGCATTTATGGATGATCTGACGTTGACTACAACATCAGTCCCGGGCTGTAAATGGATCCTCCAAGGCCTTGAGCGTCTATCTAACTGGGCCCGGATGAACTTCAAGCCAGCCAAGTCCAGGTCCCTGGTGGTGAAGAAGGGGAAGGTTGCAGACCAGTTTCACTTCTCACTAGGAGGCATCAAGATTCCATCTGTAGACCAGAAGCCAGTAAAGAGTCTGGGCAAAATCTACGACTGCACCTTGAAGGACACCGGAGCACTCCAAGCAACAACGGAAGAGGAACCTGGCTGACAACAGTGGATAAGTCAGGGCTACCAGAAAAGTTTAAAGCTTGGATCTAACAATATGGCATCTTGTCAGGATTTCTCTGGCCACTACTGGTCTATGTTGTGCCAATGACCACCGGTGAGTGCTTCGAAAGAAAGGTCAGCTGTTTCCTGCGGAAGTGGTTGGGCCTACTGCGAAGCCCCTGCGGCATCGCCTTGTACAGTAAGAACAACAAGCTAAAACTGCCCTTCAGTAATCTGAAGGAGGAGTTTATTGTTACCCGAGCAGGAGAGGTGCTGCTGGATAGGGACTCCAGTGACACCAAAGTCTCCACAGCTGGCATAGAAGTAAAATCCGGCAGGAAGTGGAATGCACATGACGCAGTCAACCAGGCTGAGTCTCAGTTGTGACACAGCGAGCTGGTGGGAACAGTGGCATCCGGACGGGCAGGTCTCGGGAGCAACCCAAGACCTCACTACAACAAAGCCCAGGGAAAGGAAAAGCGTCAGCTGATTCAGGAGGCGGTTCAAGCAGGGGTGGAGAAAGGCCGCTGCAGTAGAACTGTAGGGATGCGGCAGCAAGGGTTGTGGACCTGATGGGACAAGGCAGCTGACCAAAAGACATCGTGGGCAGAGCTATGGAGATCAGATCCACACCGGATCAAGTTCCTCATTCAGTCAGTGAAAGATGTCCTCCCAAGCCCATCCAACCTCTTCCTCTGGAGCTTGGCCGAGACTCCACTGTGCCCTCTCTGCCAGTAAGGTGGATCGCTGGAGCACATCCTGAGCTGTTGCCCAGGGGCACTAGGAGACAGGCGCTACCACTGGCCCCATGATCAAGTGCTGCATCATTGCAGAGGTCATCAGCACAGGGATCTCCACCAGTAAACACCATCAACCAACAAGGCAGTAGATCAAGCGGGGATATCCGTGGACCATACAAGCTACTTAGACACAAGTCGGGGCCTGATCAACCCCGGCTGGGTCGCCTGGGCAAGGGTGTCTGATGTTGCGAGACCCGAAACACCCGGTGAACCCAGGAGACATCACTGATGATGTGTCTAAGATGCACCGAAAGTGTACATAAGAACAAATAGCTGGAAGGGAAAATTAGCTATAGAGACTAAAACTGTTTTATACCAGGCTGTTTTTTTCTGCTGTAAATTTGGGCTTTTTATTATAGGTGTCTATGAGGATTGACTGTCTTTTGGAGCCAGCCTCAAGTCGCCAGTAAAGCAATTGTAGTTTTAGGAACCTCCTCATTGGCTTTACATTTTAGGTATGCAATGTGTAGTTGGATGGATCACATGGGACTGCTCTAAAAGCAAATACTCACTGTCACCTTTCTTCAATTACATTTTTCAAAAGAGTAGAACATGTGCAAGATCTGTCAATACTGCCAGTGTTCGTGCTTGTGTTTAAGAAGTGAATCTTTAGCATTAGATTACAGAGTGATGGAGTGCCTCATTGTCTCTGTGTCTGAGAGCAGCTTTAAATTCTGGCATGGAGCACCTCTGTCCTCACGATTTAACTGTCAGCTTTCAGGGTAGGCTAAACGTCTCACATCAACTGAGTGGTTCTAGTATTAGTGAAGATAAACACCACTGACAGGGCAACAGTTACACAGATGTGATGATTATGATCTCAGTCTCAATTTTCATACTTTTCCTGAGTGAGGTCCTCTGTGCAATTCATGTCAAGATAACAAGGGCTGACTATTCTCTTAGCAAATATCTCTAGACATCTATAAAAGCATGGCTTCTGTGTCAATGAAAAAAACAGCACATATAAAGAGGTGCATGCTGTCATGGTGTAGCAAGCAGTTTGTAACAGACTTTCTTTATTTCTTTTTACTATCCAACTGAGGAAAAATGGGCCAAAATTCTAATCATAATGCTTAAAGTTAAGGCTTGTGATATATTATTCTTACAATTAATCAAGTGGCATTAAAAGACTCAAACCAACAATATTTAGTTTCTAATAATAATGTTTACTTCAAAGTATTGTGTGTGTTAATAAAAAAGCATGATAATTCTTGTTTTTTCTGTGCCATAGTGCTCCATTACTGTCCAACAAAACTTTTAAAAACATATAAAAACCTTGTTCCTGTATAGGACATCAAGAACTTCTAATTGCAAACTTGACGCAGGCTAAAATCAATCAGTCTGCTGGGTCCAGGCTACAAGGCCAAAGCCAGTTATGACTCTTTCTGTGACAAGTTGATAAGTAAAAGAATTTTGCAGTTGAGTGCTTCCTTTTTCTGCGTAGACTCACCATTCTCTATCTAATTTAGCATCCATTCTACATCAACCACAGCCTGCCCCCCGAAATGGGGCAGATAATGGTTTTAATACACTTAAACTAGCTAATTAAGCATCAACATTTTTTAATGATTTCATAATCAAGCACAATTTAGATTTTATGTTTTTAATTGAAACCTGGCCCGACTAAAATAACAAATTCTTACTGAGTCAATATATAGCCTAAGTGAGGTTAGTGCATTAGAAAGGAGGTGGAACTGCCATTTTGTTGCAAGCAGATATCATGTGAAAGTACTGTGCAAACTATTTTTTTTTTTAATGATTTCATGATCTGTGTTGACAACCGGAGAGCCCACACACAGGGAGCACACTCTAGATTAAATGATCTCCACAGGGCTTAACGTAAGGTTGTGGTGACTGATGTTGCTCTATCTAATCATTCTTGTTTTTTTCTTCGAGAGTACTATCTCTGTACACAGAAATGTTCAAACAGAGGTAATCACAAAGCACTACGTCACTGTCACTAGTGAAATATTTACTCAGGTTTTCTTTCACAACTGCCCTCTCCTGGGTTAGTAAACTTGTCGATAATTTAAATTACAAAATGACCAATGTTATTGCATATATTATTGCTGCTATTGCACCTGCTAAGGTGAAGACTGTCTCTGGTAAGCAAAGATCTCCACAGAGGAATGCCACACTGGTAATATTAGAAAAAAAGTGTTAAAAAGCTGAATGCAGGTTATGAAAAACAAATCTCCAGGTTAATTATGACATCTATTAAGAGAGATTTCACACTTATATTATTGGTTTGAGAAATTCAAGGCATTCCTATAATAATAAACATGCTTTATTTGCTACTGACACAAAGTCTGTGTCAGTAGCCTCTGAACTTCTATCGCCCAGATACAGATACCATGACACAATTTCATCCGATCAACAAGAATTGGATTAAACAAAATCAAAATAATGCAGTTCGTTAATGCATACAGTTCATCAAAACAACATACAAAATTCAGCACAGGTAGGCTTTTTTTTCAAGCCACGCTTAAAAGTGTCAATAGTCTGTGTTGCCATCAGGTGGTCTGGGAGGGCATTCCACAATCGAGGTGCTGCGGAGCTAAAATCCTGATGTGTGGAGCTTAGTCCTGGGGGTTTTAAGGCGGTGGGTGCAGGGGGATCGTGATGTTGACTGAGGTGTGGGGGCAGTTCCGTGGGTACATTGGTCGTTGAGGAAGGAGACCTTGAACTCAATCCGGAGTGAGACGGAGAGCCAGTGAAGAATACCCTCTTCAGGGTCCTAGCGGTGCTGTATTGGACATGTTGGAGCTCCTGAATGCTCTTGCTGGGGATCCTGATGAGGAATGCGTTGCAATAATCCAGGCTGGAGGAGACAAAGGCATGAATAAGTATTTCTGCATCAGTCAGAGTGAGTGTTGGAGTGTTGGACGGAGTTTTATGATGTTCCTGAGGTGAGAGAAGGAGGTTTTACAGAGTTGTTGGATGTGGTTATTGAAGGCGAGATGTGATGGTAAATGGGATGCACTTATATATCGCTTTTATCCAAAGTGCTTTACACTACACACTATGCTCATTCACCAATTCACATACACATTCGTAATGGTGGCCGAGGCTACCAGGGTAAACTGGTGCCACCTGCCACCATTGGGAATTCATTCACACACCAATGAACGCAGCATCGGGAGCAATTTGGGGTTCAGTATCTTGCTCAAGGATACTACGACATATAGCTACCATGGTCGGGGATCGAACCACCAACCTTACAGAAGGAATGCTCTACCAACTGAGCCAGATGTGGGTCCATTTTAACACAAAGATTGGTGATGACAGGAAATAGGGGAACGTCTTGAAGGTGATGCTGGTGATGGTGGATTTTTTTTTACCTGGTGGGGAGTGCCTACTAGGATGGTGTCAGTCTTGGAGCTGATAAGCTTGACAAAGTGAGAGAAAGGGTGGCAGTTGAAAAGGGTGCAGAGTGGGTGGTTTTTAAGTACAGCTGCGGGTCATCTGCATAGCAGTGGTACGACAGCCCATGCCTCTTGATGATTTGACCAAGGGGAAGAGTGTTGGTCCTAGCACCAAGCCCTGGGGGCAGTGACTGTGTTGGTCCCAGACTTGGCCTTTCCCGAGGCAACATGCTCAGTCCTCCCAGTGGGGTAGGAGGAGAACCAGTTGAAGACAGAGTTGGAGAGGCTGTTGGTGGTGTGAAGAAGGTGCAGCAGGATGTTGTGGTCAACGGTATCAAAGGCGGCAGACAAATCCAGGAGAATGAGAAGTGATGGGGAGCTCTCACCACTTGTCATCAGCAGGTCATTGGTCACCCTAATCAGTGCTGTTTCTGTGCTGTGGCCATGACGGAAACCAGACTGAAATGTTTCATACAGACTCTTTAGTACTACTTTTTCCAGCATCTTTGAGATGAATGAAAGGTTTGAGATGGGTCTGTTACTGTCAAAAATATGTATCCAGTGTGGGTTTTTTGAGAAGTGGCCTGATGGCAGCAGTTTTGAGTGCAGGTGGGACATGCCCGGCTTGAAGGGAAAGGTTTTTCACCTGGTTAATGAGGGGGATAATGGTAGGAAGATTGGACTTTACCAGGGCTGTGGGGAGGGGGTCCTGTGCACAGTGGAGGTTTTCATCTTTATGACTATGGTCTCAACATTGTGTTGTGCGACAGCGGAAAAAGAGGTCTGAAAGATCTGGAAGGTCCACGGAGTGGGTCAGTCATATGAGTAGGAGTGGCTGAGTGGCTGGAAGAACTGGAGAGGAGGGAGCGGATGGATTCTATTTTATTCCTACAGAAGTTGATGATGTCTTTGCACTTTTCCACTGTGGCTTCCAGGTGAGACCTGTGATGTGGCTTGAGAGGGTGACTGATAGTGGTGAAAAGCTGCTTGGAGTTGGCAGAGTTGTTATTGATGATGTTGGAAAACAACTGGGACCATGTGTCTTTGAGAGCTTTGGCGTAGGCCTTTTGATGTTGCCTGTAGGCCTGCTTGTGTAAAGTCAGTCCAGCTGGTTTCATCCTCCGCAACTCGCTGTTGGACCACATGGCTGAGCACTCAAAGGTGACTGTACGGGTCCTAACAGGGGCATGATGGTCTTGGAGGCTGGTCAGAGACTGATTGTAGTAATTCACTGTCTCAGGAAAAGAGGAGAGAGCAGTAGAGCCAGAAGATACATGCATGAGAACTGCAGTTAAGGTGTCAGTGTCAATGTTCTTTATAGCTCTGAAGTGGATTTGCCGCTTCGAATTAGAGTGGGGTGAAAGGGAGAGAGGCAGCTCCATGTAGATGGCTTTGTGGTCCGACAGCCCTAGATCACGTACTTGTAGGTTTATGATCGAAGACAAGAAGAAACTAACTTCTGTAATAATAGAATAGATACCCAGTAGTTTAAAAAACTGTGTAAGTTCACGCATTGATGTGTGATGATTTTAGTCTCTATAGTAGGATTTCTTGAAGGACCTCTGGGATAATCTTGAAACTTGTTAACCACAAACTAGAGATCAATTGCATTCAGAGGATATAAGACTGGGAGTAGGTATGTATATATGGGCAGTTCGCAGAGCAGAAAGGCTCATTCTGGATTCTTGTGTAAAAATAAAAACACATTTTGTTGTGTCTCGTCAAGTTTGTTAGTTTTTTTCATTTTGATGCTTAGTGTTTCATGTTTCATGTCATGCCTTAGTTTAGTTTCATGTTTAGTCTTTTGTTGTCATGAACACTTTATGTTTAAGTGTCATTTTGTACTTACCTTAAGTGTAAGTGTTACCTTCTCAGACCCTGACTTCCTCCCTTTGTGTGAATTTCCCGCCACTGTGGTTGTCTACTCCTGATTGGTTTCACCTGTTTTCCCCTACCTCATGTATAAGTCCTCGTCTCCCTTTGTCCTGTTGCCAGTTCATCTTGTTCTGTGTGTTTTGTCTCGTCAACACCCCAGCCAGGATTTTTCATGTTGTCAGGTTTGATTTAATTTGTGCACTGCAAATTATTAGTTTCTCACCAAGATGAAAAAACTTTAGATTTAGAATTGTTAGATAATTTATCTTGTTTTAGGAGTTAGTTTCTTATTTTAAGCGTTCAACATGCTTATTTCTAGATTTAACAATCTTAATTCAAGAAATTTTGTCAAGTGAAAATTAGCTGTCCATGCAGCAAGATAATTTCCCTCAGATTTAGTGTTTTGACGTTTGATCCTCTTAGTGAGTGCTTTTTGTTTTGTATTGAACATTTACCAAGTAAAGACTTTTGTTGTACCTTTTACTGCCTGTGAGTCGTGCATTTGAGTCCACCAGTTTTGTGTCAAGGTTGTTACCCATTTGGTCACAAATGGTATCAAACCACAAATTGATGCACAACTTATGACATATATGTATTCACCTTCATATACTAATGTTCTAAACCATAAGTGAGAATTAATTTCCCCATGTGGCCACATGAGATACTGCGAAGGTTGCAATAATCTTAACTTAATTCTGCTAATATTCATTTCATCGCTTTATAAAATGCAGTACATTATAATGTGGAGTAAGTCAAATATAGCAGTAAAAAAATAGAAAAAAATCCAATCATTATCTCACTTTTCAATTTATTTTAATCATGACATACATTCAAACCACAAAAACAATATAGAGCATGTATGTTTGGCAGTAAACTAGCAATTTATCAGTTTTATGCAAAAAGCAATAAGTGCTTTTGATGTTTTTCAGTTAATTTTTCTTATTTAGTGAGAAAGGTCGCCCCTGGATGGATATCTGGATTTATTGAACATCATCACTGAAAATGTCTGTTACCATGTGTAGGTACATCCAAAGAGAACCAACTGAGCACGCCTCTTCATGTTTGGAAAGTTCTGCCCTTTGAGAGTAAAGAGTAAAGCTCCAGTAGTGATACTGATTTAAAGTGCTCTGCCAGTAGTCTATCAGACTGCAGGTCAATGAGTTTGAGCTGAACATCACTCTGTGCATTGTCAACTCTGCTGGTAAAGGGAGAAGCTACTGTGTTCATTTCATTCTCCAATGTGTGATGTCTTGAAATCACCTTGAAAAATCATCATGCAGTGCTCCTAACATGGAGGAGAGCCTGCAGATGATGGTGTGGTTTTGTTTAGTGTTGGCAAGTGAGTGATAATGTTATCCTCCATCTGCCTTGAAAGAAACTGCATCTTACTAATGAAAGCCTTCACCAAGCTGTACATTTCATGTGCAAAAGGGCCCTTGCATTGCAGTTGGTTATTTAGTCAATTCATTAGTGCAGTTACATCAACAGCAAATCAAAAATCTGCCATCCAGCTTGCATCCGAGAGCTCTGGGATGACATTCCCTTTTCTTCTCAGAGAACTCTTGAATCTCTGCTCTCAGATCCCAGACTCTGTTAAGCACTTTGCCCAGGCTCAGCCATCTGACAGCTGTGTGGTAGCCTATGTCACCATGCTCACTCTCATGCTCCTCCAGAAGTGCAACAAACTGTCTGTGATTCAGTGCTCTTGCCTTGCTGAAGTTTACTATTTGAGTAACAACAACTAGAAAATTTCCTCTGGACTGGAATTTCTGGCCTCGAACAGAAAGCATTTTTGGCAAAACCATAATACCTATCATTGATCCGACTTCACTTTGAGCGTCCCAAGTTCTTCCTGAACAGCTACATATGTTTTTTGTGAAGAAAAATGAAGAAATAGCTTTGTAAGAGCGATATGAAAAACTGTTAAATATGCTTTTCTACAGAAATCTTCCCTGCGTTTTTAATATGGGAGCCAATGAGGCTGTTGGTGCATGTTGGTGGCGCATCTGTGCGTCCTACGCCCAAACTATAACTCTGACAGCTTTACCAGAGGATTATGAGTGATAAGACAATTTTTTCTCTCCCTCTACACTCTGGCGATGATGTCACACACTCTGACACGAACATTACATGCAATACACAGACTTACGTTGCGAAAAATTCATATTCCGTAGAGAAAAGTAATAGCACACGATCCCGATCAAACTGTACGTTTTGATTTATAATTTGTCCTGCAACTCTAGTAGCGGGACAAAATTGGTTCCGGAAGAGGAAGAAGAAAAAATCCACAATATAACAGTATTGTATCTATACAAATCTGTACGATTGCCCCGTGGCCCTTATAACATGGTTAATTTTTTAGCACTGACTTACACTGCACCCTCTGATGTATAATACAATGAAAAAATACCAATTTCTTCATTCAGTTCATTTCAGTCACTTATTTTTCATCCGCTTCAAAAGTCTGACGTTTTTCCCCATCAGATTTGGACAACCATCCGTTGTAACACCTGCCAGTTTGTCCTATTCCGGTCCCAGCTTGTCCAAGCATGCATTTACCTCCATAAATCATATCACTCCTGGTTGACGTCCCTTTCATTGATCATTGATTGCATAGCTGCCATCTCGTTAATTCCTTTGTTATACCATGGACAAAGATGAGTAACTGGGCTGTGTTGTGGACAGGAGAAAAAGTCAAAATTGTTCACTTGGTTTTGCAGCTGAAGCTCCATATTCCCCACAATGTCCTCTGTTCTTCTTGTTATAGTACGTCTGGAGAGCAGAACATTCTCAAATGTTTCTATTCTCAACCATTGTATACTATAGTATACTATACTATTATTCATATAACTGACTTTAATTAAAACCCTGTGTTTTCCCCTGTAGTGGATATTACTACCTCTCTTGAGTGAGAATATGAATCAAAGAGCATGTTGTTCCTTTTAGTTTTCCCCTGGATGTTGAGAGGACGCAGGCGTGTATGTCGCCGCTTCTCATTCTCCGACCTAACCGAGGTTTTCTGTGGATTTTATGCTCTACAACCAACCTAAACACATTGGCTACCCAGAGACATCAGTGCCATCAGTTCGGGATCAGAGTTTCTGTTCTGCTCGGTTCTGCTGCATTTGTCACGGCTGTCTAACGCTGCTTATCGCCGCTGCAAACTTTCTACATCAACAACCAATCTGATGACGACACCTGCTACTGAAGTACAGTAACCTACCGTGGATCCCCCGTCAGGTCCATCTCTGTTGGTTCCTGAAACTGCCATCCACAAACGTCTTCTTTGCTGTGCTGTGTGCGGTCTTCCTGGCCTCCTCCTGCCACCGTTATGGAATTAGCACACCGAGCAAGGATGCTAGCAACTGCTTGCTGCCCCTCGGCCACGACTTTCATTAGATACATCGCAGTGGAACTCTTGAGTCTTAACTCAAATACATCTCCGAGTTGCCTTGGGGTGATAAAATCTCTCCATCTCCTGCGTCGCCCCCCCTATGTCCATAGGGCTGCCCGTCACAAGTTAGTTTACTCTCACGAAACTCTGTTTGTCCCAGCTGTTTGGTGCCATGCTCCACGTTGGCGACGTCATCGACGCAAACCACGCCCATCACCTATGCATCTGCGATCCCTGGTTTGTGTGGACAACACTGTCAGCCCTGATACTACATTAACCAGGACAACATCATTCATGCTGCTCAATGTTCGCTCATTAAATAACAAAGCCCTCCTTATCCATGCCCTCATCTCAGAAAAATCACTGGAGTTTATATGTCTTACTGAGACATGGCAGAACCAACAAGAGTTCATAACTCTTAACCAAGCCACTCCCCCAGGTTACAGATATATCCATAAGCCACGCAGCCTTGGCCGTGGTGGCGGGCTTGCTGTTATCCATCGTGCTGACATCTTGGTCAAAGAGATCCCAGTGAATACCACCTCCTTTGAATGTGTACATTTCATGTTGACTGGATCCGCACAGTTACAGGTTGTTCTAATCTACCGCCCCCCCAAAGCCTCTGCCTGCTTCCTATCTGAGCTCACTGAACTGCTTGCCACTGTTTGCCCGAAATCCCCGTCTACTATCCTGCTGGGTGATTTTAACATTCATGTGGATTCAACTAATTGTTCTCTTGCAACTGATTTTTTATCTCTGCTGGACTGCTTCAATTTTGCACAACACGTACATGGCCCCACGCATGATAAAGGACACACCCTGGACCTGGTGTACTGTGCTGGCATAACCCCCCTCAACCTGCAGTGCACTGACCTGGCTGTCTCTGACCACCACGCCATCCTATTCTCAGTACCTGTGCCTCTCCCAAAGCAGTGCACCAAACGGCCCATCACCTTCAGGAACACCAAACGGGTGTGTACTTCCATGCTATCCGACTCTCTAGCGACCAATCTCGCTACCTACCACCCCTACCAAACAGTTGATGACATGGTGGAACACTACAATCGTGCCCTGTGTCTCAGCCTGGACTTTGTAGCTCCTCTCACCACGCGCTACGTGTCTTTCTCTCGTCCTGCCCCCTGGTTCACCCCTGAGCTCCGCAGGATGAAGACCACAGGTCGTAGGCTCGAGAGACGATACAGAAGATCAGGCCTCACTGTCCATCGTGAAGCATTTAAAGAACACGTTATGAACTACAAAGAAGCCCTTTCCCAGGCAAAAACAAGGTATTACTCCACACTAATCAGCAACCAACAAAAACACCCTAAATTGCTCTTCTTCACCATCAACCGTCTTCTTCACCCTCCTGATGCTGCCAAACCATCGGATGCAGCAGACCTCTGCTCCAGGTTCCTGGATTTTTTCCAGCAGAAGGTGGACACCATCCACCAGCAGCTCCAGTCTCCTGGGCTCTCCCCCTGCCCCACTCTGGCCCAGGATTCTCACCACCCAGCTGCCCTCTCACCTCAGTGCTGCCTATCCACCTTCTCTCCACTGGATGCCGACCAAGTAGAACAACTGGTCACCTCAGCTAAGACGTCAACCAGCAGTCTTGACCTAATGCCCACCACCCTGGTCAAGGCCTGTCTTCCCATTCTCCGTCATCCAGTGGAAAACATCATAAATGCATCTCTTGCCTCAGGTGTGGTACCATCCAGCTTCAAAATGGCAGCAGTCATCCCCACTCTCAAAAAACCAGGCTCAGACCCCGACGACCCCAACAACTATCGTCCGATCTCCAACCTCCCTTTCATAAGCAAAATCCTGGAAAGAGCAGTGGCTGCCCAGCTTCAACATCACATGTCCCACCATGAGCTCTTTGAACCTCTTCAATCTGGTTTCAGAACCCACCATAGCACTGAGACCGCCCTCATTAAAATCACGAATGACCTCCTGCTTGCTGCCGACAATGGCCTCATCACCATTCTCATCCTCCTTGACCTTTCTGCAGCTTTTGATACAGTTTCCCATACCATCCTCCTCCGTCGCCTCTCTGAACTCATCGGCCTCAGTGGCACAGCACTATCCTGGTTCCGGTCCTACCTCACAGGCCGGAAACAATTCATCACACTAAATGGCTCCAACTCTGTTCCAGCACCCGCCAACCATGGCGTTCCCCAGGGATCTGTGCTTGGCCCTCTGCTGTTCACCATTTACATGCTACCCATGGGTCATATTATCCGTAAACATGGACTCAACTTCCACTGCTACGCTGATGACACTCAGCTTTATATCAGCACCAACCCCTCCTCCCATCTCCCATCCACACAACTTGTCAACTGCCTGCAGAAACTCAAATCATGGATGACCACAAACCTACTCAAACTCAACAGTAACAAGACAGAGCTCATGGTGGTGGACCCTGCACCACTGCTCAGAAAAATTGGAGACCTGGCCCTGGTCGTGGATGGCTGCTCCATTTCCCCATCTACTGAGGTGCACAACCTGGGTGTAATCCTGGACTCCACTCTCTCCTTCCGGTCTCACATTAACAATGTCACCAAGTCTGCCTTCTATCACCTCAGAAGCATCTCACGACTCCGGCCTTCACTCACACCTTCAGTAACTGAGACACTTATCCACGCCTTCATCACCTCCCGCCTGGATTACTGTAATGGTGTCCTGTCTGGACTGCCCACCAAGTACCTTAGCAGACTCCAGTATGTCCAGAACTCAGCTGCCAGGGTTTTAACCCACACAAAGCCCTGGCAGCATATCACTCTCATTCTCCAACAGCTTCACTGGTTGCCAGTCAAGTCACGCATCGCCTACAAGATCCTCCTGCTCACCTACAAATCACTCCATGGACTCTCACCACAATACCTCACAGATCTCCTCCACCCCTACACTCAGTCACGCTCCCTGCAGTCCTCTGACAAGGACCTGCTGGCCATCCCCCGCACCAGGTTGCGGACTTTTGGGGACAGGGCTTTCTCTGTAAATGCTCCCACACTCTGGAATACTCTGCCACTCCATGTCCGCTCTGCCCCGTCCCTACCCATGTTCAAAAAGCACCTCAAAACATTCCTTTTCACAAAGTCCTTTGACCCCTAACCCCCCCCATTTGTTAAGCGACCTTGGGTATTATGAAAGGCGCTATATAAGTCGAAGTTATTATTATTATTATTATTAGTTTTCTTTATTATCAGACATCAGAATACACTGCCTAGGTACAGCAGAGGAGAACTTTGTCCAATATCAAAGGCTGAAAAAAGGTGTCCCTCCAATAAAAGCCCTTGTTCTCTCTGCTTTTTCTGTCTGTGTCGGGGCATTTAAACCTTTCTGTAAACCATAATTGTAACAACCCACATCTTCAACGTATGGAGGATGTTTTTCATGAACGCGCACACTACTAGGTCTACTTTTTGACCTTAAAAGGATACAACTTATACTGTTTTGTATTCTGCTTCCAAACGCTTCTACTGTCTGACAAATCCCAGATCCTACAGCACGTTATTTCTGGTGAAAACCGGCTGTTACATGATCAAGGCGTCATACTGAGGCCTGTAGAACCTGTAGAATGTAATAAATTCCCGATAATGTAATATAGTGCATTTCCCAATAATGTAATACGCTTTTCTTTTCTTTTTTTACCAATAATGTAATACACTTATTTTTTTTAACCAATAATGTAATAAAGTATAACACCAAGCACCTTTAGAGTTCAAGAAGTTGTTGAATGCATTCGTGTGTCATGGATACATCGTTAATAAACATTCAACTTTGACCTGTTGGTGGCGCTAGAGCTCCTGAGCTAGAGTTGCCTACACAGTATCACCACTTGAACCCAAGTAATGAGTGGTCTGCTGTTAAATTATTACAATATTGGGGAATTATTACATTATCAGGACTTGCAAAATGCTAACCTGATAATGTAATAACCTCCCATTAATGTTATACTTTATTACATATTACATTATCGGGGATATTACATTATCGGGAATTTATTACATTATCAGGCTCTACAAGGCCTTTTAGTAAAGCAGAGGACTTTATAATTAAAAGTAACAGAAAACATACCACACGCCTCAACCTTGTTATTTGATCATTGTTTAATCCATCATTTCAGGGAAGATTATTATATTACTTCCTCCCAGCTGCCATCTCCCTCTACAACTGTGTAATGTGCAAACAGACTTCTGCTCCCATTATCTCAAATGTTTTAGCAGCATTAAACAGGTTACTTTCCTGTGCTTCAAAACAAAAGATTATCCTATTAACACTGGCTATACTATAGTAATTCTGAATTATAACCATTAGCATGTTTTACCATGTTTGATTACATTCGATTAGATTTTATTTCAGACCCCCAACTAAAGGGTTAAACTAAACTGCCTGTCTGATCTTTTTGTATATTTGCATCAATGTTAGCTAATGCCAGCTCCGACATAAATGCTACGTCTAAGTAAGTGTGAGAGGTGGACACAGTAGACCTTTGTGTCAGGCATAGAGATTAGCTAGAGCCACAAAGCACAAGCACTTTGTTCTGGATGGTGAGTGGGGATTGATTGTGGGTCGACTGTTTTCAAGATGATCAAAATGTCACAAACCTTTTAAGTGCACTTAAATATATTTCTGAAAATGTTTGAGGCAAGAAAAAGGGAATGCAGTAACGGAGTCTTCATTCATATTTGATAAGTGCTGCCTAGTTTGACTGCAGTACATGAGCAGTCGTTAACATGATTGAGGAAGAGGTGGCTGAAGAACATCATTCCAGAGTGGAAATGGCCAGAAATGGTCTTTTTGTCAATACCTCAGATCAGATATACCATAGCCCGACTCACACTGTTAGGATGAGCCTGCCATTGGCTGCCGATCTCAGATTGAATTCTCCTGCCCTTCCATTGTATCCGTTATGCATTTTGCAGCATTCTTTGCGGGATAAAAAAAGTTCAACCCTTAAGGATGCAAGACTGTGTACAATACAGTTTCAAAAGATAATTCAACTACTATAACTCCAGTTTAAATCTCAAAGCACATCGCACTATAATCCACCCAGTAGCCAAGCTTCAAATGCTGCTGAACAGTGAAATTTGAGCTTTGCACATGCACCAATTCAGATCAACTCTGTCTGTAAAGTTAAATATATATATTAATGGTAAAGAAAAACAAACAAAAAAACAAAAGCAACTCAATATGCACAGCATATCTGACTTTGAATAACACTTATTTTATGTGTGTGTGTGTGTGTGTGTGTGTGTGTGTGTGTATGTGTGTGTGTGTGTGTTTACTGGGCAGAAACTTAGATTGTCTGTATTCTACAGTATTTGCATACACATACAGTAGGTCATGCAGGAATGTGTGAGTCCCGCAGCGGATTGAGTCAGTTTATAACTGTAGCGCCTGCATCCCACTAAGCAATGATAAGAAGCTCGGTGAGTTCCTTTTTTTTTGGTGCGTGTGTTCTGATACCCTGAAATTAATAAAATTGGTTTTATTTCTAACATATAAAAAAAAAAAATGGTCTAGGTCTGTAATCAGTGAATGTCCAAACACCATGTAAGACTGGTAAACCCAGCTACCGCAGCAAGCTCATTGTCAAGATTAATACATTGGGATGAATTTACAAAATGTAATGTAAATTATTATCAAAGAACATAGAAATGCCAGATCAGGAAATATATTCTATATATGGTTTTATATTAATATTAAATTACTCAGATCCGGATCAGGGGCAAGAGAACTTGATAGGGATGTTCCTATTTAATACTGGTATCTCAAAATAACGTAATGTGAATGGAATGTAAAAGTAATTAACAAACATACAACAATGTCAAATAATGACTGATATATTTGAGTTAAGGTCATCTCTGACTACATACATAATGAAATGACTTTCACAAGCAATTTCACAGTATAATTGTTGGCCTTTTACAATGGGACATCTCTTGATTCATACAATAAAAAGGCCTCAATTTCTGTCTTTTTGTAGTAAGCGATGTTTTCTTCTCAAATGTAACCAACCAACATTTCCCTATTTTTTAAATTAATTTTATTAGATGCACCTGTCTGAATGAGTGATTCTGTCACCGTACAAAAGAGCAAGTCTTCCCTATCGTCTCATGCTACCTCAAATAAAAATGACCCCAGTCAGTTCCACATTCCAGGGAGACCAGGAAGTCATTGCAGAACAATAACTCATTTGTATGCCACATGATGCCACATTATGCCCAGTGCAGGTATTGGAAAAGCAATATCTGAGGAACCACGAGAGAAGCCTGTCCACTTGTCCTCTCTGTACCAGGCTGAGTGGTTTTCATAGAGCTGCATTTGATTCAAATGGAGGGGGGTTAATCTGAAATAAGCCTCTGGAACTGTCTGTATAGATTATCGTGATGTCCTTAATGTAAAACGGCAGCCCTGAGACAGTAAGTCACTCACAGAGAGTGTGTGGGCGTGTTTTTAAAAATGAAAGGAAAAAAACACAGTTCAATATTTTGGAAGCCAATAGCAGTGACAGAAAAAAGACAAGGCACTGAACACTGATTAGAGAAAGAGAGAGAGAGATGAGAGAGGGGGAGATGAGAGAAAGGAGAGGGATAGAGATGAGAAGGGGAGATGAGAGAAAGAGAGATGGGGAGGGAGAGAGAGAGAGATGGGGGAGATAGAGATGGGGGAAGGAGAGAGAGAGAGATGGGGAGAGGGAAAGAGAGAGAGATGGGGGAAGGAGGGAGAGAGAGAGAATGATGGGGAGAGGGAAAGAGAGAGAGAGATGAGAGATGGGGGAGGGAGAGAGAGAGAGATGGGGGAGAGGGAAAGAGAGAGAGAGATGGGGAGAGAGAAATAGGGAGAGGGAAAGAGAGAGAGGGGGAGATGAGAGAAAGAGAGAGATGAGAGAGGGAAAGAGAGAGAGAGAGATGAGAGATGGGGGAAGGAGAGAGAGAGAGAGATGGGGGAGAGGGAAAGAGAGAGAGAGATGGGGGAGAGAGAGAGAGGGGAGATGAGAGAGAGAGAGACAGAGAGAGAGAGAGAGAGAGAGAGAGAGAGAGAGAGAGCAGAGGGGGAGGGCGCCCAGAGACCTCGTCGCTCGGTCGCGTCGCACACACAGACCGTTGGGTTAGAGGCTCCAGGTCGGTGAGAGCTGGCAGACAGAGGAGAGGGGACCCACGGACACGGGTAGAAGGACACACGTGTGGCTCTTCCCTGCGATCATCCCCGTGTGTGAGTTAGAGGGAGAAGTTGTCCTCCGTGTCTCCTCTGCGGATGTTGCAGGGCTCTCTCTCTCACACAGAGGATCGGTTATGTGATGGTGTTGGAGCGGAGCCCGGAGAGCTTTCCTCCTCCAGGGAAGTGGGGTAATGATGAGGAGCAGGTTTCTGACCGGGAACTTGGGCTCTTTCTCACAGACGACGCTCCGTGGGGGAATAAGGAGTTACCGCTTTCACTAAGGGATTAAATACTTGTTTGATTTGCTGCTGAATTATTCCAATTCTTCTGGTTTTCTCGTTGAAATGTGGTTTTAATTATGTTGGAGCTCACCTTCGGATTGTACATGTTGGCTGGCTGATGCAGCGGATTGCTCTCCTTCTCTGCCCATATTTGGAGTTACTGAGTTAACAGGAATCAACACATCCAGGTCAAATGACCGTCTAATGTCCCTGCTGAGTGTGACGAGCATTTCTGTGACATGGATAAAACGGGACTTTACAGTATCCTTTATTACTTCATTCTCAATTCGCCCTTTGTGGTTTGTGCAAATGGTAAGTGACCCCTGGAGAGGAAGCAAATGGGGAATGAAATACATCTTTTGTGGCTTGTAAAGAGCTGTAGTTTAACCCTCTGGAGTCTCCAAAAGCGCCAAAGCATGACTTCTTCATCACATCCGGACATGAAATCAAAGCCCTACTGTAAATTTACCTCTAAAGTTCTGGCTGTAAACTCCATGAGGCCAGTTTCAGTTTGATGAAGATATACCACGTAAAACTGAAGACAAGGTCAAATATATTTAGTATAAAATGATAGAACTGGATGGAACCATCTTATATGTTATATTTGCAACCTTTGTTCACATTTGCAACATCTAAAATTCTTCATTGAGCATGATGGTGTTTTTGAAGTAAAAAAAAAAAAAAAAAAAAATCTGATTCAAAATCACATTTTATGTTGTATTTTCTTTGTTTCTTTTGGGTTCAAACCGTTGATCCAGTAAGTCAGGACGAAAAACGTATTATTAGGTCATATAGGTGAGGTTGTGCTGAAAAAAATAATAGACCAACATTTAAACATTTTTAAGTGGTGTATACACACAGGATGAAAAGGATTCAAAATAGACAAAATAGCCCAAAACTCCATACAGTTGAAATAGATAGACTACCAGCTACCTGCAGCAATAAACATGTACCAGTGTTGAATCTAAACCTGTACAAGTTCTTGAATAATTGGAGCATTGTAACATTAAAATAGTTAAACATGAAAAGGAAACAGAATGACCCAGTTGCGCCCACATCACAACATCATGAAAACGATGACGAATTCCCTCCATTATTTGATCAAACAAAGCCTGAAGCAGATTGCAGGTCACAGGTGCTTTAATAAAACCATTTCAGTCTATGAATCACAATTAATGGGGACGACACAGAGCTTAGAGCAGTGGGAGCCTGTATGATAGCAGGGGAATGGACTCCTATTATTTTAGGGTGATAAAAGGTGTTTCAATCACAGTTTCACATTACCATCCCATTTATTAATCTGTGCTTCTCTCTATTACCCTTCATATACCAAAGCTGCATTTACTGAAGTCCCTAAAGATGTAAGTGTGGGGGAAGGAGAGGATGTGGAAATGCCCTGTGCTTTCAAGGCTGTCAGCTCAGCACCCATGTCTTTGGAGATCCAGTGGTGGTACCTGAAGGAGGATGTGCCTCAAGAACTTCCTCATGAGCTGCAGATCAGTGCACCAGCCAACAGAGCCAAGGTAATGTGGAGGAAAATGACAACAAGAGTTTCTAAAAAGACAGCCCGTGCGGGATTTATTGACAAGTATCACAAAACAGATACAATATTCAAGATATACAAAGCAGGTCCTTGGTTCAAACAGCAACTGTGCAGTTTTCCTATTTCTGTTACTACATACCTAATTTTCGTGTGTCAGGTCTCTTGCTTTCCTGTTATTGTTCCAAATGGTGCAGTGGGATTTCCTAAATCAGAGCTGCTCATATCTTAATCAAGCAGGAGTTTCCTGTAAAGAGACTGTGACTGTTGGTCAGATTTCTGTGTGTTTGTCAAACCATATGTGACGCATGTCTGATATTTTAATACAGCTCCGAATTAATTCACAACAGTAACTTCAACACTGCCGACAACACAAGCACCACCAGTTAGTTATACAGAACTCAGACCCAAATGAGGGTTTTTTTTCACATCAGTCCTCAATGACCTGCACGTGTTATTTGGCCAAATACTGTATGAGCACACCAGAACTTTGAAGCACATTCTCTTAACCAACAGTTTAAAATCTGATAATATGTATAGATGTCCATTGCACTCTTACCATGTGAATCGGCCAGTGATCCAAACATGATTATATGCATTTGTGCTGCCTATATTTGGAAATCTACAGGCTGCAAATATATGTAAATCTAATGGAGGCAGTTTCTTTTATCTTTAGATCTTTCCCTTCTCTACAATTCTTTTTTTTTCAAGACTTTATTTGAGTTTTTTCAAAAAGTAATACACAACAACAGACAGTCATAAAACCCCTTCCCTCCCACTCACAACAGTCCTCTCGGAGGAAAACAAATACTTGAGTTAATAATAAAATAAAATAAATAAATAAAATAATAATAATAATAATACAATGAAAATAAATAAAAATCATAATAAATAAATGAAAATAATAAATAAAAATGGGGGGAAAATAAATAAAAATAAATAATAAAATAATAATGATACAAAACAATAATAATAAAAGTATACATAATCAAAATAAATAAATAAATTAAATAATAATAATTAAATTAAATAGACAGTTTAAGGCAGAGTTATAAAATGTGGTCACCATCCTATTTCTCTCTCCCAATTAATTCATAACCATAGTAGCTCTGGTACAAGATTCAAGCCATTTTGCAGGGGTATTGGTAACAATACCAGTGCTTATCTGTTCCCAGGCATTTGTATATTCATGTCATTCATGAAAATAAGGAAATTCCTCCATATCTTATAAAAAATCCTCAACTTTCCCTTTTACTATGTAGGTCATTTTTTCTAGTGCCAGACTGCAAGACACTTCTCTACATTTCTAAAACAAGAATCACCAGTGTTTAAATGCTTTTGTCAGCCATTAATTCTGGTCATTACTCAGGATGACAACGATGTCGCTCTGACTGCTGAAAGGTCACTTGTTGGTTATCAACACCATTACATTTCTCTTAGGCCTGCTGCATAAAACTGGCATGATAGGATATTATGGCAGGATGCTGTGGGAATTACTTATGCTATCAGCATGACAAATCAGTCTTTTTAAGTCATCTGAGGAGTCAGGGACAATCACATCTGCTGCATTTCCTCTTCGGTTTAAGCACATTAAAACATGCAGCGCGGGTAAAAAAAAGTGCAGAGGAAAAGCGCACGAGAGAGAGAGAGAGAGAGAGAGAGAGAGAGAGGTTATCAATGGGGTCTTTGAGAAACATACACAACCAGCTGTGCTCATGCCAATTGCCCTCTCCACCAAATGAAATCATCTTTTGTCACAGTAATATGCATCTTCTTGTAACATAACAGCTGATGTTCTTTTAATAGGTAAACCTGTTATAGACATGTGATTCATGATTTCTTTTTTTTTCCCAGGCCATTCCAAGGGAAGCCACAAAAATAAGTGTAAGTGTCCATTTTACTAACTGTACAGAATGAAGATTTCATTTGACTTATTTTTCAACTACTTCACATTTGATATTGATGCTCATATTGTTTGTCAGAACATCACATAGCAACAACAAAAAAACACCTAACTGGCATTGAGGAGTGCAGTATGAGTGCAAAATTGTAACCTGCTCCTCTCTTGAGGCTCAATTGTGTTTTGTGTCTATCCATGAAGCCTCTTAGTGGTTTACTTGACTAATTGCTTGTTTGGTGAACCAGAAGGGTTCTTATATGTGTTCTTTTAATGGAAAATATTTTTTAATCATTACTGGTTAATATAAGTTGGATCTTGGGGTATCAAAACTTAAGTTCAAGAGATACATTTTCTGCATTTTTATACCCATTTGTCATGTAAATCAATATATAAATTAATCTATATTAGGTCTGGGCGATATGGATCAAAAATCATGTCCCGATATGTTTAGGCTGAACATCAATATACGATATATATCCTGATATTTTTATCTCAAAGTGAGAGCAAATGATCAGTCAAAGTCATAAATATATTTTTTAAACTATATCAATATATGCGATATGTTCTAATTTCATTACACATTTAAAAGTATATTGATATATCTTTTATATCGATATATCGCCCTGCCCTAATATATATTATTCCCCAAGACTTCAGTCTTCCACTGTCCCAGTTTCTTGGGACATTATAAATCTCAAGTTCTAAAACCTCTAAAATGTTTTCGCTGTTAAACACACTGTGGCAGCTTGAGATTTGGTAATATGTTGGTGTTTTTTAGGGATAATAGAGGCCGTGTAATAACTAATGTGCAGGTCTGCTCAGAAGCTAATATAGTGTCATGAGTTGCTGCTTTTGTTGAAGCCTGCATTTTGACACCTCTACTTATAAATCATGAAGTGACCCTGTAGAACCTGATAATGTAATAAATTCCCGATAATGTAATAAAAATCTGCACTTGAGTCCATTGAAAATGTAATAAAACCTGATAATGTAATAACTTCCCGATAATGTAATAAAGTGCATTTCCCAATAATGTAATAAAGTATAACATTAATGGGAGGTTATTACATTATCAGGTTAGCCTTCATTTCGCAAGTCCTGATAATGTAATAATTCCCCAATATTGTAATAATTTAACAGCAGACCACCCATTACTTGGGTTCAAGTGGTGATACTATGTAGGCAACTCTAGCTCAAGAGCTCTAGCGCCACCAACAGGTCAAAGTTGAATGTTTATTAACTTTTGACCCGTTCATCCGTTTTTCACAAACGAGGTATCCATGACACACGAATGCATGCAACAGCTTCTTGAAATCTAAAGGTGCTTGGTGTTATACTTTATTACATTATTGGGAAATGCACTTTATTACATTATCGGGAAGTTATTGCAATATCAGGTTTTATTACATTTTCAATGGACTCAAGTGCAGATTTTTATTACATTATCGGGGTTATTACATTATCGGGAGTTTATTACATTATCGGGAATTTATTACATTATCAGGTTCTACAGGCCCTTATTAAGATGATAATTAATGCATGCTTAAACTAGATGTCGTTCAAGTTTCAGTGTTTCCTTCTTCTTTGCCTCGGTTGCAGACTGTACGTGTTCAGGGCAATGCCATCTCCCACCGCCTCAGCCTGTCCAAGGTGAAAAAGGAAGATGAGGGGGTGTATGAGTGCCGCGTGTCTGACCTGTGGGCTGACGAGACTCAGGAATTTACGGTTCACGCGATGCTGCACGTCACACTGGGTGACAGCATGGTTGCCGAGGAAGCTGTGTCGCACATCCAGAACCGTTGGCCTCTGAGGAATACCAATGCAGTGCTCGGAGGGGGTGGAGCAGGGAGGGCCACCTCAGAGCCCAGCCAGGGGCTGACAGCAGGTCAGAGGTTAGGGCAGGGGAAGCACCAGGTGCCACAGCAGGCACAGCCTGGCCTCCTCCCGTCCATCTCCTCCACCACCACCTCAGTGGCCAAGTCGTCAGCTTCACCGCTGCCAGGGAACGCAGCCATCCTCCGGCAGCAGCTCGGTGCTGGTGAGTGAGTGTTGGAGGGAGGGTTGAAGTGAAACAGATCCACAGTGTCTCCTAGTGGTGGTAGAAGGGGAGAAGCAGCTGGAGTTTACATGCATAGCTCAGCGTATTAGGCTGCTCTGCTGGTCTGTATCTGTGTCAAGGTTTATCTGTCACTGTAACTCAAATGTGATAAAATGTGCTGTTGTTTCTCTTTGACAAGGACCCTTTGTCTTTGTGTTGTTTTGCAGTGGATATTACAGTCAGAGATGCTCTGTTGATTCTTTTCATAAGTTGCAGCTGCCACTATATTTTTAATAGGACCGGGAATTTAACACGTTAATTAAGATTCATTAATTACACAAAAATTAACGCGTTAAAAAATTGACGCATTTTAATCACTTATTTTTGCACCGCGGAACGTTTCTCACTGGATGAGTTTCAGGCAGACCGATTATACTGGAGCACCAACTAGCATTAATGAGTTCAGACAACAACAAACCACAGTGAACATGAAGGAAGAAGCTGATGAGACGCTTTGGTTGGCCCCGTGGATGATGGGACATTTAGTTACAAAAAACCAACGGATGGAAGCGTCGATAAGAGCATGGTTGTGTGCAAGCTATAACAAGGAATTTGCATATCACCGCAGCACATCGAGCCTCAAGTATCACCTCAATGCAAAACGTATAGCAGCTAGCGTCTAAATGTGCCATTGCAACACTTTATTGACAAAAATCGCACTGGTCTGTTGGACTTGAACAAAAATATACAATATTTTTGTTGCTTAAGCTTATGTATTCAGTCATTCTTCAATGGTATACCAAAAATCCATGTGAAAAAAATTACTTCTCACTGTTCTCAGGTCAAATATTTATATGCGATTAAAATGCAATTAATTTCGATTAATCAATTACAAAGCCTCTAATGACAAAGAAACGGGCCACAGGGCGGCTGTGGCTCGGTAGAGCGTTCATCCAGTGATTGGAGGGGATGGTTAATTTTATTTTTTGCTAATACTCAAGGGCGAAGGGCAAATATTTTGTATTTGGCAATTGTTGAGATTTGCACTTTACACTACATTTTAGATTTATTATTTATTTTTATTTTGTTGAAACAGATTTATTTTACAGACTAAAAAAAATCATATTTTCTATGTATTTTTCAGTACTTTGTAATATCCTCAAGAATGTCGTTATCGCAAAACATACCCTGAAATATTGTGATAATCTTTTAGGACCATGTTGCCCACCCTTACTACATCCTTGTGGTTATGTACAGCTGATGAGAGCTTGATATAATATCAGAGCATAAAAACATACATTTTTGTATTCTACAGTACAGGTGGGTGGAGAGTTTTAGGCCCCGTTCACACGAGGACGGTCTGAACAGAAGACACAAAAGTGGCGTCGCGTCTTCACTTTTTATTCCTCGTTTAGACGAGCATTTTCGGGACGAAATCTGCGTGCATACGGTGACGCAAAAGTGTGTGAAATTCGATTGTATGCATGCCAGGCGGCATCACTTAAAGCGATAAGAGCATCTTTGGGCATGCAGAAGTTCTCCACCATCCACTAGATCTCCCAGGTCTCACAGCCGTCTGGCTCACCTCCGACAAATTGCTGCATCCAAAATGTGATAGAGGTAATTACAGATCCTTCTCTGTTCACTAATACTATCTGTACATATCCTGTACATTTGGTGGAAAGACTCCTGTAAGTTTATTAGAGCTGCCAGAGCAGCTTGAAGGTCCGACGCATGGAAATAATCCCACGTTTGTTTATTTTCCTGTACTGGAGCATGTATGTGACGTTAACACGTACGTGACGTGAGCAGATCTGAGCAGAGTTTTGCGTCTTGTCAGTGTAGACGGACACGCTACGGAGGAGCGTATTTAACTTTTCCACTTTGGAGGGTGGTTTCAGATTTTTGCGTCTTCAAGCCCCCAAAACGCTGTCACCGTCTAAACGAAAGGCACTTCCGATAAAATATTTTGTCGTTTTTACCCGCGAGCGTCCTAGTGTGAACGGGGCCTTAATCTACCTTCCACAGCTCTTCTACCTGCTCCAGTTCTGCTCAATAAAGCAAGCCTGTGAATAATTAAAACTCATTTCTCCAAGTCTGGTGGAGTCTTGTTAGCTTTGCTGCTGAAGCAGAGAGCAGTCAGTCAGCTCCATGGACTGTATGACACATGGTATCAAGGTTATAATAGTTTTGGATTTTTCATTAGTTTTAGTTTTAATTTCGTTGTCATTTTTTGTTTTCAAATTTAGTTCGTTTTAATTAGTTTTTAGAGTGTGTTTGCTAGTTTTAATTGGTTTTTATTTTTCGGAAAATGCTTAGTTTTAGTTTAGTTTTTCTTAGTTTTAGTGTTAGTTTTAGTTTTTTTGTAATGGGGTATTTGTTGGGTGCGAGATTCAGAAAAGTCACAATAAATGTTGCCTTTATTTCCTTTGTCTGATCCATCTCAGCCCCAATAAGTTTATTTAGTCATAAAACCAGATAGATGAAATAGATTTCATATCAACCAAAAAGGTTTACGTATGAAATAGTTGACAAAGACAAAAACGAAGGACATTTTCACGATAATTTTAGTTAGTTTTGTAACCACAAAATACAGTTTCAGTTAGTTATTGTTGCGTTTTTTTTTAACTCTTGTTTTTATTTTTATTTAGTTAACGAAAATGTTTTTTCTATTCTAGTTTTCGTTATTTCTTTAGTTTTCGTTAACTATAATAACCTTGAATTATATTGCTAAATGGGGATATCCTGCTCTTCTGTGTGCAATTTAAAAAACATTTATGATGGTTGCAGTAGAATATCTGCCATTCTGATATGTTGCAAAAAACATGTTTTCACTTAACAGTTTGTGCAACTTACAGGGAATCTGTCAAATGTCCACCTGCCACGGAAGAAAATACTATAACATAAGTTGTGAAAGTTTGAATATGTTCTGCCTAACTAAGTGTGACAAATTTTTCTGCACTCAGTGATTGTTAAAGGTTCTAAGAGCAAACTCTTACAGCTCCAAGATGGTTCCCTGAACAGAGCCAACCTTTTTTTTTATCAGTTTGTTTTGGCTACCATCTTTGATGCCACCTGCCCCGCAACTAAAAAGGTTGTACTTGCAGCAACATTCTGGTAAAAAAAACAAAAAACAAAACGTCACATCCATTAAAGAATCTGTGAAAATCTCAAGTCTAGTCTGTTGTCAAGGTGAAATCCAAGATACTTCTACCTATCCACCACCCAGAATGCTAATGCAATCAGCAGCAGTCATGTTCAGGAGTAGGTGGTTCCCTCTGCACTACTCAGCTAGCTTTTAATACAGCCAACTACAGAGTTGTACGAGAATTTCTGCAGATGACAGCACAGCATGTATAAAGTGAACAGAAAAGGCAACAAGACGGTTCCCTTGGGTAATATTGTAAACAGCAGCTTATCCTAGAATTGGGTCCAGTCTGGTGTTTGAGTTGAGATAGGTTTGTTTTTGTGCCAACCAAGGTTATTATAGTAAACGAAAACTAACGAAATAACAAAAACTAGAATTAAAAAAACATTTTTGTTAACTGAAATAAAAATAAAAACTTAGTTAAAAAAACAAAACAATAACTAAATGAAACTGTATTTTGTGGTTACAAAACTAACTAAAATTATAGTGAAAATGTCATTTGTTTTCCTCTTTGTCAACTTTTTTCATACATAATCCTTTTAATAAACTTATTTGGGGTGAGATGGATATAACCAGAATCATTAACAAGAAAACCATGGAAAATGGCTAATCATTTTTTTCCATAACTTAAAACACCTGTCATCTTCCTCCACCAAGTCACATGATCACCGTCCATAGTATTCAAGTTGAGCAGAACAGATGTGTGGTACATTGTCGTGTTTGGATGCCAATGTAGGCTCGAAAAGCCAGGAGCAACGTTTGTAAAGAACATTTGTAGTCTGTTGTTGTTGTTATTATGTTGCCAAGACATTTCCAGACATAATGACGTGGCTCTTGAGCCTGTGGAGAATAAGTGCCTGCCAAAGCGTCTAATCCAGCCCACTGGATGACTTTCTAAAGTGTGAAAATGACAGAGAAGTCAATGATTTCAGTTTTTTAAAGAAATGCACTATTCCCATTTGTCAGCTTGGGGGGCACTGTCCTAATAGGAATAACGGGAGTGTGTCTATGTTCCCCTCTTTCCCAAAAAGGGTCCTATGTTCCCCGGTCTGTTACTTTTTCCACCATTTGCCAAATTCCATGGCAAATAGACCTAACCCTAAGGTGGCGGATGGTCTCCTGAGGGATCTCCTACCAGACCTGGACTAAAGCATCCGCCAACTCCTGGATAGTCTGTGGTGCAACGTGGCGTTGGTGGATGGAGCGAGACATGATGTCCCACATGTGCTCAATTGGATTCAGGTGTGGGGAACGGGTGGGTCGGCCCATAGCACCAATGCCTTCGTCTTGCAGGAACTGCTGACACACTCCAGCCACATGAGGTCTAGCATTGTCTTGCATTAGGAGTAACCCAGGGCCAACCGCACCAGCATCTGGTCTCACAATGGGTCTGAGGATCTCATCTGGGTACCTAATGGCAGTCAGGCTACCTCTGGTGAGTACATGGAGGGCTGTGCGGCCCCCCAAAGAAATGCCACCCCATACCATGACTGACCCACTGCCAAACCGGTCATCCTGGAGGATGTTGCAGGCAGCAGAACGTTCTCTACGGCGTCTCCAGACTCTGTCACGTCTGTCACATGTGCTCAGTGTGAACCGGCTTTCATCTGTGAAGAGCACAGGGCGCCAGTGGCCAATTCGCCAATCTTGGTGTTCTCTGGCAAATGCCAAACGTCCTGCACGGTGTTGGGCTGTAAGCACAACCCCCACCTGTGGACGTCGGCCCTCATACCACCCTCATGGAGTCTGTTTCTGACCGTTAGAGCAGACACATTTGTGGCCTGCTGGAGGTCATTTTGCAGGGCTCTGGCAGTGCTTCTCCTGTTCCTCCTAGTATATATTTCCTTACAGAGGTAAATGGGAAACCAGTGTGTTTCATGTGCGAACTGCACCTTTCAGAGGTCAATGAATATAATATTCGGGGCCAGACATTACAGACATAGCTCAACCGGCCATATTTACGGTGTTGATGAGACTTTTACTGTCACCGAGGAGTTTCTCTGTTCCTCGTTTGATCACTGGACAGGTTTGTGGTAGATTGGGCTTGGGCTACAGATGGCATGTCGTCATTAAGAAAAAAACAGTGACAATTCAGAGTCATGAAGTAAGGGCTGTAAATTGAGGGAATCGTTTTTGGACTTCTACTTTTTTTGGGCACCAGGAAGCAGTGTGGGATCACGTCAGCGATATGGATCACATCATAGAAGTGGTTGTCCAAACTGTTAATTTCTTTTGAGCCAGAGGTCTGAATCATCTCATGACAGCCTTCTTGCTGACAGAGACATTACCCATGGTGTGATTACACGGAAATCAGGTGGTCAAATCAAGCCATCGTGCTGATAAGTTTCTTTGGACTTACAAGAATAAATAGACAATTTACAGAGCAAAAAGGAAAACTAGTGGCTGTAGGATGTTATGAGAGCATAAAGTCTTTCCAGACATATTGTGATCGTATTTCAAGAAACAGAACATTGTGAAAAATATTGTCCATAGGATGCAACCCTTCAGTTATGGTTCAGCCAAAACCTTTGATTTGTAAGGCAGGAGAGAACTTAACCAGCTGCCTCAGTAATTTTAGGAGGTGTTTTTGGGAATGCCAGCCTTACTGCACGAGTGGAAATATATAGAAAATTAAATTGTGTGAATCATTAACAAGCAGCATATTGTTGTTCAGGTCTATAATACATCTGTAAATTGTAATGCACATGATATATCTGACTGAATGTTGAAAAACCGAAACAACTTAATTGCACTTCATTTTCTTAACAGTTTTGTAAAGCCACTTGTATCTGTAAATTAAAATGCACCTGTAGTAACAGTGAGTAGACTGACTAAATGTTGCAACATATTATTACACACGTTATACATAGACATAATATTTGGATTTATACGCCATTATATAATGGTTTTCTGGTCCGCTCCGCTTGAGATTTAGGCTACGTTTACATGATGATGGTCTGAACAGAAGACGCAAAAGTTGGACAGATAAACTAAATATTTTAAGTTTTGTTTTTGAGTTTGCTCAACTCTGGATTCAGATTTTTGTCAACTCAACTGTAAATTGTACTAATTTATAATTTTACATTGTAACAACTTTTAATCCTTACTTCTGCTAACTTGCAATGTGCTGAATTGGCACGAGTGTAACGCTGCTATGAAATGTCAGCTAATGTTGTGACCACAATGTTGAGTTAGCATTGATACGCTAATGGCTACTCTTGTAGCTGTAACAAGCAGCGCCGCTAGCATCAGTTTGCCGCTCAGTAGGCCGCTAGCTTTCGCTAATGACTGAATTTCACCGCTTTCCCACATTTCACAACAAAGAAATAAGAGTTAGCAGAACTATTGTGCCTTGTTGTGAACCCCAACTTAAAGATATAAGTAACAACAACTCACAAACTTGTTTCTGAGCATACAACAGGCTCCCTTTGGTGTGCTAACTTACATTATTGTCCTAAATGTCAGTAATTTATATTTCCAAGTTTTACCAACTTAAATCACTGTTTTAGGGCGCTTTCACACCTATCTCGTTTGGTCCGGACTTTCGGACTTTTCAGTTTGATCCGAACCTAAATTCCAGGTGTGAAAGGTGCCGCGGACCACGGTCCGGACCAAAGGACCAAAGTTTGGTCCGACCAAAAGAGGTGGTCTCGGTCCGGACCAAACGAACCAAGGTCCGCACCTTTTGCAGTGTGAAAACAACTTTTTTTTTTATAGTTCGGACCTTCGTATCAATGACAGGAAGTTATTTTCTTCTTCTGCTCTCGAATTATGGTACTTGCGAATACCAAGCACTCTCACGTATTGCTCATTAAGCTGGTGCTGCTGGTAGCAAAAGACCAGCAAAAGTATTTGTTGCGGCTATCTGCCTGGAGGTGCAGCTGCGTGTGTGTGACAGCGGCCGTGCAACTGCATGCGCGTTACGGCGTGTGCGTTGCGCCTCAGCAGGTGAGCACAATCACTAATTAGCGGCAAGGTAACACAAGACCAAGGACAAACATTTAATTGTGTGCACAATGGAGCTGAGGACAGCAGCAGAAACCTTCACTGCCACAAGACTGAAATAACGCATGGGAAAAGGACTCAAACGGAGTGTCTCGCTGGATTCATTTTGTGTAAGCAAGTTAAGGAAGTAACACTGACGTCAGATGCCGGCCGGCCTAACAACGCAGCGTAACCAAAACAAAATGAGCCGCGGAAGTACACAGGGAGATGACGTGTCCAGTAGAATTGTCTTGTAAAGTCCGTTCTTCTTTTTGCAGTGTGAAACTGAAGCCAACCGGACCAAATGTATACAACGTAACAGAACACGGACCTTGGTCCGGACTTTCAGGTGTGAAAGCACCCTTAGGCCAAAAAATACATGTTGGCTTTTTTGCAGAGCATGTTTGTTTATTTCCCTGTACTGGCACATGTATGTGACGTAAAAGCGTACGTGACGTGAGCAGATCTGAGCAGAGTTTTGTGTCTTGGCAGTGTAGACGGACAAGCTACGGCGGAGCGGATTACAGTTTCAGATTTTTGCGTTTTTAAGACCCAAAAACACCGTCACCGTCTAAACGAAAGGCACTTTTGATAAAATATTTTGTCGTTTTTACCGCAAGCGTCCTCGTGTAAACGGGGCCTGAATTGGGCTGAATGTGGCCCCTGAACTAAACTGAGTGTGACACCCTGCTCTAGAGGATCTCCAGGACAGGTTTCTGGGTAAAAGCATAGAGAAAGAGGATTAGACATTACAGTTATGTACATATCGATATACTGAGCTTACAGGTGAGATATTCACTGCAGTAACAGCGACTTATTTAGATGCAGATCAGCCTGAACTCTCATCATGTAGAGCCGGTTTGAATATTTCAAATGTAACTATAAATATCAACTTGTATTGTTGCACTTCACAATCAAATAGCTGAAGGAGGATCTTTGTGTCTGCCACTTAGGAAAACAACTTAAAAAGGCACTGAAAGAAAAAATCAATTTCAGTAGAAACAAATATACAGGGGTGGCCAAAGTAGGTATACAGTTTTGAAAAACAAAACATATTTTATTGATTTTTGTAAACAAATCAATAATAAACATATTAATCCCTCAACTGTTTGCTCCTGGCAATCACACACTCCACTAGTCGAGTGTGGACACCAAAAAAACAAATACTGTAAAAACAGGAATTAAAGAAGTAAAGTAACTGATCTGCTAAAAGCTATGGATTCAGTGTGTGTTTTGTGTGTGTGTGTGTGTGTGTGTGTGTGTGTGTGTTTAAACATGTATTATTATACCTTTGAGGAGTTTATGTCCTCACAAGGATAGAATGATTGCAAAAAATCCTCCAGAATGAGGACAATTTGCCAGTCCTCGTTTTTTTCTATTTACAGTTACTTTTAGGGTTAAGGCTTAGGTTCAGGTCAAAGATTAAATTAAAACTAGGGTTACATTAGAATTAGGGAATAAATGGGAAATGTTGGAGGTCCTCACAAGTATAGAAATACAAACCTTTGTGTGTCTTTGTTTCCCAGTTAGTTAATTTCCATATTTGGAAAGGCTCTGGCACAAAGGTCTTTTCAGCATCAATTTCCTGGCAAGCCTTTTGTATGAACTGAGTCATGGCAACAACACAACAAATCTTTTGCACATCCCCAGAAAAAGTAGTCCATAGGGGTGAGATCCGGCAAACGTGGTCGCCAGTCAACGGCAACGGAATTATGAAAATACTAAAATAACGTTTTTCCTCAAAGGCTATTATTTGAAGGAGGCTTTTATTAAAAAAAGAAAATCAGAGCAGCTTTGACCGGCACTTTTTAGAGTGTTTTACACAGCGCATTGTAGCCAGTTACCCGGATGTCAGCCATATTGGAAGTACTGGGATGTAAACAAGCAATGAACATCATGCTGAATGTTCATTTTAAGCAGGATTTAAAATGTCTAAACTACTAAAAAGCCCAGAAGAACGTGCGTAAACGGCTTAACTTTACAGAGAATGACTAGGACAGCGGGAGAAACAACCATATTTTACCTACAGTACTAACTCGTGTGGCCAAACTTCAAAATACAGGTGTTGTGTTGAAATCTGTTACCATCAAATGAATGGTGTTCTCCGTAGCATCACCTCCGCGGTTGGAGTTAGGATTTAAGTTTCAGGTTAGGCCTTGTAGAGATAACTGTTTGGGGTTAAGGTAAACTTTGGTTCATGTTAACAACTTAAAGGAGGACTGGTTGGGGTCAGGGGTCAGGTTGGTGCAGGTTAAGGTAAGGGGGACACATATCGACGGGGGAACAGACTTTGACATAACACCAGTAAGACACCCGGCTTATAAAAGAGGCCGGCTTTTATTTACTAAAAAATGTTTTTACATTCATTAATAGGGTCATTAATAGGGGCCCGGCTTTAAATTGAGGAAATACAGTTGTAATAAAGTTTTTAATGAATTAAATTAATTCTAGTATTAAATGAACCCTAGCACCACTATTATACCACTGGTAATACTGCAGTAATACTTCCTGTATACCTACTGTTACAGCCCCTTGTAACTCCACTAGCAGCACAGTAGCTAATTGTGACTCTGTGAAGCAGTAAAATGTTTTAAAGTAATTCCAGGAAATGATGAAAAGCACCTACTAATTATGTAGATGACAGATTGCTTAACAACATAATGAAAGGGTAACACTTTAAAATAACCATCTAAGTAATGTTTATAGATGGTTTATAGGCCAATTATTAACCATTTACAAAGTGCTATACATTGATGCTGATTTAAATGTTTTCAACCAATTTCTTAAAAGTATATGAATCATTTCAAAAGCATTAACCTACTTAATATGGTGTTAAAATGTTATATTGAATGCAACTAAAACTATTAATAAACTATTAATTATAATTTAATTGTTTGTTAATGGTAAAGTAACTATTAACTTACATTAAAGGAATAGTTCGGAATTTTGGACATAGGACCTCATTTCCAACTTAGCTGGTGTGATATAGGTCGGTGGAGACCGTTTTCAGCACATTTTATGCAGTCCTTATAGTTGCACAAGTCACTGTTGCTAAACTGGTGTTGAGCTAGCGCACGTCAATAGTAACATCCAGCCTGTCACTAAAAACAGCTTTACCTGCTCCGCAGAACACCCGAGACAAATGCATTATAACGTCGGACTATCGATGTACATGTCTGTGTTGATAGAATAATTTTAGAAATTAAACCAACCTTGCATTTTCAATGTTAAAACATTTTGAGGGACTAGTTTCTCAGCAGCAGCGGAATTTTACTTTGTGGGTTAGTAGTAGTGCGTCAAAACGAAACCAGAAGAGCCCTCCAGTCGTGACAGCTAGTAGCTATAAGACAGTAGTATTTCCATCTCAAGAACCAGAAAGGAACCAACTATGGCTTCTAGCAGCTGGCTTGGACTTGGCTAGGACACCGGCGGAGACCTTGCTGAAGTCTCCGCTATGACAGCACCTAAATAAACTCTAAATAAAAATGATTGTCAGCGAAACAGAAACCGTCTTCCACTGTAGCCTCACTAGCCTGGAGATAATATCACTCCGCCGCTGCCGTAGCCTAAGCAACAACAGGGAACAAAGTATAAGCTATTCCAATGCTATGCAAGGTTGGTTTAATTTCTAAAATTATTCTATCAACACAGACATGTACATCGATAGTCCGACGTTATAATGCATTTGTCTCGGGTGTTCTGCGGAGCAGGTAAAGCTGTTTTTAGTGACAGGCTGGATGTTACTATTGACGTGCGCTAGCTCAACACCAGTTTAGCAACAGTGACTTGTGCAACTATAAGGACTGCATAAAATGTGCTGAAAACGGTCTCCACCAACCTATATCACACCGGCTAAATTGGAAATGAGGTCCTATGTCCGAAATTCCGAACTATTCCTTTAATATACCATCTATTAGCCATTTATAAATGACTTAGTTAGTTAAACATAAATAAAAACATAAATGGCCTATATACGTGTATAAATTATGATTAAACATTAATAAACTATCTGTTTACCATTTATAAATGATGGTTATTGTAAAGTGTTACCAATGAAAGGAATGTACTGAACATGACCAACTAAAAATCACAGTTGTATAAAGTTAGATATTCCCTCCAAACTATTTGTAATGAATGAAAGACAAATATCACTGACATGTTGTCCAGTCAAGGGTTTGGCAGCTGGATGATGCCATCGTCCATCATTGATGGCTGACAGTCATCAACCATTGAGCCAGCCCTCATTCATTGTGTGCTTCAAACGTAGCAATTATTATTTATTAATGGTGCACAGATTGATTTTTGAGTGTAACCATAGACCGTGACGTCAACCATTGGTTTGTGGACTGCCCGTTGGATGCATCAAGTTAAGCGTTACAGCTGTCGCCATCTTACTTTACGTCGGTCCCCATCTTTGTTTTTTTAAACCGGGAGAGACCATATTTTGACAGCGGTGGTGCAAGAATGGGTGCATTTAAAAATAAGTTGTTAACGCTTCAACAAAATGTACGTTAATTACAGGAAAAACTAAACAGCTGACTCCTTGGAGTGTCTTTTAGTACAACCGAACGCTGAACGAGACATTTTCACATGAACAAAATGTTCAAATAAACTTTAATGAAATGAAACATGCGGTGAAAGGGTCACAGTTCTGAGATGAAAACATGACAAACAAGTTCATGGCTATTCAGCTGTACACAGTGCCGTGGATAAGCATTGTTTTGCTTGTCTTGCCATGTTAGCGACCTGTCAATCACAAGGTAGCCACACCCTAAATCCTAAGCTTCTTTACTGTCTATTTTCTGGTAAATGGGACCATTATTTATACAATTATCATCATATTGTATTGAAGAAGACTCTTTTTGACGAAAGAACACCATAATTAATAATATGACAGAAATCCTTTTTATCCGTAATAGTGGATGTAGCTCCTGTTGCGGTTTTATACCCCTATGATTTGATTTGGATGACTTGCACAGTTGATATTATTGTACATTGTGATGTTTCACTGTGGACATCCATCATATGCCCAACCATATTACAGTATATCATTTGGATCAATCAGTCTATTTCAAGAGAACACATTGTGAAAGGCAACACGTTGTGTTGCACCTGAATAAGCAGCCACTGATGCAGCTCTAAGGTTTTCCATTGTTTTACTTCCTCTCTGCTCTCACTACCTTCCACATGATTTGATGAATTATCTGTTGAGAGCCATTTCTTCAACAATCATCAACCTTATCAGTCACGTAATGACATGTTAATGGGACTCAAAAGATTCATTGTAGTCATTAAATATTTGACACAGTCATGTTAGATGACCAGAGGACAAGCAGAGCATGGCCAGTACCATGCTTATCTCACATCCCAGGGGGGTTCCATCTGGAGCGTGTCTATGTTCCCCGGGTCCTATGTTCCCCTCTTTGTATGAGATTGAGGAACATAAAAAAAGGGGTCCTATGTTCACCGGTCTGTTAATTTTTCCACCATTACTGCCAAATTCCATGGCAAAAAGGCCTATGTAGGCCTATTTGCTGTTTGACACACATATGCAATAGGCCTAGACGAGGAAAGATTAGGTCAGGGGTGGCAAACCTGCAGGTCTCGAGCTAACCCTAACCCTAACCCTGAAACAGTGGGGAACTATGCTCCCTGTTATGTATTGCTACAGGGGAACATAGGACCCTTTTTGGGAAAAACGGGGACCTTTTTTCTAAAAAAGGGGAATGTAGATCCTGGTGAACACAGGGATGACCCCGTTCCATCAACGTGGCTAAATAAACTGCAGCTTCATTGAAAAAGCCTGGTTAGAATTAACACCAACTTTCACTTGAGGCTAAAGCCGTTCCACTAACACAGCTCAGCATGTTTAGTCAATGCTAACTCAACCCAGGCTATACAAGCCGGCATTGTGCGCCAGCGCGGAGTCTATAAGCCGCCCGTATTAATCGATCTTGGAACAGCCAATAAGATGTCGCAAAAAATGGTGAGAAGCAGCGCTGAAGGAGCTTTATGAAGAATATAAAGTGACGGTCACAATAACAGACAATACTGCTCCTTTAACAGAGCCAGGGACATGGCATGGCAAAAAATGCAGACTGATAAAATGCACGAGTAATTCAGTCCTACTCATTGTGATATTTGTAGCTGTTAATAAATTAACAATTAGATCGCTAGATACAATAAGAGTGGTTATATTATCAGCAGGCTGGATAATAACAGCTGTATGTTCATAATGATGCTGTAGGCTCAGTTGGGAGAACCCACAACTAAAATGAATTTACTGTAAATTGGCCTAACTTGGCAAAGTAACCCTGTCTTATGTTAATTATTCTGTTACATCTCAACAGTAGGAATCTGAACAGCTAAAAAAGGACTTGGACAAGTGAAAACGTAGTAATGTTTGGGCTGTATCTTAATTTTTCAGATTGTGTATAACCATGCACCTTGCTGCAGGACACAGCAGGAACAACTAAAGCAGCAGGGAATGATGAAACTGAGAAATTAAATAATAAATGGCAACTACAGTATCAGCTACTCTTTGACACGTTTTCTTTTGCAGGATGCCGGCCCGATCTGCAAGCATCATATGCTTATGGCAACTGAAAACCAAAAACTAGATTTGGAAAAAGTTGCATGAATTAAACAACAGATTGACTGAAATAGGTGTGTTAATTCATGCCTCATCACACTGTGAGAAGAAACGCCTAAACCAGACTGTAACATAAAAAAACAAAGGACATGACAAAAGTGCGCAAGAAGAAACATGGCAGAACTTTCTTTTGGGATATTGTTACCGCCCGTCTGGAATTATTTGACACACAGCTAAAGTAAGCTTGTCTGTTAGTCTGCCCCGGGGCAGGCTAGTAGTAGTTAGTCAGCGCGGAGTCACATAAAACACTTTAATGGAACGCATCTCACTTAAATTAGCGAGGCTTGTCATAATAAGCCAGGCTTTTCCTTAATCCATCTTAATGGAACACCGCTCAGCTCAGATGTATTTGTATTTTCCCCAAGCTTCAGTTTGTTGCATTTGTAATTCATGAAGAGAATTAATGAGAAAATGATGCATTAAAGTTTAACATTTACTTGAAAGCAAAAGCACTTTGGTGCCAGGGTTTGTTTGTCCAGGGGAAGAGATGGCACTAATGAAAAACATAACTGTGTCGCTAATTTTCAAAATGAAGATAATGTTCTTGGTAATATGATGGGGTGAAGATATGATGTTAAAGCCAGAACCCAGTATGATTGATGGCTGCTGCGGTTTCATCAGCACACTGCTGCTTTCTCAGTTCATGAACCACCTGTACTGGACTGAACAGCTTTTACTCCCAGAGAGTTGATGGCGGGTGAGGCCACGTGGCCAAGCCTGGTCAATCATGTTCAGGACATACATGAACACAGCACTCCTATTCTCTCTTCTCTATTTTTACCAGAGTAAATGAGGTGTCAAACCAATCAGCGAGCAATGTTAGTATTATGATCATGAAACAGCATGGACAATATTGAATCCACTTGTTGCGAATATAAAACAAAGCATTTGCCTGCTTCCCATTTTGAAATTGTCCTGAAAGTGATTTTAACACAACTATTATATTTTATCTGATTTTATCTATTTGTTCTTGGCATTGACTTGGCATAAGAGTAGCCATGAGTGGTCATGTCCTCCATGTCCATTAGCCCTCTCGTGGACTTCTCAAGCTACTCTAAAGCCTGATTTCCACCGGGCGCGTTACTGCAGCGCCACGTCAGCGTTGCGTATGCCGTTGCAAATAGGTAACACTCTAATCAATGAGAGCATTTCCACCGGGCGCGTAGCGTAACGTTACAGCAGCGTCACGTCAGCGTCTTTACGCGAGCATTAGGTAGGACTTCTATTTCTCCGCGAGACGCTGCCAAATCGCGTGAATCTCAACAGAGCAGATCGCACCAGACAGGAAGTCCGACTCAGAATCAGCGTAAAACACTTCCGCCCCTTTCAAAATAAAACACAATACGCAGTTCATGCAGCCTAAAACTACTTCACATCAACATTATGTTATGACCGGGGCACCAGATCAGCAATCAATCAATCAAAGGGTCTCAGAGGATCGGCGACACGGACGACAAGAGACTGATTGTTGAAGTGGAACATCATACAATCATTTATGACATAACATATTGTTTTTATAAGGATAGATGGTCAGATCAACATATCTTTCACCTCAGAGAAGCAAAGTGAGTTGGTTTTTGTTGTTGTTGTTTATTTTATACACACAGTTTATCCATAGACTGTATAAATAGAGTTTAAAGTTCATCACGGGATCTTGCGGTCTCCCGTATGGTCAGGATTATTGCGTGATCTCGTTATCTCGTGTGTATACGGCCGGCTCGCTAAGCTGACGTGCTGCTGCTGTAACGCGCCCGGTGTGAATTGACAGACGCAGCAAAAACGCTGTGGAGACGTGCTGCTGCTGTAACGCGTCCGGTGGAAATCCCCTGTAAGTTAACCTGACCTGCAAGTTTTTAGACTTTAGTTGCTTTGTGAAAACTGACTTTAGACTTTAAATCTAAAGTCCCAGAGCAACTTTAGATATAAATGATAAAAAGATAAAATCACTTTCTTTGTTCAAAAAAAAATTGAACATTCTGTTGTTATGAAGTGTGAAATAAATGTAAATGTTTCTTAATTTACACACACATACTGATAGTGGCTTGGTTGTAACCCATTGTTTTAAGTTTAATTAAAAGTTGCAAAAAGATCAAATAACTTCAGAAAAAAAAAGGTTTGAAATTGAAATGAATTTTCATAAAATTGTTTACCTTGATGTCTGATGTTAAATTTGCTCCTTTTTAACTATTGATTGAAAAGCAGCAATAGATGAAATTGACTTGTGTAGCAAACAGATTTGATTCCAAAAGTACTTGATTAATATTGCGGTGGTTGGAGCTGATATTTTCACATTTGACTCTTCTGAGTGTCTGTCAGCTGACCAGGCTACTGGTGTCTTACACACAAAATCAAGTATTTCAGCTGTAGGCTCCCTCAGACTTTTCCATTAGGGCTGTTTCCACTACCAGGCAATACCTGGAATGAGTCGGGTCTCACTCGCCAAAACGCCCCTAATTTGAATACGAGCTGTCCGGAGCGGGCTTTTGTCTGAACTTTTTTCTTCCCTGTGGAAGAGCAGGGTCTTTTTTTCTCCCCTGAAAACTAAGTGGGATGTGACGTAGTACTCTACAGGACAACAACACACGCCATTTGTAAAAGCCGGCGAAGCAGCGTTTCCAACTTAGCGATTTTGTTGCTAAATTTAGCGACTTTTCAGACCCCCCGGCTTGTTAAGAAGAGCCGCCATTAGTGGCAGTTAGTTATAGTTAGCTCTGTAGCAGTACAGTGTGTATGTGCTGCTGCTACAGGAGGTGTTCACTTAGCGATCTCTGTTTGTTTACAACAAGCACCGGACACTCTGTGCACAGTTAGCGATGCCGTAAATTCACAATCACTATGTTTATGATCAGCGGAGACTCTGCGCATAATTAGCCATGCTGCTTTTAGTCGAAACACGCCTATTGATATGATTACCGTGGGGAATCCTTCCTGGGCAGTTTTCTGTTGACCTTAATTTTGATCTGCAGTGTGTATTTGACAATACATACGTGTTACAAAACTGAAAGCCTACATCATACTCGCTCTCGGTTCTACTGCCTTATCCTCACTAATAACGACCACTGGTGTGAGAAAACAAAGGCAGGCATCTGTCATTTTTATGCAGCTGGCTGAGTGGCAGGAACAATTAATATGTCGGTGGTGGTGGCTGGCAGGGGCAAGGGAGAGATTAGCTGTCAGGTGTCTCAAATTGCCTCTCATATTCTCTTTTTTTTATTTGTGGTTTGGTGGCCTCGCTTAGTCACTGGTAAACTCCTTATCAGCTATGATAATGCGTCACTATGTTCACCAGCTAGTCCCTTACTGGATCTGTCTGTTGTTTAATGCTGACCTGAACTGAAAGATGCTAAAACGTGCTGTAGAGCTAAGGAGAACTGTAGAGTCAGGTGATGGTTGTTCGTTTATAATTATGAGAGAGACATTGGTTATTTAAAATTTAAATTAGAGCAAGTTGTTGTCCAGGCTCCTCAGTGAAGGGCCCAAAAGCCCTCTTAGTTTTTAATAATCTTTAAGATTATTTAAGATTTTCCAGTCCTGTGTTGCCATTAAAAAAAATCTTTGCCTTTATTTTATAGTAAAATTTGAACAGGATTGGAAGGAGAGGGGACAGTAGCACAAAAGTGCCAGAGAATTATTATTACTATAATTCGCATGCGTCTTTATATGTATTTTTGAAGAACCTGGGGTACTCAGAAAGGCACACTCGTGCATGGGGCATGGCAAATTCACTCAATAGTAACCCTCAAAGTTTTCAAAGTCAAAGTCCCCACTTTTTTAAAAAATGACATAGAGAAACGAAATTTGCAGATGTATGCAACGCATTATTTGCCAGAAATTTATTTGATGTATGATTGCTTATTGCGTTTACACGAGGACGCTTGCGAGTAAAAACGTTAAAAATATTTTATCAGAAGTGCCTTTCGTTTAGACGGTGATGGCGTTTTTGGGGCTTAAAATCGCAAAAATCTGAAACCACCCTCCAGAGTGTAAAACTATAATCCGCTCCACCGTAGCGTGTCCGTCTACACTGCCAAGACACAAAACTCAACTCAGATCTGCTCACGTTTACGTCACATACGCGTTTACGTCACATACATGCTCCAGTACAGAGAAATAAACAAACATGTGGGATTATTTCCATGAGTTGGACCTTCAAGCTGCTCTGGCAGCTTTAATAAACTTACAGGAGTCTTTCCACCAAATGTAAAGGATATGTACAGATAGTATTAGTGAACAGAGAAGGATCTGGAATTACCTCCATCACATTTTGGATGCAGCAATTGGTCGGAGGCGAGCCAGACGGCTTTGGACGAGACCTGGGAGATCTAGTGGATGGTGGAGAACTTTGTGGAAGGAGAAGCTGATGAAAACGCGTGCCGTGAAAACTTCCACATGCCCAAAGATGCTCTTATCGCTTTAAGTGATGCCCCCTGGCATGCATACCCAATCACATTCACACACTTTTGCGGCACCATATGCATGCAGATTTCCTCCTGAAAACACTCGGGACTGGAGACGTGTACAGGATGTACCCCGCCTCTCACCTAAAGTCAGCTGGGATCGGTTCCAGGTCCCAGTGACCAGAGATAGGCGGTTAAAGATAATGGATGGATTGATGGATGGATGTTCAACTCACTTGTTGCAAAGCTGTTGATCTAATCTATAATCACTGTTAGTTAAGCACATTTTGAACATTTTGACAGAACTCCTACATGGCACTGTTGGAGCTTTGAGCTACATTTGTTACAAGCGATCAGCTGATGTAGCTTTCAGAGAAACTCTACACGCCACTGTTGAACTGTAATTAAAAATTTAGGTAGAACTGCAGGCATAGGAAACACAGGCAGAAAACATGTGTCATACTTCTTAAACTTCATCTCCAGCCCCTTTAGTAGACTGCTGTAGCCACCACTCTCAAAATCTGTTAACTGGGTGTTTTGGCAAATCTAACGTACTGAACAGATCGGACTGGGCACTGATCTTGTTTTATCCATGCAGAGATTTGTTCAACTTGTCATCTAAAATGAAAACCTTATCCAGCTCATTTTATTGCCATGAGAACTGGCAAAATGATATGTATTGCTAAAGTTTCCAAACAAATTGCTGTACAATGACATCCCCCATTTCTTTTGTTTTTGACATTTTGTCTTTATTTAGAATCACATTTCAATAGCACATTACAACAGTCATCACCTGTTATGATCATTGGCATTGTGATCCATATATTTAGATTTTCATCTAGTTATAAACAAAGGAACAGAACTTGGGGGTGTTTCCATCTACAGCAAGTAGTTAAACAGATTAAAACATAAAAAATTTTGAAAGTTACATAATATTAAACAAAAGAAGGGCGTTTCGGGGCGATGTACAATCTCCACTTCTCCCAGATTTCCGCAAATTTGGCCTCACAGAGAAAGTGATTCTTTCCATTACAAATATGTCGTAGATGATGTCATACCACTCGTCTATAGATGGGCTGTCTGGCTTAAGCCATTTACTTGTTATAGCTTTTTTAGCAGCTACACTCAGTATGCCAAAAAGGTATTTTGTGTTTTTATTTGAGGATGTAGAGTGCAGAAGCCCAAAAAGAAATTCATCCCAAATAAACGCAATGTTTGTCCCAAATATTGTCACCAATTCTATATAGATCTTACGCCAGAAAGCATTTACATTTGGACAGGCCTAGATCAAGTGATAATGATTTGGCTCCTGGGAGCCACACTTTCTCCAACAGCTGGAAGAACCTGAGTGATGTGGCTGCTGAACTGGTGTGATAAAGAATCTGCTGAGACTCTTCCAGCTAAACAATGACACCCCCTATATTTGAATCTACTATCTGCATTACGAGGAAATTGGACAGAACTGGTGTTCTTAAGCTCATCTTTGACTTCAGTATTTTGCAGTGATGAACATGGTTTAAATTCATTATCACTTGATGTACTTTACATAACTGTACTTAGATTGGTCATCAGACCATAGCAGCCAATCAGGAACCATGAAGTGCTCCTGGGTTCGCGGAGGTTACCGCCGATTTTAGTTGCTGAAAATGTGGAAGAGAAGACTGACTGTGGTCCTTAATAGCATATAATGTGCATAACTAGTTCAGAAGGTTTTTGTGCTCCATTATTGGAAACTGGGTGTGTGCAATCAACCAAACCACACACACACATCTGCCTCTTCTTTATTAAATAACTATGAAAGGAACATCTTGTCTGGAGTGCATTCTAACTGTTACCTCTTGGTAGCTACAACTTTCAGAAACCAGTAAAGATATACAGTCCTACCCTATCCAACCAGACAATAGTTGCTGCGTTGTTAATGGGAAACACACATTCCAGTCCTCAACAAGATCTCCTGCATCTTTTTATACATCAAATTATTCTCCTCCAGCAAATAATGATGTACATCACTTAACTGGAGCTGCCATTTATTGCCAAAGATGTTGCTCTGAGTAATGTCTTTAAACCAGCCTAGGCCTTTGGCCTGCTGTTCTTACCTTGCCTTAGCTCAGCTATTCTCAACCTTGGGGTCCCGACCCCAATTGGGGTTGCGAGATGATTTCAAAATCATTTTGGAAGTCAGCTCCTTCTCTACTGTGTTAAAGTGTTAATGTGTTTTAGTCTTTTTTTGTCATTTAATGTATTTATGGTCATTTTGTGTCTTTTTTGGTCATTTTGTGTCTTTTTTGGACACTTTGTGTCTTTTCTGGTCATTTTGTGTATTTTTTTAACAATTTGTGGTCAATTTGTGTCTTTTTTTTGTCATTTTGTTTCCTTTTTTTGTCATTTTGTGTATTTTTTTAGTCATTTTGTGTCTTTTTTTGGTCATTTTGTTTCTTTTTTGGACACTTTGTGTCTTTTCTGGTCATTTTGTGTATTTTTTTAACAATTTGTGGTCAATTTGTGTCTTTTTTGTCATTTTGTTTCCTTTTTTTGTCATTTTGTGTATTTTTTGGACACTTTGTGTCTTTTCTGGTCATTTTGTGTATTTTTTGGACACTTTGTGTCTTTTCTGGTCATTTTGTGTATTTTTTTAACAATTTGTGGTCAATTTGTGTCTTTTTTTGTCATTTTGTTTCCTTTTTTGTCATTTTGTGTATTTTTTTAGTCATTTTGTGTCTTTTTTTGGTCATTTTGTTTCTTTTTGTGGTCATTTTTTGTCATTTAGTGGTCAATTTGAATCCTTTTTTGCTTAATTTTGTCACTGACAACATGCATGTTGAATTGGGGGTCGCGACTCAAAAAGGTTGAGAACTGCTGCTTTAGCTACATCACTAAGAACCTTGCTTGTTTCCTTTATATGATCAACATCTGTCTGTTTCTGCCTGCTGGATGGATGGATGGATGGATAGATGGGGGATCGGTGGATGGGTGGATGGATGGATGGATGGATGGATGGATGGGTGGAAGGGTGGATGGATGGAAAAGTTTACAATGGTAAAAATGTGGGTCCCTCAAGAAAAAGGTTGGGAACCACTGATCTAGAGGGCATTATAAATTGGCTCCATTGGCTATCAAAATGTTTATTTTTATTTTTGTCCTCTAACATTGAACTTTCAATACACAGGTAGTACTTCATCAAAGCCTTTTAGTTCTCTATTGATCGTACTTCCTTATTCTTCCAGTTTTGCAATATTAGTTTTTAAGGATAAGAGAGAAAAAAAAGTGTCTGCCAATGTTGTGCCCTTAAACAAGGATGAGAGATTAATAAAAGAAACCAAGCAATGCTCCGTTAATCACTCTTCTGTATTGAATAGTTTTTCACATTATTTCAACACAATCAACAATCACTTTAACCCTAACATTAAACATGCTTATTCTATAGCAAAATAAACATCATCGACATATTTCACAATCATCATTGTAACATTCACTAGCTTAAATGGCGGGACCGAGGGAGCGTGGCCATGCCGTCGCCAGGAGCTAGCTTGCATGTCGGCTACATTTACAGGAAAATCTTTCAACAATAACAAGTCCAACATAACGCAAAACATTGTCTCTTTCATACATTACATTAACACAAGGAGGGCTATTGATAACAGATGTGACAAATGTACGGCGCTTTATACAGTAATTACCTTAAACAAGGGTGAGAGATGAATAAAAGAAACCAAGCGATGCTCCGCTACTCTCTTCTGTATTGAATGAGGACTCGGAGCACGACTCCCCCTACCCGAGCCCAGAGGCATTACTAATAGATCACCGAACAATCAACCCACTCATACTAAACTATGCATCACCTATTGGTGTTCGTCTACTTGTCACTGGCTGCATACATCAACTATAACAATTACTGGTACACTTTGACAGCCAACAATGAAAACAAATGGCATGAACAGATCATTCTAACTGTAATAAAGAACAATTAATATTAACAGTAATAAAGAACAACTAGAAAATGTCCTCTGGGGAAATTCTGAAAGGGCCACGGGGGCTACTGCTGGTGTGTGTACACTATGATGAGATTCTTCAGAGATTTCAAACTATGCCCTGTAACCTCAAAATATGTGTGTGTGTGTGTGTGTGTGTAATTAAAATCACATAAAGTTACCTGTGTGCGTGTGTGCGTGTATGAAGCATGTGTATGCATGTGTGTGTGTGTGTATCTGTAACTGTAATCACATCAAAGATCAAAGGCAATCAGATCAAAGCAATCAACAGAATTAACTGCAGCTGTTAATGTTCCGAAAGAATGACAGCAGCCAGAGGTGGACAGACTGAAATTTCTGGTCTCGAACAGAAAGCATTTTTGGCAAAACCATAATACCTATCATTGATCCGACTTCACTTTGAGCGTCCTGAGTTCTTCCTGAACGTCTACATATGTTTTTTTTAAAAGAAAAATGAAAAAAATAGCTCTGTTAGAAACATCTAAAAAAACTGTTTTTTTTTTCCTTTTTCCGAAATCTTCCTGCGTTTTTAATATGGGAGCCAATGAGGCTGTTGGTGCGTGTTGGTGGATCATCTCTGCGTCTTACGCCCAAACTATAACTCTGACAGCTTTACCAGAGGATTGTGAGTGAGAAGACAAATTTTCCTACGTTTCTATGTATAAATTATTTCTGTAGAGTGGAATTTGCGGCCTGGAGCGCAGTTTTAAAATGTATTTTTTGACAGTTTTACCTCTCCCTCTACACTCTGAGCGATGACATCACACACTCTGACACGAACATTCCGTGCAATACACACCCATTATAATCTAATTTCTCCAAAAATTATCATGGTCATTGAGCAGGGATTGATAAAAAACTATATGACCTATCGAAACGTGGATTAATACACCGATACACAAGACTTGTGTCTACTGTTTAAAGTTTAAATGGAGTCTCTAGGTGAAATTATGCCGGAGAAGTAGACGTTTAAAAATCTCCAATGATTGTTCTTTTTCGCTCATTTTTTGTCAGCCGTCCCATTCATTTCAATGCAAAATTTTGAGCAGTTTTTCGCGACTTACGTCGCAAAAAATTTGTATTCTGTAGAGAAAAGTAATAGCACACCGATCCCGATCAAACCGCACATTTTGATATATAATTTGTCCTGCAACTCTTCAAGTTGTAGGACTAGTAGCGGGACGAAATTGCGTCTGGAAGAGGAATAAGAAAAAATCCACAGTATAACAGTAGTGCTCGGGGCAGATTGGTATTGATGGAAGCATTGAACTTGACGCATTGAATAAGTCCGATTAAATTCTGAAGTGACTTTGATGAAATACTATGAAACTCTGATATTGATGAAATTATGAAATTGCTATTTTTTTTGTTAGTTGCTAGTTTGTTGTTTTGATGTACTTCCTGGTACCTAACTATGACGACCCACAGAAATTAATAAAATAAAATTATAAAAAAAGAAAGAAAAAAAAGACTACTACGTTAATTCAATTACGTCATCTTGTTGCACCCTGTCCTTCTGTACTGGCACCACCTACTGCTTATGTCCATGAACCAATTCACAATATTCAGAAAGATGCATACATTTTTACAGTAAATAACATTTAAAGTAGTAGGACCTGATTTGTTCATGTCCTATAACTACTACTAAAGATTGTAATATGTGTTTTTTTCTGGATTTTCTCAAATACCTATTATCCCCAGTGGCCGTGAGCATGCACACACTAATATTTGCAGGTATTTAGATCTTGCCAGTTTAAATGTCATAATAGGCTCAGGATTGTATTATCAAAATATTATCGTGCATTTCATTTCAAAGTTTCTATCTTTATCATACCAATCAGTCACTATTTATTATTTTATTAGCAAAAGTCAATCAAATCTATCATTAAATGAGTATGAGTTGCGAAAAATCAATGCCCTGCCCAAGCTCCTGTTTATTTCAGTCATTACTGCACTTGATGCAGTGTGTATATTTAACATATTTAACGTATTTAGCTGCACACAGTGCCGTGGATAACATTGTTTTGCTTCTCTCCTGATTGACAGCTTGCCATGTTAGCGACCTGTCAATCACAAGGTAGCCACGCCCCAAATCATGCCCTGCTTTTTCATCTATTTACTTCTAAATGAGACCATAATTTACAATTGACATCATATTGTCTTGAACAAAATTTGAAACCAGCCACTGGGACAGTAATATTGCCACAAGATTTTTTTTGAAGTAATAAATCAAGTGAGAAGTAGTATGAATGCATGATGTATGATAGTATGGATGGATGGATGGATGGGTGGATGGATGGATGGATGGGTGGATTCCACTGGTATGGTGGTAGCTCAGTCTGTAGACTTGGCTTGGGGTTTTGGGGTAGCGGCTCAATCATGGATGTACATGGATGTCTGATGTGTTTTGGGAGCCTATGTAAATGAAGAAAATAACAATGAAAAATTATTTTCCATAGGCTACAGTGCTTTGACCTGATGTCATGTACAATATGTAGCCTTTTAAATTTCTACACGTCGTCTTCTAGCGGCAGCAAAACTAATGACATCCCCATCAGCCTCAGCTGTATCTTGTCTTTGATGCTAATTAGCAAATGTGTGTGTACTTGCATGTTAAACTAGGATGGTGAACATGGTAAATATTTGCCTATCATCAGAATGTTAGCATGATATCTGAGAACAATCTCAAAGAGCTGCTAGCATGGCTGTTGAGTCTAAGTCATGTGTTTTGATCAGTCTTCAGAAACATTGTTAAACCATATTAGTTTAAGTGTGATTTGTAGAACACAGCTGTAATTTTCTTCTTTTCTTCATCTTTTTCCTTTCTTTCTCATCCAGGCTGTGGTGTAATGAGAACCATGGACCCCCTCCTCTGCATTACTCTCCTGTTCCTGCATAAAATCCTTCCCTTCCTTTTGGCCCACTGAAGAGACTTCAACCTAATTATGTTGACCTGCAACATTCTCACTTTCTAAACCAAAAACAACACAATAACAAGCAGCAGTCAGTGCCCACCAGGGGAGAAAGGGTCACATTATGCCGTTGCAACAAATCACTGCAGGGAGTGAAAGCAATGCAAAAAAGGCAGAAGAGACTGGAGAAAGCAGGGGGACGCTCCTCTGACTTGAAACGGAGATGAAAGCTACATGACTTTTGAAGGCACAGCAAGGTTTGGAGAATAGAAATGTGTTTACAGTGAATGGAGCATCACTACTGATCCACACAGCCTGTACAGTGTGGCCACATGAAGCGCTGCCTCTACTCTGCACCTCCTTCATGCATGGGCCTCCTCAAACACTCCACACTCAGATTTCTTTTGCAGCATTTCCACTGTGAATTCTGTTCATCCGACATCACAGATCACTTCAGTGTTAGTCCTACTTCACTGCAAAAAAGATGTGTCTAAAAACAAGATAAAAACACTAAATCTGAGGGAAATGATCTTGCTGGATGGACAGATAATTTCACTTGACAAGATTTCTCAAATTAAGATTGTTGAATCTAGAAATAAGCATGTTGGACTCTTAAAATAAGAAATTAACTCTTAAAACAAGATAAATGATCTAACACTTCTAAATCTAAAGTTGTTTTTTTATCTTGGTAAGAAACAAATAATTGTCAGGTCACTCTGCTCGGGCCAGCTCATCGCTGCTTGCAGCTTTAATTTATCTTGTTTTAAGAGTTAATTTCTTATTTTAAGCATTCAACATGCTTATTTCTAGATTTAACAATCTTAATTGAAGAAATCTTGTCAAGTGAAATTATCTGTCCACGCAGCAAGATCATTTCCCCAGATTTAGTGTTTTTTTCTTGTTTTTAGACACACCTTTTTTTGCAGTGTGCTCACTCACTTTCATTTGTAATATTGAAGACATGTGACTCATGTTTTTACTTTGTAAGGGGATAATTTGATCAGCCTAATCACTTACGTATTTTCTGTAGCCATGTGAGGCATCATCATTATACAGAGCTACTGTTAATCCAGTGTGTTAGTCTGATGTATGTCATGTCCACATCTCCCTACACCAATGCACACGCTTACTTTTGTTTTCTCATATCTGTGTTGTATAATGTAAAAAACAAATAATAAGCTGATATATTTTGATTAAGGTGATGCCCATCTTACCATTTTTGTTGTCAATCACCTCCAATAATGTTTATTTTTTATTGAAAATATGGTGATCAAAGTGGGACATTTCAAAAGTGGTAACTTGCTTGCCAACAGCAGGCGAGATGAAGGTTTATTGTTTTTGTAATAAAAGGTAGATTTCAAAAGTCTTGTACGTCAATGGCTTTTTTTCCACCACAATATTACAACATACAACATGTGCTCTCTCATCAACAAGCTAGACAACACGAGAGTGTGGATTACCAACCACAGCACGAAAAGCTGTGTAATATCAGAGGTAAGGCTGCATGAAAACATCCCTGCTTAGTTTAGCTGGGTCATCATCTACTGTGAAGACCCCCACACCTGACTCTGCTTCATATCCGCCTGCGCCTCCTCCCTGCTGGTCTCTGTGCACTCCCCTGAGTAATCTCTGTTCAGGTTGGAGCTCGACTGTCCAGGGAACTAGTGGTCGACCAATATGGGTTTTTTAATGCCGATACCGATTATTTTGACATCAGTCTTAACTGATCCCCGATATGTGCTGCCGATTTTTTGGGGCCGATTCTTAAAGCTGATATTGCCTTTTCTCCCTCCATTTACATGATAAAAATTACACAATGATATCAAATGTTACACAAGTCTCAATTTAAACAAAAAAAGGAACATTTATTAACAAAACAAACAAAACATTTTAACAGTTGGATAGCAAACAATGTGTATGTTGTTCTAGGCCTGGAGGTGGTGGCGCCTCAGATGATCCACATATTTGATGTGTTTTTCTTTTTTTCTGGTATCAGCAGCAGCTCACCAGAGAATGGCAGATGTTGCACCGAGCCTTGCCTGCTGTTGGCTCAGTGATCGGTGAACACACACACGTATTGGTCGATAACGATACAAGTAAAAAACGCATATATATCGGCCGGCTGATATATCGGTCTATCTCTACAGGGAACCATCCATTGCAAGTGCAAAATATCCAACTTGTTCCCCCTCCGAACTCATCAGATACCGCAGCTTCGTCAGTGCCCCTTGCCTTCATGTATATGAGATGCACCACTGACTCCAATGTTAACCTATCCGCAGCTGTATAAGATTGCTAGAGTATTATAAATAATATAGAAAGCACAAAATTCTATTTAGGGTGTGCGGCAGTGGTAGTGGATTAGTCAAACAAACCCTCTTTACCAACTTTAACCAAGGAGAGTGGTGTCATTGTTACTTTGATGCACAGTACCCCTTTTTTTACATTCTGCATCGCATACTATGTCACTTATGAAACTATATCAAGTACGGAAATGGTAGTTTTAAACCCCCACCATTCTTTTGTCCTTTTTTCAACCTTCTGGAGTCCATGAAACCACCTGCACATTACTTCTTCATGACATGAAGACATAAAAATGAAGCAACATTGAGTCTCTCCATCAGCTTCCTTCTAAAGTTCTGGCTTGAAACTCAATACCAGATTTTTTTTGATGATATTCGGCCAAGTAAAACCGGAGATAATGTCAAATATATTTAGTACAAAAATATCGAACTAGATATTATCCTCATTTTACTTGTTATATTTAAAACCTGTGTTCAAATTTGCAACATGTACATTTCTGTGTGTGGGAAACATGATTTTCAAGATCAGATTTTATGTTTTCTTTTGTTTCTTTTGGGTTCAAAATTTTGATCAAGTAAGTCAAAGTTGAAAATGAATTATCAGGACATAAAGGTGAGGTTTTGCTGAAAAAACTGATACCCACATGGCATGCTGAAGATTTTCTAGGTTTTTTAACGGACATAATAGCCAAATTATTCAGAGGGTTAACTTGTTGTTTCTTTAATTGCCTTGAATTAACCATTTAACATCAAGTTTATTTTGAAAGTCATTATGCATGTTACAAGCGGAAACTGTCAAACTGCCCCCATGCGTCTAAAACAGACAAGACATCTGACGCTGAGGGGCACTGGCCAATCGGTTGACACGAAATGACCAAAAAAGACACAAAATGAGAAGACAGAATAACCCAAAAAAAAACCTACAGAAGACATAACATGACAAAAAAGACACAAAATGACCAAAAAAAAAGATAGAGTTAAGGGAATTGCAAAAACTGGTGAGGGGCCACATCAGACCTCTTTGTCCCACAAGGTAGACAGCCCGCACAAGTGTCATACCTGCTGTGCTGAACCAATATGAGCATTCTCTGACCTCCAGGCCACGGACGACCAATAAATAAATAGCTCATTTCACAATGACGACACGCAGCCCTTCTCTGTCTGAACAAGGGATCAAATGTGACGGTTCATCAGGCAGATTGCAGCAATATTTAAAACCATCATTCCTCTCTGTTCAGTAGGCTATTTATAAGTATTTCCACAAAGCTAGTGGCAGAAATTGTGTTGTTTTTAAATTCAGAAGGTAGAGCCAGCGGTGCACACACACATTGGGCCCATATATTCATATAATAATATATTCCCATATCTGAATATTTTTTAGGCTAAATGCAAAAAAACAAACAAATGGGGGTCGATACAAACACCCGTTCCTCATATTCGTGCAGTAACACATCTATATAAGCAGTGCCTACTGCATAGCCGCCTCACATCAGCACACCAGACCCCAAACAACTTTTATTTTATCCCAAAGATCATAAATGAAAGAAAAACAAAACTCAAGAAAACCCTTCATGGAAAACCCCTACCCATTCCACTCAGAATAACAAACAGGCGCTCAGGCCCTCTCAATAAGGCTCTGAGCAACTTGACCTGCCTCCTGCAGGTCCCCATCACCACACCTTGTGAGCGCACATTTGGCACGAACATTAATCTGGCCGTGCTGAATGTGCGCTCTCTCTCCAATAAAACCTACATCATAAATTACATAATTACAGATCATAACCTGGACATTTTTCTTCTGACAGAGACATGGCTTGGCACCGATGCACCAGCTGTTCTCACTGAGGCCTGCCCACCTAATTTTAATTTTTTATTTTCCACAAGGGGGGTTAGGAGGGGAGGCGGTACTGCGTCACTTTTAAAGGAAACGCTGAACTCAAAAGAGGTTTCTTTTAACAGTTACATATCATTTGAATACCACACCTTTGTTTTTAGCAGCCCTCCGATTATCTGCATCACAGTTTACAGACCACCCCAATATTCTTCGTCTTTTATCAGTGAATTTTCTGAATTTTTATCAATCATCCACACCACTTACAACAGGGTTTTAATAGCTGGTGATTTTAATCTACATGTTGACAACATCTCGGACACAATGTCCAGAGAATTTTTAAACCTTTTATGCTGCCTAGATTTTAAACAGCACGTCGCACAGCCAACTCACAACAGAGGACACACCCTGGACCTGGTCATAACCTACGGCCTGTCCGCTGGTGTGTCCTCTGTTGTGGACCTGGCTGTGACTGACCACTACTGTGTGTATTTTAACATCGCCAGTTTTAACCCTCAGGAGGCCCCGGTGAGAACAGTGAGGAAACGCTACCTGACTTCTGAAGTGGCTGCAAATTTTATCGAGATTTTACAGAGCACCCCTGCTGAGGTTTTACCTGCACCCTGTGATTTTATTGTTGACAATTTTAATTCCAAACTAAAATCAACACTGGACTTAGTGGCTCCACTTTTAACTAAAACTGTAAGAACAAAACCTGTACCACCCTGGAGAACCGCTAACGTCAAAAAACTAAAAAGAAATTGCAGGAGTGCGGAGAGAAGGTGGAGAAAAAACTAAATTAACAGTCCATCATGAAATACTACGTGAACAACTCAAAACCTACAATAACGCAGTCAAACAAGGAAGAATTTCCCATTTCTCGAAACTCATCACAGACAATAAAAACAACCCCAGGTTTCTTTTCTCCACCTTCGATCTTTTAACCAACACTAGTTTTATTAAAGCTCACATGACACCATCAGAGGCCCTCTGCGAGGACTTTGCAGACCACTTCAGAAGTAAGATCGATGGTATCAGATCCAGTCTTTTATCCCAGAATGTAACTTTTTACACACCTGAACCATCGCTCTTATCTGAGGAAACACTGGAGAGTTTTGCCCTGGTTGATGCAAGGACACTTGGTCGAGTTTTCTCCCAAGTAAACCCAACAACCTGCCTTTTAGATCCTATTCCCACATCGCTCTTAAAATCATTTTATGCTTTCTTTGAGGAACAGATTTTAAATGTTGTGAATTGCTCTCTTCAGACGGGTGTCTTCCCCACTGCCTACAAAACGGCAGTGGTGAAGCCCCTTCTGAAGAAGAGTAATTTAGACCCCAACATTTTAAATAACTACCGGCCTGTATCCAACTTACCATTTTTAAGTAACATTTTAGAAAAACTGGTTTTTAACCAGTTAAATTATTTTTTAAATAGAAACAACATTTTAGAGAAATATCAATCTGGTTTTAGAATGAACCACAGTACCGAGACAGCTCTTTTAAAGATTTTAAATGACTTCAGGTGTTATTTAGATTCACAGAAATTAACAGTCTTGGTTCTACTGGATCTCAGCGCCGCCTTTGATACAGTAGACCATCACATTTGATTAAACAGACTCCGAACCCTGGTCGGCCTCTCTGGTACTGTTTTTAACTGGTTCAGTTCTTATCTCTCAGGTCGAAGTTTCTTTGTAAGTATGGATACATGCTCCTCCAGAACACATGAAATCAAGTGTGGGGTTCCCCAAGGGTCAATTTTAGGTCCAATTCTTTTTAATCTGTATATGCTTCCCCTTGGGGACATCATCAGAAGACACGGCATCAGCTTCCACAGCTATGCTGATGACACACAACTGTACATCGCCGTGTCTCCTGATGACACTGAGCCAATTGATTCCCTTTTAAACTGTATTTTAGATATCAAGTCATGGATGGCAGTGAACTTCCTACAGCTCAACCAGGACAAAACAGAGGTTTTAGTCATCGGTCCTGAAGGCAAGAGAGAGAAACTTTTACCAAAACTACGATATTTTAAAACCTCACAATGTGTAAAGAACCTGGGAGTCATTTTTGACTCTGAGCTAAGTTTTATTCCTCATATTAAAAATACAACAAAGATAGGTTTTTACCATCTTAAGAACATAGCCAGAGTCCGCCCGTTTCTCTCCCAGGCCAACACGGAGGTGCTGATGCATGCTTTTATCTCTTGTCGTTTAGACTATTGTAATGCCCTGCTCTCTGGTCTTCCCAAAAACAGCATCCACAACCTACAATTATTACAAAACTCAGCCGCACGCGTGCTGACAAGGACCAGAGGGCGGGAGCACATTACACCGGTTTTAAAATCACTGCATTGGCTCCCCGTGTGTTTCAGGATTGATTTTAAGGTTATTTTATTAGTTTTTAAATGTCTTAACGGTCTTGGGCCATCTTATCTATCTGATATGCTTTTATCATATCAACCCTCGCGGGTCCTGAGGTCCTCTGGCACCGGCCTTTTAATCATTCCAAGAGTTAAAACTAAAACCTACGGGGAGGCTGCATTCAGCCATTATGGCCCACGCCTTTGGAACAGCCTGCCAGAGGACATCAGGACCGCAGAGACTGTTGATGTTTTTAAAAGGAGGCTCAAGACCCACCTGTTTGGTCTAGCTTTTAACTGATTATTTTACTATTTATTTATTTATTTATTCCCGCTGTATTTTAGTTTTTATCTTTTATTTTCTATCCTGTTGTCTCTTAGTCTTTTAGTTTTTATCCTATCCTGTTGTCTTTTAGTCTTTTAGTTTTTATCTTGTCCTGTTGTCTTTTAGTCTTTTAGTTTTTATCCTGTCCTGTTGTCTTTTAGTGTTTATCCTGTCCTGTTGTCTTTTAGTCTTTTAGTTTTTATCCTGTCCTGTTGTCTTTTAGTCTTTTAGTTTTTATCCTGTCCTGTTGTCTTTTAGTCTTTTAGTTTTTATCTTGTCCTGTTGTCTTTTAGTCTTTTAGTTTTTATCCTGTCCTGTTGTCTTTTAGTTTTTATCCTGTTGTCTTTTAGTCTTTCAGTTTTTATTCTGTCCTGTTGTCTTTTAGTCTTTTAGTCTTTAGCTCCAGTGTTTCCTCATGGGGGCCTCCTCACTGGGGGGTGTGTTGGGTCTGCCCGTGGGGATGTGGTCTTGGGGACTCCCTGGGCCCGGGGGGCTGGGCGGCTCTGCACCATGTGTGGAGTCCGCCTCGGTCTCCCCGGGTCCTGGTGGTCTCTGTGATGGCGTCCTCTATGGCCGTGGGCTCTGCCACCTCTCAGTGTGGATGCTCCCACAGGTTGCTTTTTCCTCATCTGGATCCTCGGTGCCTTGCCATGTCTCTACACTGTCAATCAATATGTGCTGTGTGTGAGTCTGAGTGTGTTTGTGTGCGTGCATGACTAAATGCGTGTGTGCATGTTTGTGTATGTATACTTACAGATGTGTATGTGGGGGTGGGAGGGGTGGGTTTTGTCATTTTTATTGTTTGTTTTTTCTTATTTTTTGTAAAGCCCTTTGTGTTGCATTTTTATGTATGAAAAGCGCTATATAAATAAAGTTTGATTTGATTTGATTTGAGAATTGAATGAACCAAGTGAAAGCCTCAGTAACCACCTGTACGGAACGATCTATAAAAGAAATTAATGTGCCAGCAAGAGGGCAGCTCCCCTGTGATTGGTCAGAACCCTACCAGGCACCCTACCAGGCACCCTATGGGCCGTGAATTTTAATAACGCTGTCACGCTCAAGTTCCAAGTGCGAGCGATGAGAGCAAAAGTTTTGAAACCGAGGAGAAGAGTTCAAGTAAGAGCAATGAAAATGTGTATAAGCAGCAAGTTTGAGTGCAAACACAAAGTTTTGAGTTCAAAGAGTGTGTGCAGAGACATTTTGAGTGATAGAGAAGAGGTTTGAAAGAGAGCAGTAAAACAGTCTGAAATCAAAACAAGTAACCCTGGCTCAAACCGAAAAATCCTGTTCTTGAATAAAAATAGTCAATAAACTCCATAGTGGATCTGATAGACTGAATAGTTATCGACAATACAAAAAGGCAAGGAGCCACAGAAATGTTTGCTCAGTGTTGGGGTTTTCGTATGCCTCGAACCTGAGCATCACTAATGTGGGTCTCACGGTTCAAAAGTGTTTTAAGATGGCTATCATAATTATTAATATTTATTAGTGGTGTCAACAATAATCGATTCGGCGATGCATCGCATGCACGATTCAGCATCGATGCGGCAAAGTGCCATAATCGATTATGTTTATTTCCTGGCCTCCAGTGGAAAGTTGTGGGGGCCAGGGTGGGAATTTCACGACGGCCACAACGGCCTTGATGCCCTGTGAAAAAATGTTCAATTTACGGCCAAGGTGGCCTTTGCGCCCCTGTCAAAGTTCCAGTAAACACAACGCTAACCCGACCCACTCCCTGTCCTTCGAGATGTGTGTGCATCAACACATGGCTCATTTGAATATTCAAATGAGCCATGTGTTGATGCACAGCACAGGTAAGATAGCGGGACAAGCTGTTTTGATATGTTGTGACTGAAGTATGTGGTAGTATTTGACAGAACTTAACATTTACGTTTTTATAGAAAGTACTATTGATAGGTAATTACCATTACCGAGTGGTGTAGTGGTTAGCACTTTTGTCTCACAGCAGGAGGGTCGCTAGTTCGACCCCGCCTCTCACCCAATGTCGACTGGTTGACGGAATTTGGAATCCATTTCATAGAAGAGGTTGGCATTCATATTGCACAACATTAAATGGACAGCATGTATATTCCAAAAACTATTTATTCATAAAAAGCAAAGTAAAGCAAATCAAAACACACAATGTCTAATCTAAACAGATTATATATATGCCTGTGGTCCCAACATCAGCCAAGTCATTTTAGTTGGATTAATCCAACCATGGATTAGGGTGGGCTCTGTGGTGTGCATGTGGATTTGTCTGTAAATGGGAAAACACTGTTTGTGAAGTTAATGAAATTAGGTTTTTAGAATTAGGTTTCTAGAACTGCTACAGATGCAGATGCTTGGTCCAAATTCCATTAAGTAAATAAATTGCCAAGAGCGCCATGCTCATTTACATGGAGGGAAGCCAAACACTGTTCATCTGCACATACTACCCACACTGAAATGATGCAAATTTGGTTTAAAATCTTTGTTTGAGTTGAAAATTAAATAGTTTGCCACCATTTTTGCATTTGGTTGTTTTTTAATTAAAAGTGTTTTTAAATATTGTGTTTCATGTAAGAATAATGATAACAGTGCAATAAACAGTGCTTTTTCAACTACAGACCATCTTTGGAAAATCATAGCCATTGTTTTGTGGATGGTCATATTTTGAAAGTGTAAACATTCCAGCTGCTTGTCAGTTAAGCAGTTTAGAAGACATGGAAGATGATATGATTTGGAAGACATGTTATCACTGTTGCTATTTTACATTTAAGAATAAACAAAATGTATTGTTTGCTGTCTCTCTGCAGTGATTACCAGTGCAATACTGTTACTGTAACTTAAAACAACTTTGACAGTTTCCATGCTATTGTTGTCCAAAACTAGACCTAGAACTTACAATTTTATTTCAGTTACAACACTACTGCTGTGACCAAAAATACAATGCTGTGTTTTACAGTTAATTATTGTCATTGTAAATAAAGGGGGTTAAGGAGGGCTGCAATGACAGTGGAAACCTGATTGAAACCTAAAGTTTGACAGCAGTGACGTGATGGAGACTTTGGCGAAATCTAGTTTGTTTACCTCAAGAGTAAATGTAGTAAAATACCAAAAAGTAATCACAGTAATCTTATGATTATCAGTCCTTTTGTGGTGTTGAAGGATTTGCAGAATCACAACAGTTCCTGAGCAGCATGCATAGTCACAACTTGAGTCCAAGCTACAACTTGGTGATATTGGAAAAATGTTCTCGTGGTTTGAGTCATTGAACTTATTTTAAAACAAGAATCTTAGGGCAAACATGACTTCATGGAAAACTGCAGAAGCTCCAGTATGATTTGAATCTGCTTATCTAAACACATTGCCCAGTGCTGTTTGTAGATTAGGAGACAGGAATGTTCTCTTGTGTAGCCTGGGAGAGCTATAAAGACATTATGAGTCACAGAAACAGACCTTTTTTCTGATCCAGCTCTCAGATTACTTTGCAGCCATCATGTAAACTGAGGCAGAGGCTGCATGGTCTGTCACTGCTGAAATAATCACATCTCATGGAGGCCGAGCGAGACGAAGAGAAAATAACTATACTCGATCCTTTGGTGTCCATGCAGACAGCGTTCTTCTTCTGTGTAACTGCTACAGCCAGCCCTGTCTTTCCACAATGAGTTAGTCTGTGATAATGGCCCTCAGTATTAGATTGAATAAAACCAATGTGTTAACGAAGGGATTTGGTCCACAGAAACACAAGATGGCTTTAGTTAGAAACGTAAACAAGAAACTTTGCATTACGAATAAATCTTTTTTCATATCTGTCTCATTCTACAGATATAGACAATGAAGATAAGGTGTAACGCTTCTGGTGTGATGTAAACACATAGACTGTATATAAATAATGGACGTAGTCACCGTGACGTCACCCATTGGTTTGTGGCCCGTTGGAAGCATCGAGTTCAGCGTTACACTCGTCGCCATCTTGTTTCTGATACGAGGAGCAAACCATATCTGGACTGTGGAGGAGGAGAGGGATCTGATCACTGACTACAGCCTCTCTACACCTCAACCTGACTGAGAGAAGTCGCTGCTAATTCATGTTAGCATTAACTGGAGCATTAACTGGTATGTTAGTTTTGGCTAGCAAAAAACAAAAACAAAATGTATGTTACTGACCTCAGAAAACTGAGCAGTGACTCCTTGGAGTGTCTGTTAGTCCAACCAAATGCTGAACAAGACATTTTTACTGAAGAAAACGTTCAAATAAACTGTCATTAAGTGAAAATACAGTGAAAGGGTCAAAGTTTAGAGACCAAATCGGTAAATGTCCTCTTTTCCAAATCATACGATTCTTTATCTTCTATTTTCTTCTAAATGGAGCCATTATTAGAACTATTGACATTAATTTGTCTTGAAGAAGATTTTTTACAAATGATTGAGATTATAGTGTTGTCCTGAAAATTTTTCTGAGGTAATAAATCAAGTGAGAAGTTTTCAGATTTTGCACTGAAATGAATGGGCATATTTTTTTTTGGAGCCAAACTTAGCGCCCCCTGCTGGAATTTTCGGTAGAATGCAGGTTTATGGCACTTCCTGGTTTGCCTCCATGCTCAGACACGGAGATTGCCGCCTGTGTAAACAACAGATCTTTTTACTATCTATTTTTGCTGCAAACAGCGGGCCTCACATGAACTGACCCGCATGCACAAAAGAACAATAACAGACGTCACTCGCAGCACGCTGTGTACAGAAGTAAACATGGAGGCTGCTGAGGTCAGCGAATCTGGCTAAATTATGAGCAGATGATAACAAAGAGAAGGATGAGAAGAAATAGAGCAAAACATTTTAACAATGGCTTTTTTGTGGAGCAATGGGTGTGAATGAGGATTGGGAGCCATCATGCACCAAAATGCTTTTGAACACAGACTGGTTGCCAGAAAACAATAATTATCTTATTTATACCATAGTTTAGGACCTATATGATGAATACTTTTTTAAAAAGGCCACTATAGTTCTGGAATTTCCGTGCAACCAAAAAAAAACATTGCTTTGATTTACGTTACCACCCACACATCACCAAAAACCCGATCAGCTCATACCTGCACTTACCATATGATCTACTAGCTACAGAACACTGAAATGTTATGCAAAGTAATACATTAGATAAAAGAGCAAAAAGGGTGGATGAACATTGTGGAGAAACAGAAAGAGAGACAAGATGAGAAAGATGCAGTCAGATAGCTTTAGCACTGCAAGGCACACGCCACAGTGAACATCTGGCAGTGAAATCTTTGGCGAGCTGAAGCTGAAATGTCTGACGGCCCCTCTGGTCTCTGCACAAATCTGATTGGATTCCAGGTTAAACAAGGTCAGAAGGGATAAGATGGGGGATTGCAGGGTGCGGCGGTGGCTCACATGCATGCACGCACACACACACACACACACACACACACTCACAAGATCTGCATCCAGTATGCATGCATATAAATATATCTAATATATATATATATATATACATGCAGACTTGGTTTCCCATTCCAGCATACATAGGAAATCTGCATAAATCCACAATTTGGCACAGATTATTTGTCAGTTATTTTGCAAAGATGGTGTGTGTGTGTGTGTGTGTGTGTGTGTGTGTGTGTGTGTGTGTGTGTGTGTGTGTTAGCTGAACTGATGAGGGTCAGGTGAGGTCAGGCCAACAGTGACACTCCTTCTGTGTCTGTCAGTGCAGGATGCAGACATGTGACTCATTTGCAGTTGTTCTTACTCATGACATTGCCCAAGCCTAGATTATAGCCTGTTTAGAACAGACATACTGGCAACACCATAATCTCTAGTGAAAACTCTACTGTGACAAGCTTACAGGGAAAAAAGCCACTGAAAAGAAGTAAGATGTGTGTGGCCATGACACCACTATAATCCACAGCCTAAGAAATGACCATTGATGGCCTTTCTGACAGAACGTCATATATTTACATTGAAAGGCTTTATTGTAGGGCTGTTATATATATATTCACTCTCAATTAGTTCTATTCTTGGTCTTTTCAAATCCCGAAAGGAAATCAGACCAGATCAGAAAGCCTTTATTGTCATTGCACAGGGTAGTACAACGAAATTTGCCATCAACCCGTCCAAAACGTATAAAAAACACACAAACAATATGACAGAGGTGAACAGGACAGGAAGACAGAGATGAAGAGAAAGCAAAACAGCACAATGACCCTCATTCATCAAACGAGCGTACGTCAGAAAGTGAGCGTAAAGTGGGTGTAAGATGATTTCTACGCAAGCCTCGGCATTTATCAATTTGGACGTGAGCGGACGGTACGATCAGATCTCACGTCTGCTCTCAGCTCGTGTACGCAAATTTGAGTCAGCGTGAAGTCCACACGTCTGAGTCGGAGAACTGATCTTATACTATTGTATCAATGCCTGGAGCTGATACAACTCTGTGGTGTTTTGATTTTTAATAGTGACAAAGCAAAACATGTTTAGACTACATAATTTATCATTAAAACATAATCCAAATCGTGAAATTCTTTAAACAGAATACTAGCCAAGTGTAATGTTTCCTTACTTCTGTTTAACATTAATAATCATTCTCCAGTCGGACAGTCATTACCATGCTTGTTTATTCGCGTCTCTCCCGCTCACACACATCTCACGTCCTCTGACATCATCACATATACATCTGTGCTCCCAGACACTACATCCCTCCCCTTCTAGATAATGACTTATATTACGATAACTCATTATACAACTCATTACTTGTTGACTACACCACAACTTGTAGTAACATATGTAAACTCGTAATACTGGTTTCTCAACATATCATGCTTGTAACAGACTCAATTATACTTTTACTGTGACACATCTTAGTGTTCAATACTCTTGCATAGAAAACATAAATTCCACTTCATTTTACTGTAACCAAAATACTCTTGCTAAGGCTAGGAATGTATTCAAACTCATCAATTTAAACAACAGCCTTATTAAACTATAAACTCATTTTCACTATAACTTCTTCAGTTTACTCAGAATATCCAAAATATATTCAGAAAATTTTCAATTTATAAAACATGAATGTCTTCTTTTTAAACAAAATATACATTGAAACGTTCATCTTTAACTCATAAATCTGACTTAACTTCAGAAAGTGCATTTTCATTAATTTTTCTTCCATGTTATAACAACCTGAATGGCGAGGGGTAGACTACCCTGCCATTAAGATATATGCCGGGGATTATTCTGCCCCTTTTGGCACTGTCTGTCTAAGTCACAAAGTCTGTGAGATGAGTTGGCGATCTCCTGGTTCTTTGAGGTCTGCAGTCCTGCTGGGAGGTGTCATCAGGCTCTGTCTCAGCAGATACACTATTTGGCTCAGGAGTGTCTTTTTCAGGCTCAACCCATAGCTTCACAAACGATACATGACGCATCATCTTCTTGCCATCCTTTTCAATAATGACTGATTGACCTTTTCGACTTATCACTGTGTAGGGGTGACGTTCATATGGTGTTGAAAGTTTGTTTTGCTTCTGCTGTCGTACCAGTACTTTGTCGCCCTGTTTCAATGTGCTTTCTTTTGCTCTTCTGACTCTGTTTGCATTTACACGTCCCTTCTCCTTCTTCACAGCATCAGCCTTACGAACAGCAGCATCCTGTAGTGTAGGTTGCAGCTGTGATTCTGACAGTTCAGGAAGTTTGGTTTTGATCTGGCGGTTGAATAGTAGTTCGGCCGGACTGCGACCTGTGACACAGTGAGGGGTGCTGCGATAAGCCAGAAGAAATACGTCCAACTCAGTGCGCCAATCTTTTCCTTCAGCGTGAGCTGCACGTATGGCCTTACAAAGTGTTCTGTTCTGCCTTTCAACTTCACCATTTGCCTGAGGCCAGTATGGCGTGACACGGCGATGTGTGATTCCGTGTTCCTGAAGATATGTTTTGAACTCCTTTGACACAAATGGAGTACCGTTATCTGTCACAATGCATTCTGGGAGTCCGTGTGTTGCAAATAAGTGTCTCATACGATTTATAATGTTCATAGAGGTGGGGTTCTGAAGGATATCAACACTCACCCACCTGGAGTAATAGTCAGTTAGTACCAGCAGATGGTGACCTGATGGAAACGGTCCACACAAGTCCACTGCAAGCATCTGCCATGGTCTTGCTGGGAGCTCTGTCCTAGTGGTAGGAACCTCCTGTGAAGTCGGACTGTTGATTTGGCATGCATGACATGACCTCACTATCTCCTCTGCCTCTTTATCAATTCCTGGCCACCACACTTTTGTTCTCAGTCTCTGTTTTGTTTTTACGATCCCTTGGTGACCTTCATGTGCTAACATTAGCGTCTGTCGTCGTGCAGCCTGAGGAACAACAATTCTAGAACCCCTCAACACTATTTTCCCTACAGTGGAAAGCTCAGTTTTAACTGTCTGATAAACGGGTTCACATTTACTCCAGTCACCGGTCTTGATACAGCTCCGAACAGTAACTAGAGTGGGGTCTGCTGCCGACAATTCCTCCATTTGTCGTGGTCTGAAAGCATGTGGCACTGCATGTTGAGCCACCCAGTAAACGTGGTCCTCCATGGTTCCTTTCTGAACTGGCTGGTTGACTGTGAGGCGTGATAGCGAATCAGCTGCGTTCTGTGGGCCTGGCTTATACACGACCTTAAAGCGATAGGGCTGCAGCCGCAATGCCCATCTTTCTATCCTGGCTGGAGGTTTAGACTTGGGTGAGTAGATCGTCTCCAGAGGTTTATGGTCAGTGACTAGCACAAAGTCTTTTCCATAGAGAAATACATGAAATTTCTCACATGCCCACACAATAGCGAGCGCTTCTCTTTCAGTTTGAGAATAGCGACGCTCTACATCAGACAAGGCTCTGCTAGCATAGTAGACAGGTTTGTATGCTCCATCATTTTGTTTCTGGCTCAGTATTGCTCCTAATCCCACTGGACTAGCATCCACCACCACATGTGTCTCTGCATCTTGTTTGGAATATGCCATTACATGTGAACTGGCCAGCTGTCTCTTCAACTCCAGAAAAGCCGTTTCCTGCTCTGATCCCCATGTCCATTTGCAGGATTGCCTCGTGAGCCTCCTCAGTGGTTCTGATGTCGTGGCTAAATTAGGGATGAACCTTCCACAATAGTTCACGAGCCCTAAAAAGCTTCTCACCTCAGCAGCATTCGTTGGTCGACGTGTATTCTCCACCGCCTCGATCTTAGACTGAGCTGCTCCTATTCCGTTTTTGGACAACACATGCCCCATGAATTCCAGTTGTGACATTCGGAATTGACACTTTTTGCTGTTGACTGTCAGTTGCCTCTCTTGCAGTCGTTGCAGTACTTGATGTAGCCTCTCATCATGTTGCTGTATGGTTTCTCCTGAAACAATGATGTCATCCGATATGTTGTGCACACCAGGGATGCCTTGTAGAACTTGTCCAATGATGTGTTGGTATGTCTCAGGTGCAGATGAGATACCGAACATCAGTCTCTTATACCTCCATAGTCCTGTGTGTGTTACAAAAGTGGTGAGTGACCTGGACTCTGGCTCCAGCTCTATTTGATGGTATCCCCACTTCAGATCAAGTTTTGAGAATACAGTGGCTCCATTCAGGTCCTCCAATATTTCATCGATAACAGGAATAGGGTGCCTTTCTCGCACTATGGCCTCATTCGCTCTGCGCATGTCCACACACAGTCTAGGCTCTTTCTTACCATGCACAACAACTAGAGGTGATACCCATGGTGTTGGTCCGTTTACTCTTTCAATGACATCAGCTTCCTCAAGTTGCTTCAGTTTCTCTTCCACTTGTTTTCTCACACTGAAAGGTATTCTGCGAACAGGCTGTGCGACTGGCTGTACGCTATCATCTACATGCAGCTTCAGCTGAAAATCCTTTAGTTTTCCTAAACCTTGAAAACAGTCTTTGTATTTGTCCTCTAGTTCAGCTGTGAAAACTGTTACATCTTGTGGCTGGACTGTGTTCACCTCTTCGATAGGGCCAATGTGTAAAAGTCCCAACTTAATAGCAGTGTGTCTGCCTAACACACAGATTTGTGCCTCTTCAATCACTTGGATCACTGCTGTGACTGTTTCTGATGTTTCATTAGCTTTGAATTTAGCAGTGAAAACACCTTTCACATGGAGTGGAGTTGTAGATCCGAATGAATAGACTCTCTTTTTTGGGCGCTGTAGCTTGATGTCACTCTTTGGCTTCAGCTGCTTAAACTTGGATTCAGTGACAATGTTGCATGAAGCCCCTGAATCTATCAACATGTCAACTGGTTGGTCATTTATTAATATGGATAGTGTTCCCTCAGCAGCACAATTGTTAACTGTAAACACATGGTCATCTTCACTGTCACTGGGTCTTTGTTGTGTTACTGTGGTTGTGACTCTGTTTACTTTGTGTGTTCTTTTTGTCTTACACATCTTTTGCAAAATGTCCTTCTTTTCCACAGTTATTACACTTTTTGTTCTTTGTTACTGTGCACTCACGGCTCATGTGTCCTGCGCGTCCACACCTGTAACACTTGATGCTGTGTTCATCACGTGGTGACTGATTTTGAGTTTTGGCGAATCTGGGTCTCACATGTTTATCTCTGTCTTTGTCACGTTTCTTTTCCACGGCATTAACTGTTAATTACTCCATCCTGTCTGCCTGGTAATCTGCTGCCTCCATCACTCTTGCGATTTCTTGGAGCTCTGGGAGTTTTAAGTCTTTTTCCCGCAGCAGCCATCTGCGCAGCGTGTTTGACGAGCACTTGTCAATCACTTGATCACGTATGAAATCATCTCTGTTGTCCCCAAACTCACATGTAGCTGTTAGCTTCTTTAATCTACACACAAAATTGTCTACAGACTCTCCTTGCATTTGTTCTGCTTGTCTGAACACATGTCTTTCATAGGGGATATTTTTCTGCGGTGTAAAATAAGCATTCAACTTGTTTACTGCACCTTCATAGTCAGTCTCGCTTTCCGTTTCGTCCATAGTGAAGAATATGTCCTGGACCTCAGCTCCTGCTAGGTGTAGCAACAAAGCTCTTTTCCGTGAGTTGTCACGAATTCCCGACGCCACTAAATAGAGTTTAAAACTATTTAGCCACTTTTGCCAGCGGACGCCGACATTAGCTGGGTCGCTCGAGACATCGAAGGAAGTTACCGCCGGTAGCGCCATGTCAACTCCGTCCACTTCTTCTCTTCCTCCTCGTCAGATTAAACTTCATGCAGTAACCGGTTTTCTTTTCTTCCGCGTTCCGTTTTAGATCCTCGTCGCCATTTGTAATGTTTCCTTACTTCTGTTTAACATTAATAATCATTCTCCAGTCGGACAGTCATTACCATGCTTGTTTATTCGCGTCTCTCCCGCTCACACACATCTCACGTCCTCTGACGTCATCACGTATACATCTGTGCTCCCAGACACTACACCGAGGATATTAAATGTTGTTGTCTTCTGCTGTTTACCGTTATCCTGCTCCGACACCGGAGCGTCAGCGTCTCTTTTACCACCGATGCTGCCCGAATAGAAACATTTCCAATCAGTGCTGCCACACGCTCCTCTGACTAGGACATCAGTATTAGTAAATGTAAAGAGGTGAATAATATATCTCCATCATAATAAAAGCAATATTCTGATATTATATAGATTATTAGGCTTTATATATCACGATGTAATTACTCAAACCTCGCCGGGAGTTTATTAGTCCGCTACTCTGCTGACAGCACCACTGATTTCCTTCTTTTTCACTTTTTAAGCTGCCAAACAAAACCAGTTCGTTGTGTTGCAGCTGTTGGACATCAGCGTTTCACTTTCTGCCTCTGAGAAATTCCTCTTCTTTTTGAATTAAAACTTAGCTACTTTAAAACATTGTTTACCTCCTTCAACCAAAAAGCTGAAAACTTCTAAGTCCGTGCTCCAAATGTAAAATATTCAGTGAACTTGTTTGAGTTTATAACTATAAGTACTTTTATTTCATAAACCTCCGTCGCTGCGTATTTCTTTAATATGTCTATATTGCCCCTATTATTAATTGTAACGGTGCACTTTGCTAATAAAGCTGACTTTGGAGGGTGAAAAAAATCCTCTTTTTGGCCGTATTGCGCCCTTTGGTGTCGTAAACTCTGAAGGCGAGTCTTCTGAATCGGATATATATTAGGGCGTGGTATTTAAATTACGCATGTTTCGACCCGCCACATTTATCAACAGCCGATCATTCTTACGCTGTGATTGGAGAGATACGATCGTTTAATAAATCACACGTGGACCCTGTCGTAAGACGAAATATACACTCGGATCTGCGCTCGTTTCTACGCTTGCTTGATAAATGAGGGCCAATGTGAGGAGAGGAAAGGAGGATGCGTATCTGCATATGTGTAAATTTGAGTGTGTAAGCCTGACTGGGGAGTTCCACCGGACGCGTTACTGCAGCAGCACGTCTCCACAGCGTTTTTGCTGCGTCTTGTCAATTCACACCGGACGCGTTACTGCAGCAGCACGTCAGTTTAGCGAGCCGGCCGTATACACGCGAGATAACGAGATCACGCGATAATCCTGACCATACGGGAGACCGCAAGCTCCCGTGATAAACTTTAAACTCTATTTATACAGTCTATGGATAAACTGTGTGTATAAAGTAAACAACAACAACAAAAACCAACTTACTTTGCTTCCCTGAGGTGAAAGATATGTTGATCTGACCATCTATCCTTATAAAAACAATATGTTATGTCATAAATGATTGTATGATGTTCCACTTACACAATCAGTCTCTTGTCTTCCGTGTCGCCGATCCTCTGAGACCCTTTGATTGATTGATTGCCGATCTGGTGCCCCGGTCATAACATAATGTTGATGTGAAGTAGTTTTAGGCTGCATGAACTGCGTATTGTGTTTTTATTTTGGCGGAAGTGTTTTACGCTGAATCTGAGTCGGACTTCCTGTCTGGTGCGATCTGCTCTGTTGAGATTCACGCGAGTTGGCAGCGTCTCGCGGAGAAATAGAAGTCCTACCTAATGCTCGCGTAGAGACGCTGACGCGACGCTGCAGTAACGTTACGCTACGCGCCCGGTGGAAATGCTCTCATTGATTAGAGTGTTACCTATTTGCAACGTCATACGCGACGCTGACGTTACGCTGCAGTAACGCGCCCGGTGGAAATCAGGCTTGAGACTCCCCTTTGTCCAGTGCGTATCAGTCCCCTCTCAGCGCGCTGGTATGACAAAAGCGAAAACATAGCAGTTGCTATGGAGACAACCTTCCAAGATCTCCAGACAGCAGCAGACAGTCAACAGGTGTCAGTGGGAGGTTGGGGGGGGGGGGTCTCATTTTCCAAAAAACCTAGATTCAGCTGTTTGGGGGAAGTGTTTTCTGAAAATTAAAAAAGGTAAAAAAGTGTATTACATTATTGGGAAATGCACTTTATTACATTATCGGGAAGTTATTGCATTATCAGGTTTTATTACATTTTCAGTGGACTCAAGTGCAGATTTTTATTACATTATCGGGGTTATTACATGATCGGGGATTTATTACATTATCAGGTTCTACATGGCCGGTATCTTTGATATCTGTGCTTTCATCCATAGGGATGGAAAAATGTGCAACGGGACACAGTGACACTTTCAAACTTGGCTTTCTTGTCCGGGCATGATATTACAACCACTTCCATCATACAGTCTTTAAAAAGTCACCATGAGAGAAAGGCTTGGTCTGTTTCGCAAGCTTGTGTGACAGCATGTAGTTTACTTTAGTTGCAGATTCTTGGATGTTCTGTGTAAATATATTCTGTTGGCAGTTAAGTTCAAAGACAATTTCAGAGCTTTCTCTTCTCTTTTCTGAGGTGATATATGTCTCTTTATGTTGTATTCCTTAAACACTGCAATACTTTCTTGACATATTAAAAATACCGCCTTTGAACTGAAAGATATGACAAAATATTTAAATGTCCACTCATTGTTAAAAACGCGACATTCTGAGTCAAATTTTCTCCGTTTTAAAGCAGTGGTTGCAAGTGAAACACAATTCTTGGTTCTATCAGCGGCCGCAATCCATTCTTTGCGAATTCGCCCTGGTATTGAGGGAAAAATCCCCCGGTGGTTAGTTATGTTTCTTTCTATTATGAATGTTTGATCCCTAAATGTTTTATTTTCATAAAACTTGCGGATGGAGTTAGCAGGAGAAACATTAGTCCGCATATTGGGTGGGCCAAATAACATGTTACACAAGAAGCTAAAACAGGAGCCAGAAAACTTTCTGGAAATATGTGTGCAACACTTTCCATTGGACTGAATAGGCGTCATGTTCGGGACCACTATCCAGTTTCTGTAATACATCTGTGGTTGACTCCCAGGGGCAATAAATGATACTGAAATATTACATTGACATAGTATTCCCCGATCCATATTTGTTTAAGTACAATACCTTCACTACATTTTGGACAGCTCCAGGAAGTGGCTAGAAAATATTTTAAAGACAAAACAACTAACAAAGTCAATGTTGGCAACCTGTATCCAGAGCCTTAAACAGCAGTGAAGCAAATTACCAGTGTGAGAATAATGCCACCAATGAGGCAATGGCAGTGTATGAGAATTAAAAAACCTGCTCTTCCTCTCCAGCTGGTGCAGTGGCTTGGCAGATGTCCATAGAGCCCTTCACCATAATCTCCTTCCAACCCTAATCTAAAAAAAAACAAAAAACAAAACCCACTAAAGCTCTTTTCAGAGCCACCTAAAACCGTAATAAAGAGCAGTCCTTAATCTCAGTGATGCATCTGTAGAGGACGAATCATAAGCTTCATCAGTCAACTCTGTCACGACTATAATATAATATATGAATATATGATGAGGCTCCTGTGCTATGACAGTCCCACCAGGACCCAAGCTCAAATGTCTGCTTATCAGTGTGTGATAATGTCTGCATTATGTTGAAATGAATTAAAATGTTCAAAAAACTCAAACTACAAAGTCCTTAGAAACTGTTTGAAAACATATTACTATTATAAATAAATGATAAACAATTGTATTAACGTCTAAGATGAAACCAGCAAACTGCATTTGAAAAATTAACCAACTGATTCATATAAAATGTTTAAAAATGGTCACTTCTATGAGAACACCAACTTAATATTAAGGGGAACTACACAGGTGCATCTCAATAAATTAGAATATCATAGAAAAGTTTATTCATGTCAGTAATTAAATTCAAAAAGTGGAACAAACACATTATATAGATCAATCACACAGAATTAAACATTTCATGTCTTCATTTATTTAATTTCTTCTAATTATAATGATTATGGCTTACATTTAATGAGGCCTAATATTCAGTGTTTCAAAAAATGTTAATATTACAAAAGACCAATTTTAAAAAGTATGTTTAATATGGAAATGTTGTCCTCTGAAAAGTATATCCATCTATATGACTCAATACTTGGTTGGGACTGTTTGACTTGAACTACTGGAAATGGACTTTACATCATATTCTAATCTATTGAGATGCACCTGTATGTGTGTGTGTTAATGTCCATTCCTCCTTTAAATCCCCTAATGTTATAGCGCCTTTCACAGGCCTTATTGTCATTTGTATTCCTCCATCTGGAAACAGAAATAACTCAATGATGTAGGAGCCTCCAGAAAATCCAGCATATTTAAGACACAGACACATTTCAAAATCAATAAGGCATTTATAACAGTTATCTTACCTTTTCATTTAAACCCTCTTTGTATTTTTTACACCTGTCCATGTTAGATCTCTGGCTTCTATTTTTTTTTTCTCGATTTTAATATAACCACTTGAAAAGGGATTTCCCACAGGCCGTGGCTCAGTTGGTAGAGTGGTTGCCCACTGATTGGAATGTTGGTAGTTCGATCCCTGACCATGGCAGCCTACATGTCAAAGTATCCTTGGGCAAGATACTGAACCCCAAATTGCTCCCATCGGCGGTTAATATGTATATGAATGAATTCCCAATGGTGGCAGGTGGCAGCGTTGAGGGTAATCTCTGCCACCTGTGTGAATGTGTGAATGAGCGCAGCCTCTGTCGAAATCGCTTTGAGTGTTCGCAAAGCAACTAGAAAAGCGCTAGTGTAGTGGAAATCAATCAAAGATCAAGTCAAAGTTCCTTTTAGTTTTCTTTATTATCAGACATCAGAGTACACTGCCTTGGTACAGCAGAGGAGAACTTTGTCTAATCTCAAAGGCTTCTCAAAAAAGGGTCCTTCTCTAATCAAGCCTGATGTCTCTCTGCCTTTTTCTCTGTGTCAGACCATTTAATTCAAATGTTCCATCCCACACACAACGTATGGGCACGTTTTCCCCGTGAACGAGCACGCTGCTAAGTCTACTTTTTAACCTTAAAAGGAATTTATCTTGTACTGTTTATATTCAAATTCCACAGCCTCTAATGTCTGTTTTTCATTTTTGGATATGCACTTGTAAGTTGGTGCAAGTACCTGTGCGCACATGCTATATTATATTCTTTATACTGTTATATTTAAATACCCATGATATATTATCCATCATTTTTACAGTTTATTTGTTCATATTTTAACGATTGTTTTCGATATATTTTGGATACTTGTCTACATGGCCTTTTTCTTTGCATCTTGCACTTTGCAACATTTATCAAAATTGTGACAGGACAGGATAGGATTATTTTTTGTTTATATTTGGTGAAATGTACTTTAAATTGAACAGCAGAGCATATACTTATTTAAAATAATTTACAGTGAAAATAATTGAGTGGCCTACTACCATTTTTGTTATTGTGACAAATACGTCATATCAGGTTTTGGATTTTTATGTTAAAAGCCTGATGTGACGTATACATCACAGTGATATTTTTGTTACTTGTTTCATAGTAATTTTTTCAGGAAATATGGTAAAAACATGTTAAATGCAATACAGGAAATTAACGGATTAGAATTGTTAAATGGGTTTAAATTTAGCCTCGTAACAAAAAAATAAGCTTTTGGAAATAAGCTACTTTTTCACATTTTTGTTTCCAGTCACACATATTTTGGAGAAGTAACTTCTTGTCACAGTCACACAGTGAAACACTCTTGCTTGGGGACTGAATGAGTTAAGGTGAAGCATAAAGCTGAATATGGGAGATTCTAGAACATTTAAAGTGTTTGTTACACACGTGTCACCACGGGTTCTTATGGGTTAACTACACAGTTCTCTTACTTAGAAGTAGGACTTTTTTTTACGTCAACACAGGTGAGACTGAACTGTCTTCTCTCTACGTTGGTTTGTTGGCATCAAAATCAGAGTAAAAGCAAAAAGAGTTGTCTCAACTAGATCAACTAACCGTAGTGCACAAGAGGTGTCTTTTTTTATTTATATATATATATGAAAAGCAACTCACCTCAAACATAAAGCACACACTGAGGATAAAGTGGATAAGCTGGGAACCAATTATGGGCTGAAATATGTGCCACCAGAAACTGAATTTGAATTATTTATATTTGAATTGCTTAACTTGAATAATTGCATTGAAAAACTGAATCTGAATTATAATTTGAAATTTAATTAAGTAGTTGAGGCAGAGCAATCGAGCGCAGATAACAGAGGTGCTGATTGGCTGAAGAAGCGTTCTGTGTATCTGCGCTCCATTGCTCTGCCTCAACTATCCGGATGTTTGTTGCAGAAAATTGAAATTGAATTTTGAGAACTGAATTTGAATTGTGAGAACTGAATGTTCAGTTCCAAACTAATGAATTAAATTTCAAATTATAATTCAGATTTAGTTTTTCAATGCAGTGATTCAAATTGAAGAATACAAATTCAAATTATGTGATACAAATTCAGTTTTTAATGCAATTATTCAAATTCAAATATAAATAATTCAAATTCAGTTTCTGGTGGCACATTTCAGCCCATAACCAACTTACATTACGGTGGCGTCCACATGAACGAGAATGGACTCTACATGGATCTCTAGATCAAACTAGACACTGAAGAGAGCCTCAATGACTTAAACACCAGCTGCAGTTCCTGGATCTTCTCTGCCAGGCGTCCTGCTGGCCAGTGATTGTACAGTGGGCTATCAGGAGCTGTGTAGTCATTTGTGTTGAAGACTTGGCTGGATCCCGGAAAGCCAAGCATCACTTTTCAGCTGGGGGAATGTGTGCTGATCTGGCGGCCACATTTTGTTTCATGAATAATGAACAACTTGGAGGAGCAGATGGGATTGCATTTCACTGGGGTTGTACCTTATATAAATTGTTTTATATTAATTTGTGAAAAATAAAATTAGAGTTAAAAGTTTTGATAAGCAAGAGTCTTCTATTCATTTTGCTGTTCCTCTTGGTATTGGCATGTTTTTCTAGCAGAAGAGTGGCTTAAATAAAAGCTTTACTTAACACTGAACACAGGGGTCAGAGGTCAGAGCTCAGTCTTATTGGTGGCATCATCATTAGTCCTAAACTTCTCAGAAAGGCTTTCCCTTTCACAGAAACCTGATACCAGCTGGGTTCATACTGTCTCTAAAACTGTTTCAGCCTGGCAGCTGAAAAACTAAACATCTGCTCTTCATGCCGGGAATTTTTTCTAATTATTCATGAACTTTCAAGATTTCTAGATGCTGTGCAGCAGTGAATTGAAAATAACAGAATCACATGACACAGAATAAAATTACATTTTAAGAATCTCAACAGTGATAGTTTTGGAATCACAAGTGAAAACTCACAACTATCAGACATATGTTAATGAAACCTTTGGCAGACAGCACATTAGAATCAAGACCTTGTGACATACAAGTGTCAATACAAAGCTTAAAGAACTACAACACAGACAAGCATTGTGGCTGAAAAACAAGACTAAACATGTTAAGCTCTGCTTGCAATGTTAGAAACTACAGTCCATTACATCAACCTATCGATCTCCAATAAGCTCCCCAAATCTGTTTTTACATCATTAACAAGCTTTTCCCTCATTATGCTGTGATAGTAAAGGAAAGGAGGGGGTGGGGTCAGCAAAAGCATTAGGAGTCAGCTTCTGGGGACCATGAAAGTCAGGCCACTAGCTATACTAATTACCAATAATATTTCTGAATACAGTTGTGGATATTTAGCTCATTGAAAGTGGAATGAATTACTCTGGTAAAGGTCTTTACTTCAACAAAGTATCTGTGTAGACACCTTGGATTGAAATGCTTTAGTGTCACAATATCTACAGAAAACCTTCGGCTGAGCTGTAAGACATCCTGATTTCATCATTCATCATTCATAACTTCATTCTCATCATGTTCACACTCCATCAAAACTCAACAGTTATTTAAAGAAGTTCCACAGGACATTTCTTCAGAATATTTCCTTACATTGTTACTCCACTGTCTGAAAAATGATTTCAATAAAACTTTGCAAAGAAATAATTTGTTAATCACTGTGGTACATATAGAATTTTATATACGGTAATTTAATACATCCATAATAATTTATCAGATTTTGAATGCACTAAACATTTTACAGCTACATATAAAACAGCAGAAGTTCACTAGAAGTTGCTGCAGACATGTTCTACACATCCAATTAACAACAACATCAACAGAAGATGGACTCTGAACTTTACTCACTACAGCTCAAACAGTGCAAGTAAAAGCCTGGGGTCAGCGGGATGAAAACACACTGTGACATAAACCTTAAGGATCCTGACGTGAATATCCCAAATACATCTGCCTTTTGATATCATTTTAAACCAGGAGTCAATAAAGGGGGAGCAAACAGCTACCAGGAAGCCTGGGAGCTCAGATATGGCTGCAGTGTGCAGGGGAGATTGGAGGCTGTGTGTGTGTGTGTGTGTGTGTGTGTGTGTGCGTGTGTGTGCGTGTGTGTGTGTGTGTGTGTGTGCATGTGCGTGTTTGAGCGTGCACGTTGGTGTGTCTGCTATGAGATTGTGTTCTGCGGTTAGAGCTCTTCAGCCATCTGCAGCAGAGAGTTGATGGCAGCATCCTTGTTGCCCTGTTGTGCGTCCAGCACAGTGCGGACCACCTCCTTATCCAGGTTGGGGAACATGTCCTGCAGAGCCTTCAGGTCCTCCTCGCTGCACACCGACACCTGGCCCCCAACAGCTGGCACAGCTGCTGGCATAGCCATGGGCACCATGCCCTGGTTGTAGACTGCAGGCACTCCTAGCAACACAGGACCAAGGTTATTATAGTTAACGAAAACTAACGAAATAAGCAAAACTAGAATTGAAAAAACATTTTCCTTAACTGAAATAAAAGAGTTTTCAAAAAAAACGATAACTAACTGAAACTGTATTTTGTGGTTACAAAACTAACTGAAACGAACTAAAATTATAGTGAAAATGTCCTTCGTTTTAGTCTTCGTCAACTTTTTTCATATGTAAACCTTTTTGTTTATGAAATCTATTTCATCTATCTATCTAAAGGAAATAAAGGAAACATTTATTGTCCATCCATCCATCCATCCATCCATTTTCCTCCGCTTATCTGGGGCCGGGTCGCAGGGGCAAACAACATTTATTAACAACATTTAAACATTTATTGTGACCTTTTTTATTCTGGCACCCAACAAATTACCCCATTACAAAAAACTAAAACTAATAAAAACTAAACTAAAACTAAGCATTTTCCAAAAAAATACCAAACACACTAGCAAACAGACCCTAAAAACTAATTAAAACTAACTGCATTTGAAAACAAAAATTGACAACAACAATGAAAAATCCAAAACCATTATAACCTTGCAGAGGACACACACTGCTGATGAAAGTGCCACCTTTCATATACCAAATACAAGTTTTGGAAATACATTTAAAAAATACATTACCATCAAAGTATTTTGACACAGGCTTTCTATTATGAATGTGTTATTCAAAAAGCCTAAGCTGTGATAAACCTTTTATCATCAGGCTTATGTTTTCAGACAGAGCCACAGAAGACATTATACATGAGGCTAGGTGGTGAAAAAAAAACATATATTGTGTATATATCTGACCTGCAATGGGCACATATCCCACTCCTTGCTGATAAACAGAGGGCATTAGGACCACAGGCTGAGTCATCATCCCTGCTGGTAAGGACTGGGACAAAGACACAGACAGAGACAAGATTAAGAGCTTCACTGCTTACTCAGTGTGTTTTACCATCATACAATCATATCATTTTCTGCATTTGGATTGCTTTTTCTTATGGTAGACATGTATTTATTAATGTAAAGGAAAACACAAAATTCAGAACCAAAATCTTTAGATCAGCTGCAGCAGCTGAGCAGGCAAGCCTGAGTGGCTCCAACCTTAAACAAAAAGATAAGATACACTTTATTGTCCTTGGAAGGAAATTTGTCTTGGACTCCAATTCTGTCATAAAAAAAACTGATTTACAGTAATAACAGTACAGGTACAGACAATACATACATGTAGGCCACAGGCCACACATAACATATACACAGTATACAAGAAACAGTGCAATGCACACATACACACACACACCTGCCCAGACCCTCCCTCGCCCACTGTATTATACCATGGGTGATGATCAATAGTACAGTTGCACAGTTTGTTTGGTCCTGGGGGCATTTAGGATATTAATTGAGGTGGGCACAAATTAATTCCTAAAATGGTTCAGCCTGCAAATGGGGACTCTGGAGCGTCTACCTGATGGTAGAAGCTGGTATTCTGTGTGCAGAATATGTTCTGGTCAGACAAGATTTTCTCAGCTTGTCTGAGCACAGACTGCTCATAGATGGACTGCATGGGGAGCTTTTCAGACCTCCCAATCACCTTCATAGCGGCTTGAATCAGGAGGTTCAGTGTGTGTCCCAAGCTCAACTATGAATAATAGCACATCCAGTCTAGAACCTGGAGACTTAGGAGGTAACATCCACACCAGCAGAGGGCAGCAAGGCAGACAGTCAGCATAGAGACTGGCCAGTCAAGGTGGCAATCTCTGGCTGTGTCCCAAAGTCAAGGAAGGATCCTCAAACGGCTGGATTTGAAGGACACTACGCCATCGACATCCGCCGAAGGACTGTCCCAATGTCGAGGATGCTCCGGAGGACAGAGTCCTTCTTTTGCCCAAATTCAGAGGATGCATGTGTGTATCCTCCGTGCGCTCCGACTACCCATAAAGCATTGCGCACACCGGTCTACCGGGAGATTTAAAAATGGCGAGCATAGAAACAGCGACGCCGGCAGCGCAATATGCATTTAAATAAGTATTTACAGTTTACACTGAATGTTGTCACATAACTTACAAAACGTGTGTTCAAAGTCAAGCAAAAACATAAACATAAACAAATGCCAGAATATTAAGCTAAAGATAATAAACGTCATCTAGATACATTGCCAGTTAAGTTAATTAATGCCTTCTCAGTCGGTAAAGTTATTGTTTATTAATTTATATGCGTCAGATGATGATGTACAATGTGCAACTGTGCCATTCAGAAAGTTATACATTTCTTTATTGTGTTTACAGGGACCGAAAGTCCGCTATTATCCGTTATTGCTGTTATTTATAAATAACTGTTATTGTACTGTACTGTAAAATAAAAAATAAAAAATCACAGAACATATTTCCATGATGAATTATGCGCCGCTGCATTCATGGCACTAAGTAGCGGCCGAATTCAGCCAGGATCAGTTAAATATTCAGGTTTAATCCACTTTATGGTTTTTACTTGATAAATCATGGAGAGTCAACCTTAAAGCATCTTCTTCCATTTTCACAAATATGTGTCAGAGTGCTGATGCCAGAGACACATTCATGTCGTGAACTGATTTTGAAATTGCGGCGCTGAATTTATTTATTTATTTTTGATTAAACTGATAAGAACAGATACTACACTTGATCTTAGCCAAAGGGCCGAGAGCGGCGCTGAAGTTAAGCAGGACGTCCAATTACGCAATGACGCACAGCTGCACACTCCGAAGGCTGTCCCATTTATGCGTTACACCAGTGAAAGGAAGGACTCTTGCCTCACCTCCGGAGGACCCGACTCCGAAGGAAGGATCCTACCAAGGAAGGATCCTTGACATTGGGACACAGCTTCTGTGTCTGAGCATGGAGGCCAACCAGGAAGTGCCTTAAGCCTGCAATTCACGAAAATTCCAGCAGGGGGCGCTAAGCTTGGCTGCAAAAAAAATCTGCCCATTCATTTCAGTGCAAAATTTGAAAACTTCTCACTTGATTTATTACCTCAGAAATTTTTTTCAGGATAACACTATGGTCTCAATCACTAGTAAAAAATGATCTTCAAGACAATTTGATATCAATAGTTCTAATAATGGCCCCTAATAATGGAAAATAGAAGATAAAGAATCATATGATTTGGGGCGGGGCTACCTTTGATTGACAGGTCACTAACAAGACGAGCTGTCATCAGGAGAGAAGCAGAACAATGCGTATCCACGGCAACATGTCAATAAAGTTATATAAAATGTTATATAGATATAACATTTACACATAAGGACGTTTAGCGGTTTGGTCTCATAACTTTGAGCCTTTCACTGTATTTTCACTTAATGACAGTTTATTTGAACGTTTTGTTCAGTAAAAATGTCTTGTTCAGCGTTTGGTTGGACTAACAGACACTCCAAGGAGTCGCTGCTCAGTTTTCTGAGGTCAGTAACAAACATTTTGTTTTTGTTTTTTGCTAGCCAAAACTAACATCCCAGTTAATGCTCCAGTTAATGCTAACATGAATTAGCAGCAGCTTCTCTCCGTCAGGTTGAGGTGTAGAGAGGCTGTAGTCAGTGATCAGATCCCTCTCCTCCTCCACAGTCCAGATATGGTCTGCTCCCCGTATCAGAAACAAGATGGCGACGAGTATAACGCTGAACTCGATGCTTCCAACGTGCCACAAACCAATGGGTGACGTCACGGTCACTACGGCCATTATTTATATACAGTCTATGTATAAGGCCCCTACACGAGGGCTGCATCTCATGTTGCTCATGAGATCTCCTCACTCCTCCATCTTTACGACTGTGTCAAATCCTTTATTTGTACTTTAAGTTGCAAGGAGCAAGAATGGAGGAGGGATCTCTGAGGAGCCATAGGCATGGATACAGGACAAGTCTTTTAACTGGCCGACTATTGTATGATGATCAAAAACAAGTTATTTGAGGAAAACCTGGAATACTGAATGAAGAAATTAATTTATTGCAAAGATATAGAATATAAAAACTTAGCTGGGTCACATTAGACCCATGTTGTGCATCAATGGATTAAAGGAATCTTAAAATGTTTATCCATACTGAAATCATGATGATTTAACCAAGAACAGTCAGTAGAGGATGAGCATCAGTTTAAAAGGATGTATAGAAGTTTACTTACGGCAAAAGACATGACTAGGTTGATCATGCCCTCCTTGTCATCGCCCTGCCTGCCACTGAGGCTGAACCACTCGTCCACCACACTGCCCTCCCTCAGGCCTTCAGGGATGGTGACGTGTGTCCATGCTATCCTGTCATCCATGGAGAACGCTCTCTGGATGTGGAAACAGGGAACAAACACAATCATCACATGACTTTATACAAACACGCTAAAAGGTAAAACAAAACTGTTCTATTGTTGGCAGCAGTTAGTTCTTCACGTTCAACATGTCTAGTTAGTTCAGAACATGTTTCTTAAATTTGAGGAGAAATACCCTAACTGCCATTGGAAGTCACTGTATCTGCATTTTATCTAAACCTGCTACACATATTGTATGCACTGCAACAGTGGGTGCATACCAATTCAAGAAGTGGAAAGAGTACTAGAATAATGTTCTCAAGTAGAAGTAAAAACTAAAGTAAAGAAATTCAAAATAGCCCATGCACAGCAGTGCTTCTCTTCTGGGAGCTCAACTGGTGCAGGTTTCAGCGCACGCCGGAATACGAAGTTTTCTAAGTTTCTAAGTTTTTTTATTTTGCACAATAATAAGACAAAAGACAAGGATAAAGAGATAACAACAAAAGGAAGGTGCAAAGTAGCGCCAAGAAACCCAAAAGGGCTTCTACAGGCCTCTACCTATATTTAAATCCACGAGTTAAATTAAAAACAAGTAATTATGAAATAGAAAAATGAAATAAAAAAAAATAATGACACATAAAAATGAAGCAAAATTATAATAATATTAAAAGTAAAATAAAACAAAAGTGTAGAAATGTGTGTGTGTGTGTGTGTGTGTGTGTGTGTACTACTTAGTGACCTGAGCAATCAGAGCCGCCACTAAACTGCTCTTGTATGTATTCAGAGAGGAAAACTGTATTTAACTACTAAATTGATCATTCCAGAGTATTGATCCTCTGTATTTTAAGGAGAATTGACCAAGGCTAGTACGATAGTGAGGAGGTGAAATCTTGTTAATTGTCTAGTATTGTACTTGTGTAATTGTGAGTTGACATGGAAATATTCACTGAAAGCTTTAGGAATGGAATTTGGAATATACATATACTTAAAGATAAAAATGCATATTTGGTATATATTGATCTGAAAAATTGTCATTATCTTGAGTTTCCGGAAAAGGGCATTTGTTTACTCTGCACCTTATGCTGGAATATGCTCCAGAAAGACTGGAAATTAACTGACTTCATTTCTTTGAGCACTTTTAAATACAAACTGAATTATTGAGGCCAATTCTATAATATGTACTTGTTTCTCATAACGCGTTTAAGGTCTGTGTCTTATGTAAATATGTAACTGTATTTTGAGTTTGCTGCCTCTTGGCCAGGGCTCCATGGAAAAAGAGCTTCTTAATCTCAATGGGATAATTCCTGCTTAAATAAAGGTTAAATAAATAAAAAATTCTTATGCTGGCTTTAACCTTCAGCAGCTCGTCTTCACCATGTCTACATGTCTAAATGCATTGAGTTGCTGCCATGTGATTGGCTTATTAGTAGGGCCGGGAGTTTAGTGCGTTAATTAAGATTAGCGGTAATTAACTACACAAAAATGAACGCGTTAAAAAAATTGACGCATTTTAATCACACTTATTTTTGCACCGCTGAACGTTTCTCACTGGATGAGTTTCAGGCGGACCGATTATACTGGAGCACCAACTAGCGTTCATGAGTTCAGACAACAACAAACCACAGTGAACATGAAGGAAGAAGCTGATGAGACGCTTTGGTTGGCCCCGTGGATGATGGGACATTTTGTTAGTGCAACTGGCACTTTATGTTGAACTCTTTATTGTTTTGGCCAAGGTTTTTGAGAGAGTTGGACTGAAATTAATTTGATTTTTTTTAAACCAGCCTTTGGTAAATCAACAAAGTCTGTTATGGCCTCTGAAGCAACAGAGAGATGTTTTCTAATAGTCAGGCTTTCCATTGTTCTGAATGTAATTGAAAGTATTGTGTTTAACTTAAAAAAACAAAGTATTACAGTTTACAGAAGGTCTACCTACCTATAGGCTACCTGAATTACTGAAATGTACTATATTTCTAAATATGCTATTGCTACACTTAATGGCAAAAATTGCACTGGTCTGTTGGACTTGAACAAAAATAAACAATATTTTTTTGTTGCTTAAGCTTATGTATTCAGTCATTATTCAATGGTATACTAAAAATCCATGTGAAAAAAATTACTTCTCACTGTTCTCAGGTCAAATATTTATGTGCGATTAAAATGCAATTAATTTCGATTAATTAATTACAAAGCCTCTAATTAATTAGATGTTTTTTTTTAATCGAGTCTGGGCCCTACTTATTAGATATTTGGTTAATGAGCAGTTAAACAGGTGTACCTAATAAAGGGGCTGGTGAGTGTACATACACTAGGGGTCAAATGATCCACAAGCGTGTGGCCTCCTCCTCACCTCATCAAAGATCTCCAGGTAGAAGGAGTCCACCCCAGGAGGCACCGTGCACTGGATCACCTTGTTCCACCGTGGGTTCTTGGCCCCGTTGTGAGCAGTGGGTGTCTCGTAGACTGCATAGCCCAAACGGATCCTGCAGTACGGGTCCATCCGGGTCATACCGTAGTTTTTAGCAAGCTTGGCCTATACAATAAAACAAACAAGGTGGCTTCAGTTAGTTGATCTGCTTAGTTTGGCTATTCTGACCTATGTATTCAAATGTATTCAGTGAATGGTGGTGAACCGTTGAATGATTTCAAATGTGCAATGGAGGAGCCCGTGGGGACTTAACTGTAGTTTCTGTAAAAATGACCGGAGACTCCTTTTCTTCAAACTTTTACTGAACAAACGTGCAGTATTACAGAGGAAAAAATGAACGGCATGACACTACTGAAAACATCGGGTTTTTTTTTACTTCTTCTCCAAAAACAACACTTCTTCTTAACCTTTTACTCTGGAGTAGAACGCTACTGCCACCTTGTGGGCTGTATGAGTCACTGTACACAGTATTTTAACTTGCGTAAACAGAAATGAAATGAATGACTCCTTGTAAATATTCTATCCCTTTTTAACTAAATGTATTACACATGAATTACTCATTAATGAACTATTAAATGAATAACTATATCAATGAAATAAAGATACAACAGAGCCTACACATTACTAGGGCTGTGACGGTACACAATTCATTGGGCTGCAGTGAAAAAGGAACACACCCACATCTCCTCTGACGCACCATGGCAGAATTACCACTGCAGCAGTGCAACACTACAAATAATAGCAGTGACAACTGTAAGTAGGGCTGGGCGATATATCCATATAAAAGATATATCGATATATTTTTAAATGTGATATGGAATTAGACCTTATCGCGTATATCAATATAGTTTAAATTGTGCACTGTGATCCTTGCTCCAGGCAAGCTGCAGCTTTTATTTAATATATTTTTTAATTTAAATGTGCACTTTATGGAGCTTTGTTCCTGTTGTTATATAGTATTTATGTTCACTTAAATAAATGGTTACAATAAATCTTGTGACATGTCATATTTGGCTTTGACTTTGACTGAACATTTGCTCTCACTTTGCAATAAAAAGTATTGGGAAATATATCGTATATCGATATTCAGCCTAAATATATCGGGATATGACTTTTGGTCCATATCGCCCAGCCCTATCTGTAAGTACAACGGAAACTTTCTCCTGAAGCTCTTGAAGAGAGGAAGCTACACAGTCAAAGACTAGAACTTAACTATGGTCACTGTGTTTATGTTGCCTTTACATTTCAGATTGTATATCAAAAGCATTCCTGTTTGTAAGACAAACAATAAAAGGCTGTGGTGGCGGTAACAAGCTTGACCCCGGGGTATGTGTCTTATGACCACAGTGTTGCAGTAATGCAGTTACTGTCATAGCCCTACACATTACTAAGTTATCATTGCAACCATTGTAAATTATGGAGCCTGGAAATGCTGAAAAAAAAATCTTCGTCCATAACATCCCCTGCGCTCACATTTTGGGAGGTCAATTTGGCTGTTGATATGTACTTTGAAATAACAGTGAGGAGAAGAGAGATTATTAAAATAATAAAAAGCAGTTGTATACAGTGTAATGTGTTTACCTGGACCACAGTAATGCTGAGTCGCCCCACAGTGCCTATTGAGCCTCCAAACTGCAGCTGCCTGGCTGCATGGGCGTCCATCTGGACCTGCTGCTGCTGCTGGGTGGGGGTGATCCGCAGGAAGTCCTGGGGAAGCTCCCCAATGTACACCTGAATACACATATACATACGTATATACACACATACAGGGAATCAGACTGACAATGCAAAGACAGAAAACACACCTGAGATAGATGAACAGTACAACTTGATGTACCTTGATCACTGCACTTGATAATAATTATTATTAATAATAATAATTAAAAAAAAAAAATAATAATAATAGGGGTGTAAAATGAAAACGCCTTACTGTATTACACCATATGTGATAAAAGCTTTATCTTAAAGTAAGCATTTGCTATTATTTTAGAAAGCTTTTATATAAAGAATTTTATCAACAAATGTGTTTACATTTTTTATTTTGTAGATTTCTAAATTAGTGTAATGAAAATAAGGAATTGAAAACACAGAATTGGAAAGACTAGTTAGAGTTAAGTTAGAGGGCTAAATATGGCTAATAAGTTAATAAGTTGCATATTAAAACTTAATACATATGCATGTTCTGTGAGTTGAACTGAACTTCATGATATAGGCCGTGCCCATTTCCGTCTGGAATTTATTTTGCAAAATCTGCTTTTCTAACTCCTCCAAGGCTCAGAGTCCGATCTGCATTACATCTTCACACAGTCTGTGGAAGCCCATGATCAAAACTTATCAACATTTTGATAATCCAAATAATGCGCAACGCTCCACTGAGGCTCTGTGCAAAATGTTCTGCCACTTAGCCACGAGGTGGCACTGTGCCAACATTGCAATAGGTATTAAGTAGGGATAGGCGATATATCATAAAACGATATATCGATATATTCTAAAATGTGATATGGAACTAGACCATATCGCATATATTGATATAGTTCAAATTGGCACTGTGATCCTTTCTCCAGGCAAGCTGCGGCTTTTATTTAAGATATTTTTTTATTTAAATGTGCACTTTATGGAGCTTTGATTTTAAAAAAGGTTCTCCTGTTGTTATACAGTATTTATGTTCACTTAAATAAATATTTCAATAAAACTACTTGTGACATGTCATATTTTACTTTGACTGAAAATTTGCTCTCACTTTGCGATAAAAATATCGGGATATATATCGTATATCAATATTCAATCATCGGGATATGACTTTTGTTCCATATCACCCAGCCCTAGTATAAAGAAAAAACTTACCCATACAAAAGAAATGTCATATCTCCACAAAATTCTGTCGGATTAACATTAATTTAATGGAGAGGGAAGGAAAGGAAATGATATGAAAGGAAGCAAGAAGACATCTGTAAACATCATCAATGCTGACAGGAACATTGAGGTTTTAGAGCAACATGTGCTCTCATCCAGGGAAGGCCTGGCATATTTCAGCAAGACCACATACATCTATCACAGCAGCATGGCTTCACAGTAGAAGAGTCTGATGCTGAACTGGCCTGCCTGCACTCCAGACCTTTCACCAACAGAAAACAGTTGGTGTGTCATAAAACTGAAAATCCGGCAATGAAGACCCAGGACTGTTGAGCAGCTAGAGTGGGACAACAGTCCTCCCAAAACTCTCGCAGACAGTCTGTGCTGCTGCCATCAAATTCAAAATGAGCTAATATTTTCCATGAAATGGTAAAACGTCTCAGTTCTATTGGGAATTTAATATGGGTTTGTGAGATTTGCGAATCATTGCATCTGTTTTTATTTACATTTAGCAAAGCGCTCCAACTTTTTTGGAATTGGGGTTGTAATAATCAACAAGTCATCAATTGATGCGGTCATAGTCTTGGTGCCCCCTCTGTTTCAGTCAACACAATCATTTGATACTGAAATAAAGTCACTCAATATTAGTTTTTAACATCCACAGCATGAGAGAAATAGCCTACAGTAGTACAGGCTTATGTTCAATAAAAGTGGATTTCCTAAACCTTAAGACACCTCATATGGAAGCTAGTAGTATGCCATGCAACACACAGTGGTGCTGTTGTATTTGGCAATTAGATCTAAATTCATGCTGTTATTTTCAACAGCTGCTCATCAAAATGTTCCAATCGCTGGCAATGGAGAGTCAGTTTATTTTCAAATACTCTCCGAAACAACCTTTCACCTCTGGCTCTGATACACACTTATTCCATACATGTTTTTAAATAGCTTGTTCTAAAACTGTTCTTCCAGCCTACCCAATGGACAAAAAAAGTGGTTCGAGATATCTAATAATGAAGAAGGCTTGATTTTATTTTCCTCAAGGTAGGGCTTGTAGCACCCTATAATGTAATAATTTCATGATAATGTAATAACGCCTGAAAATGTAATAAAATTTGCACTTAACTTGATCAAAAATGTAATAAAACCCAATAATGTAATAAAATATCCTGACTGATAGAATACCAGCTCAGATAAGCTTCTGAGGAGCACTGGAGACCAGGTCACTCTTCACTAAACTACCTCTTCACAGATTTCAAACTGATCACTATGAAAACAACCACAAAACAACAAAACAACTTCCTGAAAATGTAATAAATTCCCAATAATGTAATAAGGTATTACATTATCGGTAAACATTATATTACAATATCAGTCAGGATATTTTATTACATTATTGGTGAAGTTATTACATTACAATCACAGCTGTTACTTCAGGTTGACATAGGGCTGGGCGATATATCGACATAAAAGATATATTGATGTATTTTTAAATGTGATATGGAATTAGACCATATCGCAAAAATCGATTTAGTTCAACTTTTTCTTTTCTTATATATAAATGCTGCCCTTACTAGGGTTTGTCATATTTAGTTCTTTTGTAATGTTCATTATTCTTTTGTCATATAAATATATTTATTTCAGAAAAAGATTGGCCTATTTAATTTCACAGGCTATTTTTATAGCTTTGTTTTTTTTGTGTTTTTTTTTTTTTAAAAGGTACTCCTGTTGTTATACAGTATTTTTGTTCACTTAACCTCCTGAGACCCAAGCTTTGTATTGTTAGTTTCTCCTAGATATTTTGGATTTATAGGACCTGATAAGTACAAAAACTAAGCGTTGTCTTTGAACAGGAAGAAAAAAAAAAGGGTTAATGTTACTGTATAACCCAATTAATTCAATAACCATGTGTCTTTTTGTTTGTATCTCCATATATCAAAATTGTGACTTTAATTTGTTCAGGAAATCTGGTCAGAACAAGTTAAATGCAATACAGGACATTAAAGGATTACAATTGTTAAATGGGTTTAAACTTAACCTCGTAACAAAAAAATAAGCTTTTTCACATTTCTGTTTCCAGTCACAGCCACATTTTGGAGAAGTCACTTCTTGTCACAGTCACATGACCACCACACCAGGGTGTTGAGTATATGTCACTTAGGGATTTAATGAGTTAATGTGAAGCATAAAGCTGAATATGGGAGATTCTAGAAGATTTAAAGTGTTTGTTACACAGGTGTCACCATGGGTTCTTATGGGTTAATACTATTCACACCAAGTACTTCATGCCTCAAAACTACAACTATTGCTGTCACAATGTGAATATTTGTTGCACGTTTTGTAAACTGTCTAAAATATCATCACGTCATTGTCTCCATTCCCGTCAGAGTAACGGTGATTTCTACTGGAGCAGTTTTCTGCTTATCGTTCCCTACAGAATAACAACCTACTGAGTCCTAACATGATCAGACTATAATGGTGTCAGTTTGATAACTTTTAGAACAGGATCATATGCTGTTGTTGCATCAGACCGGAGGTTTACTCTCATCTGGTACTGTAATGGCTTTTAGACGGTAAACCCACACCGTTATGCTGCTAACTGAGTCTAACGTCGTTCTAGATTCTGACAGTAAGACCTAAAATGAAATGTCCACATATGAGGATGCAGGGTCACAGGAAGTTAAATAAACGGTTTCAATAAAACTACTTGGCTTTGACTGAACATTTGCTCTCACTTTGCAATAAAAAATATTGGGATATATATCGTATATCGATATGCAGCCTAAGTATATCGGGATAGGACTTTTGGTCCATATCGGCCAGCCCTAGTTGACGTCACTTTATTTGACCAGCAGCTGGAAGTAACACTTAGCGGAAGTCCCTCCAGTTGTGTGGACGTGAGGGGAGTAGCCCTCTGAAGTTTAATACTATTCACACAAAGTACTTCATGCCTCAAAACTACAACTATTGCTGTCACAATGTGAAGATTTGTTGCGCGTTTTGTGAACTATATAAAATATCATCACGTCATTGTTTCCCATTCCCGTCACAGTAACGGTACTTTGACTCCTTATTCCTGCTTAATGTTCCCTACAGAACAACAGCCTATTGAGTCCTAACATGATCAGACTATAATGGTGTCAGCTTGATAACTTTTAGAACAGGATCATATGCTGTTGTTGCATCAGACCGGAGATTTACTCTAATCCGGTAGTGTAACGGCTTTTAGACGTTAACCCCAGACTGCTATACAAACTAACTGAATCTAACGCTGTTCCAGGTTCTGACAGTATTACTGTAGGCGGCAGTGTATGTCGCTGATTCATAAATAATAATAGTTAATATGAGAGGCTAGCTGTGAGTGAGCCTAGCAGCAGCTGTTTACCTGTCCCCGCTGAGTAACGATGGTGGTCGCCATGGCGTCTCTTCACTGTGTGGCCGGATAGAGTCTGGAGTCTTCTCTAATCATGGACCTTCTGACACAATGAACTGACAACTTTTACAACCTGTGCTGGGATTAATTCAGACTGGACCAAGGAACCTAGAAATGTTTAGGTTCCTCGGATTTGACCCGGAAGCGCAGTGTTTTTTGTTTTTCCTTCTTCTTCTTCCTCTGTAGTTTATTGGCGGTTAGCAAAACAACTTGTAGATGCACTACCGCCACCAGCTGACTGGAGTATGGAACAACAGACACATGCAGAAAAAAAACAAGATGGGTTTTGCTAGATCAGTTTCTCTTAGAAACATAATCACGTTGTAGCCTTACTTAATGGAAAAATATGTTTTTGGTTATTTTAGTTATTTAAGTTACTATTATATACAATAATAATAATAACTAGAAAATTTCCTCTGGGGAAATTTTGAAAGGGCCACGGGGGCTACTGCCGGTGTGTGTACACTATGATGAGACTCTTCAGAGATTTCAAACTATGCCCTTTAACCTCAAAATGTGTGTGTGTGTGTGTGTGGGTGTGTGTGTGTGTAGCGAAAATCGCATAAAGTTACCTATGTGTGTGTGTGTGTGTGTAATTAAAATCACATAAAGTTACCTGTGTGTGTGTGTGCGCGCGCATGTGTGTTTGAAGCATGTGTATGCATGTGTGAGGAGTGTGAGCGCTTACGCGCATGTGTGTGTGTGTGTATCTGTAACTGTAATCACATCAAAGATCAAAGGCAATCAGATCAAAGCAATCAACAGAATTAACGACACCTGCCAATGACAGCAGCCAGAGGTGAACAGAGGTCTAGAGGTGGACTGGAATTTCTGGCCTCGAACAGAAAGCATTTTTGGCAAAACCATAATACCTATCATTGATCCGACTTCACTTTGAGCGTCCTGAGTTCTTCCTGAACATCTACATATCTTTTTTTTTAAGAAAAATGAAAAAATAGCTTTGATAGAGCGATCTAAAAAAATGCTAAAATCTCACTTTTTCCGAAATCTTCTTGCGTTTTAATATGGGAGCCAATGAGGCTGTTGGTGGTGTTGGTGGATCATCTCTGCGTCTTACGCCCAAACTATAACTCTGACAGCTTTACCAGAGGATTGTGAGTGAGAAGACAAATTTTCCTACGTTTCAATGTATAAATTATTTCTGTAGAGTGGAATTTGCGGCCTGGAGCGCAGTTTTAAAATGTATTTTTTGACAGTTTTACCTCTCCCTCTACACTCCGAGCGATGACATCACACACTCTGACACGAACATTCCATGCAATACACACCCATTATAATCTCTGAATTTCTCCAAAAATGATCATGGTCATTGAACAGGGATTGATAAAAAACTATATGACCTATCGAAACGTGGATTAATACACCGATACACAAGACTTGTGTCTACTGTTTAAAGTTTAAATGGAGTCTCTAGGTGAAATTATGCCGGAGAAGTAGACGTTAAAAAATCTCCAATGATTGTTCTTTTTCGCTCATTTTTTGACGGCCGTCTTACGTCGCGAAAAATTCGTATTCTGTAGAGAAAAGTAATAGCACACCGATCCCGATCAAACCGCACGTTTTGATATATAATTTGTCCTGCAACTCTTTAAGTTGTAGGACTAGTAGCGGGACGAAATTGCGTCCGGAAGAGGAATAAGAAGAAATCCACAGTAGTAAAATAACATATAAAATAACAGTAGTGCTCGGTGCGATTGCCCCGAGGCCCTAATAATGTCACTTCCACTATAATTTATGTATTCATTTCATGTGTTATATTTAAGTGTATATTACTTGTCCCCTTGCCCAAAGTTTATTAGTTCCTACCTGCCCTTGTTTTGGGGGACAATTGTATGTGAGGGGGATTCCTCGCAAGAGTGATTTTTCTTTTTTTTAGTGTAGTGCAGATCTTAGGTTCATAGCTTTTTGAGTCAGCTGGTTTGTGTTTCCTCCTTTTGGAGCGATTTTGTGTTCTTTATTATTTTTTCCCCCTTTAGTCCTGATCCAGTTTTTTCATAGTGATTTATAGAATCTTCTATTTTTCCTATCAGGTTTTGTTCCTCCCTTTTGGAGTGCCCTTTGTTTGCAGGAGTTTTTTATTTAATTGTTTTTCCCCTTGATAGTTGTTTTGTTTTCCCTCTTATCTTAGATTAGGATTGTCTATTTATTTGTTAGTGTAGATAGATTAAGTGTTTTTCCTCCTTTTGATTGACTTTTCTTTGTTAGGTTCTATTCAGAGTCAAGAGCTTCATCGCCCTTTTCTTTCACTCTAAGATGATTTTCTGTTGCATCTCTTGAATAAAGAATAAATAAATAAAGAAGAGTCCTGACTTGAGCCCAGCCTGACACTTACAGGATAGTGATCACTACCAACTGTAAAATGCCTTACCACATTCCATGTATTTATACCTGCTATGGCACTAGATACAAAGGTCAGGTCAAGTACTGTTTCGGCATTTTGCCTTCTATTATATCATGTTCCTTACCCAGTATTAATACAGACTTAATTGTGATAATCTATAAATCATCTATACACATGTACATTCCACAACTGTGCATCTGTGCTATAATTTCCCCATAGTGAAACATTTGAATTTCTCTAGCTTCTAGCTTCCTTAACATCCTGTGGTATATCTTGTTTTGATTTCCCACATGGCTTATGGCTTCATGATCTGTGCTCACATGCATATTTTGGTGACTCATTCAAATCTGTATGAATGTTGAAACTCCTCCCTCTCTACCACATTCACTCTCTCTTCTAACTGCAGAATTCCCCTTTTTAATAATAAAGTATGTAAAGTATGTATACCTATCAATTGTTTTTGCATACAAATAAAAGCCATATCTGTACATAAGCACGATTCATGCATGAGGCCCATGTGGGAAACAGCAGTAGTTCTACAGATAAGTAATAAGGTGCATTCCACCTGCAACATCAGTACCTTGGGTATGCCTTGGGCCTTCAAAATAATTGCAGACAAGTATCAGATGTTAAAAACATAAAAACTGTTATGTTGCATTTACTCTGCCTTCAGGACAACATACTATAATGCATATGCATAGTGTATGATTCTAACTGTACATAATCAGTTCACTATAGTCATTTGGAACACTGTAAAATATTCTTTAATTGTTATTTCACAAATATTCACAAAAGTATTGGTGGTTCTCCAGTATAACTATGTTAATATTCAAAAACATAGTTACACATAATATGATTGTGTGAAGCTACAGCACGTCTGTAATAGTATTTTTCTATATGTGTGCACATCTATGTGTGTGCTGAGTTGTTTTTTCTTCACTTAACATTTATAATAATGGTTATTAATTATTCAGACAAACCAGAAAAAGCCTGGCTGGTTTGGTAAGTCCCCAGATCTCTGTTGTTCTCCTACTTCCAGGCGGCAGGTAAAGTCAACAACCAGCCTGACAGCTTCTACTGATACTGATGTAGTGTTACCACTGTGTGGTTATGCAATTGTAACAGCTGAATGCATGTTTTTTAAATTAAATGTTTTTTAAAAATGCCCCTCATCACTGAAACAGACAGATGATGGATTTGCTAGTTTTTTTTACTAACAATGCAATAAAAAAACATGTTAAAATGTTTCTCTAATCGTTTGCTGATGTATTCTCTTTGTTCTGCATCTTGTCTTGTCCATCCATCCATGTCCGCTTATCTGGGGCCGGGTCGCGGGGGCAGCAGGATAAGCAGGGCATTCCAGACTTCCCTCTCCCCAGCCACAACGTCCAGCTCCTCCTGGACCCCGAGGCGTTCCCAGACCAGACGAGAGAGATATAATCCCTCCACCATGTTCTGGGTCTTCCCCGGGGCCTCCTACCAGTTAGACGTGCCCAGAACACCTCTAACGGGAGGCGCCCGGGAGGATCCTTACCAGATGCCCAAACCACCTCAGCTGTCTCCTTCCGACATGAAGGAGCACCGGCTCTACTCGGAGCTCCCTCTGGATGTCTGAGCTCCTCACCCTATCTCTAAGGCTGAGCCCAGCCACCCTACGGAAGAAGCTCATTTCAGCCGCTTGTATCCGCGATCTCGGTCTTTCGGTCACAACCCAAAGCTGTGTGACTGCGTCCGTACCAAGATGTTAGCAGAAGCAGTTAAGAGTTTGACAGTTTGCATCAGATCAAAAATGTTTAGCAATTAACTAACTAGAAACCTGCATCTGTCTCAGATTACTGCATATTAAAATAAATAGCTGTATCTCTTAAAGGGTAATAGTAACTTGACTCTGACAATCTGACAATTGGCAACTACTAAGTAGCAAGGTTATTATAGTTAATGAAAACTAACGAAATAACCAAAACTAGAATTGAAAAAAACATTTTCGTTAACTGAAATAAAAATAAAAACCGGAGTTTAAAAAAAACAAAAAAACAATAACTAACTGAAACTGTATTGTATGGTTACACAACTAACTAACACTACATACATACTCTTCTTTAGACACTTTATTTTTATTGTATTTCATTGTATTTTTATATTTTATTGCTTGAAGTATGCCTAGGTTGTTCTTTTTATTTAATTGTGCTGTTATTGTCTCTGTGTGTAATGCTGCTGCTACGCTGTAATTTCCCAGCTTGGGATAAATAAAGTATATCTATCTATCTATCTATAACTAACTAAAATTACAGTGAAAATGTCCTTCGTTTTCGTCTTTGTCAACTTTTTTCATATGTAAACCTTTTTGGTTGATATGAATCTGGTTTTATGACTTAATAAACTTATTGGGGCTGAGATGGATAAGACAAAGGAAATAAAGGAAACATTTACCTTTTTGAATCTGGCACCCAACAAAAAACAAATTACAAAAAAACTAAAACTAACACTAAAACTAATAAAAAAAACTAAACTAAAACTAAGCATTTTCCAAAAAATAAAAACTCATTAAAACGAACTGAATTTGAAAACAAAAAATCACAAAAAAATGAAAACTAAAACTAATGAAAAATCCAAAACTATTATAACCTTGCTAAGTAGTTCCGGTTAAAATGTCTGTTCACTGTACTGATGATCCTAATGCACCGGCTGACAGTAACTATAGCAACAGGGACTATTGTAAGTCTTTTCAGTGTTGTCTTCAGAGTGTTGTCCTTCTCTGCCTCGTCCTCTGAACACAGCAGGATGGAGCCGTGAACACACACAAGGTCCCTCTGAACTTACTGGTACACACTTTTGATTGTGAAAACTTAAAATTTTGATTGTAAAAATGTATTTTTTGGCAAGTGGCCATGTGGGTTATTGTCATATTCAGTATGTGATCATGACTCAGCACAAATCACAAAGTTTGTCCACCTTCTCAGACTAACTTACTCCAGTAAGTAAGTTTGGGTCTTCAGAAATCTAAATTATATTCAAGAATGAGTAACTGCCCTACAAAGTCTAACTGCAGTAACTACACAAAAGGTAAAACTGAGGAAAACTGCTTTCAAGTTTTTTAACGTTTTTTAACTGGCCAGCCAAATGGGTTATAGGTAGATAAGTGATATGACACTTATTTCTACATGTATTGATGATGTCATTTTTATGCTCAAAAATCATTTTACAATCATTTTACATACAATTTAATTTTTGACCTTCGACCCCAAAAACGTAGTTACTGCATCACTGTAAAAGGTTTTAATAGTAATGCAGAAACAGAGTACAGTAACTATAATGTTGCTGTCTTCTTTCAGCTTTTATATTTTATTTTCAGTGAATAAACATTTTCAAATTGATTTTATTATAAGTGTGTTTAAAAGTGTTTAACAACTCTATTCAAAGATGTGCAAATTTTAGACTTAATATTATAAAGAAATGTTATATTTTAGTCTTAATATAACTTTATCTCACTTTTTTACTTCATCACTGTCTAGATAATAATTTCCCTTTCAAATAAACTTATAATCTATATTATTTTTATGTTTTAATTAGTATATATATCCAAAACAGACCATGGTAATTTTTCGATTTTGTGGTTTTTATATAATTATTTCTTTGAAATAAAGCAAAATTGAAATCTACAAATGTGTCACAAGATAAAACAGACATCAAGGAGTTAATTTTTAGTTAGAACTCAATTTTGACCAACAATGTAGTTACTGCAGTTAGACTTTGTAGGTCAGAGTAGACCACTTGTGTTTGACGCTGGTCTGTGAGCACTATATTGTTCCACATAAAACTAATTTGATGTGTAAACCAGTTGGACTAACTTTGAGCTTGAGTCAGTTGTTCAGTAAAACCTTCTGCACATGATGCCACCTGCCACGCCTGCAACATCTGCTTCTACAACTAACCTGAGCAGCAAAGCACTTTCAATAAATGGGGAAAATTCTGATTGTGCAAAATTTGGCACAAGTTTATTTATAATCAAAATTAACACAAACTAGATCACATTTTGCCAAGAATTTCAGTGCAGATATATAAAAACATTCATACTAAATACACTGTGACAAAAGTCTGTCCTCTGTGAATTGTGTCCGATTCTCCACACACAAAAAGAGCAGAACAGCATCATGTGCTTGAGGTGGCCAGTTGATAGGCTTAAAGTAAAAACTGGTTTTTACACTTACAATAAATGTTACCACCTCATGACATCACTATTGCACTGCAAAAAAGTTGTGTCTAAAAACAAGATAAAAACACTAAATCTGGGGGGAAATGATCTTGCTGCATGGACAGATAATTTACCTTGACAAGATTTCTTAACCCTTAACCCAAATTTCAACCCTAGAGAATTTTGGAGGATATTACTACAGCCAGAATGTGTAAAAAAAAAAAACACACGGACCCGGGGGAAGGGGGGTAATATTTTGAGATTTTTTTTTTACAAGATTAAAGTGGCAAATCTATGAGAAAAAAATGTTCAGATTTATGAGATTTAAAGTGGTGAATCTGCGAGAAAAATAATGCTTTCCCCCCACTTTTTTCTCGTAAATCTGTGACTTTTTTCTTGTAGATTTGCCACTTTAATCTAGAAATGTTTGCAACTTTTTTTCTCGAAATATTACCTCCCCCCCGCTGAAGTTACCAAATATGGTTCTTTGCCTGATAAAGGGTTAAATTAAGATTGTTAAATCTAGAAATAAGCATGTTGAACACTTAAAATAAGACATTTACTCTTAAAACAAGATAAACTATCTAACACTTCTAAATCTGAAGTTTTTTTTATCTTGGTGAAAAAAAAATTGTCAGGTCACTGCTCGGGCCAGTTCATCGCTGCTGGCAGCTTTAATTTATCATGTTTTAAGAGTTAATTTCTTATTTTAAGCATTCCAACATGCTTATTTCTAGATTTAATAATATTAATATAAGAAATCTTGTCAAGTGAAATTATCTGTCCATGCAGCAAGATCATTTCCCTCAGATTCAGTGTTTTTATCTTGTTTTTAGACACACCTTTTTTGCAGTGTGGACATTATGAGGGAAGTCCAGAGGATGGACCTTTTGCTAGCCTAGCATTAAATTACTAATATCTAACAACACGTAATCACTAACTCGGTTGTGTTTCTAATAGAGTACACACACTAGCACTCACACACAAAACCACCTAGAGACAGATTAGCTGCGATCACACAAAAAGAAACAGAACAAAAGAGGATGCAGGCACTTGGAGGACTGCTCCTCAACACAGGAGAAACAAAAACTAATGTTAGACATGTCTGATTTTGCAAAAAAATCTAGTGGTTATGTCATTCAGTTCTAAAAAAATAGATTTGTTTTGCTTGTAATTATTTTTAATGTATCTTTCAAACATGTTCAGGGGTAGTCCATCTAGTGTCCCTGTTGGAAGCACAGAGGACATATGGGAAACAACAAAACAAAATCTCCTGGTAATCAAAGCCAAACTCAAGGTCAATGGTGAAAGTGGAAGCATCAGAGAAGTGCAGAAGACAACGACTGGACGATGAACTGTGACGCCACATCAACATGCTAGGGCAAACAGGAAGAGATCTAGAAAAAACAAAACAAAAAGAAAAACACAACAGGGAGACAAACATAGGTTAAACCACAATGGAACACAGACAGGAGAAAGAAAAGTAATCAAGAATGATCATCTGTGTGGTGTTGATTACACTGTCCCACAAAGTCTAATTGCAGTATCTACGCAAAGGGTTAAACTGAGAAAAACTGCTTTTAAGTTTTGAACGTTTTTTAACTGGCCAGCCAAATGGGTTATAGGTGGGTAAGTGATATGACACTTATTTATACATGTTCTTCATGATGATTTATTTGACCTTTGACCCCAAAAAATGTAGTTACTGCACTCTGGTTTTGCTGTAAAAGGTTCTAATAGTAATGCAAAAACAGAGTGCAGTAACTACAATGTTGTTGTCTTCTTTCAGCGTTTATATTTTGTTTTTAGTGAATAAACATTTTCAAATGGGATTTGAAAAATATTTCTGCATTTTATGTAATGTTATGTAAAGTAATGTTATATTTTGGTCTTGATATAATTTTATCTTACTTTTTTACTTAATCACTATCTATATCAGTGATTCCCAACAGGGGGGGCCCGACCCCCCCAGGGGGGCGCCAAAGATCCACAGGGGGTCGCGAAGCCCTCTTGATTTTAAGGGATGTAATAAATCTAATGTGTTAAATAAAGATGACATACATGACTACATTAAACGTTTATTCATTTATTTAAATAGAAAAATCACTATAGAAAAGTTTAAAAATAAAGGCTATATTGCGAGAATAAGGACATGTGTAACATCCCTCCTGCAGTATACACAGGTAACCTCACCTAGCGGTAACCTCACCTAGCGGTAACCTCGCCTAGCGGTAACCTCACCTAGCGGTAACCTCACCTAGCGGTAACTTCGCCTAGCGGTAACTTCGCCTAGCGGTAACCTCGCCTAGCGGTAACCTCGCCTAGCGGTAACTTCACCTAGCGGTAACTTCACCTAGCGGTAACCTCACCTAGCGGTAACTTCACCTAGCGGTAACTTCACCTAGCGGTAACCTCACCTAGCGGTAACCTCACCTAGTGGTAACCTCACCTAACAACAGAAACACAGAGCTAATGGAAAAATGGCGAACGTCAGGGAGACGAAAATGTTGAATATCTCAAAAACAAAAAGAGAGGGTACCATGAAAGTCACATTGAGTTCAGCTTCATAGAAGCAATGGACAATGGGGGGGTCGCCAAAGTTTACAATGGTAAAAATGTGGGTCCCTCAAGAAAAAGGTTGGGAACCACTGATCAAGATACTTATTTCCCTACAAAAAAACGTCTTGTTTTCACTATTTAACACAATGAAGGAAGAAAAGGCCACACTAAGTGATCTGCTTTGGTTTTATGTTTAAATTTGTATATATATACTTACTGCTGTCTGCTTTGGTTTTGAGTTGGATTTTGTAGTGACTGCAATTTTTATATCATTATTTCTCTGAAAAAGTAAAGCTGAAGTTTAAAGTAAAATTGAAATCTTTGTCACAAGATAAAACCGACATCGAGGAGTTCATTTTTAGTTATAACTCAGGCTTTGTAGGGCAGTACAGTCTAAACACTTAACAGCCAGTGTTACACTAGGGTCACCATGCCAACCCCAGCACTGTATGTGCCTCTTGCTTTATATCTGGCCCATGTTAACAGCATAGAGCAGCCACACAGCTCGCCTAACAGCTCGACTGAGGTGCGGCGAGGCTGCGCGACAGCTGCAGCCAATGTAGAAATTAGCTTATTTTTCTCCTAGCTGTCACATACAGGGAGAGGGAGGCAGTGTGGCCCGGGCATCAGGGACAGAGTGAGGACAAGCCACATGCTACTAAGAACTTAGGTGAATGACGACAACAGCAACACACACTAAATAAGATGCCAGCACAGAATCAGCGACAACATGCAGATCACAGCAGGCCTCCAGAGTCCTGAACCAGCAGCTGGAGTCCAGCAGACATCTAACAGCTTCTCACATATGGAAGCTGGAGTTTGCTACTGGAATTATTTCTTCCTGTTTGTTCTATTCAATTATTATACAGTGTTAACTGACATTTAAAAATACAATTGAACACATAAAAAAGTAAAATGCTTCACCCAATATGCTGCTTCAGACAGTAATGATATTAATAAATAGTACTAGTAGTTTTATTTGATTATGTATTAACCCTTTGATGCAAAACATATAAACACCTTCTAATGCACAACATGGGTCAAAAATGACCTGCATTAATCTCCCATGTTCTTTCATGCTGCTGTGTGTTTGAATATCTTTTTTTTAAATTTTTATAACAGATCATTATATCCATTTTTCCTTTCATACTTTATGAAGATAAATAGTTTTTGTATTATTTCATCAAGTTTACACACATGGGTCAAAAATGACCTTGTGCACTAGAAGCATAGTGATACAAAAAGTGATTCACTAAATTAACAAATAGAGTATATGTGTAACTATGTTTGTCTTATTTTTAAGGTTTAACTTTAAAAGAGTTGTTAGAACCACCAGATTACATTGGAAAATCACATATTTCAACATTTGAGACTTATTAGAGCCACCAAATAATAATTTCCATTGAAAAAAACACCACTATTTAACAAAATAGGATAGTTAATATTTGTGTCAGGTTTTAAATTTGTGATTGGTGAATTGGTGACAACATATAAATACCTTCTAATGCACAATATGGGTAAAAAATGACCTTGTGCACTAGAAGTGTAGTGATAAAAAAGGGTTTTTATTCAAAAAGTAAATTTAAAAAAAGGATGTATGATGATCAAAAACAAGTTATTTGAGGAAAACCTGCAATACCGAATGATGAAACTAATTTATTGCAAAGATATAGAACATAAAAACATAGTCATTTTAGAGCCATGTTGTGCATCAAAGGGTTAACTGGCATTTAAATATACAATTAAACACATGAAAAAGTAAAATGCTTCACCCAACATGCTGCTTCAGACAGTAATGATATTACTAAGTAGTACTCATAGTTTTGTTTTATCTGATTTATATACATTATGTATTAAGCATCACAGCTTACCAATGTGCAAATATTGCTATTGTTTTTTATCTATTAATGTCATTTTTTTACCATGCCAGGCATTTTTTCTACTTATTTCTGTAAGATATGAAAATCTATTAGCAGACTCTCAAAGCAGAGTTGTCCCATCACCGTGATCATCATGACAGATTTTTAAGTTACATTACTGTTGTAGGTTCGTACAACAGAAATGCAACTTTGACAACGATTAATGCTTTAACTCTTTATGTACACTTTGATGGATTAAACCAGTTTAGAAAGTTCCTTTAGTTTGCATTTGTTTTTAATGTTATAAAGAAATGAATGGAAGCCAATGGCCTCCTAGAACATGGTAGTAAGGAAGGAAAGGGATGGGGCTGAAACTACAGCATTCACTGGAAAATGGTCAGTAAAAGTGTAACATTTTGATGATTTGAAATTAAGACATGTTACTTTTGTATTTCCATTTACAAATTGAGGTTTTTGCCTGCTCCATCTGACAATTCATATGCCGTCTGTTGTATGTCTGACATCTTCAATTTTACCCACAAATGAAAGGACAAGTCTGGTGGTATCGTCTGTACTGAATCTGACCAATGTACAGAGGCAAAACAACAATAACCTCAAGAAGCTTAGATGGAGGAAAAGACACAGTCAAATGACGCCATATTCTTGGGGTACAGCTGCACCTGCCAACAGGCTCAACAGGTGGCGCACAACCATGCAACACATTGGTTCTGTCAGGCCGAGCACAGCTGATGAGCACCTGGAAGAAACCATGCGTGTCTGCTGTAGCCCTCCAACAACACAGCTGCAGTTAAATGGCACATATGTTGTACCCCAAGTAGAGGTAGACCGATATATCGGCCGGCTGATATATATCGGCCAATATTTGCGTTTTTTACTGGTATCTGCCGCAGCCCATTTCACTGAGCCAACAGCAGGCAAGGCTCGGTGCAACATCTGCCATTCTCTGGTGAGCTGCTGCTGATACCAGAAAAAAGAAAAACACATCAAATATGTGAATCATCTGAGGCGCCACCACCTCCAGGCCAAAACAACATACACATTGTTTGCTATCCAACTGTTAATATGTTTTGTTTGTTTTGTTAATAAATGTTTCTGGGGCAGCTGTGGCTCAGTTGGTAGAGCGGGTTGCCCACCGATCAGAGGGTTGGTGGTTCGATCCCTGACCATGGCAGCCTACATGTCGAAGTATCCTTGAGCAAGATACTGAACCCAAAATTGCTCCCGATGCTGCGTTCATCGGTGTGAGAATGAATTCCCAATGGTGGCAGGTGGCACTGTTTAGGGTAGCCTCTGCCACCAGTATAAATGTGAGTGAACGGGTGAATGAGCGCAGTCTGTAGTGTAAATCGCTTTGAGTGGTCACAAAGTGGCTAGAAAAGCGCTATATAAGTGCAGGTCCATTCTTTTTTTTGTCTAAATTGAGACTTGTGGGGCATCCCGGTAGCTCACACTGGTAGAGCGCGTACTGAGTCATTAAGGCTGAGTCCTTGCTGCGGCGGACCCGGGTTCAAATCCGGCCTGAGGTCCCTTTGCCGCATGTCTTCCCCTCTGTCTCCCCCTTTCTATCTGTTACTTTGAATAAAGCATGAAAAATGCCACAAAAATAATCGTAAAAAAATAAATTGAGACTTGTGTAACATTTGTTATCATCGTGTCATTTTTATCATGTAAATAGAGGGAAAAAAGCCAATATCGGCTTCAAGAATCATATGACATCACTGACCCAGTGTCTTTTGCTCCTTCAACTGCCAACCCTGAAAGACCTGATCCCACTGCTAAATGCTTTGGTCCCAAGACACTTCTAGTGCTATATAGAACTGACTAAATGGACAGTGTTACACAAAACACAATCACACATGCTTTTACTGTGACTCTGGACTGTGATTTAATCTTTGGACTTACTTTTAATACTAGTTGTAGTATAAGAAATACGCCCAGGACTTCACCTGGCATTAATTTGTAGACAACACATAAGATGACTACTAATTCACATAGACAGACATAACCAGCCGACATGTTGAAATTGACTTTTAGAATAAACTATGCTCCCTGTGTTTTTGGAAAATGAGTGATTTATTCAGATGAAGGCATGTATGACAGAGAGAGGCTTCTATAAAGTCTGTCGTAACACAGATAGATCCTATACACACAGTACATGCCACACTGACACGTAGTTCACATCACCAAAAGGAAACAATGCAAAACAAGCAAGGAGAGGACACACACCAGGAGAGCAAATGGAGTTGTTGGACTTTACATTTGTCTTTCAAAATAATTTAAATTCAGACAAATAATTTAGGCAATAAATAATTCCCCAACACACAGGGGAAGTATAAAACCTTTATAAAAAATAGAAAAGGCATCATAGTTTAAATATACATCTCAACAATTGTCTTGTTTTCTAGTTCTATTAAAACAAAACAAACAAAAAAACAGGATTTCTTCCAAGCAACTAACAGTTTTGCCTTGAGCAGTCTGACATTTAAATTAATTCTCCAATCACAGAAGATATCCAGTGAGAGACACAGTGGTGTAGCCCTCTGTAGATGAGCTAGCTGCTAGCTAGCAGGACAGCAGCTGAGGGATGTTGATGAACTTTAATAAAACACTTGGATTGAAGGCAGAAAAAAAGCTAAAATCCTAAAATGTATTTATACAAAGCATTATATCTGCATCAGAAAGACTCTTGGATATTAAGATGAGTGGAACAAGCCTATTCAGTTTGGTTTTTATTGCCAAACTTCCCAGTTGCTAGTTACAGCTGAGAGTTAGGCATTACCACTTCAGCCTGACCTCTGTTACGTTGCTCAGGGTTCACAGGAGAAGCACCACCAAAACATGCCGTGTTTAGTCCTCTGGAACAGTCTATACTGGAATAAATTAGTGTCACTAAGCTCCAGATTAAGAAAAATACAGTTAATACAATGATCACACTGCTTGACAGAAGTATAATGTCAATATCATAAAGGAATCAATTTCTGCTAATGATTGTATGCAGCACAACCCATACAAAAATGTGTAGCCATCTACCTGAGGCCACTGGATTGTAGGCCATGCAACAGCTGCAACACATACACACATCACACACATCACACTTATCACACACCTCACGCAGGTTTCAGTGGAGCTCCTCCTTATGAACAACGCAAGCTTCTGTACCTTACCTTGCCTTGCGACTAATTCCGATGTAATCACATGCAAGCACCCCATTTGGTTTATGAAAATGCAAAAGAAAACCTAGAAGTGATTTCTGTTTCCTAATCAAAATGTCCAGCTGCTGCCTGAGTTCATGAGCTTTAGGCTGAGTGTAGCTGGTGAAGGGGAAGGGGAACAAAACATAAAAACAGATGTATTTGGCACCTATCTGACTTGGCTGTCAATGTGCAACACATCCTAACAATCAACTCATATCTGTATTATGTACCACAGCAAACTGATAACATTTCAACTTAAATGAAAATACACCTGTTTCTCTTATTTGTTAAAAGGAAATCAAAGTGCATAAACCACAACATTACACAGGAAGAATCCAGTCTAGCCTGAACACTCTTGCATGTCGCTTCATATGACTGGTTGCTTGGACATGTTATCATGACCAGGAGAGGCAGCGCAGCAGACATCACCCTGTAATGCATAGACATGTTTCTGAGTGGACCAGTGTCGGTTATTCATACTTAACTTACCATAACACCACCCTGCCTAACTAAGTCTGCAGTGCCTCAGCACCTTCAATAAGGCTTGCTGTCATTCTTTGAACGCTTCAGCTGCACCTTCAGCCTCTTCATACCGATCTGGAAACCATTCATGGATTGGATGGCTGCCTGTGATGACACAGGGTTGTCATAGCTCACAAAGCCTGAAGGAGAAATACAAACATTTAGAAAGGCAATGTAAAATGTTCAATGTATAGTAAGTGATAGGGGACAAAATCTGCAGTCACACCCTGTTCGGTGCCGATGGAACCAGAAGTTCTGAACAACTAAAATCTAAGTATCAGCTTCCTTGAATAGCAGCCATTTAGAAAAGAAGGGCTGGACATTTTTAAGCTGTTAAGAATAAGAATAATAATTTCTCCAAGAATGTTTTTTTCATCTGTGAAAATGCAAGAAAGACAGGTGAAATTCTTTATTTTATAATAATTAAAGAGGGAACAAAGACACTCCCCCTCAAGCTAAAAAGTAAAAATAACAATCAGATGAGCTATTCTGTCCTTTTAAACATAAAAGGGTAAAATGCTATTTAATTTGTAACTACGGCAACCACAGATGAAGTCATGGGTAGGATGTAGCGCGTGGGAGGATAACGTTATTCCCACTGCTTTTTTTCCCACCCATCCGGTGGCCCGACCGACCAGAGGGAGCAACCAAGATCACTGCATGTTTTTGTGAGAGGTCCCTGTAAGGGGAACCTCGGGGACAAGGGGAGAACATGCAAACTCCACACAGAAAGGCCCTTTTTGCTGACCCTAACCAGCCCCACGGTGTTGGAGACATGGAGGTGGGGACACGCCTCCAATGCCCACAGCGTCGCTGGCGGGAATCGAACACAGGACCTTCTTGCTGTGAGGCGAAGAAGGTCAGGAACAACAGAAAAACGAAAAAAAGACCCTCTCAGCCTAACATGTGGTTCCATGGCTATCTTTGATCCAGTGTTTGTAGTTCTACTTACTATACAAGTTCTGTGTCAATGGGGGAGAGGTGATGGGAGCAGATGAGGACACTGGAGGGGCAATTCCCACAGGACTTTAAGGATGCCATAATAGTGCCCTTGTACAAGCAGAAAGGAGACTACGCCCAATGTGACAATTACAGAGGAATATCCCTGTTGTCAATCACTGGGAAGATATGGTCTTGCATAATAATAAAAAAAATGGGTTGTTGAGCAGCATCACCAAATACTCTGAATGTCAGTGCAGTTTTAGACCAGGCAGAGGCACTGTGGACATATGCAGGGCTTGAAGCAGAAAAAAATCCTGTGCCTGAATTTTTTTTATGCATGGGGGGGACTCAAACTGTGGTAGGGGCAGGGGCGAAAAAATAAAAAGGGCCCATTCTGCACGACATGGGGCCCCACAAGCACGCAAAAAGCTCTGATGCATCATGTATGATGAAATATTAGCATTAAGTCAAAATGAGATCCAAATCAAAGTAATTAAAGATATGGTACTGAACCAAATCATCTAGGGGGGTCAGGGGGCATGCCCCCCCGTTAGAAAATTTGTACATTTTTAAGTAAAATGCATCTATTTTGTGCACTTTGAGAGCTAAATGAGAGCAAACATCTCACATAACATTTTTCACAGTTCGGTGATACCGTATTATAGAATCCTGAGAGGGCACATCATCATAATTTATTGTATAAAGGGGCACCGTAGAGGGCAAGTTTTTTCATGTGTAAAGGGAAGCCAATAAGGCACTTTTCTCTCATTTTCACCACTCTAGAGGGCACCAAACAGGAAAAAGGGCACTAGAAGGGCACTCATTAAGACATGTTATTGAATTTTCTTGCGCTAGAGGGATCATCATCATAATTTATTGTATGAAGGGGCACCCTAGAGGGCACCAAATCATTTTTTGCATGTGTAAAGGGCAGCCAATAAGGCACTTCCTCTTGTGTTCACCACTCTAGAGGCACTTTAGCGTGCTTTTTCAACCATGGAGGCATGGTCCCTCAATCAGTCCACACGCATTTACCCCCGATGGCATAACATATTCTTTCTATAAGGATAGATGGTCAGATCACAGATCTTCCACGTTGGAGAAGCAAAGTAAGCTGTTTGTTGTTGTTGTTTACCTTATACACCGTTTATCACGGAATCTCGCGGTCTCCCGTATGGTCAGGATTATCGCGTGTTCTCGTTATCTCGCGTGTACACGGCTGGCTCGCTACGCTGCCGTTACGCGCCCGGTGGGAACTGACGCCGGGCAGAGGACGGAGCAAACCCGCGGCGGAGCCATTCCGCGCCCTGTGGAAATGTGGGAGAGCGCACGCACGGACCGTATAGCCGTGTTTCGACTACCACCGGGAAAGTCTCATGCCACACCCTCTCAAATGTCCGCTCACTCTGCGTGTCTCCACAACAAGTTAGCCCCCAGAGCGATTTAGAGACTCTGGAGGTGACGTATGGTTTTCGCCGTCGTTAACTGTGCACAGCAAATGATCATAAACAAAACAGCATGGATAATTATTATGCACACAGTCTCCGCTGATCATAAACATGGTGATCGTGAATTAACGGTACGTGCTAACTGCGCACAGAGTGTCTGGTGCTTGTTGTAAACAAACAGATCGCTGTTTCTCCTGCAGCAGCACATACACACTGTACTGCTACAGAGCTAACTGCCGCTAACGGCGGCTCTTCTTCACAAACCGGCCTCCGGCTCGTTAGCGGGCCGTTAAAAAGAGTAAGAAGGAGTCGCTGGATTTGTCTCCAGTCACTTTCTTGAGAAATAGTACTGACGTGGGTCTAAAGCACGCTCGCCGATGAGCCGCCTTCTTCTTCTCCAGCAGGCTATACGCTGTCCACCGTAATGCTGCCCTCCCCGGTCATACCCAGATCTAACTATAAATCCTGAGCCGGATTTCCGGCACCGTGCCGGAGGTCTTCAAGCCCTGCATATGTCTTCCATACGACGGCTACACGATAATGCAGAGAATGGAACACGGACTTGTACACGGTTTATATCGGTCTAACAAAACCCTCGACTGTCAGTAGAAATAGCCTTTGGAATATACTATCCAAGGGTGGCTGTCCAGTGACGATAGAAGGGAATGATGGCCCAAGTGTGTGGCAATTCTGCAATGTCTGAACCATTTCCGATGTCTAACGGCACAAAACAGGGTTGTGTCATGGGCCCACTGTTGTTTTCTGTAGTCTTTTCAATGATGCTTCACAATGCATTCCATGACAGCACCCAGGGCATCCTGATCCACGTTTGGATCGAAGCCTGTTCAAACTCCAACATCTTAAAGTTTTAACACAGGTCTCTGAACTTTGTGTACATGAACTTTTGTTCGCTGACATTTGCGCGCTTGTAGCATTACGCCCAGAGCATTAAGGACAGGTTTGCAACCACAGCCAAGTGCTTGACTTAACTATTAGTCGCAAGAAGACAGAAGTCATGCTGCAGCCAAGGCCTGCCTCAATCAGGAAATTCTAAATTAAAAAGACAGTTTGCAGAATCAAACCGTTAAATTATAGCCATTTGGATTAACCACTGTGGCTATCAAAAGGTCATCACTTAAAGTGGTCAACAAGTTCTACCTAGGAAACCAGGTGGCTCACTGTCACAGAATAATATGATTGATGATGAAGTTTCAGCTAGAATGGAAAGGGTGAGTGCTGTCTTTGGTAGGCTAACAGAACAACTGTGGGTTGTATGCGGCATTACACTCTCAACAAAGAACCATGTTTATCGTACTGTAGTGCTTACCTCCCTGCTCTATGACAATGAGTCCTGGACTCCATAAGGGCTGTTTCCACTACCGGGCAATACCCAGAATGAGGCGGGTCTCACTCGCCTAAACGCCCCGAATTTGAATACGAGAAGTCCGGAGCCGGCTTTTGTCGGGACTTTTTTAGTCCCTGTAGAAGAGCAGGGTCTTTTTTCTCCCCTGAAAACAGCCTGGTTACTGATTGGATAGAGCGCTAAGCGGAATGTGACGTAGTACTCTACACGACAACAACACACACCATTTGTAAAAACCAGCGAAGCAGTGTTCCCAACTTAGCGACTTTGTTGCTAAATTTAGCGACTTTTCAGACTCCCTTAGTAACTATTTTTCAAGAAAGCCACTGGAGACAAATCCAGCGTCTCCTCTTCTTAACGAGCTGCAGTTAACTACAGTTAGCTCTGTAGCAGTACAGTGTGTACGTGCTGCTGCTGCAGGAGGTGTTCACTTAGCGATCTCTGTTTGTTTACAACAAGCACTGGACACGCTTTGCACAGTTAGCGATGCCGGTTAATTCACAATGAGCGTGTACCATAGAAGCACCCGTCCTCGTGAGCGGGCGGCTCGGGTTCGAATCCGACTCGGAGCCCATTACCGCATGTCTTCCCCTCTGTCTCCCCCCTTCACTCTATCTCTCACTATCAATAAAGCCTTGAAAATGGCCAAAAAATATCTTTAAAAAAAATAGAAACCAAAACTAGGCTTAAAATTGTGACATTTCTGTCAAAATTGCTTGAGTCCACGCAATAAAAACATTGCCAATAAAACATGTTTGGAATAACTAGATCTTGATCTAGATATTCTGCGCTCCTCAGTGCAACTGAGAAGCCATGACTGAATGATAGAAAGAGCAAAGAACAGCCCAAAACTACTTGGGGTTAACATATATAATTACAGACATAAGCAATAATTTCAATACAATGCTGCAAGATTACTGAGGACTGATTGAAATAATTGATTTAACGTCTTATACACAGTTTTTTTGCATGAACTTACCAAAACACTTGCTGAGGTTTGTCTGTTTGTCAATGAAGACTTTAGCAGAAATGACATTTCCAAAGGGCATGAACATCTGGAGCAGGTCCTGGTCTCCAAATTCCTGGGGCAGGTGGTAAATGAACAAGTTGGCACCTTCTGGACCTGCCAATCAAATAGTCTGTTTTACCAAACATACAAACATTAAAGACAGTGTTGTTGTTGATCCTTTTTTTAACAAATGACCCAATAAATCTATTTAATTATAATTCTAAAACTAATTAATAGTCATTAATTTGTCCCATCTCCCAGGGCTAATGAGGTAGGAAAAAATGAATGTGGAAATCCATGTCAATATTAATAAACTGAGGAAATTATTAGGGTACCAACATGAAAGTGCCAGCGGCCCAATGGTTCAATGTAACAAAAGTGATCTGCTTACGTGTCAAAATGCTAAATGAATAGTCAGGTTTTAATAGCATTTCTGTGGCAAGGGCCCACAAAACTGTCACCATTCATTCAGATGGTGGCATGTAGGGGGTGGCACACCATGGTGCATAGCAATACTGTGCAGAACACAGCAGGCTATGGTTATTCTGCACACTTCTTCAGGTGCCACCTGCCACCGGCTATTTTGTATATCATTAACGCTCCACAACTGGGTAAGTGGAAATCAGTTTTTGACTCAGGTCTAGGATCAGCACCAGCTTGATCTAACTGCATGGGCAGTTCTTGTTCTCAATCTCCCATCAGAGCTTGCCTAGGGTTGACCATATTTCCACGCCACAGATGCCTGATTCTCTTGGCACAGCTGCATGTTGTTGCTTCATTCACTATCACGATGTGAAAAAAATGTACAATATATTATTGAATATTATATTTGTTTTACATAAAACCCTTACCCAGCACTTAAAATGAGTAAATGGACTGGAAGACACTACATCTGATATTTTCTGTAGTGATCCCAATTAGAGGTAGACAGATACATCGGCCGGCCAATATATTGGGCCGATATTTGCGTTTTTTTCTTGTATCTGCATCGGCCGATACGTGCGTGCGTTCGCCGATCAATTAGTCCATTTTACTGAGCCAACACCAGGCAAGGCTCGGTGCAACATCTGCCATTCTCTGGTGAGCTGTTGCTGATACCGGAAAAAAGAAAAACACTTTAAATATGTGGATCATCTGAGGCGCCACCACCTCCAGGCCTAGAACGACATACACATTGTTTGCTATCACTCTGTTAATATGTTTTGTTTGTTTTGTTAATAATTGTATTTTTTTTTTGTTCGGCCAATCAGCACCCGCGTTTTCTTTTGTAACATTTGTTGCCACCCAGTTGCCACTCGCCACGAAACGAAAGAAAGAAGTTAGACTGACTTGACCATGGATGAGGCTGGAACGGAATGGAAGTGCTGATTGTCCGAAGAGGCGTGTGTAGCCCCAATACACCTATTAAACAAAGCTAATTAAATCATTTAAATAAAGGTATTACTCTGTTATAATAAAGGTCTTCTGCAGTTGAGGTAGTTATGCAAAATACACCTTTTTATGGCTTTGAGCAGGTTTGACAAGCAAGTCCCTGGGTACAGAAGGTTTATCTGCGGGCGCTCTTAGCCTAGTCTGGATCCCAGTTTACCAACTTCACCTCTGCTTATCTAACATTGCTGACTGTGACTACTCCCTGCCTGCTGTTGTTGTCTGTATCTAGTAATTTTCGCCAGGAAGAAGCTGAACAGTCTGACTAAGTGTTGTAACAGTCTCTTAAAAGCAGCATCTCAATTTGTGTGGGACTTAATATGAGAAGTACCTGTAAAAAGCTGTAAACTTTTGAATTGCTAACAGTGTTGCTTTTTCCCTTTACAGGGCAGACTGGGTGCTGTCAGGGACTCACTACTGCCTCCCAAGGCACACCTGGTATTACAAAGAAAGGACAGGCTGGGGCTAGCTGGTTAACATGCTAAATTCAGTAGATATCTCTGCACCACACTAGATGTATTGCGAGAGTGTATATATAAAATAAACACTCTCTGTTGATAATGTTAGTTCATTTAGAATGCTTTAAATTCAACCTGGTCCACCATTCTAACTATGAAAATGTAATCCTTTACTACAGGTAGTAAATAGCAACACGATACATTTCTCTGGTTCACAGTCAAACTTTATTACAGTATTAAAAGATGGCAATATGAGTTATACAGTATTCTCTACAGTGTTATTATGAAAGGATAATAAACATGTAACCTGCATCTTTGACAAATATTTCACAGCATAAATATGGCAATAATTTAAAAAAAAGATGAAAACAAAAAACAACTAGTGATTTTCTGTAATTCTACAGTTATTCTAATATTATTGGTTGATTTTGGATATAGAGCAGGTGTGGTTTGAGCAGGTAGGATCAGACTTGGAGCGGGCGGCATTAGCTTATTAGTAACTATTAGTGGCACCTGTTTAGCCTGAACAGACACCAGAGGCAAGACATTTTGGAGACAAAAAACTGAGAAAGTAGTTGTCACACACCAGTTTGAAATGTATTTGCATGATTTTAACTTCACATCCACATAGAAGAAAAGGCTGGCCCACTGAGCAAATGGAAGTGCACCCAAGATGATCTGAGAGAGCTGGTCAATGGAAGCCAGAACATTGAGTCACTGGGCACACACACACACACACACACACACTAGATAGGAAAGGTTAGACTCAAGTTTAGGCCAATTATTTAATTATAATGCAACTATAATGCAACAATAAGAAAAGGTGCTAGGTTGCGGGCTTGCTCGCCTTAGCTCTTAGGATTTACCATGATTTCTGGGGGTTATCCAAGGTCCTATGTTCCCCATTTTTCCCAAAAAGGGTCCTATGTTCCCTTGTAGCAATACATACTGGGGAGAAAAGATTGATAGACTCTCAGCATGGCCAGCAAGCCTACCGTTGCATGCACAGCAGCTACTTTCTGCTTACTTTGCAGTTCATTGTTTGACTTTTTAAATAGGGTCAGGGTTAGGGTTAGGACTATTTGCCATGAAATTTGGTCGTAATGGTGGAAAAAGTAACAGACCGGGGAACATAGGACCCTTTTTGGGAAAAGTGGGGAAAAAGGGTCCTATGTTCCCCAGTCTCATACAAAGAGGGGAACATAGGACCCGGGGAACATAGACACGCTCCCGATTCCAGTTAGCAAAGCAGCATGACACTTCCCCTGTGGAACATGGACACAGTACTGTCCAGATATTTTATTTAGGTAGCAGCTTTCTAACTACATAAGCAAGTTACTTTGTAGGATCAGTTACTGCAGAGAGGGTGTCAAAGTGCTGTTGTGTAGGACACTGAACCAAGTGCTTCTGATGCACAAGTTAGCATAGCAGCCTCTGTTATCAGTGTATAAGTATGGGATTGTTGGCATGTGTTGCAAAGTGCTTTTGTAGACTAGAGAAGCACTCCATAATTTAGTCCATTTCCCAGTTAAGTGTCAGTGGCCTGCGGTGGTGTAAGACGGTTACAACAGGCCACAGTGCATGCTATAATGATGGTTCCTGGATGCCTGCATGCTCGTAGCTACATATGAAGCACATGCATGCCTGCACACGCACACACCATCACACATGGGCTGGTGTCAGTTTATTAAAAAAGCTTTGTTACCTTCTCCCTGTTCTTTTTTGTATTGTCTTTTCTTACTGCTATTTTTATGTTTAAAAGACATGACTACTTTCTTGGCTCAACTTGTTGGTCTTTACAGATTTTGGGCCAAAAGTAGCTACTGTATACCATATCTAAGTGTGTATCATGATCAAAGAGATATACCCAGCAATCATCATTGCATATCTGTATAAATCACCAGGACGATGCAGCGATTAGGTCAGGGTTGTAGAGCTGTGTATCTTAAACTGTCCATTTCTGTGACATAATGTTGTGAACTTTAAAAAAATGCACAAACCAACGTTGAAATAATAGGAAGACTAGCACTGTGCCGCAGTGCCTGATTTGATGCAGCCTGTAAGAGCGAACAGACAAGGTTGATCGTTACAAAGTGTGTTTATTTTAACTTCACTTAAACTGATATAGGTTATTAGGCTCCAGGCCTAGTACAAAGCTCAAGGCTCTGGGATTTAACACCTAACAGTGCATATATATCCTTAAATTACTAACAGGTGATTCCACCCTCATCCTTAACCCCCAGAGCTCCATTCTGGCCCCCTGCTGTACTTCCTGCACACCCACAACTGTGTAGCCACTTTTGACTCCAACGCCATTATCAGATTTACGCCAGTACCCCCTGAGCAATGACAATCTCATCTGATCTTGGAAGCAAAGCAAGGTCGGCCCAGTCTGTACTTGGATGGGAGATGACATGTGAATACCAGGTTATTAAACTGACGGTAAGAGTGTACATATGCAAAGACATTGTCAAACTTGGTAGTTTTCTCTGGACCCCTGCCAAATCCGACCAGTGCTGGCATGTTTAACCGCATGTCATTATTTCAGCTCTGGCTGTCAAGGTGGTGTCCCAATAATGTCCCAACAATGTGGCTTTGTAGATAACTGAAGGACTTTCTGGGGAAAACCTGGTCTGATTAGAAGACTCTGATGGCATTCCTCCGACTTTGGATAGGGCCACTCTTATATCTAGAAATCTGACCAAGTCAAAACTTCTGATGGCTACTTCCAGCAGGATAATGTGCTCTGTCACAAAGCTCAAATCATCTCAAACTGGTTTCTTGCACATTACAATGACTTCACTGTACTCCAATGGCCTCCACAGTCACCACATCTTTATCCAATAGACCTTTGGGATGTAGTGGCATCATAAAATCTGCAGCACCTGCGTGATGCTATCATGTCAATATGGACCAAAATCTCTAACGATTGTTTCCAGCACCTTGTTGGATCTATGCCACGCAGAATTATGGCAGTTCTGAAGAAAAAAGAGGGCACTAGCAAGGTGTACCTAATGTGGTGGTTGGTCAATGTATATAGAAGTTTTACACTTAGTTAGCACTTTTTTCCACAAAAGGCTACATAAATAGGTTGAGTGTTGCTCAGTTGATGAGCGGAGGTTGATGGTTCGATCCCTGACCATGGCAGCCTACAGTAGTAGTATCCTTGAGCAAGATACTGAACCCCAGATTGCTCCCGATGCTGTGTTCATCGGTGTGACAATGAATTCCCAATGGTGGCAGGTGGCACCGTTTAGGGTAGCCTCTGCCACCAGTATGAATGTGTGTGTGAAAGGGTGAATGAGTGCAGTTTGTAGTGTAAAGCGCTTTGAGTGGTCGCAAAGCGACTAGAAAATCGCAATATAAGTGCATGTCCATTTACCATTTACCATCCAAATAAAATTGAATTTAGTTTGATTTGAAGGTTTGCTGATGACATTGCTACGGTGGGCCTGATCACAGATTATAATGAAAAGGTACCTACCTAAGTAGAAGTAGGAGACCTGTTCTGATAGTGTCAGGACAACAACCTAATCCTGAATGACAGCAAGACAAAGAAGCTGACAGTGGCCTTTGGAAAGAAGCAGCGAAAGAACTATGCCCCTCCTAGTATCAGTGGGTCCACGGTGATAAAAGCACAAAAGAGACTGTTTTAACTTAGACAGCAGAAATTCTGGGAATTTCCCTATGTTCCCGGGGACGTATGTTCTATTTTAAGAAAAACGGTCCTATGTTCCCCGTTTTTCCCAAAAGGGTCCTATGTTCCCCTGTAGCAATACATACCAGGGAGCATATGACCCTTTTTCTGAAAAAGGGTCATATACTCTCCACTGTTGCGGGGTTAGGGTTGGCGTTAGGGTTAGGGTTGGCGTTGGGGTTAGGGTTGGCATTAGGATTAGCTCGAGACCTGCAGGTTTGCCACCCCTGACCTAATCTTTCCTCGTTTAGGTCTATTTGCATATGTGCGTCAAACAGCCCATAGGCTTACAAACGCCTATTTGCCATGGAATTTGGCAGTAATGGTGGAAAAAGTAACAGACCGGGGAACATAGGACCCTTTTCGGGAAAAGCGGGGAAAAAGGGTCCTATGTTCCCCAGTCTCATACAAAGAGGGGAACATAGGACCCGGGGAACATAGACACGCTCCCTTTCCTAAAATGCTGTGCATTTCTATTACCAAAAAGAATTGCAAGGGCAGTGTTGGGACAATGTATAAACACGACAGAATGGATTAAATTCAGAATTCAGAGTGTATATCTATAAAGACTAGTGGGCAGGCCAGTTTCAATCGGTTTTCGATGGATAATTTTTTCACAAAGGATTAATTATCACATTCTGTTTTATTTATGTTTTAGGCAACATTTTTGGAATTCGGGTTGTACAACTGCCTTTTCTCCCTGTTGAAGGAGAAAGAAAGAAGGTATGAGATACACCAGGCTAGCATTGAGAGGCTTATTAAGAACTTCTACCCTCAGGCAATTAGGATCCTAAATGAGGGCAATGCCTAAGACTGTTTTTTATTTTTTTATTTTTGCTTTACATTTATGGGGTTTATTCAGAAAATGATATGTATTTAGATGTACGGGATGCATGGGATTATTCATCAAAAAAACACTCATTCTTGATTATGAAGCAGGCAATTTGCTCGAACAGCTGGATTTCTAAGGCAAGTTTACATTTCTCAAGCTCAAGCTTCTCCTGTTCAATCTATAACTTCTCCATTTCCATTTTCACTCTCATAATTTCTTCCTCCAGCAGCACAGATTGGAGGTCCTGATCTCTTGCCCTTTGAACAGGTATGTTGCTGCTGTTTGCAGTGCAGTTGCTGTGTTTTCATGAGTAGTCCACAGCGATGAAGGCAGGTAGGGATCCTCTGCAAGAGATGCAGCTTTGTTAAAATAAAACTTGATTCATAAATGTGTGTACTCTTTACACAGGTTTATTACAATGACTATTTATCACTATTTCAAGAGGCCATGTTACCTTTATGACTGGTGTTTGTTGACTTGCATTAGATGTGGAAGAAAAACCTTTTCCAGCTTCAACTTGCTTTCTTTCCGTTAGGTCTACATAGCTGGCACTAGGTCCTAGCCCGTTGAAAGCTAGGGAGGCGTCTCCAACACATCCATGATGATAGTGCTGTGGAGTGAGATTGTGGGGGTCCCTTACCCATTAGGGAGTTCTTGAGCAGGCTAGAGGGGGAGGGATGCCTTCAACAGATAGGCGCTATTCAGGCGTGATTCTGATGGCAGATATTATTGGGAAAAATAATGTTTCTTTGGAACATTATAGCGTGTGAACATACATAAACCTGGAAATTAGCATTATATATACACTGTAAAAAAAACTGTTATTTTTACGGTTAAAAAACCAGCAGCTGTGGTTGCCAGAACTTTAGAGTAATAAATACGGTAGAACTTTTTTTAATATTACGGTAAAAAGATATTGGCACTGTTGATTTTACATTTAAGATTGCCATTTTATTCCATTTTTTACTGTATAAATAAAAGTTTTTCCATCAAAAGAAACGCTGTTTTTCCATATAATTGACAAGAAAATACTTTATAAATGCCACATAAATTAAAGATTTTACCATTAAATATTAGAACGTAGTTTTGGCTGATACATACATTTAGAGTGTTTCATTGTTACTGAAACTGAATAAACTCATTTATCATTTTACAGTCTTTTATTGTCATGGTTGAGCAGTTTTTCACCATAAAATCTACAGACATTTTTTACAGTGTATATGTTAAAAGTTTCTTGCGTGTGTTTTTTTCCCTTTTTGCTGTGGTGGCAAATATTTTGTCATGGAGAAACACTGCTGGCTCATAGGGAAACTCTTTTTTCACTGACCAATGTAACTCGCAATTTCCCTATCTCATCTTGGCATCAGGTCCGATCACAGTATTTTTTTCAGCTACTGGGTCACATTGTCTCTGTCACACAGGGGTTTTTGCCCACCAAGCTTGAATGCACATGTAAGTAGTCCAGTCGCTGCCGCTCGACTCTCCTCTTGTGTGTGTGTGTGTGTGTGTAAGAGCAGGTGCTGCCACAGGCAATAAAGGACAGCAAAACATATAATGAGACTATTCATGTTATTTCCTTAATTCATCTGCCTGAGGACCTAAGGCTCGCTGAATCAGTGAATTCTTTTCAGTCACTTCTCAAAACACATTTTTATAGACTTGCATTCATGTGATGTTGGTCTTTGTAACTTGTGTGGTATGTATGTGTATATATATATATATATATATATATATTTATGTGTGTGTATGTATATGTATGTATGTGTATATTTATATATATATATATATATATATGTATATATGTATGTATGTGTGTATATGTATAAATGTGTGTATGTATGTGTGTATATATATATATATGTGTGTGTGTGTGTGTGTATATTTATATATATATTTTTTTTTTCATTATTGGTTTCTTATTTTTGAGTTTTATCCATGCTTGTTCTGTCAAAGCACTTTGTGAATGCTGTTTATAAAGGTGCTATATAAATAAAGGTATTATTATTATTTATTTTTTTTTTTGCTTAGGTCACACAATTGATTATGTGTGCATGGTCTGTCTTACTGAATTTCCACAATCATATTTTGCCCACCACACGACCCCTGGGGTTCTATAGAGTATCATATGACATAAATTAAAATGAGTATGAGTATGACAGTAGAGCATACAGGAGGGCTAGCATTAGCACTTAAAAAGACAAGCCTCCTGTGAGGGACTTGAGCTGGTTTTAAAGTGGGGTTGACATCATGTCAGAGTGAAGGTTGTGACGTCTTACCGGTGCTGCGACTGTCCCTGGCTGATGCAGCAGATTTAAAACAAGAGGTGATGTCAACACACAAGCACACACACATCTCTACCAACCTGCCCACAACAATCTGAAGTCAAGTTAGGATTCAAGCATTAAGTACGCTTGCACCCAGTTGTCACTGTTAACTTGCTTTCTTTTCTGCAAAGTCTATGGCAACCTATTGAAAAGGTCAGTTTATATTTAAAAAAAGGCAAGTAAGGAAAAGTGTTTTACCCTACAACTGACATTTTAGCTTGCAGCTCTGGATGTTTTAGTTTTTAGTTTTGTCAATTTCACTCCAGAACTGAACCGAACTCAAACATTTTGAAGCATGCTCATGCAGTGGTAATACAGTAAACAGCCCCCAGCCCCCTCTGTTTTCTTTACAGCCCTCTCCTTTTACTGTACTGTTTGTCCCTTTCTTATCCCTTTTTTATGACCTCAGCCCACAGAACCCACCTTCCTTCTGGCTGCCTGCGGCTGAGACACTCTGCTGGGACAGTAGGCTCTGGTTGTAGAGGCTGGGCAGGGCGGCAGCAGCATACTGCTGGATGCCTGAGTAGGCTTGGCTCAGTGCTTCCATGGTGTTCCCTGAACCATTAGACAGGCCTCCGGAGCCAAGGCTGCCATTCAGTGCTGCCATACCTACATCACAGTTACAAAATCCAATCATTCCAACTGGCGCTGAGCTCAACGCAATAATAATCTAAAAATACTGTCACTAAAAAGAGTCATTGTCAGTGTCACGGTTTATTTAAACTATTAATAAAGTTTATTAATAATAATTAAAGCACTTTATTGAATACTCAGAGATGTTTTACATGACCAGTAATGTGAAAAAACTGAACTGCTGAACAAAATACTGCAGACCTCTCATGTTAGACAGAAAATACAAAGTCACAGGGATTTGTTTCCAATACATCAAGTGCTCTCTCTGAGTATTCATTAATAAACAGTTTCTGATACTTAGTATCAGAGACTTGGAGGTCAAATTGAATTCAGTTGATGCAGTGATATTCACCTTATATCAGAGTACTGGCCAACTTAACTTCTCTTACAACTCTCCTGCTATAAGTACACAATTTTAAACACCTGGATGACATTTGAGTGAGGCTTAATTTTTGCCTTCATACTGGTAGACTGTATGATTTCTCACTATTCTGCCCTACAAAGTCTCACCGCAGTAACTACACAAAAGGTAAAACTGAGAAAAACTGTTTTAAAGTTTTTTTAACTGGCCAGCCAAATTGGTTATATGTAGATAAGTGACATGACACTTATTTCTACATGTATTGATGATGTAATTTTTATGCAAAAAAATTATGATAATTTATTTGACCTTTGACCCCAAAAACGTAGCTACTGCACTCTGGTTTTGCTGTAAAAGCTTCTAATAGTAATGCAAAAACAGAGAACAGTAACTACAATATTGTTGTCTTCTTTCAGCTTTTATATTTTGTAAATAATATAATAAACATTTTCAAATTGATTTTGTTATCAGTGTATTTAAAAGTGTTTAACAATTCTATTCAAAGATCCACATATTTTAGACTTAATATTATAAAGTAATGTTATATTTTAGTCTTAATATCATTTTATCTCACTTTTTTACTTCATCACTATCTAGACCATGGGTCTCAAACTTGCGGGCCAATTGCGGCCTTCGTGACGTTTAATGTGAGTTTTATATGAATGGCACTTTACCGTGTTGTGTGTGGAAGGTTCCTTTAATTACTTGTTTTGGTAATTTTGTGTCTTTTTTAAATAATTTTTTGTCTTTTTTGGTCATTTTGTGTCTTCTTTAAGTAATTTTGTGTATTTTTTTTGGTCATGTTGTGTCTTTTTTCTGTCATTTTCTGTCTTTTTTGGTCATTTTGATACTGCCTCCAGCGGCCCCCAGGTAATTTGAGTTTGAGACCCCTGATCTAGATAATAATTTCCCTTTAAAAATAAACTTATAATTTCTATTATCATATGTTTAAATTAGTATATATATATATATATATATATATATATATATATATATATATATATATATAGACAGTGGTAAGTGCAATTACAGCTTTGGTTTTGAGTTGGATTTTGTGGTTTTTATATAACTATTTCTCTAAAATAATTTAAACTTTGTCACAAGATAAAACAGGCATCAAGGAGTTCATTTTTAGTTATAACTCAATTTTGACCAAAAATGTAGTCACTGCAGTTAGGCTTTGTAGGTCAGTATTGTATTGGCAGCATAAAACTAAGTGGTAATTACAGGCAGCTAACATCAACACACTTTCACATTACATTGTCTGCTCTGTAAATAAAAAAAGAGAAAGACTTACATCAAGCTCAATCTAATCAGTGTAAATGGGGATGGGGTTCAGCTTAATGTTAGTACCTGCCAGGGAGCCCATGTTGAGGCTGGCTCCAGCACCAGCAGCCAGAGACTGCAGGGCTCCCAAAGAAGCCATGGGGTTCACTGATGAGTTGCTGCTGGAAGTCGGGGAGGAGCCTGCTTGGAGAACATTTACTGTTAATATTGTAATAAATACAAAAGCAATCTGACAGTAGTAGTGGTTGGAAAATTAATGTTTGATAAGAAATTGTTGTTGATTATTGGCAGATATATATATATATTAGGGTTGTCACAATACTAAAATTTTCAACCCGATACCGATACTCAGGAAAATATTCGATACTCGATACCATTTTCGATACCGCAAGGATAAAAACAAAGAGCCCAAAATTTAACAGAAAAATTTGTATTAACAAGAAAAATGCAACATATAAAAATTAACAGAACCACAGGTTAAATATTTATAATAAAAAAACAGTTGTGCAAAAAGAAACTGCAACTATGATAACAAGCTTCAGGTTTGAGGTAGTGCAAAAAATAAATAAATACAATAAACAATAACAATTAGAACAATATTTTGAGGTTGTATGGTTTAGCTGCTTAATAAGTTGTTGGATCGATACTTTTAAAAATGAGTATTGTATTCGGATACTACGTTTTAGTATCGATACTTTTTTTAGTATTGATACTTTTGACAACCCTAATATATACATATCAATATACAGTCATGGAAAAAAATATTACACCACCCTAGTTTTCTTCAATTTCTTGTTTATGTTAATGCCTGGTACAACTAAACATTTGTTTGGACAAATATAATGATAACAACAACAATAGCTGATAAGAGTTTAATTTAAGAGCTGATATCTAGACATTTTCCATGGTTTTCTGCATAATAATTTTGGTTATTATCAAGAAAACCATGGAAATGTCTAGATATCAGCTCTTAAATTAAACTCTTATCAGCTGATATCTATCCATGTTTTTCTTGATGATGATTTTGGTTAGGTTGGCTAGGTTTTTGTGGACTCACATGGATGTCATCATACCATTAATGTCTACTTAACTGCAAACCCAATTCAAAATCCAACCATTTGCTTAATCATATTTGACATACACTCACTGGCACCTTTATTAGGTACACCTGTTCAACTGCTGGTTAACGCAAATCTAATCTAATAAGCCAATCACATGGCAGCAACTCAATGCATTTAGGCATGGAGACATGGTGAAAAAGAGCTGCTGAAGTTCAAAGTCAGCATCAGAACGGGGATGAAAGGTGATTTGAGTGACTTTAAACGTGGCATGGTTGTTGGTCTGAGTATTTTACAAACTGCTGATCTAACAACCATCTCTAGGGTTTACAGAGGATGATCCCAAAAAGAGAAAATATCCAGTGAGCGGCAGCTCTCTGGGCCAAAATGATAATTGAAAACTGTAAAAAGACAATATATGTAATTCACTAAAATCATAACCTTTATTGTAAATATATAATCATTCTGATTCTGTCATATTTTGCGCTTCATTCAGTGGGAGAGTCTGGACTGCAGCCAGTCAGTCTGCACCAAGGTTATTAAAGTTAACGAAAACTAACGAAATAACGAAAACTAGAATTGAAAAAACAATATTGTAAACTGAAATAAAAATCAAAACAAGATATTTTATAAAAACTATAACTAACTGAAACTGTATTTTGTGGTTACAAAACTGACTAAAACTAAGTAAAATTATAGTGAAAATGTCCTTCGTTTTCGTCTTTGTCAACTTTTTTCATCCGTAAACCTTTTTGGTTGATATGAAACCTATTTCATCTATCTGGTTTTATGACTTAATAAACTTATTGGGGCTGAGATGGATAAGACAAAGGAAATAAAGGCAACATTTATTGTGACCTTATTGAATCTGGCACCCAACAAATAGCCCATTACAAAAAACTAAAACTAACACTAAAACTAATAAAAACTAAACTAAAACTAAGAATTTTCAAAAAATAAAAGCTAATTAAAACTATCAAACTCACTCTACAACTAAAACTAATGAAAAATCCAAAACTATTATAACCTTGGTCTGCACTCTTTTCTTCAAAGCCATGCAGTTGAAACAAATGCAGATGTGGCTTGGCATTTTCTTGCTGAAAAAGACAGGGATGTCACTTGAAAAGATGCTGTTTCAGATGGCAGCATAAGTTGCCCCAATACCTGTACCTCCTTTTGCATGAATCGTGCCTCTCACCTGCTGTATACCATGCCACAAAAAAAAAAATCCTACTCCATCAAAGATGCTGACCTGTGAACTTTATGCTGGTAACAATCTGGACAGTCCTTTTACTCGTCAGCACACAAGGTCCATAATTTCCATAAACAGGTCAGAAATGTGGAACCCTCAGACCACAGCACACTTTTCAGTCATACTGTACCATATGTAGATGCAGCAACAAACCATGTTTTCAGCGGTTTTCCAAAGTGTTCCTAAGCCCATACAGTAATGTCATTTATATCATCATGTGGGCTGTCAATGGGTTTTTAATGCAGAGCTACTTGAGAGGTTGAAGAACACGGACCTCGCCCCAAACTTGTTTGTGAACAACTGAGCCTTTCAAGGATGCTACTTTCAAACCTAATCAAAATACGATCACCTGTTACAATTTGACTTGTTTACACTGCAAAAAAAGGTGTGTCTAAAAACAAGATAAAAACATTAAATCTGAGGGAAAAATTAATTAATTAAATTATTCCAAAATTAATAAAGGAAAACATAAAAAATAGTATGTATGATGATCAAAAACAAACTAATTGAGGAAAACCTGGAATACTGAATGACGAAAATAATTTATTGCAAAGACATAGAACATAAAAACTCTGTCGGGTCACTTTAGACCCATGTTGTGCATCAAAGAATTAATTAAGATTGTTAAATCTAGAAATAAGCATGTTGTACGCTTAAAATAAGATAAATAAATTATTACTTACTTCTAAATCTAAGAGTTAATTTCTTATTTTAAGTGTACAACATGCTTATTTCTAGATTTAATAATCTTAATTTAAGTAATCTTGTCAAGTGAAATTATCTGTCCATGCAGCAAGATCATTTCCCTCAGATTTAATGTTTTTATCTTGTTTTTAGACACACCTTTTTTTGCAGTGTACCTGTGGAATGTGGAATTAGTCATTTGTTGCCCCTGTCCAAACTTTTTTTTTAATTTGTTGCTGGTATCAAATTCAGAATAAGCACATATTTACAAAAATCTATGAAGTTGATAAGGTCAAACATGAAATATATTGTCTTCATACAGTTTTCAAATGAACATATGTCAAATAGGATTATCACATTATCACATTGTGTTATTTAGGTTTTACACAGCATCGCAGCATTTTTGTAATGGGGGTTTTATCCCGCTTACTTGACTATTAAACAGTACTGTAGTTGTATATTTCTTTTACCTGAGCTTGTTAGAGCACTTAGTGGACTACTAGATGTTGTCATTGCGCTGGAGCCTGTGGGCGTGGCCTGTGTGGCAGTTGCTGCTGCTGCTAAAGCAGCCAGGTTCTGCATGGCATTAAGACCTAGCAGACACACACATAGTTAAGTTCAATACTCAATGTGCCTCTTGCTTTGATGACTATAGTATGTGTAAAACAGTATATATGGACATGTTCTCTTGTGGAGTTTGCTGGCTATGTGGGTTTATGGCTGGGCATTGAAAACATCCAGAGGAACGACGAACCTCTTACAAACCAAGAAACAACAACTGAGATTATTATTCAACCAACAACACATATCCACATACCAAGCTTATTATAGTTAACGAAAAAACTGACAATAACGAAAATTAGAATGGAAAAAACACTTTCGTTAACTGAAATAAAAACGAGAGTTTAAAAAAAAAGCGATTACTAACTGAAACTGTATTTTGTGGTTACAAGCAGCAGAGACACAAAATAATACAACTCAGAAGCTTTACTAAGAAAGTAAGGTTTACTGATTTTCTATGTGTTTTCCTACTCTCACCCAGTTGCCAACATAGCATGTCACAAACAAGGTTATTATAGTTAATGAAAACTAGAATTGAAAAAAACATTTTCGTTAACTGAAATAAAAATAAAAATGAGAGTTTTTAAAAAAACGATAACTAACTGAAACTGTATTGTGTGGTTACACATCTAACTAAAACTAACTAAAATTATAGTGAAAATGTCCTTCGTTTTAGTCGTTGTCAACTTTTTTCATACGTAAACCTTTTTGGTTGATATGAAATCTATTTCATCTCTCTGGTTTTATGACTTAATAAACTTATTGGGGCTGAGATGGATCAGACAAAGGAAAAAAAGGCAACTTTTATTTACTTTTTTGAATCCCGCACCCTACAAAAAAACTAAAACTAACACTAAACATAATAAAAACTAAACTAAAACTAAGCATTTCCAAAAAATAAAAACTAATTAAAACTAGCAAACTCACTCTAAAAACTAATTAAAACTAGCAAACACACTCTAAAAACTCATTAAAACTAACTGAATTTGAAAAAAAAAAATCACAACGAAATTAAAACTAAAACTAATGAAAAATCCAAAAGTATTATAACCTCGCCACATACTCATGTCTTACATGACTGCATGATAATTCATTGTGGACTGTGGGTTAAGGCATGTGTTTGGGCGTTACCTGAAACATGGTGCAGGTTAAGTGCATTCCCCGTAGAGGCTGTTTGCTGCAGCAACTGTAAGTAGAGCTAAAGAAGAGATGAGACACACCAATGCTAAGGTTGAAGTGACAGGGAAGTTTAACCGTGGGAAATTGCTTTATCACCAGGCTTATCATTACATTTTGCATGAACACATTAAGAGGCCCTATAAACACACACTCACTGCTAGGTACTGTGGCCCCAGGCTGTTGAGACCAGTGAGATTTCCCCACATGGAAGCAGCACTGAGTTGCTGCATCTGCTGCTGCAGCTGTTGGGCCATGCGCTTTTGCTCCTTGTCCTTCTGAGTGTCTGCAAACTTCACCACGATGGGTGATGAACAGCCCTAAACACAGACAAAGGAAATGCTTTGTACTCTGACAGTTTGATGTACTGATATAAATACTGAAATACCAAGAAGTGTAATGAGAAATCAGAAATACTGATACATCATTAACTTGGAAATTAAGAGCAGGTCAAATAATTGAGACTTTTTTAAAAAGCTCTGTTGCTTTAAATATTTTTTCTGTGCAATTTATAACACAGCCCTACAAAATCTAACTGCAGTCTAACTGAGAAAAACTGCTTTAAAGTTTTTTAACGTGTTTTAACTGGCCAGCCAAATGGGTTACATGTAGGTAAGTGATACAACACTTATTTCTACATGTATTGATGATGTCATTTATATGCTAAAAGTCATGGTAATTTATTTGACCTTTGACCCCAAAAATGTAGTTACTGCATTGCTGTAAAAGGTTCTAATAGTGATGATAAACAGTGCAGTAACTACAATAATGTTGTCTTCTTTAAGCTTTTATATTTTGTTTTCAGTGAATAAACATTTTCAAATGTACTTTGTTATCAGTGTATTTAAAAGTGTTTAACAACTCTATTCAAAGATTTGCATATTTTAGACTTAATATTATCAAGAAATGTTATATTTTAGTTTTAATATCATTTATCTCACCTTTTTACTTCATCACTATCTAAATAAAAAATTGCCTTTCAAATAAACTTATAATTTCTATTATTTTTATGTTTAAACTAGTAAATATATCCAAAGCAGACTATGGTAAGAACAATTACTGCTTGGTTTTGAGTTGGATTTTATGGTTTTTATATAAATATTTATCTGAAATAAAGGAAAATTGAAATCTAAAACTTTGTCACAAGATAAAACAGACATCAAGGAGTTAATTTGTAGTTATAACTCAATTTTGACCAAAAATGTAGTTACTGCAGTTAGACTTTGTAGGGCAGAACTATAATGCACCAACTTTGAAATCAATTTTAGTGTGAAGTTGAATTTCACCTCCATGGTCTGGGATTGGTGCATGGACTTGATGGCTGACTGGGCCATTTGTCTCGCTGTGAATGTCACAAATGCACAACCTGAAAGAGAGAAAAGCAATGCATCATGACTTCACTTCAACTCTTTCCATTGTGTATCTGCTTGCAACTCATGACACACATGAATGCGGACAATGGGCACAATCATACAGAGAGAAAGGAATGTGGATTTGTTTGTTTTTTTGTCACTGTTATGTCTATTCATACCACCCCTAGTGGGTCACTTTAATATAAATTAATAAATCATTTGTCATATTTGCTGAAACGGTTACTATATTGTGACAGCAGAACATGAGATAGATAATCTCAGAAAAAAATAATTTTCCTCTGTCTCCTCCTTGTGCTCCTAATGGCATTTGCAAGAATCCATCGCACCTGAACGAAAACAACCAATCAGAGAGGCGGTGTCTTGCAACTGTCAATCATGCCAATGACTGCAATTTCCTTCTATTTGTCAGAAACATATTTTTAATGCACTTTTCGGCTGTAAAATGAGAAAGGTTGTGACTAGGCTGCCATTTTGAAAACAACTTTCTTAGAAGAAGGGAGGGAAGAGCTGCAGCAGGTCTCCCTCAACTTCAGTGGGTTTTTTTCTGCCTACTTCGGCTTTAGATAGCAGCTTTTTTCAGTGAATTGTGTTAGAATAATCTGTGATTCTGTCTCTGTGGATGGGGGTCACTGTCTGATTGACGTAGGTCACTATCTATGAGTGTGTAATTCACTAACTGTGTGTGTAACCTCTCACTGTGCATTTATAGATTAATCATGCAAGATGTTTTGATTCAACAATCATGTGCAAACATTTTTTTTAAACTATGATTACTCTAAATACATCCAACATTAGTACATTTTTCATCCATCTGCTTAACTTTCTCTGTCCTACTTAGAGTAAGATTCTATTATCACAAAAAGATTTATTTTATGTTTTATTTTTTATATGGACGTTGCAAAATCTGTCTCCAATAATATCTCTGCAAGTCATATCAAGGCAGGAGTTTGTGTTTTGAAAGTTTTGTTAACAGGTCAGGTCACGGACAGTCTTCTCTGCTTGGTGACATGACGTGTCCACAATAATGATTAAACTGACAAATCAGCGGAAGGAGCCGACTTCTGGAAGAGATCTACCTACATTCCTAGTAAAACTTTGTTAGGATATAAAAAAGGGTTCAAGGGAAAGTGGCTTGTTCCAGACCTCATGAACTGATCTGCCTTTTTGTGTAATCAGGGACCTGTGGATTGAACCCAGAGACTCTGTAACTGCACATTTCTTGATTTATTGTAATAAAATGAAGTTAAACTGAGAACTGGGACGTCTCCTGCTCATCATTCCCCATCAAACGACCGGCGCAGAGAAATAGGTGAGGATTTAGTGTTGGAGTCAGATAATTTCATTTTAAAGGTTTCCTCAATGCATTTCTTAACACTTGACAGAATGCCACTGATGGTGATCTTTCACTTACTGGATCTATATTTTGAACCCAAAGGAAACAAAAACAAACCATAAAATCTGATTTTGAAAATAACGTATTACTTTCAAAACACAATCATGCTCAGTGAAGAATTTTAAATGTTGCAAATATAACATATTAAAGGGAAAAGTGAGAAAAACATCTAGTTGTATATTTTATACTAAATATATTTGACCTCATTGACAGTTTTACTTTTTTTTTTGCTTGGTTTTTACGTTTAAGTCATGAAGAATTAATACACCGGCACTTTCCAGAGAGTTAACATAGACATGCTGACACCAGAGTCACTTTATTTAGGTACCTTTGTCTCCAAATGCACTTGTATTTACATGATTTTAATAATTTTTCTTTATCTATGTATCAGTGTTGCTGTTCTTGTTCTGTTTGTATGTTTCCGCGAGTGTCTGTGTAAAGAAGAGAATCTGCCTTACCACGGCTCAGTCCGTCAGGGCCTCGAAGTATCCGGCACTCTTCTATCTGTCCATATGGTGAGAACATCAGTCGGATGTCATTCTCATTACACTTCTTGGAGATCATTCCAATAAACAGCTTCCTGTCCTCCACTGCTGTATGCAACAGAACAAAATATCAAACACACCTGTTCTGTGTCAAGGTAAACGGTGCAATGTAACATTCAACATGTGTTTTTATTAGGGCCGGGACTAGATTAAAAAAATGAATCTAATTAATAAGAGGCTTTGTAATTAATTAATCACATATAAATATTTGACCTGAGAACAGTGAGAAGTAATTTTTTTCACATGGATCTTTAGTATACCATTGAATAATGACTGAATACATAAGCTTAAGCAACAAAAATATTGTTTATTTTTGTTCAAGTCCAACAGACCAGTGCAGTTTTTGCCATTAAGTGTAGCAATAGCATATTTAGAAATATAGTACATTTCAGAAATTCAGGTTTTTTAAGTAAAACACAATCCACGCTAGCTATCACACTAGCCGCTAGCTGCTATATGTTTTGCATTGAGGTGATACGCGTTAAAGTCCCTGCCCTAATTTTTTATCACTCTATTGCACTTTATCTCATCAAAGTGACATAAATGAAGTCCAGAACAATATCTTCTGAGCTCTGTGCAGCTTAAAGAATACATTCAACATTTTTCAGGTCTGTAAAGAACAATATTCAGGTGCCCATGTAAACATTGAAACAGGTTTTGCTTGATGAAGTTTTTCCTCCTGTACTGCCCATTAACAGATGCCTGTAACTGATGCAGGACAAAAGCAACACTTCTCCTTTGCAAACTGCAGTTGGTAGGATTTACGCAGGGCTTTGGACTAGGACAGGGGTCGGCAACCTGAGGCTCCGGAGCCACATGTGGCTCTTCAGGTCATCTGCAGTGGCTCCCTGTTGCTTCGACAAGAAAAATGATAAGGAATTTGTCTACAATCAACCCTTTATCGGGTGAAGAACTATATTTGGTAACTTCAGTGGATATCAAAATGGATTTCTTCCAGCTAATTAGCAAAGATCAGGCTACGTAACAGACAGTGACACCATGACCTTTGACCAATGAGTATGATAATAATATAATAATATTAACTTTATTGACCTTGACCTCTAATGTAAAAATACAAATTTTTGAAAAAAATCTGCAAGAAACAGTCGTACAAACTTCAGTGACTTGTACGAGGAGAACTTCACTATGAAGGCATATTAGGGACAAGTATGAATAAAAAAATTAGTACTATTTAGAGAAAAAAGTTGCAAATTTATTAGATTAAAGTGGCAATTCTACAAGAAAAAAAGTCGCAGATTTAAGAGATTTAAAGTAGCAAATCTGTACGAAAAAGTAGCAGATTTACGAGAAAAAGTGGAAAAAAGCTACTTTTTTTCTTGCAGATTCACCACTTTAAATCTCATAAATCTGCGAATTTTTTCTTGTAGATTTGCCACTTTAATCTCGTAAACTTTTTTCTCAAAATATGACACCTCTCCACCGTTCCGGATGTTTTCTTACACATTCCACATTCTGAAAGTATGTAATATCCTCCAATATTCTCTAGAGTTGAAATTTGGAATTTGCAAGTATTTCAATCAGTGCCCTATTAAGGGTTAAACCCATTTAAGGTGGGAAAGCATTACCGCATTTCTACCATTAAAACCGGGGGCGTTGTTGCATTATTCTACCATTAAGGCCGGGAAAGCGGGAAAGTCGTTTTGTAGTATTTGTAGTTTTTTCCACCTATTTTCGGCCAATGAAATGCATCAGAATACATGTGGGAGTGTCGCAATGCAACAAAATTATTATTTTTTTAACTTTATTGAAGGTTTGGACAAATAAACTCAACTTCTCATGAAAGACACAGGTATAAGCTCTCAAATACTTTTTGAATTTCATTTCTATCTGCTACAGAGGCTGAAAAATCTATTATTTAGTAGGAAGCGTTGACACTTCTGTTGAATTTCCAGAAAAACTTCAGGTTTTAGGGTTATTTTAAAATCACCCAGAGGTTTTACAGGCATTTTTTCCAGGAGTGTTAGGCCCAAATGGGTTAAGACCACAGAGCTCGTTAAGAAGAGTAAGAACGAGTCTCCAAAAGTCTCCAGTAACACCAGGAAAAGTCGCTAGATTTGATGCTAGTCAATTCGTTGAAAAATAGTCGCTAGGGGGGTCTGAAAAGTCGCTAAATCTAGCGATAAGTTGGCAACACTGCCGCTCACTGCCCTAAGGAGCTACGATGTTACATTGACGTTACGTTGACATTACGTTGACGTTACGTTGATGTTACGTTGACGTTACGTTGACGTTATGTTGACGTTACGTTGACGTTATGTTGACGTTATGTTGATGTTACGTTGATGTTACATTGACGTTACGTTGACGTTACGTTGATGTCACGTTGACGTTATGTTGATGTTGTGTTGACGTTACGTTGGCGTTGCATTGGCGTTGAGTTGGCATTACGTTGGCGTTACGCTGATGTTATGTTGCCGTTACATTGATGTTAGGTTGGCGTTGGCGCTACGTTGGTGTTTGTTGATGTTATGTTGGCGTTATGTTGATGTTACGTTGGCGTTACGTTTATGTTACGTTGGTGTTATGTTGCCGTTACGTTGATGACCCTAACCCTAACCCTAACCCATTAGTGGGGAATTGATATTGTTGATCATGAGAAATTTCAGCAGCGACGCACGTAATGAATGTAGGGGAAGCATAGCCTGGGTATACCCATACTGCCTTGTGCGCTTGAATTTCATTTCGAACCTGCAGGCAGTCTGGCAACGATGGCCGTTTCTTCGCCCTGTTTTAGGGATCCAATCACAGAATGGGGAGGGACGGCAAGACGATGACGCGTACTACTCGACAGATGGAAGCTTGTAGTTTTGTAGTTTTCTTACGGATCCAACATGGTTGCAGCAGACATGAAACTCCCTTTAGCTGTAGACGGCATTTTAAATTTTAGAGCGCAAGTTGATTTTAAAAGAAGTACAACGTTTGACTTGAAACTCCTGTTTCACCACCAAAAAGGATGTTTTAGCCTTGCTTCCGACAGGATTTGCCGGGGGACAGCGGAGCCGCCCAGAGACCCGCAGCTGCTTGTTTATTGCCCATAAAATCAGTGGATGTGTGTGGCTGAATGACATGAGAGGGAATAAGGCGTAAAAATAAAGAATCTTGCAGAAAGCGAGAACTGGAGAAGCAAAGCAGCAAGCAACACTCTCTTGCTCACACACACAGACACACACACACACACACACACACACACACACACACACCAACACTGCCGGTAGACAGTGAGCAGCCAGAGTCAGAACATGCTGCAGAAAAACGTGAGCTGAGATGAGCTAGTCTGGCTATGTAAACATTAATTTCTGTCGCTCTACATACGTCATCTGGTATAACTGATACAATTGGCTAAGAGCTACCTACAGACGCTTTTGATAGACATTCTTAGCGCCCAATAAATGGCTCTGGAGGATCGTAAACCACGCCTCCTCTACGGAGAAATGAATGGTTGGTTTCCAGACTAATTTCATTTGTGATTAGTCTGGCGATAGCCAGGCTAGGGGAAGCACTGAATATGAATTAATATTTTAATTTATTGTGTATACCTACTTAGTAACAGCTGTTCCCTAAATCTATAGCCATTAAGTCACAGGTTGACATCAGAACAGCTCGCAAAATTAGTATTTTTAACAGTGCTGTAGTTATGTCATTTTGTCATTTAACAGTTTCACCAGTCCGATGCCATTGATAAATTAGGCATTAATAAAAAGTGACAAGCTTTTCTAGGGTTATCATTATCATTAGAACAGACTTTGTTAGTATCTAAGGAGAGAGAAGAAGGGTGAAAATGCTAGAAAATCCTTACCATTGTTTTTCTCACTGTCAGCTGGCTTCATTTGGATTGGGTGGTGCATCTGAATAAAACAACAAATAATATATTAATACTCATGATAATGAAATATGCACATCTGTGTTGTGTGATGTATTCCAGTAAGGTTTGCAGAGATTCCATGTCCATGTCAATAATTTCTGGGAACTAGCATGATTGTTGGTGTACAGCAGGCAGTCATAGTATGAAGGTCACTTGTGATACTGTTATACACTAGAAAGCCTAACTGCAGTAACTACATTTTGGTCAAAATTAAAACTCAAAAATGAACTCCTTGAACCCGTTTTATCTTGTGACAAAGTTTTAGATTTCAACTGCTCTGGATATATACTAATTTAAACATGAAAACAATAGAAATTATAAGTTTATTTGAAATGGAAATTATTATCTAGATAGTAATTAAGTAAAAAGTGAGATAAAATTATATTAAGACTAAACTATAACATTTCTTTATAACATTAAGTCTAAAATTCACACATCTTTGAATGGAGTTGTTAAAACACTTTTAAATAAACTTATAACAAAATCAATTTGAAAATGTTTCTTCACTGAAAACAAAATATAAAAGCTGAAAGAAGACAACAACATTGTAGTTACTGTACTCTGTTTATCATTACTATAAGAACCTTTTACAGCAATGCAGTAACTACGTTTTTGGGGTCAAAGGACACCATCTTAGCATCAGCAAAAGGCCTTTAAAAGGTCCACAGTCTGAATTTGCACATATTTTTCTTGCTGTTTGTTCTTGTTTTCGCAGAACAGGCTGCTTTGTGATTGCTTTTCTACTCTCTACACAAAGACTGGAAGTGTGTATTTTTTGTTTTTTTTTTGTCCATCATGTGTCCGCTTCATGATTTTTTAGCATAAAAATGACTGACCTACCTATAACATTTGGCTGGCCAGTTAAAACACGTTAAAAAAACTTTAAAGCAGTTTTTCTCAGTTTAACCTTTTGCTAGTTACTGCAGTTAGACTTTGTAGGGCTGTATCCAATCCAATCCACTTTATTTGTATAGCACATTTAAACAACAAAAACATCTCCAAAGTGCTGTACATAGAATCAACAATAAAACAAACATTTCCATATAACAATCAGCAATAAATAATAAGTGTATAAATCTAAAATGATGCTATAAATAAAACAATACAATCAAACAGATAAACATAGTAAAATAAATAAAAGACACAGAGGACCACAAAACTCACGCAAAGTTAAAAAGCCAAGGAATAAAAATGGTAAGGATGTCTTAAACCAATTTCAAATACAGGCATTGGGGCCAATCAAGGCATTTTAAGTGATTGCATTGGCTAGTGGCTAGCTATTTAGCCTAGGCTGATCCTTAGTTTTAGTCAGCTGTCACACAGGTGTTTTTACTTTCAAAGCTGTCGTGCACAGCAACACGAGTGCAGGCATCATCAAATTTCCGAATCTCTTCTTTCTGTCTCTCTTCTAATCCCTGAGCTCCGTTTGTGTAAGGCCAGGGACTGAGCCCAGCCTGCGGGGAAAGACCACACACCATAAATAACAGCGAAATGCAGTATGGGAGCTTAGTGTGACAGTCTCTTGCATTCTGCTTTCATCTATTGTGTATGGTAATTCACCACGGGCAGGGCCAGGACCCTGCTCAGAGGAGAGACAGACAGCTGCACCCATGGCCTTTCTAAGAGAAAAGCTGAGCGAGCTAAAAGCATAATAAAAGAAAAATATTTTAAAAAATAACATTCATTTATTAGTAATCTGTGACTGCACCAAAGCAACAAACACTGGAAGAGAAATTTCCTTTAACAACTGTATAATAATAGCAAAAAAAATTCTGCATTTCCTGCAGACAATGCAAGTGAAAGCTGAAATAAATCAAATAGCTTTCTATTATGTAGAAAAGTTAGTTATTCATCTTGAATTAGGGTCGGGCAATATATCGATATAAAAGATATATTGATACATTTTAAATGTGATATGGAATTATACCATATCGCATATATCAATATAGTTCAATTTCTTTTCTTTCTTTATATATAAATGCAGCCCTTACTAGGGTTTGTCATATTTAGTTATTTTGTAATGTTCGTTATTCTTTTCTCATAAATATATTTATTCCAGATAAAGATTGGCCTATTTTATTTCATAGGCTATTTTTATTTAAGATATATTTTTATTTTAATGTGCACTTTATGGAGCTTTGATTTAAAAAAAAAAAAAAAAAGGTTCTCCTGTTATACAGTATTTATTTTCACTTAAATAAATGGTTTCAATAAAACTACTTGTGACATGTCATATTTGACTTTGACTGAACATTTGCTCTCACTTTGCGACAAAAATATCGGAATATATATATCGTATATCGATATTCAGCCTAAATATATCGGCTATCCAGCCCTATCTTGAATATTTAAATGTTGTAATAAATCGAATATACTGTTAAAAACCTGAACACTAAAATGTATGTTGCAGGTGGAAGCTGCAATGTATTACCTAAGGTAGAAAAAATTGAATACAAGCGTGGATGTCCATAAAGAGCAAAATGTTTTGATAGTTGAATAGTTTTTGTAGCTTAAAATGTGAAGAATTAATCAATCCAAAAAATGATGTGACCTATTTAAAGCTTAAATGAGGTATAAAGGTATGCAGAAGTAGTTACATTTCTAATTGAAGTAAATTAAAGAAATGTTTGAAGATACCGTAATCCCAGTCCCTTTTAATATTGGAAAATATGGAAAAGCTTTAAATTTGATTCATTTACCATCTCATCTCATCCACGAGGAGTACCACTGCTTCTATTACCTCGTTGGTGATTTTAGAAGCAAGCTAAACATGAGATGAAGAGAACTGTGTAAGGGCTGAAAGAAGAAATCCTGTCTTTAAATATTACTGGGGGAGTGAAAATAGTAGTGAAAATAGTAGAAAAAAAGCAATATTGTTGCAGCACAATACTTAAAGAGCTAAACAGTTTTAAATTATTCAATGTATGTATGTGTAAAGGTTTAGAATAGAATCTGTGTCCAAGTCAGCTGTGACAGGGCAATGACTGAATGCTCCTGCAAAAACAGTATTTTGAACATTCATTGGAATCTGTTATTGAGGCAGTTAGAAATAGCTTTCTAAGCAGCAGAGACACAAAACAATACAACTCAGAAGCGTTACTAAGAAATTAAGGTTTACTGATTTTCTAGATTTTTTCCTACTCTCACCCAGTTCCCAATATAGACATGTCACAACCAAGATTATTATAGTTAACCAAAACTAGAAACTGAATATAAATAAAAATAAAAACGAGAGTTTTTGAAAAAACGATAACTAACTGAAACTGTATTGTGTGGTTACAAAACTAAAACTAACTAAAATTATAGAGAAAATGTCCTTCGTTTTCATCTTTGTCAACTTTTTTCATACGTAAACCTTTTTGGTTGATATGAAATCTATTTCCTCTATCTGGTTTTATGACTTAATAAACTTATTGTGACTGAGATGGATCAGACAAAGGAAATAAAGGAAACATTTATTGTGACCTTATTGAATCTGGCACCCAACAAATACCCCATTACAAAAAACTAAAACTAATAAAAACTAAACTAAAACTAAGCATTTTCCAAAAAATAAAAACATATTAATACTAGCAAACACACTCTAAAAACTCATTAAAAATAACTGAATTTGAAAATAAAAAATCACAACAAAATTAAAACTAAAACTAATGAAAAATCCAAAACTATTATAACCTTGGTGCTAACTGATGGGACCTCTGTTCAGTAGCAATGGCCAGAGGTATGCAATTGGTTATTGTATTGTTTCTTTGTCAGTTTTTTGTTAGAACAAGTTTCTGTAAAATCTGAATAATCGCCAATGACCACTTCAGGGTTCATACACTTTTTTAGTGGTCAAATTCAAACACTTTTCAAGGACTGTCAAGGTCCATTTTCAAGCTTTTCCAGGACCTATCAATGGTTACTAAAAGGGGTAATTTCACTTAACCATACCACCAGCAATGGTATTACACTTTTAACAACTAAACTGGTATGGGAATCTAGGGGCTAGGGGTAAAAGTAAGCTCACAAAAATCATCAATCGGCAGCTGGTGGAACTAAACGTGACCCAAACTAGGAGGAAAGACCCACAAATAGGCCTACTTCAGGAGCCCTCACATCCACTATGGATTAGAAAAACTCCCTTTAGTAAGAAGATACAGGGTAGAGCAACAAGAAACATCTCAGAAACAAGAAGATGCAGGCGAGACACAGGCGGAGTGGTCTTCATTTCAGATAGGCTATAGGCTATTAAGTTTATATCTTCTCTTTTCATTTAAAATGCGGTTATCTCTAGTCAGATTGCAAGAGGAATACAGTAAGAATTCCAAGCATTTACAAGCACTTCCAATCCATTCCAAAATCCAATTCACAATTCACCAATTCACAATCCAAAATCCAAGCACTTTTCAAACCTTTAAATTCAACATTAAAATTCAAGAATTTTAAAGGATTTCAAGCACCCGTACAAACCCTGCAACTTGAAATACCTGGATACAGCACGTGCATAAGCAAGCAACACAATACCAAAAAAGGCATGTGTGACCTAGGTGGTGAAAGCAACCTGATAATAGGATCTGACACCCAACATTCGTCTCCTATGTAATCTTCTCGTCAAGACTTCAAGTGACAGTGACCTCTGGCATCATCTAGAATATATAGAACTATATATTTAACTTAACTTACATCCATAACTCTCGTTCTATTTCATTCTTCCTCAATAAAAAACCAGGACCCATATCAACAAGGTGATGAGAAATCTGAGATAAACAGCTGCTGCCACAGGATAGCTTGGGCAACCACATGAACTCTTAGGGCGTTTTCACACCTGAAAGTCTGAACCAAGGTCCGTGTTCTGTTACATTGTCTACATTTGGTCCTGTTGGTTTTGGTTTCACACTGCAAAACTATTAACGGACTTTACAAGACAATTCTATTGGACACGTTATCTCCCTGTGTACTTCTGCAGCTCATTTTGTTTTGGTTACGCTGCGTTGTTAGGCCGGCCGGCATCTGACCTCAGTGTTACTTCCTTAACGTGTTTACACTAAATGAATCCAGCGAGCCACCTTTTACCTGTGGTAATACTTTTGCTGCTCTTTTGCTACCAGCAGCACCAGCTTAATGAGCAATATGTGAGAGTGCTTGGTATTCGCAAGATGAGCCTCCTCATCATGCCAAAACTGTATCGCCGTCGACAGGAGAGGAGGAGAAAACGGCTCGCAATCCTGACAGTTATGGCAAAAAACTTCCTGTCATTGATACAAAGGACCGAGACCACCTCTTTTGGTCGGACCAAACTTTGGTCCTTTGGTGCGGACCGTGGTCCACGGCACCTTTCACACCTGGAATTTGAGTTTGGATCAAACTGAAAAGTCCTAAAGTCCATTCCAAACGAGATAGGTGTGAAAGCGCCCTTAGAAGCCAGCAACGGTACCGGAGGAAGCCCAAGCAGCTGCAACACAGATGCCACTCAATGCAGCCCAAGAAGTGGAGATGCTCCTGGTTGTATGACATTTCACTGGTAAACCTGGAGGCCCCTGGCCTATGCCTGAGACATGACAATATTAGCCCAGTTCAAGAATCTGTGTTTGGACAAGGCACAAGCCTTACTGTGCCTTCCATAACAGACAGAAAACAGTGCATCAGTCTCAGTGAACCCATTCAACACATCTATGTCCTGTCTCACAGTCAGCACATGACAGAGTACTTTGGCATTAGCAATAAGTTCTTCTGCCCCTTGCTGCAGGGCAAAACTGCCAAAAACTCACTTAATAACAAAAACTGGAATTGAAAAAACATTTTTCGTTAACTGAAATAAAAATAAAAACGAGAGTTTAAAAAAAACCGATAACTAACTGAAACGGTATTTTGGGGTAACAAAACTAAAACTAACTAAAATTATAGTGAAAATGTCCTTCGTTTTCGTCTTTGTCAACTTTTTTCATATGTAAACCTTTTTGGTTGATATGAAATCGATTTAATCTATCTGGTTTTATGACTTAATAAACTTATTGGGGCTGAGATGGATCAGACAAAGGACATAAAGGAAACATTTATTGTGACACCCGACAAACACCCCATGACAAAAAACTAAAACTAACACTCAAACTAATAAAAACTAAACTAAAACTAAGCATTTTCCAAAAAATAAAAACGAATTAAAACTAGCAAACACACTCTAAAAACTCATGAACACTAACTGAATTTGAAAACAAAAATTGTCAACAAAATTAAAACTAAAACTCCAAAAAATCCAAAATTATTATAACCTTGTGTCCACTCGCCCAGAGTGGGGTTTTGCAGGAAAGCATGCCGCAGCCCTGTTCTGTAGTGTCAAATGCATTGCCCTAAGACTTGTTAAATGAGGAAAGGCCCACTGAAGGAGCCTCTGGGCCTCTTGTCACAGAGGAACCAAAGCCACCCTCAGCAGTGCTCCCAGTCCTGGCCAACCTAGCCATCCTCAGTGCTGCCTCACATGTTGGATGCCAAGGCTTGGTGGACATCTGTCATGGACAGCCTCCAGGCTGTGAGTGATCTCAAAGGAGTCACAAACAGAGACAATAGTCGCAAAGTAGCAGTAGAGTGAGGAACGCTCAGTCACAAATCATTAATAACCCTTTGATGCACAACATGAGTTTAAAGTGACCCGATATGTATGAGTTTTTATGTTCTATATCTTTGTAATACATTTTTTTCATCATTCAGTGTTCCAGGTTTTCCTCAGTTAGTTTGTTTTTGATCATCATACATCTTAATTTTATGTTTTCCTTTATTCATTTTTTAATAAAATCTCATTTTGTGTCACTACTCTTCTAATGCACAACATGGGTGAAAAATGACCCATAAAGCTAGCCATATAGCTAGCTAAGTAATGTGCTAAGTAGGGGTGTAACGAAATCTCGTGCCACAAGATCTCGCAAGGTTAAACTCGACGATATTTCTCGTCGCTTTAAAAATCAGTCTTGCGAGATTTGGGAGTTATCCAAACTTCTATTTGTTACCTGTGGGGAGAGTAAAATGAAAAGAAGAAGAGAAGGAGGGCAAGCAGCCAGAATGACGTCGCAGGGGCCGGCAGCTCGTTAAGAAGAGTAAGAACGAATCGAAACATTCCTCCTGCAGCAGTCTCTCCCAGCTGCAGTCACAAAGCCGGCTAACAGTTAGCTCTGTAGCAGTACAGTGTGTATGTGCTGCTGCTGTTGCAGGAGGTGTTCACTTAGCGATCTCTGTTTGTTTACAACAAGCACCCGACAATGTTCACAGTTAGCAATGCTGGTTAATTCAAGATCGCTATGTTTATGATAATTAGCCATGCTGCTTTGTTTATGATCAGCTGATGATGTTGTGCAGTTAGCGATGACGGCCACAGTTGCGACTCCCGTGTTTCATCCCTCCTGTTTGTGATCACGGATCACGGTCGAAACTGTCGCTAAGCGATTAGCATACTTCACCTCTGGAGTCTCATTAACCCCTCTGGGGGATTTTATTTTTTTATTTATCTTATTTTAACCTTTATGAATTTTTGTTTTAGTTTCTTGTCTTCTTGTGGAAGAAGAAGTTTATTAAAAGCTCATGCTTACATCATGCATATAAAGAGTTCTCGTGAACCCAATATCGTGTCTCGTCTCGTCTCGTGAGCTGAGAGTATCGTCACACCCCTAGTGCTAAGCTAACTACTTAGCTAACTTCTTGGTTAAGTAGTTAGCTAAGTAGCTTGCTAAGCTACTACTAGCAAGCTACTTAGCCAAGTAGTTAGCTATGTAATAATACAAAAACTTCCTTTCTTCATAAAGTATGAGAGGCAAAATTGAAATAATGATGTGTTTTTCATCAAAAACAAGATATTTACAGAATACTTGGAATATTCAATCATAAAATAAGTTGATATCAAAAGATAGAGCACAGAAACACTCAGCAAGCATTAATAACATGGGAAATGAATGCGGGTCATTTTTGACCCATGTTGTGCATCAAAGGGTTAAATGGTGCTGACACCAAGGCTAATAACGTAGCAGTTTAGCGAGAGACACTCGGCTACAAATCCAAACTCTGCTAGAGTCACCAGCAATTCACACATATCACACCAGAAGGGATTATGAACTTGTAATTAATGGTAACACCATGAAGTCAGTAGCCAATGAGCAAAAAAACATCACTCTCCTTTGCTCACTTCTAAACATTCTATTAGAAACAAAACTGCACAAAGTTAAGTATATTCTGATATGCAATGTTGTTATTTATGTAATATATCATTATAAAGCTCTCTTCGTGCTCTTCATGATCAAACTATACATAGCCATTTCAGATCAATATAACGTTTGACATAAGGCCATTTGCAGGAGAATTCAGAATTTGCCCTATTGCAGCATGAGAAATAGATCCTTCATACCGGCACTGCCAACCGCCAGGGTCATGGACTAAATGTAGAGACAGGGCTCCCAAAAACAGCGTAAGAGCAAAACATCTAGTAAACTGTATAAAATAGCTGTGTAAAAGTTAAAGAGAGCCGTTAACACATAATAGTATGTAAGGAAAGAGGTCCCAAAAAATTGTGTGTGTGTGTGTGTGTGTGTGTGTGTGTGTGTCTGAAACAATGTTTGTATAAATTGATTGATTGATTTTATATCCCCGGTAGGGCTGGGCGATATATCCCGATATATTTAGGCTGAATATCGATATAAGATATACATCCCGATATTTTTGTCGCAAAGTGAGAACAAATGTTCAGTCAAAGCCAAATCTGACATGTCACAAGTAGTTTTATTGAAACCGTTTATTTAAGTGCACATAAATACTGTATAACAACAGGAGTACCTGTTTGGTTTTTTTTCTCAAATAAATATATTTATATAAGAAAAGAATGATGAACATTACAAAAGAACTAAATATGACAAACCCTAGTAAGGGCAGCATTTATATTTAAAGAAAGAAAGAAAAAAAAAGAACTATATCGATATATGTGATATATCGCCCAGCCTTAATCCCTGCCCACTGTAGCGAGTGAGGGGAATCTGCATGTAATTAAACAGGCACACAAACAGACTGGGAGTGTTGATCAATCAATGTGGATGTGGTTAATAATTAGAACAGATGGTGGGATTTCTGTCTATTCAGAAAAAGCTATCCTAAATGTGACAAAAAACAGACTTGACGCATAAAAGTTATGGTAAAATTCCTGTGATTTAAACAGCTGTCTATGGAGAAAATGCTTCACTAAACTAAAATAGTGCCAAGTGAAGGTGGTTTCTAATATGCACAAGGGCTACTCTTTTGTGGTGGAATTGGTGACCTTTTTGCAGTGGCGAACCGTGAGCACTATAGCTGGTCCTTCAGTAGTCCGACCGGCTCCTGTTTTTGCATTTTTCATGTTTTAAAACTAATAAACACAAAGTCTTGCCATCCCCGCTTGTTGCAACTTTAGAAAATATAATCATGTGGGTAAAAAGACTTACAAACATGGACCAAAACGGCTCCATAATACGCACAAAATTCCAAAAGAAATAAAAAAAATAACTAAACAGCATGAAGTGTTCATAATTGCTGTTTTACGCATGCCTCTGTGCGTCTGTTGAAGTTGTAGCTGTTGAAGATTATTAAGGCCAACACCAGTTATCTTGCAGCACAGCCTGGCCATTTGTTCCAGTTAGTTTAAATTTTTATTTATTAAGACTTTTTTTAAGATGAGAGATGTCCAGTCCAAAAAATAACAATAAAATAAAGTACAAAAGAATAAAAGCTTAATAAAAGAATAAAGCATTTCCATCAAAGTCTACATTAAAACTCTGCAGCTTCCTTAAAAAGAACAGACGCTGATTCACCTTTTTACATATGCTGTCAATGTTTGCATCAAATTCAACTTATCATCCAGGACAGGCCAGATATTTATACTGCTGCACTGCTGCCACTGGCTCCCCTTTAATCACACAGTGCAGGAGAGCAGGACTTCCTCCCAAAATCAATGAATATCTCTTTGGTCTTGGCCACATTTATCTGGAGGAAAAACTGTTCACACCAATTAACAAATTCATCAAGTACTGGGCCTTGATACAACAACAGAGTAGGGCTGGGCGATATGGATCAAAAGTCATATCCCAATATATTTAGGCTGATTATCGATATACAATATATATCCCGATATTTTTATCACAAAGTGAAAGCAAATGTTCAGTCAAAGTCAAATATGACATGTCACGAGTATTCTTGAAACCATTTACTTAAGTGAACATAAATACTGTATATTAACTGGAGTACCTTTTTAAAAAAATCAAAGGTCCATAAAGTGCACATTTGAATGAGATTACCTTAAATAAAAATAGCCAAGAAATAAAATAAGCCAATCTATTTCTGAAATAAATATATTTATATGAGAAAAGTATAACGAACATTACAAGAAACCTAATTATGACAAACCCTAGTAAGGGCAGCAATTATATATAAAGAAAGAAAAAAATTAACTATATCGATATATGAGATATGGTCTAATTCCATATCACATTTAAAAATATATCGATATATCTTTTATATCAATATATCGCCCAACCCTATAACAGAGTCATCTGCACACTTAAGGAACAGACGTACCGAATGATTGCTCTGACAGTCATTAGTATAAAGGACAAATAAGAGAGGGAAAAAGACACAGCCCTGAGGGGATCCAGTAGAAGAAGAACAGCTACTGGACAGAGTCCTGTTGAGTCGGACCCTCTGAGACCTATTTGTTAAAAAGTCAATGAGCCAACACACTGTGCTAAAACCAATAAAATTCAGTAAAAGCCTGTGCGCGAGAATATGTTGCTTGATACAAGTAAAACAGGTGAAAAGTCAATAAAAATTAGACGTGCATGATTCTTATTTCCCTACAAAGGGCTCAGTACAGTTAATAAGAGTAACAGTAGCATCCCCCACTCCCCTCTTTGCCTTCTAGGCAAACTGTAAGGAGTCTAACATGAACCTGACTCAAATTTGCGTACACGAGCTGAGAGCAGACGTGAGATCTGATCGTACCGTCCGCTCACGTCCAAATTGATAAATGCCGAGGCTTGCGTAGAAATCGTTTTACGCCCACTTTATGCTCACTTTCTGAAGTACGCACGTTTGATAAATGAGGGCCAATGTCTGGTCAATTTAGGTCTTGCAGCTTGAAGGCCCACTTCAAAAATTAGACAGCTCATTGTTCACCTCTTATATGTCCAAGTCCTTTTTTTGAGAATTAGGGATTGTGGACAGTGGATGTTTAAGGGGAGATAGCAGGTCAACAATAAATGCCACATAGCAGAGGTGAACATCACCTGAAAGCTGTGAACCTGAAGCTACAGCTCAGCACTGTGTGTCAAGTTCTGTTCAAAAATATCTAATAAACATAACTTATTCTTTTTTTGAAACCTATTAAGGTGTATAAGGGTTCATAACATTAATATGCACCCCTTTGAAATCAATTTCCATGTTCAACTATGTCCCATAAGTTGTTGCAGCAATTTTGGGGTTGATACCATTTGTTACACACGTTTGGTGCTGAAATATGCAATTTTATTCATATCAAGAATGGATAAAAATGGGCAAAAAAACCTCCAGACCTTGGCTTCAAAAACTTTCGGGAGATTTCTGTATTTTCAGCCAGCGATTGGATGACAACTTCTGTTCTTCAAACTGCTGAGAACCCTCTTATTGTCAATATACCTAGGACAGCTGCACATCCTCTGAATGCTCTATGTCTCTAGTTGGTGGTTGTAAAGTTTCATGAGGCTGTGATTATCCTAGAGGTCACAGCAGCTCATTTTATACACTGAGGTCTGAATGAACTGAATGAACTGGCTGCTACTGATGAATAACATCATCCCACATGAAGAAAAATAGACTCATTAAATCCACAAGAGTCTCAGCTTTCCACTGATACCCAGTTTATGTCATTCAGCCTGTTTAAGCACCCCAGTATGCACAAATACAGTAGGCAGAAATAAAGTTTTTGCCTTAAACTGCATGTTATCAGCATAAAGTAGGCATGTGTGTAAATAGAAGACTTGTGGGAACCTCGAGAGCTGAAAAACAGTTAATATTAGCAGAATTAAATCTGGAAGAAAATATGTTTAACTCCTCAGCAGCTCAGCCTCAGACATTTTCCAAAGGGACCAGTGACGTTGATAGGTTTTCAATGTAGTGAGTCCCTGGGACCTACAGGTGGTGATCTGAGTGGGTCACTGAGAAATTCAATGTGTCCCTACTAACATTTCTATTTCTTGAGAAATTGTAGTGTTTAACTCGTTTGATCTTGTCAAGTATGGTTACAATTAACTAAAATATTCATGTATGTTCAAAATCTAAATTCCAAATCTGAAAAGTTTATTAGAAAACAACGTCATATCCGCATGACATACAAAATTCGAATAAAATAGCATTTTTGTAGCAACATGAACTCATTTACTCAAGTGCTGTACTGAAGTACAATTCTGAGGTACAACATGTGTGAACAAAGCATAGAACTATGGAAACATCAGTTTATTTACTACTATGAAGTTTGTTTTCTCAATTGTTAAAATGAAATGTGGGTAACACTTTAGATTAGGGAACACATATTCAGCATTAATTAGTTGCTTATTAGCATGCAAATAAATAACATATTGGTTCCTAATTGGCATGGCCTTATTATACAACCAGTAAGTCATTAACTAACAGTTTTCCCTCATTAACCTCAGAATTATTGCTTATTAGTAGTAAGTAAGGAAGTTGTGTGTGGTAGACTAACTGTTAGTCTACCAGTGACCCACTTTGTAGAGTAATGATTGACATTACAATCATCCAAAAGGAGCCACCAGTCACGTCAAAGGTCTGGAGAAGGTGGCTATTTACCGTTTCCATGGTTTCGTTCACCGCTATGTAGAGACTTATAAAGTCCATACAAAGTAAAGCATATTAAGATCATAACTCATATACAACAACTCCCTTACTGACTACTAATAAGCAATAATTCTGAGGTTATTGAGGGAAAACTCTTTGTAAATGTCTTACTGGTTGTATAATAAGGCTATGCAGAATAAGGCATTAATAACTACTTAATAATGACTAATTAAGAGCCAATATGTTACTTATTTGCATGCTGATAAGCAACTAATTTATGTTGAATATGTGTTCCCTAATCTAAAGTGTTGCTAAATGTGTGTTGACTGGCTAGTTGTTGTCGTGGTGGCTACTCGCGTGTCGGGCACACAGGATCTCATACACTGACTAAATGCCCAGGGGCTGAATACAGCCACTGCCTGGTCTGCTGACAGCAACCTTTCTTTTGCTGGTTATTGTGATATGTAACACAAGTTTGTTGTTCACAATATAGGGGTGGGCAATATGGCCCTAAAAGATTATCACGATAGTATAGAGTATTTTTGCAATAACATAAAAATCTAAACTAAAACTAGCAAACTCACTCTAAAAACGAATTAAAACTAACTGAATTTGAAAACAAAATTCACAACAAAATTAAAACTAAAACTAATGAAAAATCCAAAACTATTATAACCTTGCAATGGAATTCACTGTTCCAATGAGGGTCCTCACAAAGATACAAGTACAAAAATGCGTGTGTGTGTGTGTGTGTGTGAGTAAAAAGAAGTTGGCACCATGTAGGACTTTTGTCTTAACATAGTTTTTGTTTCTAATCACTCAGCTAACGTGCCTTAAACACTGAATAAAACTGCTCTCTCAAAAAGATGCTCTCAGGTAGAGAAATGAGGCCCCTCTTTCTCTCCCACCGTCCCTCTCTTCCTTATTGTCTTTCTCCCACCTTCCCACCCCAGGATGCTTTCGTTTTAAGTGCTTGTGCATGCCATTTCTAATCTGCAGAGCTCGAAGAGCACCATGTTGTTTGTTTTTCTGCTCAAAATACTTCCACACAAAATTTCAAGTTTTATCGTTTCACCTTGCAACCCATTATGATCGTTACATAAGAGACGTATCTTAAAACCTAAACAAGCCATGATTATAATAATATTAAAAGCACATAACTCTGAGTGGTTTCCAACAACGACGTCTACATAAGACCATAGTAATTAAATTAATTTACATGAAGAATAAAAATAATGTAAAAAGATTCTTGTTGGAAAATGGTCAATATAGAGTGTGAAGTTTTGTGGATAACTTAAGAAAATAAATGTAGATTGAGTAATATATGTATGCAATGTATTATGCAACAGAAAAAACATAGCTCAATTAATCATAAAAAAGTCTTAAGCTCCATTTCTGGGACTCAAAACCACAACAGAATACGCAAGCCCAGGTTAGTTCCAGCCTCTTAAGTCCCTCAGTCGAGGAAGTCTATGGTTGTAAATCACAAACAATCCCCCAGGGGGCAGTAGGAGTCCACATATTCAATTGCACATCAAAATTGCCACCATTTGGCAAATGTGACATACTGAATGGGAGCTCTTTCTAGATGGACAATTTTTTCTTTTGGGTGGGATAAAAAAATCAACAACGTGCTTGATGGGTATTGACAAGGTTTCAGAGAGCATTTCCTTTTTCACTCTAGAGTTAAAAAAAAAAAAAAAAGAGAGAAAAAAGGGAAAAAGTTGGAATATTTTGCAAATGTGTGAAAAACAAAAAGAACATGACCTCTACCAGGAAATGTGTTGATGTTTTTTTATTTTTTTTTAAATTACTGTTATTGTACTGTACTGTAATTTCTTTTTTTGCTTTTATGAAACTAAGTAGCAGCCAAATTCAGCCAGGATCAATGAAATATTCAGCTTTAATCCACTTTTTGGCTTTTACTTGCTAAATCGTGGAGATTCAACCTTAAAGCATCTTCTTCCATTTCCACAAATATGTGTCAGAGTGCTGATGCCAAAGTCACGTCCATGTTGTGAACTGGTTTTGAAATTGCAGCGCTGAATTTAAGCAGGACGTCAAATTACACGTTGACGCAACACATGCACACTTAAGGCTGTTCCTTTAGTGTGTTACACCAGTGATAGAAGGACTCTGGCCTCTGGAGGACCCGACTCTGAAGGAAGGATCCTACCAAGGAAGGATCCTTGACTTTGGGATACAGCCTGAGTGTGTAAGTGTGTGAATGCGCGTGCATGTCTAAGAGAAGGACGGAGAGGTAGGTCAGGGTTTAGACCAGGGGTCTCAAACTCAAATTACCTAGGGGCCACTGGAGGCAGTATCAAAAAGACCAAAAAAAGACAAAATGACAGAAAAAAAGAGACAAAATGACAGAAAAAAAAACCTAAATTATTTAAAAAAGACAAAATGACCAAAAAAGGACACAGAATTACCAAAAAAAGACACAAAATTATTTTTTTTTAAATTACACAAAATGACCCAAAAAAGACACAGAATTACCAAAAAAGACACAAAATTACTAAACAAAAGACACAAAATGACCAAAATAGACACAAAATGACCGAAAAAGACACAAAATGATAGCCACACACAACACAGTAAAGTGCCATTCATATAAAAATCACATTAAACTTTCATATCAAGGTGGGGGCCACAAAATATCGTCACGAGGGCCACAAGTTTGAGACCCATGGTTTACTGGGGATTTCCACCGGACGCGTTACTGCAGCAGCACGTCTCCACAGCGTTTTTGCTGCGTCTTGTCAATTCACACCGGACGCGTTACTGCAGCAGCACGTCAGTTTAGCGAGCCGGCCGTATACACGCGAGATAACGAGATCACGCGATAATCCTGACCATACGGGAGACCGCAAGCTCCCGTGATAAACTTTAAACTCTATTTATACAGTCTATGGATAAACTGTGTGTATAAAGTAAACAACAACAACAAAAACCAACTTACTTTGCTTCTCTGAGGTGAAAGATATGTTGATCTGACCATCTATCCTTATAAAAACAATATATTATGTCATAAATGATTGTATGATGTTCCACTTCAACAATTAGTCTCTTGTCTTCCGTGTCGCCGATCCTCTGAGACCCTTTGATTGATTGATTGCCGATCTGGTGCCCCGGTCGTAACATAACGTTGATGTGAAGTAGTTTTAGGCTGCATGAACTGCGTATTGTGTTTTATTTTGAAAGGGGCGGAAGTGTTTTACGCTGAATCTGAGTCGGACTTCCTGTCTGGTGCGATCTGCTCTGTTGAGATTCACGCGAGTTGGCAGCGTCTCGCGGAGAAATAGAAGTCCTACCTAATGCTCGCGTAGAGACGCTGACGCGACGCTGCAGTAACGTTACGCTACGCGCCCGGTGGAAATGCTCTCATTGATTAGAGTGTTACCTATTTGCAACGTCATACGCGACGCTGACGTTACGCTGCAGTAACGCGCCCGGTGGAAATCAGGCTTTAGACTGACAAAAAACGAAAAAGTTGGAATATTTTGCAAATGCGTGAAAAACAAAAAGGTTGTTGATGCTACATGCAGGCTTACATACTCTTGCATTGTTGACAGTTTGACAGTTGACAGTCAGCAAACTTTTACAAACTTGATAATAACAATAAAAACAATAATATATCTATACAACCAAAAACAATTAGTTTCAACAGCGTTAGTGCTTAGACTGTGAACACAGGACCAGCCTGCTGAATCAGCTCACACACTTCATGGTACAGCCGTTAATGGCCAAATACAGAGAAAAGTCCAAATCTTCCATTTGAACCAACGTGCAATAAAAGGGTAAATTAAGGATGCTATCACTTACCCCTGGCAGAATCTTCATGTTGTGCAGAGCATTCTGTGCTTCCAAGGCTGATTTGCGAGTATAGTATGTTATAAAACAGCAGCCTGCCAGGGAAAACAAAACAGCTGTATCACACATCAGCTCAGTAACAACATGGTGTCTGAAGCTCACACATCAGCTCAGTATGTGTGTGGAAGAGGAGTTAAAAAGCTATGTTTATTGGAAGTCTTTGGCACAGCAATAATGTCATATTTGCCAAATCCACATTTTTGAATAAATAGAAATAATTAAAAAAAACGAAACCCAGTGGAATTTACATGTTAGTTTACCTCACATTCAAATTAAATAGTTTTGCGTGTGCACATTAGAGATGTTCCGATACCGATTCCGATACTTGTGCTGTGGGTATCGGCCGATACTGAGTACTGATCCAATACCAGTATGTTATAAAAAAAATATCATCCCTCACCTGCATGACTGTGATATGATTATCATTGTGGTAAGGCCTGGCTCAGGTTAAACCCTTTGTAAAACATGAATAAATACAGCAGATTCAAGCCATTGATTTTTACATTTATTTTTAAATTAAACAGCAGTAGTGCAACAGCAAATTAAATAAATAAATCTAGATGAATCTATATTTAAATTAAAGTGATGCCACTATAGAACAGGGTTCATACACTTTTGAGTGGTTAAATTCAAACACTTTTCAAGGACTTTCAATTTCCATTTTCAAGCTTTTCCAGAACCTTATACAACAGTTGTAAGTTGCATCTTTTAGATGAGTACTTATATACTAAAAGGGGTAATTTCACTTAACCATACTGACAGCGATGGTATTACGCTTTTAACAACCAAAAGTACAGTTTGCTAATCTCAATATTCAATTCATTATTTTTTTCATTGAGCATGGGATTATCTATAGTCAGATTGCAAGAGAAATACAGGAAGAATTTCAAGCATTTACAAGCACTTTATCCAAAATCCAAGCACTTTGAAAACACCTTGAAAATACAACATTTAAATTCAAGCATTTTCAAGGATTTTTAGCACCCGTACGAACCCTGATAGTAGCTTAACGGAGCGAACCAGTAAATATGTTACTAATTTAATCAATTATGTGGTATCAGATCGGTGCCTGGACTCCAGTACTCGCCGATACCGGTGCCAGCACTTTTAGCAGTATCGGAGCAATTTCTGATACTGGTATCAGAATCGGAACAACTCTTGTGCACATGTTAAAAAAGAAAATTATTTTTTAAAAATTACACAAAATGACCCAAAAAAGACACAGAACTACCAAAAAAGACACAAAATTACAACAACAAAAAAAAGACACACAATGACCAAAAAAGACACAAAATTATTTTTAAAAAATGACACAAAATGACCCAAAAAAGACACAGAATTACCAAAAAAGACACAAAATGACCTAAAAATGACACCGAATTGCCAAAAAAGACACAAAATGACCCAAAAAAAGACACAAAATTACCTAAAAAAAGGACACAGAATTACCAAAAAACACACAAAATGACTGAAAAAAAGACACAAAATGATTTTAAAAAGACACAAAATTGTTATTATTGTGCAGCAGGCTGACCTTTACTTTGTGGTGGATTCTGGCTGCGGTCTCTCAGAACATTTATCTCATAGACTGCTCCATAAGGCTCAAACAGCTCACGGAGCTGCTCCTCAGACCAGGACCGTGGAATCTGTCCCACGAACATCTTAATGGCGTCAACATCTGGTTGGTCTGGGTGGTCCAAAGACCCATTCATCTTCTTCCCACTACAAACAAGAAAACAAACCAAACACGGGTCAATGACATGATGCCAAATATTTCTGTCTGACTGTTTTTTTTTTTCATTTAAAAGAGATTTAAATGCTGAAAATGTCCCATACATGTCCTATCCTACATTGTTCCTTTTTTCAATTATTAAAAGTGTCAAAATCTTATGTGATCTTATGAATCGTATGAGTGTTTTGATAACCTCATTGAAATCACATCTATTCATATTTGTGTTTTATAGTAAAATTGTAAAGAATTCGTATTATATTTCCATCATAGTTTTAAAAACTTTATCCGATTATATTTTTGTGAAATTTAATCTTGTGCAACCATGAAGAAACAACCTCTTTGGGACTTATATGTTGGAGTCCATTCAAAGACAGGAAGTTACATCATATTATAGACCCATGGAAGCAGCAGGTTTGTTACTCAATCTCTAATGTGGAAAAAAATACTTTTTAGTAACATAGTATGTAGTTTGTTGAAAGCTAGCTTGTTTTGTAGCTTGTTTTGGGGAACATGACTGCTCCATGTAAGATGCAGGAATAACGCTAGGAGAATAATTAAGGATCCCAACCAGCCACATAATGGCCTTTTCTCCCTGTTGTGGTGTGGAAGTAGTACCTGAATGCCCTGGACCACAACTGAGAGGCTCTAGTTAGTAAGTCACTAAGTCTATTAACTACATCTAAGGAGGTAACTGACATTATAGAACAAAATGTGAGAACATGATTTTCAAAACTTTGGAAGAAATAAAAAAAAAAAAAACTAACTGTCAAATTTGTACAAAAAAAGATCATCATCGCTATACTTTGCAACAAAAATAAACATGATTATTATATAAAGAGTCACTTATTAGAACACATTTTTACTAATTATCAGGTCTTTGGGTTTTTATTGCTTAGACTTTGTGTATCCTTCTTTCCTTAATGTATAAATCTGTACTCTAGTTTCTTTTCTGAGCTGTAACTTTCTAGCCATTTCTGTGGGAACACAGTTGAGATTTATTGGGATTTTTGTGTCCAATTTCTCAAAAGCCAAAGAGCTAAAATGAATAATGCAAACTGTGATTTGTTTTATACTTTTGCACTGAAGTTGTGACTCTTGCAAATCTTCTCAACACTAAAACTTCTTTTCTTTTTTTAACATTTATTCAGCAATGGTCTGGTAACATCAATGTATACCTAAAGGTTAATTGAGGAAAATGGTTCAATCCAATAAAGGTAAAGTCTGATCATGCAGTAAACACATCCAAAAATACAAAGAATCCATACTGGTTTTTAAGAAAGCCATAGTGAACAGAAAATTGAAGTTGCTTCCAATCTTTTGGCCTGGAGTGAGTGTGTGTGTGTGTATATATATATATATATATACACACACACACACACACACAAACACATAATATATGTATGATATTCACACACCTATACACACAGACACACAGAGATGCACACATAAATAGAAATAGCTCACATTAAGAGATGTGACGCTATTTAAAGCCTAAAACTGAGCTTTACCAGGGAACAAATTAGTATTATGATGAAAAGAACTGGCAAAATGAAATGGCTCCACAACTATGACCTTAAACGATCGATATCAGAATAAGCAGATACACTGTGTCATTACTTCAGGGACGACACTTGGTGCTTTTAGAAAATGTACTGAAAAGACTGTTTTGGAAAAGTTACTTATGACGAAAGTGGGAAAGGCATTTATCGTTAATTTAATTTTTATTGAGCACGGAACTCTGTTTCACTCGTCTCTTGCAAGATAATATGCCAGGAATCACATATAGGTTCCATAACAACAGGCACAGGTTACCATCTGAATTGGAATCAGTCAGAAACATTAGAAACATTCACTTTTTAAAAAGGGCATATAAAAGGTGACACGTCTTAGTACACTGGAGTGCTATGGGATGAAAATTGTGACCCTGACACATTACAACACAGCTGCTCATTATTGATACTAAACACTAAATACAGACCTTCAAACACAACAATTAGTTTAACGGATGTTGACACAGGAAAACAAGAGGAAATACATAATACTTATAAAGCTGGCCAGAATTAGTTACTTACACAGGACTCGAATTCAAGGAGCAATGGTCCACCATCATCTCCGGGAGAAAATCCAACTTAAAAGAAGCCATGATGGAAAAATCTTACTTTCTTCTTCTTTGAACACAACACGACAATAAAGCTAAATTGACACAGTAATCAGAAGGTGTTGGTAAACTCCAGATTGTACACTTGTTTGTAATTCCCTGGCGAAGAGTATAATATCAGGCAGCCAACTGTGCACAAAAGAAAAAGAAAAATAGTGTGCCGCAACAAAATAATGCACATGGAAAACGCATCCACTGGAACACAAATATAGCAAACAAATTCTGGCTGAGGAACCGCCGTTGTTTGAGATGGAAAAAAAGCGCAAATGACAAACACAAAGTGACAGGCCTTCAGGTTGGCTTTCTAGGTTCTGGGACTGGGACTAACCACTACATGGAAATCATGAAGGGCTGCTGGGATCACTGGGGCCACAGAAAGTAATGGCCATTTGGGCTCCCACAATCAAAGTGCTGATGATCCACGGCCTTTGTGAACATTTCTCCTAGGCAAGCAGATCTGGCTGCAGCGTCAGATAAACATGGTGTCAGATTGATGGTGATAAGGCCCAGTGGGCAGAGGGAATGAGAGAGGGAGTGAATAGTACTCCACAGCCAGTAGCTAATCCCTGGACTAGCCACACCAGGGGCTAACAATTTGGTTCCGGCCTGAGGGGGGCTGTGTTTACTCTGTTGTCCTACAGGCTGCACTGGTTTGTGTTTGATTTATGTGTGCAAACAGAAGGTAGCCAATGTGAAACAACGTTTTCAGTTTAAACCCTATAGTGCACACACAAACTGCAACAAGTCATGTTTTCTGATTTCTGATTTTCCATACTTTTTTTTCAGTAGCTGGCCTTCAGAGTTTACTCAAAGGCTCTGGAAGGGGTTTGCAAAAAATTGGCAAATCTCTTGAACACATTTGGTGGACATGTGTAGATATGATGTCTTAGTGAACATGACAAATTTGGTCCCATTTGGCCAATAGGTGATGTCGTAGCAGCATCATCTAGCTATAAAAAGATCTGTCTGTCAGTTTGTCCTTCGCATATCTCAAAAGCCGACCATTGAAATGACTTCTCACTCTGCCGGTGTATTGCAGAGGAGCCAAGAAAGTGCAGTGTTAAGAGTGAAGTCTATCAGAGCAGGATTTGAGAATGTCACCGGCAGCACTTCTGGGGAGCATGCAATCGGCCCCCTCCAAATGGGTACGCCCCTGACACTGCTGCATGCAGCAATACCAAAAGCTAAACAAACAGCCCGTTTCAAATGGCCACCCACTCACAATGGCCACACCTCTCCAGGGATGTATGAACATAACACTGGAATACAGAATGTGCCAACCTGCCATCAGGTAGTTTTTGGTTTGACCAAAACATAACTCCTCATCGCTGCACATTTCTTTTGCAGACTGGTGCTTATTATTTTGCAATGTCAGCACTGAAATCACTTCAGCAAAGCATATTTCTAATACCACACGTCGGTGAAATATCAAAAACTGCTTTCAAGAGGTGTCGTATCAAATCTCTTCGAAGAAAGTTTTCTGAAGCAGCTAAATTTAACCCTAACCCTTTATCGGGCGAAGAACCGTATTTGATAACTTCAGTGGATATCAAAATGGGGTCCCCATGTCTCTCTGTTTGGTTGTAGAACCACATGGATTTCTTCCAGCTAATCAGCAAAGATCAGGCTACATCACAGACAGTGACACCATGACATCTGACCAATCAGTATGATAATAATATAATAATATTAACTTTATTGACCTTGACATCCAAGGTAAAAATGAAAACTTTAGAAAGAAAATCTGCAAGAAACAGTTGTACAAACAGAGTTATTCTTTAAAGTCTTGTACGAGGAAAACTTGACTATGACGTATTAGGGCCAAGTATGTATAAAAATTTACTAGATTAAAGTGGGAAATCTACAAGAAAAAAAGTTGCATATTTAAGAGATTTAAAGTGGCAAAAGAGTCACAGATCTATGAGAAAAAAGTGGGGAAAAAAGCAACTTTTTTCTCGCAGATTCACCACTTTAAATCTCATAAAACTGTGCATTTTTTTCTCGTAGATTTGCCACTTTAACCTCGTAAACTTTTTTCTCAAAATATTACCCTCCCTCCCCGGGTCTGTATGTTTTTTTTTTACACATTCTACAGTCCACATTCTGGCAGTATGTAATATCCTCCAATATTCTCTAGGGTTGAAATTTGGAATTTGCAAGTATTTCAATGAGTGTCCTATTAAGGGTTAACCTAACAATTAATGTACGGACCTCCTGGGCTCATCACAGTTATATTAAAATTGCATTGGAACTGGAAGATGGCTAGCAAAACCTTGAAATCTTGTCTTGTGTTTGAATCATATGCTGGTGATAGTGTTGCAAAGTTTGTAAAACTGGCAGTAGTGAAATGGCAGTTGGGGGCCATATGACAACACTCCTGTGATAAAAGACAAAAATAAGAAATACTGACGCATGCATATAGAGAAAGCATGCTCACCCTCCACATAATCAACACATCATTTGGACTTTAACCAGTTGGTTTTGGTTCAGATTGTGCTCATTGCTTCTGGTTCTTGATTTTGGTTTAACCTTTTGATGCACAACATATGGACAACCCTTCTAATGCACAACATGGGTCAAAAATCGATTGAATAGTCCAAGTATTCTTTGAATATTGATATTGATTGAATTCTTTTTTTTAATTATAATCGATCATTATATCCATTTTTCCTTTAATTTCCTTTTTCCTTTATGTATTATTACATACATTTTTCACACATGGGTCAAAAATGACTCCTTCATCCAAATTTGATTTAAAATTAAACGACCGAATACTATATTAATAGTAATTTGTTTCAAATAGTTACTTTAGCAGTAAGAGAGGCCAAACACTCATATATTTAATATATTTAACATGTTTGTGTTTCATTTTGTCACACAGCCGATACGTGCGTACGTTCACCGATCAATGAGCCCATTTCACTGAGCCAACAGCAGGCAAGGCTCGGTCAAATATGTGGATCATCTGAGGCACCACCACCTCCAGGCCTAGAACAACATACACATTGTTTGCTATCCAACTGTTTATATGTTTGGTTTGTTTTGTGAATAAATGTTTTTTTTTTTGTTTAAATTGAGACTTGTAGCATTTGATATCATTGTGTCATTTTTATCATGTAAATGGAGGGAGAAAAGGCAATATCGGCTTCAAGAATCGGCCCCAAAAAATCGGCAGCACATATCGGGGATCGGCTAACACTGATGTCAAAATAATCGGTATCGGCATCAGCCTTAAAAAACCTGTATCAGTCGACCACTGGTTATGTTACAGCCTTATTCCAAAATTGATTGAATTCATGTTTCCTTAAAATACACACAATACCCCATAATGACATTTTTGATCCATGTTGTGCATTAGAAGTGTAGTGATACAAAAAGGGTTTTTATTCAAAAAGTAAGAAATGAAAACATAAAAATTAGGATGTATGATGATGAAAAACAAGTTGATTGAGGAAAACCTGGAATACTGAATGATGAAATTAATTTATTGCAAATATATAGAAAATAAAAACTCATGTTGACCCATGTTGTTCATCAAAGGCATAAAGGGCATGTCAAAACAGGCCACAAGCATATTTAAAAAAAAAAAAAAGACTATCAAAACAACAACAATACAGACCTCATATAATTGTATATTCATATTCACAATTCACATCATGCAGTTTGTGGACCCTGTAGGTTAATTTCATTCAGTTCTATTTGCTGATTGTTATTCAATAATATGAGTCAATAATAATCTGTTCTTTTTTTCATTCCATGTACTATAAGTGTGAAACAGGGTGAAACATAAGTCAGCAATACAATCAGCTAGTTACCCAATGGGGCCAGGGCTTGAAAAAGGGAGGAAAAAAAAGGAAGAATTTAATTTTAAAAAAAAAATTCAGACAATGCTTTTGAGGCAATGTTACTAAAGCCCCTTTTTAGACTGCCTTTCAGCAAAAGTCCCACTATATTGCTGTAACAAGCTGTACTGGCTTTTCGCTTTAGGACATTCATACTGATTCTGCAACGCACAAATATTGTTGTCAATTCACTTTGCTGTCTGCCATCACGGACCAAAGTGGGAAGAGACGGTAGTGGTGTGTATCAGAACAGCAGCAGTGCTGCACAGTAGCACAGTACAGGTACATGTGCAGCAGTGTTCAAAATAACAGCAGTCCAATGTGACTAACCAGATTAATCCAGGTTTTTATCCAATCCACTTTATTTATATAGCACAATTTAACAAACACAAGGTTTCCAAAGTGCTGCACAAACAATAAATATATAACACAATACAAAGAGATGTAGTAAACAATAGAACAGTAAAATGCAATAAGATAAATTAAATTAAAAATAGGATTAAAATAAATTAAATAAAATGTAAAATGTACTGCCCGCACAAAATAAAATATGCATGTATACAAATAAAAACAAAAAATCACAGCTGAAAGGTGCCACAAGTTGGTTGACTCAATGCCACACAGATGTGAAGCAGTTATAAAAAACTGTGGTCATGCAACTAAATATTAGTTTAGTGATTCACAGGATTCATAAATCCTAGAAACGAAAACGTTTGTACAAAATAGTTTTGTGTTTGTAAAGTCAACTGCAGACACTGCTATTTTTTTTGAACACACCCCTTTCAACTAATTGCCCAATTGCACAGCCTTAAGAGCGTGCATATCATTAATGCTGGGTCTTGTTGGTTTTCTGAGAATCTGCTGCAACTACTGGTACCTTGTTTGCCATGTAGCAATAAAACTAGGGCCGGGACTCAATTAAAAAAAAAATCTAATTAATTAGAGGCTTTGTAATTAATTAATCGAAATTAATCGCATTTTAATCGCATATAAATATTTGACCTGAGAACAGTGAGAAGTCATTTTTTTCACATGGATTTTTAGTATACCATTGGATAATGACTGAATACATAAGCTTAAGCAACAAAAATATTGTTTATTTTTGTTCAAGTCCAACAGACCAGTAGCCTGGGTATACCCATACTGCCTTGCGCGCTCTATTTCATTTCGAACCTCCAGGCAGTCTGGCAACCAGAGAAGTTTCTTAGCCCTGTTTTAGGGATCCAATCCCAGAACCGGGAGGGATGGCAAGACGATGACGCGTACTACTCGGCAGACGCAAAACTCCCTTTAGCTGTAGACGGTGTTTAAATAGTTTAGAGCCAAAGTTTATTTTAAAAGAACAATGTTTGACTATACACTCTTTACACTTTACACTTTAGCCTTGCTTCCGACAGGATTTGGCCAAAGCCTAATCTACCAACTGGCCCCGCTACCGCTCACTGCTGTAACACCGGTGATCTGGCTACGAGCCGGGGGACAGCGGAGCCGCCCAGAGACCCGCAGCAGCTTGTCTATTGCCCATAAAATCAGTGGATGTGTGGCTGAATGACATGAGGGGGAATTAGGCTTAAAAATAAATAATCTTGCAATCACAGCAGCAAGCAACACTCTCTCGCTCACACACAGACACACACACACCAACACTGCCGGTAGACTGTGAGCAGCCAGAGTCAGAACATGCTGCAGAAAAACATTGCAGAAAAAGAATTGAGCATTTTAGTCTCAAAGTAGAGATGCTAGAGGGCTAGCCTGGCTATGTAAACCAAACATTCATTTCTGTCGCTCGATATACGTCATCTGGTATAACTGATACGATTGGCTAAGAGCTACCTACGGACGCTTTTGATAGACATTCTTAGCGCCCAATAAACGGCTCTGGAGGATCACAAACCACACCTCCTCTACGGAGAAATGAATGGCTGGTTTCCAGACTAATCTCATTTGTGATTAGTCTGGCATTTTATTTACGCTTTAGACAGCATCCCAACATTTTTCTTATTTTATTTTTTTAATTATTGATTGTTAAAGTGGGATACTGTAGTGATCGCCTTCTGAGTACTATCAGAAGCGACAGTTACTTTTGTTACTTTTCTTTTCTTTTCATTACCACGGTAACGTAAGGTCGTAGTTGAGGCTGACTGTATTTTTTCCCGGGCTGGACAGAACTCCTCCGTAACCATCTTTACGTTGTTTTTCTTTTTTTACCTTCAAGTCTGGCATATAAATGGTGTTTGAGCTTCCCCTGCATAAAAAAAATGTGCAGTGTGACGGTAAAGACATTTTCTGTTCTTATTACAACTTTAACGACCCGTGGAGACCCCCCGGATCTCTACAATACACGGCTGCATGGTGTGGGCAGCGGTGTTAGCAGTGTTAGATTTTCTCGACTCTTGTGCTGCTTCTTACCCCTCTAGTGCCAAGTTGGGAACCTCTGAGGTAGAGAGGGAGAGCATGGGCTGTCCAGTCTGCTCAGGAGACTCATACAGGGTTTCAGGGTCCAAGCTATCCATCCAGGGCCTTGGACCACTAGTGACATACAAAAACACAGACACACAATTAAAACTGAATACACAAGAGGAATACACACAACAAATACTGTACTTACACATCTAACACTCACATGAATCAGTACCCCAAGCTAAAGTTGAACACAGATGGGTGGTAATGTGCCCTTCAAAAACAGGAACTAACGGTGACATCCAAGACTGAAACAAAAAAACAAAAAGATCAGGGGCATATCAGGACAGTTCTAATGATGGGTTCTCTCTCTGCCAAGCAAAACCATGATGACATACGATTTTACTAGCAAGGGCAACCATTGCCAACCCATGATACTCTCCACTAGGGCTGGGCGATATGGACCAAAAGTCATATCCCGATAATAATATTGATATACAATATATATCACAATATTTTAATCACAATGTGAGAGCAAATTTTCAGTCAAAGTCAAATATGACATGTCATAAGTAGTTTTATTGAAACCGTTTATTTAAGTGAACATAAGTACCGTTAAGCAACAGGAGTACCTTTTTTTAATCAAACTCCATAAAGTGCACATTTAAATAAAATAAATATCCTAAATAACAATAGCCTATGAAGTAAAACAGGCCAATATGTGTTCAATAAAGACATGAAATATTATAATTGTTTGTGTGGTGTTAGGTTAAGCACGTTGTGTTTGTCTATACTTGCGACAAAATTCGTATTCTGTAGAAAAAAGTAATAGCACACCGATCCCGATCAAACCACACGTTTTGATATATAATTTGTACTAGTACCGGGACGAAATTGTGTCCGGAAGAGAAAGAAGAAAAAATCCACAGTATAACAATAGTGCTCGGTGTGATTGCCCCGTGGCCCTAATAACGAACATTACAAAATAACTAAATATGACAAACCCTAGTAAGGGCAGAATTTGTAAAGAAAGAAAAAAATTGAACTATATCAATATATATGATATGGTCTAATTCCATATCACATTTTAAAATATATCAATATATCTTTTATATGGATATATCGCCCAGCCCTACTCTCCACCCCATCAGCTGTGTCTTGTGCTGCTTAACACTTTTGTGTCTGTGTTGGAGATTACAGAGAAAGGTCTGTTTCAAGTCTGTGTGTGTTCAATTTGTCAGTGGCTTTATCTCTGTGGTTTGGAGATCAGTTTTAGGCCATTCAATTAAATCAATTTGTGGAAAAAGGCAGAATTAGACTAGAAAGTGAGTCCTTTCAAACACCTTCTAGTGTTTAGGCAGCCTTCCACTGCAGGTTTGGGCCGTGCCAAAGTAATAATCAATGTTATGGAGTGTATATCCTTGCTGATATGCAAACACTCACATATACTGTATTTCTTTAGGCCTTAACACACCGGGGGCATGACAAATGAATGATGCAGAAATGAAAAATACTTGCTGGTGAATATTTCACACAAAAACTATTTGAAGCAGCGATGCAATTTTGTAGCAAAGTTTAGTCAGTAAAAGGTTTGAATATATTTGTGCAGGCAGAGGACCAAGTAACTACCAGCATCCTGTTAAGCCAGAGCAGTACCTGGCAATCTGGTAAGTTCCTTCTGGTAAACTAAACGCATTGTAAATGTCTATGAGTTTTATTGTAAAAGGTAAGAATGACAGGAGTGGATCGGGTTTGCACCAGTCTTCTGTCAGGGTTAAAAGTAAGTAAGTAAGTAAATTGTATTTATGAAGCGCTTTTCACAGGAAAAGAAAAACCACAAAGTGCTTTACAAGGATATAAAACAACATACAGGCAAACACAGAAAAACTCAATACATCAAGCAAACATAATTAAAGCCTGGCTGTAGGGGTGGGCGATATGGCCCTAAAAGATTATCACAATATTTCAGGGTATTTTTACGATAACGATATTCTTGACGATATAACAAAATACTGAAAAAAAATAGAAAATAATATTTTTTTAGTCTGTATAAATAAATAAAACTAAAAATAATACTCTTGAGTAATAGCAAATAATAAAAAAATAACCATCTAGGGGGTCTGGGGGCCCCACCAGGAGAAAATGCTGTACATTTTTAAGTAAAATGCATCAATCTCGTCCACTTTGGGAGCTAAATGTGAGCAAACACCGCACATAACATTTTTCACAATCAATAGGGCTTTCCACTAGGACATGGATGCGGGGTGCGGGCCGTATGCAGCCCCCAGGCCTGCAGTTGCCCATCCCTGGTCTAGGTCATTAATGGAAACCCTTACGCCACTATGCCAACAAGTAGAAATGAAGCCAATATGATGATATGCATTTTTTTTACCCATAAAAAAATATACCGGTATAATTGTGAACGATACGATATGGCACACCCCTACCTGGACGTCTAGTTGACCAGGTACATGTAGTCAACTAAAGGCCTGTCTAAACAGATATAGCTTAAGTTGACATTTAAAAGAATCCACAGATACCACAGACCATAAGGGAGCAGGCAGAGCGTTCAATAGTTTGGGAGCTATTGATTCAAAGGCTCCATCACCATGAGTCTTAAGGCGGCATGTGGGACAGACAGTAGATTTAAGGTGTTTGATGGGAGGGAGTGAGCAGAGGGATATGGGTGAAGTAGTTCAGTTACATATGCTGGGGCCAGATCGTGCAGTGCTCTGTAGGTAAGAGTGAGAATCTTAAACTGGATCCTGTATGCAACGGGGAGCCAGTGAAGAGATCTGAGTATGGGGGTGATGCGAGATCATCCGTTTGTCCTAGTGAGGAGCCTTGCTGCAGCATTTTGACTTGACTGTAGATGTTTTAAAGCAGACATACTGAGTGAGGAGAAAAGTGAGTTACAGTAGTCGATACGGGATGAGATAAAGGCATGTATAAGCTTCTCAAGTTCAGTATTTGAAACTACTGATCTCAGTTTGCTGATATTTCTCATGTGGAAAAAGCAGGAACTGCTTTTCAAGTGGGGGTGGACAGCAGAGGAAAGGAACAAAAGTTTACCATCTTGTTGCCTTTATACGCAGTGCGACACCCCCCCCCCCCCAAAAGAGAAAAAAAAAAAAATATTAGGTCACACAATATTCACATACTGTGTAAAAGTTATCATGATAAAAACTAAACGAGGGCATTTAAGTTGTGCCTGTGCTGTATAAACAAGTGCAAACTGCATACCAGGAATTATCAACAGCTCAAAGTATGATTTACATACAATATGCCAGTATTTTTTCATTCATTCATTACCATTAACCGCTTATCCGCAATCGGGTTGCGGGGGCTGGAGCCAATCCCAGCTGTCATTGGGAGGCGGGGTACACCCTGGACAGGACGCCAGACTATCGCAGGGCTAGCACATAGAGACAGACAATCACACTCTCATTCACACCTACTGGCAATTTAGAGTCACCAATTAAACCTAAGTGCATGTTTTTGGACTGTGGGAGGAAGCCGGAGAACCCGGTGAGAACCCACGCTGACACGGGGAGAACATGCAAACTCCACACAGAAGAGCCGCAGGCGGGAGGCGAACCGGCGACCCTCTAGCTGTGAGGCGAGACCGCTAACCACTACACCACCGTGTAGCCCTATGCCAGTATTTGTTTACCTATATTCTGTCAGAATAATGCACAGTAAGCCACTGTGAATTTTTTTTACTGTAAATATATACTTAAATACTACTTATAAATTAGCTAGCATAACTGCTACAACCATGTCACAATCAGTGCCTAGTCTGAACTAGACTTAACAGGATGGTATGGACACCATTTCCTGTGTCCAAGGAGTTTCTATCTTATTTATAGAATGTGTATGAATCCCGCAACATAACCAATGAGTGAATGTGGGATATGGTTGAATGGAAAGAAATATAAGATAAGATTTAGCAAAAGCGTCATTTACAGATAAATCCTGAAATGTCTTTATGTCTCGTCTTTTACAGAGAGATATTATATTATACAAAGGGACCAGGAAAGCAGGCCATCTATGTCCTGAAAAGGATAGAGGAGAGAGGGGGCGTTCCCGGAGGCACACCTAGTAGAAATCCTCATAAGTGGCCGGCCCGTCGAATCCGACTCAGAGCCCTTTCCCGCATGTCTTCCCCTCTGTCTCCGTCTTCACCCTGTCTCTTAGCCTGGGTATACCCATACTGCCTTGCTCGCTCGATTTCATTTCGAACCTGCAGACAGTCTGGTATCTATGGCCGTTTCTTAGCCCTGTTTTAGGGATCCAATCACAGAACGGGGAGGGACGGCAAGACGATGACGCATACTATTGGACAGAGGGAAGCTTGTAGTTTTGTAGTTTTCTTACAGATCCAACATGGCTGCAGCAGACACCAAGCTCTCTTTGGATTTAACTGTAGACAGTGTTCTAGATAGTTTAGAGCCAAAGTTTATTTTAAAAGAAGAACAACGTTTGGCTTTACACTCCTTTATCACCACCAAAAAGGATGTTTTAGCCTTGCTTCTGACAGGATTTGGCAAAAGCCTAATCTACCAACTAGCCCCGCTACCGCTCGCTGCTGTAACGCCGGTGATCTGGCTACGAGGCGGGGGACAGCTGAGCCGCCCAGAGACCCGCAGCAGCTCGTCTATTGGCCATAAAATCAGTGGATGTGTGGCTGAATGACATGAGGGGGAAATAATGTGTAAAAATAAATAATCTTGCAGAAAGCGAGAACTGGAGAAGCAAAGCAGCAAGCAACACTCTCTCTCTCTCTCTCTCACACACACACACTCACACACACACACACACACCAACACTGCCGGTAGACTGTGAGCAGCCAGAGTCAGAACATGCTGCAGAAAAACGTTGCAGAAGCAGAATTGAGCATTTTAGTCTCAAAGTAGAGATGGGCTAGTCTGGCTATGTAAACATCAATATCTGTCGCTCTACATACGTCATCTGGTATAACTGATACGATTGGCTAAGAGCTACCTACAGACGCTTATGATAGACATTCTTAGCGCCCAATAAACGGCTCAGGAGGATCGTAAACCACGCCTCCTCTACGGAGAAATGAATAGCTGCTATCCAGACTAATCTCATTTGTGATATGTGTCTCTATCAATAAAGCCCAAAAATGGCCAAAATATCTTTTAAAAAAAGGATAGAAGAGAGGCCCTGAAGAGATGCAGAGAAGAGCTTGAATTGGCACCAAATCTTCAAAGTTGAGAGAACTATGTGATAACTGGTGAAGTAAGAAGAACTGTTGAGGTAAGATTGTACCTCTGGTGTGAACATCCGAGCTAATGTTCATGAAAGAATTGACACCACTTCAAATGATAGAGAACAGTACAGCCAGGGTCCTCACTAAAACAAAAAGGAGAGATCACATCACCCCAATGTTAAAGTCCTTGCACTCCAATTGGCAGCTCCCAATTAGCTGCCAATTGATTTTAAAGCACTTCTGCTTGTTTTTAAGTCTTTGAAGGGGGTGGGGCCAAACTACTTACATGACATGTTTAAACAGTATTCCCAAACAAGGTCCCTTAGATCAGCCATTCTCAACCTTAGGGTACCGACCCCAATTGGGGTCGCGAGATGATTTCTGGGCGTCGCCAAATCATTGTGGAAAAAATATAAATGCACAAAATTAATATTAAATTTCATAATTTCAGACAGGGGGATGTTTTAGTTGTTGTCTGTTTCATTCTTTGTCCAAAAAGTAAATAAACAAACAAAAAGAAAAAAACTGGCGTGTTTTTGCTTTACCGCAGCTGCTAGCAGCTAGCGATAACTGATGCTGGAAAAATGGAGCGATGGCTGCAAAGAAAAGCTCCAGACTGGGTCAGCAGCAGCAGCAGCAGCAGCAGCAGCAGGGGTCAAAGGTCTACCACCAGAAAGCCTAACGGGACCACCAGCCCAGAAATGGAGGGCAGTGGGGCCGACACTGGCTAGGCTCCGTAAATATCAGCCCCACTTCTTGAAGTATGGCTTTTCATGCATGACAAAAAACACCACAGAATATCCACAGTTTGTCATTTGCTCTGAAGTGCTAGTAAACAAAAGCTTGAAACCAGTAAAACTGAAGAGACAAGAGGGGGTGGGGGGTGGGGGGGTTGCGGACAACATGCATGTTAAATTGGGGGTCACGACTCAAAAAGAACTACTGCCTTAGATCACAACATAAACAACTACTAGTGAAACCGACCCTCAGAACATAGCAGGGTGAAGCAGCTTTTAGCCACTATGGCGCCCAGTTTTCTGGAACCAGCTTCCAGACCATCAGAAACACCCCAACTATCTCCATTTTCAAAACCAAAGTTAAGACCAAACTCTTTGCTACGAGTATGAAATGTGCTATTCAAATAAATATGACTTGACTTGACATATCTCTGTGCTCCACAGGACTTGAGTGGCCGACCTGTCCAGGGCTTTTAGCCAACAGAGTGGCCGTGAACTTTATCTATGATCTTTCATTAAAAATGCCAATATAGTCAAGTACATAACACAGTTATTGTTATAAGTTTGGATTCAGGAGTTTGATTGATTTTATTAAGGGAATTTGACAGATGACGTCTAAATTATTCAAATAAAAACAAAAATATTTTAGCACCACAACAAAGCCACTTGGGAATGACTGCTGATTTATAGGCTGTAGTAATAAGCTGTGGTTAAATAACTTTTTACGTATTGATTTTTCTCACTACTGAAACAGAAAAATATGTGAACAGGAACAACTCAACTATGAATATGCAGCTATCAGTAATCTTTATTTATTCTAATTTTGTCAGACAATGTTATAACTTGTGACCATAATGTAATGATTTGGCCATTTCAGCTGTGGATACTCATCACCAGATGTTGGCTGTGATGCAGTTTTATTGTTAGCAAACTGAAAAGAGAGTTGTTTTCTGTTGTTCACTCGTCTCTACTTAAACCACTAGTAGTGCAGCACTTTGTTGGCTTTCCATGGACCTAGTTTTACTGTTAAGTCATTACTACTGTTGTGATATTTGTTAGAATAATCTGTTTTTCTGTCTCTTATTCCGTCTCTGTTGTCTGTCTCTGTGGATGGGGATCACTATATGATTGACGTAGGTCACTATCTATGCGTGCGTAATTCACTAACTGTGTATGTAACCTCTTTCTGTGCATTTATAGATTAATCATGCAAGATGCTTTGATACAATGATCATGTGCCAATATTGTTTTAAAACTATGATTACTCTAAATACATCTAAACTAAATACATTTATTCCATCTGCTTAAACTGTCTCTGCCCTACTTAGAGTAAGATTCTATAATCACAAATATATATATTTTATGTTTTATTGTTTATTGCAAAATCTGTGTCTCCAATAATATCTCTGCAGGTCATATCAAGGCAGGAGTTTGTGTTTTGAAAGTTTTGTTCCAGGTCAGGTCATGGACATGATGTGCTGAGCAGAAGGATAACGGTCTTCTCTGCTTGGTGACATGACGTGTCCACAATATTGATTAAACTGACAAATCAGCGGATCAAAAGGAGGACTTCTGGAGAGATCTACCTACATTCATAGTAAACTTTTGTTAGGCTATAAAAGTGGGTTTAGGGAAATTAGACTGGGTTCAGCCTCATGCACAGACCAGCCTAATGTCATGTCAGGGACCTGTGGATTGAACCCCGAGACTCAGTAAACTGCACATTTCTTGATGTATTGTAATAAAATGAAGTTAAACTGAGAACTTGGACGTTTCCTGCTCATCATTCCCCATTAAACGATCGGCGCAGAGAAATAGGTGAGGATTTTGTGTTGGAGTCAGATAATTGAATTTGAGGTTTCCTCAATGCATTTCTCAACACCATCTCGTCAAAATAAAACAGACTTAAAAGCATTCTGGTTGTCAGTTGGTTCAAATAGCTATTTTAATGTTAATGCTGAATTTAGGGAATATTGCACTTGGTTACAATGACATAAATGCATATCCTCACATGTTTTACACTCTGGCAGTAAGAAGCTTTGTGAATCAGGTTGTTAACATCATTTAGACCATTTTGACAAGGTGCCTTCATGGAGTAGTGACAGTAGCTGTGGGAGGAGTTACAGTGGTCACTTCCGCGTTCGATGACATTTCTCTCTGTCAGATAAATATAGCTTTAACTACAAACCTCTAAAAACACAAGCTAGCGAAGCGTCGGACAGCTGCAACACATATCACAGCAACTCTATCATGATGTCATTTCATAAACACCTTATTGTCAACGTGTAACTGTCATATTAAACAGCTGCTCAACACATAGATAGTACACCAAGCCTTGACATCCACTAACAACTGCTGCAAGCTAAACAACAGACCAACATTACCGTTAGATATGATATGGTAGCGTTAGCTAACGTTAGCTACAACAGCGTTGATAAGTTCAAATGGCCAACTTACCCGTGTTTTACGTCACTGTAAATTTGACTGGTGCTAAAAGCAATATGTCGTTTAGGGAGTTTGCTTACAACAAAACGTTAATCATGCTGTACTGTGGAGGGGGGGCTCACTAGCGTCACCATAAAGGTGAATAACTTGTAGTCTATCACTTCACACAATTCAGCCAGCAGTCACTGTAAAATGGCAGTCTGTCGGTTGATGCTAGATCCCATCCACCGGAGGTATCAGACCCGCCCTCCTTTGCTCTACTCCGTCTCTGATTGGCTAACCAACATATTCTGCCCAATCACTCTTCATGCCACCTTGCCTGGGTTGGATCTAGCATCTTCTCACTCTCTCATGCTGAACCGTTACCACTCGTCAGCTGGTAGAGGTGGGGGCATTTTTTTTTTTAAACCGTATACTTAACCCTTGTGTACTCCTCCCGTCGACTGTACACCTGTGGTCCTCAGGGGTCAAAAAGGACCCCATGACTCAAGACTGGTTTTAGGACAAAAAAGATTGTTTTACTTTTTTTTGCTAACATCTAAAAATGAACAATGCTTTCAAAACAAACTAAGTTCCTTTCCCATATAAATAGTTAGTGCCCCCAAAATGCATTGTCCCTTTGGCATTGTGTAAGCACTGCAAGTCAAAATGTTTTTTCCAGTCCTTCATTGAAAATGGTTACTCTACTAGTTTTTCTGTGTAGCTAACAGAATACAACTGTATATAAAGCTGGGAAAAGAAATGGACGTAGTCACCGTGACGTCACCCGTTGGTTTTTCTAACTATTTTGACTATTATTTTACTAAATTAACTATTCTGCTATAGAGGCGTTTCACAACTGATTTGTTACTTGCATTAATTTTTTTACCAGTAATGTTTAATAAACAAAGCTACAGCTTCCTGACCAAAACCTGGCTAGGTGCCCCCATATTCCTTACATTCAGCCACACCCAGAAACACTATGTCAATGGTAAATGGACCTGCACTTATATAGCACTTTTCTAGTTGCTTTGCAACTACGCTCATTCACCCTTTCACACACACATTCATACTGGTGGCAGAGGCTACCCTAAACGGTGCCACCTGCCACCATTGGGAATTCATTTATTCACCGATGAACACAGGACCGGGAGAAATTTGGGGTTCAAAATCTTGCTCAAGGATACTTCGACATGTAGGCTGCCATGGTCAGGGATCGAACCACCAACCCTCTGATCAATGTGCAACCCACTCTACCAACTGAGCCACAGCTGCCCCAGCATAAGCATATATTGAGGATAATCATCTGGATAAAAACTACTACTAACTAGTACTATTAGGCACAGGAGTAGCTGATTGTGTTGTGGTTTTGTGTGCAACTTGTATGACCCAACCTCACCCGGAATGCAGGATTGGGTTTGCCAGGTCTGCCCAACAGCCTCCCACACCACCTGATGCACCTCCCCACCACCTCTGCTGTTCTCTTCACCTGTGTGAAGTGTGTGTTCGAGACCTATGGCTGCAGATCTGATGAGTGCTCTGGTATACATCAATGCTTGGCACAATGGTGCTTTTGGGTAAATTCTAAAGTCGGTATGCTAAGATGCTCACAATTACAATGTGAACATACTGATGTTAAGCAGGCAAATGTATATTAATAATATTCACTGTCTTAGTTTAACGGTGTCGTGGCATTTTGTAGATTGCACTAAGTTAATAGGTGAGCTGGCCAAACAAAAAGCAAACAATACTCAGTTCTCCAGTTTTTATTAACACACCCGTACTCCAATACACCGCTCAGTCCCAGATGGTTATTTAACAAAGCAGCAAAGTCCCGTACACTGCTCCACTTGTGGTTGTTGCACAGCATTGGCTCTCCAGCAAGAGGCAATGTGGCCCTAGCTTTTCTCCCTATACATCACATCAGGACAGACCTCACTTCCCACAAGGCCTTGCGTCTTGAATATCAAGTAGGTTGCCACCTACTTCATGCCCCACCATGACAGGAAACACCAAATTTCCTTCACTATGGTCAACAGTACATTCATTTATTGCAAATAAATGTACAGAATAGTAAAATAATATTGTATTAGTATATTACAAATAGTCATCCAGCTTTATATGTAGATGTCTTAAAACAGACAAACACATTAACAATAGTCAATTAATTTGGTGACATCAGTGCTTAGATAACAACGTCAAGTTGTCTCTCTTCACGTCTGGTTTAGTGCTGACAAACAGTCCGTGGGTGGTCTGATGGGGAGAGTTCTTCTTGACTGTCTGGTGCAGGTAGCCATTGTAGAAGTCAGCTGCTGTCAGCCATCTTTGCATACACACCGCCTTGAATGCAACCCAGCCATCCTGGATGGAAAATGTTTAAGCCACAAAAATGTCAGAAGAAAAAAGTAGAGAAGGGAAAGGAAAATATTATAGTGTTAGAATCAAGTCATTATTTAAAACACTTTATCAGACATTATTCAATTTTTCTTGTTTCTTCTTTGATCCTGTTTAATTTCCTGTTGATACTGTTTATTGGTCATACAAACTAGGTAACAATTTATATTAGGGAACACATATTCAAAATTAATTAGTTGCTTATTAGCATGCAAATAAGTAACATGAAGGTATGTTCACCTTGTCAAAAAGGCTTAACTTTCATATTATCAAATTATATCCCCAATTTTAAATTAAATATTCAAAATTGGGGATACGTGCACATCTGAGTTCTCCTGTTTCAGACACGTACATATGTGAAAACAAAAAATCAAAAGAATAGATTGAATTCCAGGCATCATATGATGATGATCATGGAGTAAAGAGGGACAGAGCTGCACGTTTAAATCATTTTCAGTATTGAACAAAATAAGTGTGAGTTTCACAGACCTTACAGCGGACAGCCAGAGTTTTGGAGTGTTTCTGAAAGCTCACTGTGCCAGGGGCCGGCTCCATCCTTTCATCTGCAAACATGTGGGGAAGATATATATATATGTTTATTTGAAAGGGAAATTATCATATAGATAGTGACGAAGTAAAAAAGTGAGATAAAATTATATTAAGACGAAAATATAATATTTCTTTATAATATTAAGTCTAAAATACGCAAATCTTTGAATAGAGTTGTTAAACACTTTCAAATACATTTATAGATAGATTAGATAGATAAGTTTAGGGAGCAGCGCACCTACCGGTTATCATTTAAAGCTATTGACAATATTACTAGATGATTATTTGTTGAAATACATATGTTCATTTTCACCATGTATTTACATAATTTCAAGGTTCCCAATCGGTCAGACATATATTGATATTAGTCATATACAGTGCACGTATTCTGCAAAATGAATAACATGCATTCATTTAATTGAACTTTATTAGCTTCACTTGTATTATTTGTTACATTTACAACTACAAAGATCTTTGCAATTTTTCTCAGAATAGTGATATTCTCAATAGCTTTACATGATTCCATGACCTAGAAAAAGTATATTTTGACATCAAGATTGGCCTTCTAAGTGGCTTGGAAGATATATTGGATCTCATAGACTTTATATGGCTGCCATCTCTGATCTGCAATCTTGATAAAGTGGCTCTCATCAAAAATTTAAACTTATGCTGATAGAGAGCATGTGGAAAAAAATTGGTGCTTTTGTCTAGCGGGTCCCCTTTATTTAGCTCAGCCACCTGACTATTTGATTAGGAGACACATCTGAACACGTAGACATGGACAGCTGGACCTGGTGTTATATAGATATTAAATATCACAGTTTCTATCTGAGCAGCCAAGATAGCGAATTTAAGATTTTCAGAACAAGGATTGGGGATTGTTTCACTTTTTGAAAGTAGAATGACTATTACATAAAAAAAAAAGAAAAAAGATATTCCATGTGTATATGAACTATAAATAAATTCATGGTTCAATGCATCTGATTTTGCTGAACTTACCTAATATTGAAATATGACACCTTCCTACAAAATCAAGAAGTTTTATTGTCCTGCCCATCCATGTAGTCCTCAGATGTTTCTGATAGAAGATAAAAGGATCATTACATATTCAACAGTAGTGTCCATGGCCTAAAGCAGGGGTCGGCAACCTTTACTAACTAAAGAGCCATTGTTGGCCAAAAAAAGAGAAAAATATCAAATTCACATTCGGTGTACCTTATTTTGAGCCTTACCATGAAGATGAAACAGCCTACTGAGAATGCACTATTTAAATGTATGAATAGGGGATGGACTGTATGAATGTAATAATGAATGTAATACTTGTGAATTTAATAACTTATTTGAATACTTTCTGATGATTTTTAATGATGTCTACCGATGTTTCATTGTTTTTACATTATCATTGTTAAGGAAGACTAGCTCGTCCCACTTTGGCGGCAGCTAATGGGGATCCTTTTAACAATTAACAATAAAAAATAATTATTAGTATGATTTTGTCAGAATGCAGCCAGGGTCCAAGTGCAAATGAGAGGCTGGACAGCAAAAATATCTCAGGAGATTTGGAATTGAAGGAAAAACTCAAAACTAGGCTTGATGTTGGAAAAATTCAGAGGTTAAGATGCCGAGACTCAGACATTATTACTCTATGGTCACATTTTAGTTGACTAAAATGTAAAACTAACATAAAATGTAATGCCATATATAAGCAACACATTTTTATAATTCAGGAATACAAATTGCTTTGGGCCTACACCAACATCAATGAAAATTAAAATGTAAAGAGAATAGAAAAGAAATTTCATTCGGTATAATTTTTTTTGTCACAGCCACAGGGAGCCACTGCAGACGGCCTGAAGAGCCTCATGTGGCCCCAGAGCCTCAGGTTGCCGACCCCTGACCTAAACTGAACAACATTACACATTAGTCCTCATTACCTTGGCTCCGATGGCACGATACATACGATCAATCTGATCACAGGTCTGCTCCTCCCACACCACCCAGCTCATGGAGGTAGAGATTTTGGGGGCTTTTGGAGAAAATAAATGTGTTAGTTTAAAGAAATCTTCTTGCTTCAAATTTGAGCACAATCAATCAATCAAACAGGCTTTATTTGTATAGCACTTTTCATACAAGAGAGATGCAACACAAAGTGCTTTACATAAAAAAGGAAAAAATAGTTATAATAAAAAGATAACGAAACATAGAAACAAGCAAACACCCTCCGCCCATCCCCAACCCTCCACCCCACCCACCTTCATCCCACCATCCTTTTAAAAACAAAGCACAAACTGAGGAACTGAGGAAGCGCCATCTCAACATGGAGCAGTGAGGAAACACTGGAGGCAGCTTAGAAATAAATTAGATAAAGAATAAAGTAAGATAACATAAAATAAAATAAAATAAGATAAAAAGATATATAATATAATATATAATAATAATAATAATAATAAAAAATAAAAAAGTAAAAGTCAATAATAACAATATATATATATATATACACACATATATACATATACACATATATGCTAAATAAAAAAGATAAAACAATAAATAAAAAAAGGAATAGTAGCAAATAAATAAATAAAAGAGAAGATGTGATAACACTAAGACGCATGAGCAGAAAAATCTCTAAAAATGGTTCAGGTAAAAGCCAAATTAAAAAGATAAGTCTTCAGATTGCTCTCAAAATATGAACAGTCTCTGATGCCCTCAGGTCTTCAGGGAGGCTGTTCCACAAACATGGACCACAACTGTGACTATGTAGTAGAGACCTACGTACCAAATGTTGCACCCGTCTGTCCTTGCTCCCTTTTATGTGCCATTCTCTCAGACAGTGTCTTGAACGTATCTTTCAACTACAAACAAGAAAACAAATACAGAAACAATGTTACCATTCTGTTCCTAAGAGCTTAAGGATAACCATCATCATGTTCCAACAATTCACCAGATGTGCTCCCTTCGTTGCCAGGACAGCTCCAAGCTCCTCAGCAGTACAGCTATCAGGGACCTGATGAAGCTCCTGGTGGAGAATGGGGCCCACATCAAACCTAGGATGTGAAAAATGTCCTAATTTGTTTACATTTGTAGTAGGGTTGTCACGATACTAACATTTTCAACTCGATACCGATACTCAGGAAAATATTTGATACTCTATACCATTTTCGATACCACCAGGATAAAAACAAAGACCCCAAAATTTAACAGAAGTATTTTTAAGAACAAGAAAAATGCAACATGTAAAAATTAACAGAACCACAGGTTAAATATTTATGATAAAAAACAGTTGTGCAAAAAGAAACTGCAACTATAATAAGCTTAAGGTGCAAAAAATAAATAATAATAAATACAATAAACAATAACAATTAGAACAATATTTTGAGGTTGTATGCAGTGCACAATATTAGGAAAGCTTGATAAGTCGACTTTTCTCTGCTTCATTCTGGGACTTCAAGAGAGAAAATAACACTTTTCAGTCACCAACATTTATGTAAACTTATTAACTCATGCTAATGCTTATGTATACTGACACTGTGTCAATTAACGTAATATGGACATACTACGTGCCTGAATTATTTATTTATTTATTTACGGTGTTTATAATCATTAACGTGTTAACGTTCGATACTTTTGAAAATGAGTATCGTATCTGGATACAACGCTATAGTATCGATACTTTTTTGAGTACTGATACTTTTGACAACCCTAATTTGTAGTAAGGAAAACAACAGGAAGAAGACTGAAAGCTGTCCCTGTGTACCTGTGAGGGCGGATCTGGATGATGGAGACCCCCGTCACAGTGTCACCATGAAGGATAGTGTGGTAGATGGGGGCGGGACCTCGCCACCTCGGCAGCAGGCTGGGGTGAACATTCAGAATCCCACTGCAAAGAAAGTGTGAGTACACAGGAACATAAGCATTGTTTTAAATGCAGTTCATAATTTACACTTTCTGTAGAATATGTCTAGATTGTATTTAAACAAAAGGGAATTTATTTTTTGGTCATTTTGTTTCTTCTTATGTAATTTAGTTTTTTTCTGTCATTTTGTGTCTTTTTTGGGTCATTTTGTGTTTAAAAAAAAAAAGTGTCTTTTTTGGTAATTATATGTATTTCTTTGTCATTTTGTGTCTTTTGAAAGTAATTTTGTGTCTTTTTTGGTCATTTTGTGCCTTTTTTAAGCAATTTTGTGTCTTTTTTAAGCAATTTTGTGTCTTTTTTAAGTAATTTATTTTTTCTCTGTAATTCTGTTTCTTTTTTTAGTAATTTTGTGTCTTTTTTTGGTTATTTTGTTCCTGCCTCCAGCGGCCCCAAGGTAATTTGAGTTTGAGACCCTTGCATTAGCACATTCACTATCATCACTTAGAGACAACATCACAAATAGAGGAAAAATGCTCACTGTGGAAACTTCTTGATGAGTTGCTCAGGTAGTAAACAGCCAAAAGAGACCACGGCCCCAACATCAAACTGTCCATCCGCGATGTGAGGGGGCCAGCTGTGGATGGGAAGCTGGTTCTGTTGAGCAAACCTCTTCACTGGCACGTCAGCAGAGACAGTGACCACTTCAAGGGATTCCACTACGCCTTCATTCAAGCTCCTACAAACACAACATGGACATTAGTTACCATTTATTCACAGTTGATGAAGCCCATACTGCCCTACAAAGTCTAACTGCAGTAACTAGCAAAAGGTAAAACTGAGAAAAACTGCTTTAAAGTTTTTAATATTTCTACCAAAAATGTAGTTACTGCAGTTAGACTTTGTAGGGCAGAATATACTGTACAACAGTCATTTCATCAGGTGCAAGACAAAGCTGCCCAACAGATTCCATTGCCACCATTATTTATTCCACCTTTATTGAAGACTCCAGGACAAAGATTAGGGTTTGGAAATCATAATGTCAACAGAGAGAGAGAGAGAGAGACAGACAGAGACAGAGACAGAGAGAGAGAGAGAGAGAGAGAGAGAGAGAGAGAGAGAGAGAGAGAGAGTAAGCAGTTAGAGTAATGTCACATTTGCCCTGAGTCGACAGAGTCTCCTGATAATAAACTACTATTTTTTTTTTATTTAACCTTTATTTAAGCAGGAAATATCCCATTGAGATTAAGAACCTCTTTTTCCATGGAGCCCTGGCCAAGAGGCAGCAAACACAAAATACAGTTACATATTTACATAAGACACAGACCTGAAACGCGTTATGAGAAACAAGTGCATGTTGTAGAATTGGCCTCAAAAATTCTCAGTTTGGATTTAAAAGTGCTCAAAGAAATGAAGTCAGTTAGTTTCCAGTCTTTCTGGAGCATATTCCAGCATAAGGTGCAGAGTAAACAAATGCCCTTTTACCCAACTCTGTACAAGCAGAAGGGATAGAAAGCAACAACTGATCTTGTGAACGAAGAGAATAAGATCCAGCATTTCTCACAGTAATTAAGGTGCAAATGTAAGAAGGCAGCAGTCCCAATATTGCCTTATAAATGAAAGTGTACCAATGACTAGCCCTTGGAGTGGCCAGAGCAGGCCATCCTACCTAGGAAGGACTCTGGCCTCTGGAGGACCTGACTCTGAAGGAAGGATCCTACCAAGGAAGGATCCTTGACTTTGGAATACAGCCTGAGTGTGTAAGTGTGTGAATGCGCGAGCATGTCTCAGAGAAACAAGTGCAACAAGGCTAATTGTACAGAAATATTGCAAATAGGAGAGTAAATATTTAGTTGTGATTTCTTCTATTATAATTACCCCAAATCTGTATACATAGTTCTTACCTGACATGTTATCCTCTTTAGTCTGCTTGTGGAATGTTTTTCATTAAGCTCCTGTAATTCACGTCATTTTGTGTGTCCTTCTACTGTATATATTGGGCCCTCGCACTTACCTCTCCCCTTTTGTCACTATTAATGGGAGAGGTAAGCTGCATTTTTCCTTGTGTATGTTCATTTATCTTAAATCGACAGTTATGTTTAAATGTTCTATAATACACTTTTGTACATTTGCGTAGGAGCTGAAGTTGAGGGTAGAACTGACTGGGGATTGTTTTAGTTTATTGCATCTGTCAGGTATGTTTTGTTCATTTGAGATGTTAGCCTTTTTGTCACTGTTAATGGGAGAGGAGCTGAAGTTGAGGGCAGGTCTGACTGGAGATTGTTTTTGTTTATTGTATCTGTCAGGCTGTCAGAATAAACAGAGATCGCCTCCAACAGGATATCTGGTCTGAGTGTCAAATCACACAACACAGAGTAGCCTCCACCGGTTACACAAGGAAAGGGTTCAGCTGATGTATCAGTAGACAGATGGTCTATAACAGGGATGGGCAACTGGAGGCCCGGGGGCCGCATACGGCTCGCATCCTCACTTGAAGTGGCCCTCAGTACAACTACATGCATTTGAGCATGAAATCTTAAAAGTGCAGTGTAAAAATGCACAAAATGACTTCTTATTCTTATAATTAATGTTGGTCTGCTGTTATGATAAAAAATAAATCACAGTAAGTGGTTATTTTTTTATTTGCTTCAAACCTTTTGTATTCCTATACTGTTATACATGCATTTGAGCATGAAATATGTTAAGTTACTGCACTGTAAACATATTTAAAATTGCAGTTTCATCATATCTGGTTAAGTGCATGGTCCTATATGTGGCCCTGTGGTAGTGTCCATGAAAAATTGAGGCCCCCTCCAGCATTTAAGTTGCCCTCCCTGGTGTAAAATGATGCAGTGTGTAATGCAATGACATGTGTGTATGAGACTGGAAGGAGTATAGTCGGGTTCCTAGGACTCTCACCTGCTGGATGTGAGGACTTTTAGAGACTCTACAGCGAATAGATCAGAGCCAAAGAACAGGATCCTCCAGGGGGGTCCAGATGAAGACAGATGTCTGCTGTTAGCGGGCTGCTGTCCTCCACCAGCCGTCCTCCACACAGTCCTGGAGGAGCAGAGCAGGAGGTGTCTGAGGAGTCTCAGAGGAGCTCCTGCTGTCTGTCTGGTCGTCCACATTATAACAGCAGCTACCGTTACACTTTAAAACGCCCGGAGGCTCAGTAATGAACCTGGAGAGCTTTCTGTAAGTCACATAATTTGGCTTTAAATGTGTGGACATAGGACGCCGCCATGTTTGTGATAACACTTCCGGCCTGTCTTCTTCTTCGGTGGTGGTTACTGACGCTTGGCAAACCAGCCTCCTGCCACCATGTGGACTGTTGGCGAAGCTGTCCTTACAAAGGACACATTTATTACAATACTACGGTGGCCCTGAAGTGCAAATCACAACGGCAAATCAGAAAACACAACGACAAATCAGAAATTTCATTAGTGTTAGTTTAAATTTAGTTGACAATTTTTGTTTTCAAAGTCAGTTAGTTTTAATGAGTTTTGAGTTTGCTAGTTTTAATTAGTTTTTATGTTTTGGAAAATGCTTAGTTTTAGTTTAGTTTTTATTAGTTTTAGTGTTAGTTTTTTGTAATGGGGTATTTGTTGGGTGCCAGATTCAATAAGATCACAATAAATGTTTCCTTTATTTCCTTTGTCTGATCCATCTCAGCCCCAATAATTTTATTAAGTCATAAAACCAGAGAGATGAAATAGGTTTCATATCAACCATAAAGATTTACATATGTATAAAGTTGACAAAGACGAAAACTAAGGACATTTTCACTATAATTTTAGTTAGTTTTGTAGCCACAAAATAAAGTTTAAGTTATCGTTTTTTTTAAAACTTATTTCAGTTGACAAAAATGTTTTTTCAGTTCTAGTTTTCGTTAATTATAATAACCTTGAGTGGCATATTCTATACATTCGAACGTTTAAACCGTAGTGAAAGGTGAGCGTTACTGTTATGTCAACATGACTATCAAACACAACTTCTATTTATGTGAGGGATTGAATATAGTTGCCAATTATTTGGGATCTTGAAGGCTTACTAAGGACACCTGATACAACATGTGCTGATTTGTGCTCATTGTGTCCCCAAACAAACATTGCCTTGTCAGTAATGTTAGGATCAAAAAGAATCATACAATTATAGACCTTTGTAGACTTATTATCAAGTAACAAGTGAGGATTCTGTAAATTTCAAGACTATGCTACATTTATTGCAAGGACAAGACACATTTTTATAGCCAGATTAGAATAAAATATGTTAAAGATATCCTATAGGGATTGCAAATGAAAGAATATGGATAAAATACTGAATTAAATTTTGAGAATTCTCTTGTAACTAACAGGACAATAACCATATTGGTTATTGGAACAAAATTAACACAAACAATACTGTCAGGGCGGAGGTCTTCTTCTGCTCGGTCATTGTGTAGCTCACAGTGATGAATTGATGGATGATCACAGTACACAATAAGACATTATGTTATGGGCCATCAAAGAGAATATCAACTGATCAACAGCAAATGCTGACTGAATAAAAATTTCACAGATTGATAAAGTGTTTTATTTTAAAAGAAAACATTCACTACATCAACACTAAATAATAATAATAATCTAATATATGACAGTCTTGAGTTGATGGCAGTTTTTTGCCATTTAGTTTCCTCCACATTCAAAGCGAGGTGTAATTCATCTTAAATAAGCCAAATTGACGGAGCCTATAAAAGCAGCTGATGAACACATGGCCTATGCTCTACACAGCAGTAACTGATGGCATTATGTTATTAATCCTGAAATGAAGGGCATTGTCTTTCCTGGTATTGTCGCCCGTCTTACAGGGACAGATGAGAGGTGAAAGCTTAAAATCTACAAGGATGCTCAACATTACTTATAGATCACTTGAAAATGGCAGGAAAAATCATTATTGAATCTTTAGTATATATGAAAGCATGCTTTTTACCAAAATGTCTTGGTCCCTTTCAGTAATGTGAAGCTTCTGTCAGTTGAGTCATGTTCACTTGACAACACAGGTCATTTACTTTAGAGGAATGCTGAATAATACATTTAATTCGTCCATTCCCCTCCTTAATTAAAGTCAGTTAAACGTATACCCTTTTTTCGACCAGAGCCGGTTCCTGGCCGGTTCAGAGCCGGTGCTCGTGTGGTTGGTTCAAGTTGTGAACCAGCTCTGAACCTGTTGGCTCTAAAGCCACATCATGACTAGATGACCCACATGTCTCGACTACACATCTGTGCTGCTCATCTTGATCAATGGACGCTGAATACATTCTTATTAACACTGAATGTGAGATGTTAATGTTGGAGTTTGTTGTAAGCTAACGCTAGCCGGCTAATGCAGCACACTAGTGATCGCCGGCTAACGTTAGAGCGCTAGCTCGCCCGTTTCAATCACATTGCAGTTAACCCTTAATAGGGCACCCAATTTTAATACTTTCAAATTTCAACCCTGGAGAATATTGGAGGATATTACATACAGCTAGAATGTGTAAAAAAAACAAAACTAAAAAAAAAAAAACATACGGACCCGGGGGAGGGGGGTAATATTTTGAGAAAAAAGTTTATGAGATTTAAGTGGCAAATCTAGGAGAAAAAAAAAGTGCAGATTTATGAGATTTAAAGTGGTGAATCTGCGAGAAAAAAGTAGTTTTTTCCCCAATTTTTTCTTGTAAATCTGTGACTTTTTCGCGCAGATTTGCCACTTTAAATCTCTTAAAATCGACACATTTTTTTCTTGTGGATTTGGCACTTTAATCTAGTAATCTAGTAATTTTAATAGTAATTTGCTTTAATCTCCCCCATACTTCGCCCTAATATGCCGTCATAGTTCAGTTCTCCTGGTACAAGTCCATGTGGTTCTACGACCAAACAGACATGGGGACCCCATTTTGACATCCACTGAAGGTATCAAATGTAGTTCTTCGCCTGATAAAGAGTTAAACAAATCAAATAAATGAATGATCAGCCCCTGATGTAAGTGGTTAGCGGTTCAAGACCAGTTTTCCCGGCCAGAAGCCGGATTTTTGGCGTAAAAAACCCCAACATAGAACCGTTCGCAACTGGGCACCGGCCGGGCACCGGCTGTGGTCGAAAAGCCCTATTAGAGGCCTTCCAAGCACAGTATAATGAAGTGGGTTGGGAATATTTATACACTCAAATGTTTCTATCTACAAAACAGTTGGGAAATATGATCAATGCCTCTTTCCCTGCTTCTATCAACTACATTGCATGTCATCACAACACACAAACCACACTTGTGTTTATTCTAGAAACATATAGCATGTCTGCTGTGGATGTGTAACTCAAGGTGCTGAAGAGATGGGACTTGTTTCGAGGACAACACCCTAAAGATCAGTGAGAAGCATCAGCAGTCCGTGAAGTGCAGCCCATCTCCAAGTGATGAACAGCTCCATCAGCTCCAGTCACTTCTTCCCTCTTTGGTCATTCACTTGCTATTCCATAGTTGTTCTTTGATAGGCTCTCTGTGCTGTGACTCTCAGTTCATTAGAACTCCCTCTATAAGATCAGTCTTTGACCCAGGATCTTGCGGTTGATCTCAGCCAAGGCCACAGAAAACACGAAGGCCTTCTCATCCGACAGACTGGCATAAATATCCACTTCCTTCTCTTGTTTCTCTGTGAACACAAGAAAATAAAATCAATTCAGCTAAGCAATACAGTATTCAACTAAAGTCATGCCAACTAATGGTAACTAGAATTGGACAGAATTTACGCACTTCCTTTAGTGCAATCAGTATGACACAAAGTTACAGTGGGTGGAGGCTAAATTAATCTACTTTGTATGCAGAGTTCTAAGTTAACTTTTTTGATCACCAGGCAACATGGCAAGTAGATTTTTAAAGTAAATAGCCAATCAGATTTTCCACTAGCCACATTTTTTAAGTGTCTTTTGTGTCAACCCAGCAATCCTTACAGTACATGTTATTCATTTCTTTTCAGGCTGTCAATCTATTTAAATTTTTAATCTCGATCATCAATCGCATGATTTTCGATAGTTAACTCACGATTAATCGCAAATTAAGGACATCTTTTATCTGTTCTAAATTAACCTAAATAGGATATTTTTCAAGTTTTTCATACTCTTAACAACATGGGAGTGGACACATGTGCTCCTTTATGGAAATGCATGTTGGGAAAAAGAGAAAGATTGTGGCATTTTTGTTGGTGAGGAGAAGGGGGAGGGCTGAAGAGTCATGATTGGTTTGGTGATGATTGACGATTGATGATTGATCATGTTTGGTTTTAGTATTTTGCATTTGTATATCGTGTTAACCCTCTGAAATCTTTGGCTATGTCTGTTAAAAAAAATCAATTAAAAAATGAATACCATGCCATGTTGGTATCAGTTTTTCCAGCGTTACCTCACCTATATGTCCTGATAATTAATTTTTATCTTTGACTTACTTGAACAAAATTTTTAACCCAAAAGAAACTAAGGAAACATAAAATCTGATCTTGAAAATTATGTTTCAAAACACAGAATTTTAAATATTGCAAATATGAACACAGGTTGCATATATAACATATAAAAAGGTAAAATGAGGATAATCTCTAGTTCTATATTTTATACTAAATATATTTGACATTATCTCCAGTTTAACTTAGCTTCATTTTTATGTCTTTACGTCATGAAGAAGTAATGTGCCGGTGCTTCCATGTACTCCAGAGGGTTAAGGATCTTTGAAAGTGCTATATAAACTATTATTTTTATTATTTAACATATTAAGTTTCAGATAGGAGCTAGTCATCTCAGCTCATTTGTTGTCATGGAATGTAGTCTTAATGTCAAGTAGCAACTTGTGTGGAAACATCTACATGCACTACTCCAAATACTTCAAATGTAGCATGTTTTGCTTTAATTTTGCAAAAATTACTAAATATGCGGGAGAATGACATTTAAGTCAATATGACCAAGACAGGTGAAATGAATAAAATCTGAGAGAATTGTTGTGCTCTATTGTGTAAAGAATAACTTCTGTGTTTTACCTGTTCCATTAAATAAGGATATACGTCACAACAGATCTGTAATTAAAAACACTTGATTACCTTTGTCCTCGTCCTGTTTTTTCAGCCCCACTGTTTTTGGTCTGCCCCGTCCCCTCCGGATGGGATCTGATTGGCTACTGCCCCGGGGTCTTCTCCTGTTCTCCATGTCACTGGTTAAAGAAGAGTCTATCCTCTCTCTGCGGATACGCTCTGTCCTCCTCCGCTTAAAGTCCAGCTTGTCTGAAGCAAAAAACACGGATAATAAAAACAAAACACATCACCATAACTTGTGTTAGACTGGTTCCAGACCCATGCCTCTGATTGGTTCATTTCAAAAATGCTTTTTATTCATTTTAAACCAAAAGCGGTAGGTCATGTTTTTGGCATACATCAGAAAAAAAAACCCCATACATGGACAGGAACCTGTGTCATTAACTTTATAAGCTATGCCACTTTAAGCTAATGTTAGATGTCATGTTGCATATTCCATAAATGCGCATGCCAGAAAATAACATGCAACACTAGTACCATTACATATTGGATCACCCTTGATCTCTCCTTTAGTTGACCATTATTCATTAAATACAAAATTGACAGCTAAAACAAACCTACAGCCAACTTTAGTGTTACATAAGACCATAGAAAACCTCCCACCATGGCTTACATTTTATGTGGCTTGGAAGCACACAGTGTCCAATGGTGACAACTTGTTTAGGCAGTCTTTTCAGAAGGCTGGCTGGGGATTTGGCCCTCTTTTAACCTCAATTTGTATTTTAGGTTTTCAAGTGCACATCATAAAGAAGGCAACCTCCTGGCATGTTTTCCTATTAGCCTAAAGGAGAGTTGATGTCTGCATACTAGGGTAAAGTCGATGATATTTCTCGTCGCGTTAAAAATCAGTCTCGCGAGATTTGTGAGTTATCAAAATATCTATTTGTGACCTGTTGGGGCAGGAAAATGAAAAGAAGAAGAGGAGGAGGAGGAGAAAGAGGAGAAGCAGCAAGCAGCCAGAATGACGTCGCAGAGGCTTGTTAAGAAGAGTAAGAACGAATCAAAGCGGCATAGTCCTCCTGCAGCAGTCTCTCCCAGCTGCAGAGCCGGAGTCTGCAAATTGCTAATAGGCTAACAGTTAGCTCTGTAGTACAGTACAGTGTGTATGTGCTGCTGCTGCAGGAGGTGTTCACCTAGCAATCTCTGTTTGTTTACAACAAGCACCGGACAATGTTCACAGTTAGCGATGCCGGTTAATTAAAGGTCGCTATGTTTATGATAATTAGCCATGCTGCTTTGTTTTGATCAGCTGCTGATGTTGAGCAGTTAGCAACTGCCACAGTTGCGTCTCCCGTGTTTATTTCGTCGTGTATGTGATCACAGTCGAAACTGTTGCTAAGCGATTACCATACGTCACCTCCGGAGTCTCATTAATCCCTCTGGGGGATTTTATTTTTTATTTATCTTATTTTAACTTTTAAAAGCCCATGCCTACATGTGCAACTCGGTTAAATAAAAGTCTGTTGGTCCATCATATATTTTGTCATTGTTTTTTTTCAAATCTCGTCTTGTTCTCGTGAACCCAATATCATGTCTTGTCTCGTCTCGTGAGCTGAGAGTATCATCACACCCCTACTGCACACTGGAATAGAGCTCACAATATTTTATTGACTAAGGCAACATTTCATCAGTGTTATCAAGAATTACTTCGATAAACTACAACATTCTCTCATCGGTCTAGAATTTGTTCTCAATTCAGACAAAACCAAATACATGATATTCTAAAGAGCCAGACATATTGCAGAAGATGGTCTACATATCACCACTTTAACAGGTGACAGCATTGAAAGGGTTTCACAATACAAATATCTGGGCGTCTGGTTAGATCAAAAACTCACATTCAAATTTCATATTGACATACTTAAAAGTAAATTTTTTTAAAAAATGGGATACTTATACAGAAACAAAACGAACTTCCCTCTGTTCTGTAGTAAACGGATCATTCAGGCTGTCTTTTTTATCAAGTGTCTGTCTTAGCATTAAATTCAGGCTTTTGGAGGTGTAATCTAACAGTCTTCTGATATTCAGTTCAGTCATTATTTGCACCGAATGCTTCAATTAGAAAACTTAAGGGTGTAATAGAATTATTATCACTTTGCTCAACCCATAACTGGAAGAATTAACCCTTTATTGGGTGAAGAACTATATTTGGTAACTTCAGTGGATATAAAATTGGGTCCCCTGTGAGGTCATTGAACCACATGGATTTCTTCCAGCTAATCAGCAAAGATCAGGCTACGTCACAGACGGTGACACCATGACATTTGACCAATGAGTATGATAATAATATAATATTAAATTTATTGACCTTGACCTCCAATGTAAAAATAAAAAAATTAGAAAAAAATCTGCAAGAAACAGTCGTACAAACTTCAGTGACTTTTACGAGGAGAACTTGACTATGAAGGCATATTAGGGACAAGTATGAATAAAAATAATAGTAATATTTTGAGAAAAAAGTTGCAAATTTACTAGATTAAAGTGGCAAATCTACAAGAAAACAGGTCGCAGATTTAAGAGATTTAAAGTAGTAAATCTGCGCGAAAAAAGTCACATTTTTGAGAAAAAAAGTGGGAAAAAAGCAACTTTTTTCTCGCAGATTCACCACTTTAAATCTCATAAATGTGCACATTTTTTCTTGTAGATTTGCCACTTTAATCTCGTAAACTTTTTTCTCAAAATATCACCCCCCTCCCCCGGGTCCGTATGTTTTTTTAGGTTTTTTTTTACACATTCTGACAGTATGTAATGAGTAGTATCCTCCAATATTCTCTAGGGTTGAAATTTGGAATTTGCAAGTATTTCAATGAGTGCCCTATTAAGGATTAAGCAAACATTTAACACAGAGTTGAACTACATGGTCATGAAAAATGAATTAGCTGAACCTTACCTGCTATAGCTGGAGAAGAGCGCTCATTTAATTTGGCATTTAGTAGTTTTCTGCTAATAAACACAAAACCACATGGGCAGGACTTGCACGCAACTGGAATCTAGGAAGAAACAAACAGGAAAGACACAGAAGATTTCATTACAGTTAAGGCTTTACCCTTTTTATACATTCTTCAGGATATCTGTGTATAAATATGTAAGTAAGTTTGGACCATAAACTCATTAGGAACCTGTATACTGAGGTAATAAATCAATTGCCAAGTAGGGTATGGAGGCACAGGTTATCAAACATGAGGCCCTTTCATTGCCATAAAGATCTGTGCCGGCTTCTTGTCAAAGGGTGTTGTATCTTGATTTCATTGATAGTTATTAATTTAATTGCTCATTAATGAGTAATTCATGTGTAATAGATTTAGTTAAAAAGGGATAGAATATTTACAAGGAGTCATTCATTTCATTTCTGTTTACGCAAGTTAAAATACTGTGTACAGTGACTCATACAGACCACAAGGTGGCAGTAGCGTTCTACTCTAGAGAAAAAGGTTAAGAAGTGTTGTTTTTGGAGAAGAAGTCAGAAAAAAAACGATGTTTTCAGTAGTGTTATGCCGTTCATTTTTTCCTCTGTAATACTGCACGTTTGTTCAGTAAAAGTTTGAATGAAGAAAAGGAGTCTCCGGTTGTTTTTACAGAAACTACAATTAAGTCCCCATAAAGGGTGTTTTAAGTGATCCAGCAAAGGCGTGGTATTCATGGCCATTAGAGCTCGACCGATATATCAGCCGGCCGATATATCGGGCCAATATTTGTGGTTTTTACTTGTATCGGCATCGGTCGATACTTGCATGCATTCGCCGATCAATGAGCCCATTTCACTGAGCCAACAGCAGGCAAGGCTCGGTGCAACATCTGCCATTCTCTGGTGAGCTGCTGCTGATACCAGAAAAAAGAAAAACACATCAAATATGTGGATCATCTGAGGCGCCACCACCTCCAGGCCTAGAACAACATACACATTGTTTGCTATCAACTGTTAATGTTTTGTTTGTTTTGTTAATAAATGTTTCTTTTTTTGTTTAAATTGAGACTTGTGTAACATTTGTTATCATTGTGTCATTTTTATCATGTAAATGGAGGGAGAAAAGGCAATATCGGCTTCAAGAATCGGACCAAAAAATTGGCAGCACATATCGGAGATCAGTTAAGACTGATCAAAATAATCGGCATCGGCCTTAATAAACCTGTATCGGTCGACAACTAATGCCCATTCATGGTGCAGTCCGGCATGAGAAGATAATGACGTGTGACAGAGCAGCAGCAGTGCAGCACAGTTAGCTCTGTAGCAGTGTGTGTGTGTGTTCACTTAGTGACTGTGGAATCAGTGGAAGCGTGTTTCTGATGATGCGTCACATATTTTAAGCCCTGCCGGGATTCATAGTGATTCTGCTTCCAACAGTCCCACTTCTGGCGCTTGCATAGTGCAGGCGAGACGCTACAGAGGTGGAAATATGGCGGATTGAAACAGCACTATGATCTAACGAGTTACAATATAACCACTTTATAAACCCACAGGGTAACATATTGTGCTTTCAGCTTTAAAAGTAGGATATTCATTTCTTAATTGATAATATTACTCCAGTCACAAAGAATCTTGGAGTCTGGTTTGATGATAAGTTATGTTTTGAACACACCAAAAAGCTTGTGCAATCCTGTTTTTATCACCTTCGAAATATTTCTAAAATACGATCTATGCTAACTTTTAAATACACAGAGACCATTTTACATGCTCTTATCTCATCATGCTTGGATTACTGCGACAGCCTTTTTACCTGCCTGAACCAAAAATCCATTCATAGACTCCAGATCGTCCAGAACTCAGCTGCCAGACTTTTAACCAGAACCAAGAAACATGATCACATCACTCCTGTTTTAGCGTCCTTACACTGGCTCCCAGTATGTTTTAGAATTGATTTTAAGATTTTACTGATGACTTTTAAGGCCCTTCATGGCCTCACTCCCTGCTACATCTCTGACCTCTTAACACCCTACACACCAGTCCGTACTTTGAGATCCTCGGGCAGAGGTCTCCTGACTGTTACTGGGGCCCGACTGAAACCTAAGGGGGACAGAGACAGAGTCAGGGCCCGAGGCCCTTCTTAAAACATACTTTTATCGGAGAGCCTTTCCTGATTTTACCTGAACTTTACCTTCCCTTGAACGGTCTTTTAATTGCACAGAACTATGTCATTCTCCAACATTATTTTTATCTGTTGTTTCATGTCTGTTTTTAACTTGTCTTGGTAAAGCACTTTGTAACATGCGATTTGAAAAGTGCTCAATAAATAAAAATTATTATATTTAATGTACAAAGCCCACTACTGAACGGGAATATGATGAAAATAATATGAAATAAGTCTGCATATGTTGCCATGGAAAATCGGAATTGTTTCGCGCAATACATGTTTTCATGTCAAATCTGCTGATGCCTTACAGATTGCTTTTTATTGATGGTAAATTAAGTCAGGTGAGTTTAACAGGGATTCAGAAAGTGTGCATAACAATACGGTGAATAACAAGGCTGTCGAGAATAGTGACCATCGCAGACTTGTACACTCACTCACACCGTTAAATATCAGTGTTTCCCAAACCACAAGATGACGTCCTCCACTCTCTTGTTTTGTCCACAAACCAAGGAGATATTCAGTTTATTGTCATAAAGGAACAAAGAAACCAGAAATATTCACATTGAAGAAGCAGAAATCAGAGAATTTGGACTTATTGGGCCTCATTCATGAAACGTTAGTAGATTTGTGCGTAGATTTGCACATAAAAGCCTACGCTACTAAAAACCTACTCCGGATTCATGAACGCCGCGGGAAACTCAGATCTGATCGTAAACACGTGTGTATGATCATGAATGCCAATCCATCGTAAGGTGGCAGCGCGCTCCCGATAATCAGCAATTAGCATGAACCCCGCCCATGAATTGCTAATGACCACCATATAAGGAGGTGTGTAGAGGCATCCTGTCAACCTGTCAGTCATGGCACAAAGAAAAAAAGAACGAGAAAGAAAAAAGAATTTTTCCGAAGCGGAGATTGAAGTTATTTTGGGAGAAGTGGAGTCCAAAAAAACATTTTTATTTTCATCTGTAGTTTTCATCTTAGTAGTGGTGTGACAGGGACAGGCAAAGCGAAAGCGTGGAGGGAGGTGACGGACGCAGTAAATGTGGTTTATGTAGTGCAAAGAACTACGTCCGAGGTTAAACGTAAATGGTTTGACATTAAACTTGACGCAAAGAAACGCATTAGCGCACACAAAAAAAGTACATCTGCCACAGGAGGAGGACGCTCAGAGTCCAAATACCCCGTTGGTGCGCTCTACAACGGCCCGAGTAGCCGCGTGCGCCTCATTGTATGCTCCTGTGGTGTCTGCGGGCTGGCCAGTGGGGTCATAAGCCACGGCGTCAGTGGGTAACCCCTATCCCCTATGGATATAGAAAGGTAAGTCCATATTTAACACACACATGTGATTATGCAGGCTATATTCTTACCAATGAGCCAGCCGTCTCTCACAGCTCCATCCTCCAAACGCGTGCCAACTGCGCAATTACGCAGGATGAATGCGTCATGCGTCCCACCGGGCCACCGTGCCACAACGTTTAACAACACACACTTTGCGTCACAGATCAGTTGCACATTCACGGAATGAAAGTTTTTCCGGTTAATGTAAGCAAATGCATCACCGGATGGAGCCTTGATGCGTACGTGTGTGCAGTCTATGGCACCGATAACACCTGGCATGTTTGCAACTGCACTGAACCCCTGCATTACTTCTGTCTGCCGTTGTGCGCCGTATGGAAATTGGATATACTCTGGCATTAATTTAATGATACCTCTGAGAACTGCAGGCAGGATGCGTCAATTTACATAGATAATTCACAATTATGAGTTTAATCTGAATCTTAATCCCGCCAATTGCCAACTAATTTAACTAAATATGTTATATTTTTAATCGTTTGCCATGTTTATATCACATGTTTCAAAGGCATCTGCGTATTGTGTACATAACAGAACGCATTATGAATTAAAATTGTAATTTCCAACAGTGACGAGCATTATTTATATGCGTTCTTAAATTTACACAAGCACTACGTGTGGTCAGCAGCATGTGTAGATTTTGTTAGCAGCTACGAAAAGATCGGAGCTACTAAAATATTGATGAATGCGGAGATGCGCGTAAATTTCCGTCTGCGAACGGTTTACACACAAATTCGTTCTGCTCACGTTTCATGAATGAGGCCCATTGTCTTTAAAAAATTGCTCAAACCAATTATACAATTATCAAAATAGTTGATGCTTAATCTAATAATCGATTAATCGAATAATTGTTGCAGCTCTAGTTATAATTATATTATTTCAGTATTATAGGTTGTGAACTCCAGTGACTGGTCTGAGGCATGAAAATGAGTCCTACTCCGGCCCTGGCTCCAGAGCTCTGTGTGGAGACGGGAGAAACTTCCAGGAGGAGAACCATCAATGCAACAGTGCACAGATCTGGGCTCTGTGACAGAGAGGCCAGGGGGAAGCCTCCCTTCAATGAAAGACACAAGAAAGCCCACTTTGCACCTTAAGGACACTCAGACTTTGAGAAACAAGACTTTCTGGTGTGGTGAAACGAAGCTTGAACTGTTGGTCCTCCATTCTAAGCCTAATGTCTGGAGGGAATCAGGCACTTCTCATAACCTGCCCAACACCATCCTAATAGGAGTTGGCACTTTTTGGGTGTTTTTCAGCATCTGGGACTGGGAGACTGGTCAGGGTTGAGGGAAAGCTGAACAGAAATATCCTAAATGAAAACCTGGTTCAGAGTGCTCAGGACCTCAGACTGGGCTGAAGGTTCACCTTCCAACACGACATGAACCTAAGAACACACCAAGGCAGCGCAGACAGTCCTGAGAGAGTCCTGATTAAAACCCAATTGAACACTTCTGGAGAGACCTGAAAAGTATGGTGGCCCTGCAAATCACAAATCACAACGGCAAATCAGAAAAAACAACAACTAATCAGAAACAACGACAACAAATCAGAAAACACAACGACAAATCAGAAACAACGACACTAACCAAACTGGAAAAGGTAGGTACCCTCTGGCGACATGAATCTTGGCTGATTGGACTAGTGGTCCGTAGTCCTTTGAACAGACAGACTGTTTTCTGTTTTGTTGTTGTGTTTCTTGATTTGCCGTTGTGTTTTTTGATTTGTTTTTGTGTTTTCTGTTTTTTCGTATTTTCTGTTTTGCCGTTGCGTTTTCTGATTTGCTGTTGTGTTTTCTGTTTTGTTGTTGTGTTTTCTGATTTGCCGTTGTGTTTCCTGTTTTGTTGTTGTGTTTTCTGTTTTGTTGTTGTGTTTTCTGTTTTGTTGTTGTGTTTTCTGATTTGCCGTTGCGTTTTCTGATTTGCCGTTGCGTTTTCTGATTTGCCGTTGCGTTTTCTGATTTGCCGTTGCGTTTTCTGATTTGCCGTTGTGTTTTCTGTTTTTTTAATTTTTTTATTTGCTGTTGTGTTTTTTGATTTGTTGTTGTGTTTTCTGTTTTGTTATTGTGTTTTCTGATTCGCCGTTGTGACTTGCACTTCAGGGCCACCGTAGAAAAGGGTCCCCATCCAGTCTGACAGGGTTTGAAGGGATCTTCAGAGAAGAATGGCAGAAAATCCCCAAACCCAGGTGTGCAGAGCTTGTCACGTCCTACCCAAGAAGACTTGATGCTGTCATTTCTGCCAAAGGTGCTTCAACTAGGTACTAAGCAAAGGCTCTGAATACTTATGTCAATGTGACATGACAAAGTGTACAAAAGGCGAAGAATGCCTGCAGTTTGAATACTTTCTGAAACACGGAATATGTTGTAAAATCATTAAACGGTCAGGATCACTCTTCAATCCGGGAGGCCAACATGTTTTTACTTTTAAAATAGTTTCCTAGCTTAACCCTCTGGGCCCACTGTGGACATTTTCAGCCATTTCAGTCATTTTTCACTTTGTTTTGCCAATAATTTTGGCTGTGAAACTGCAAATGACATGATTTTTGGAAGAAGGATTTGTTTCTTGATGTATTTTGAAATTCAAATTTCAATTTTTCTAATGGGTCAATAATACACTGTGTACAAATGCACTCCGATTTCAGACCAAAATGTCCACTTCCAAAAAAAAAAAAAAAACGCTATAAAAACTTTACAGATTAATACTACTTTTTTCTGCACAAACCTCTTAAACAACTTCTGCCCTGCTCAAAACTACCAACAATTCAAAGATTTTAACCCTTTAAATGCCAGTTTGATTGCACGTTGTCACTGTTTTTCAAAGAAAAAACCCACAAAAAAGTACAGTACAGTAAGGTCTAGACACATGAAACGGCAAACACACACACACCTAATAAAACACAGCAAATCTTGTTTTCATAAGAAATATTAGCATAATGTAGTCAAACTGGCATTTTAAGGGTTACATTCCTGATGATTATTTAATATTTGATCGTTTTGATTAGGACTGAAGTTGATCAAAAGATTTAACCCCAAAAAGTTTAAAATAGATATATATCAGTAATAGTTTTATAGTGTTTTTGGAAGTGGACATGTCTGCCATAAAAGGGTAGTACATTTTAAATCTGACACTACACAAAAAAATATAAATGCATCAAAATCAATTTTGTTCTTAATATTTGACATATCCAAGGCTGTGATAAAAACCATATGGAATTATATGGAAAATAACTCAATTTTTAGTTTTTTTTCTTTGAAAAACAGTGGCATCATGGAATCTAACTGGCGTTTAAAGGGTTAAAATACTGAAACTAATTGAATATTTGATCGTTTTTATCAGGACTGAAGTTGATTTAAAGATTTAACCCAAAAAAGTTGAATATATATATATATATATATATATATATATATATATATATATATATATATATATATATATATCCGTAATATTTTTATAGCGTTATTTAGAAGTGGACATGTCTGCAATCAAGTGGCCAAAAAGGCCACATTTACATTTTAAATCTGACACTAAACAAAAACTAAAAATGCATCAAAATCAATTTTTTTCTTAATCTTTGGCATATCCAAGGCTGTGATGAAAACAAATGCCCCAGCCAAAAAATATTTATTATATGGAAAATAACTTTTAATTTAATTTTTGTTTTTGTTATTCATAAAAAACATCAGTGACATCGTGCAATCAAACTGGCATTTAAAGGGTTAAAATCCTCAAAATATTTGAATGTTTGGGAGTTTTGAGCAGGGCGGAAGTTGTTTCAGAGGTTTATGCAGGAAAAAAAAGTATAAAAAAAATATTAATCTGTAAAGTTTTTATAGCATTTTTTTGGAAGTGGACATTTTCAACCCGAAGGGTCTGAAAGGGTAATAAATTAAAGTGGGCCCAGAGGGTTCAGCGTCTCCACCGTGTCGTGTGTTACATTTAATATCAGGGGAAGCCAACTAATGTTACAAAAATAAAACAAAACATTAAATCTACTAAAATATATTTTAGGATTAGCTACATGTGTTAAATACAACACTGTCACAAATCGGTGTAAATTGTCGTAATTGGATGGGCACAATAGAAAAGCTGAAGCTGCTGGTTTAATGAACTAGTTTACCTTTAGTGGGTTACTGAGGTTACACATGGTCGGTGCTGACACTCACACCATGTTGATGCCATTTTAACAGCGTCTGTCTGAAGCCATGACTGTTTAACAACATCACCAACGGTACATAACGTCTGCTAGCAGTAAAAACAACTGGAAATAACATTTCCTCACCTGTTGGTCGCATTCAGGACACGATTTAGTTGCCATTTTGACTTTCTTTGTTTTAATTGCCGACATAGTCTGTTCTCTTCTCCAGCTGTACGTTGACTATAACTTCTCTCTCACATACATGGACAACTGGTTAAACCGAGCAACGTTACATTAACACACGGATGCCGAAACACGCATCAATATGCTTATATGATAACCAAACTACTTTATCACAAATATCACGGTATACTCATAAAGCTAAACTACCAGCATCCTTGAGAAAAACATGGTTGTTGTTGTACTACTTCTTCTTCTTCTCGTCTCCTCCTCTTCTTTTACTTCTTCTTCTTCTTCTTCTTCTTCTTTAATTACAGCGGTTGACATGAAGCTAATTTGGAGCTTGACCGCCACCTGCTGCTCCGGAGTGTGGATCACACAGTAGATTTAAGTTTAAATCAGGGGTCTCAAACTCAAATTACCTGGGGGCCGCTGGAGGCAGTATCAAAATGACCAAAAAAAGACACAAATTACTAAATAAAGACCCAAAATGACCAAAAAAAGATACAAAATGACCAAAAAAGACACAAAATGACTGAAAAAAACACTAAATTACTTTTTTTTTTTAAGACACAAAATGACCAAAAAATACACAAAATAACCAAAAAAGACACAAAATGACAGAAAAAACTAAATTACTTAAAAGAGAAACAAAATGACCAACAAAAGACACAAAATTACTACAAAAGACAGAAAAATATATTTTTTAAAACTCACAATTTAAAAAAAAAAGACAGAATTATTTAGCTTGGCTTTAGTAGCTAAGCAACCAGGTGGCCAGGTGGGGTCGACCAATCAGAGCAGAGCAATCAACTGAAATTATTTGCCGACTGAATGTTCGTCTGGAATTGAAGTGGAATTTGTGGCCTGGAGCTCAGTTTTCAAATTTATTTTTTGACAATTTCTTCTCTCCCCCTACACTCTGCGCGATGACATCATCACTCTTGACTCTGAACATTCCACGCAATACACACACATGGCAAAATCGCCCTCCCCATTAGTTTGGAAAAATGGAAATGTTTTCGTTGTGCGAAAACTATACGTGCAATCGCTCTGAAATTTCACAGGACTAGAGTTAAATTCAGTTTTCGCACAACGTGCACAAACGTGCACAAACGTGCACGCCGATCACTAATAAAACACATTCCACACGATTCCCGATTAGGGCGCAACTTCACACGAGGCACTCACCTTCACTGCTAGCAGTGAGGGTGAGTGCCTCGCTGCTAAGCCGTGGCACTAAATAGTCCTGGTGAATAGTAGTTAGTGTGCTTTTGCAAGCAAGCACACAAAATAATAATAATAATAAACATGAGCAATAATAAGAGATGCTTCGCTGCTAAGCCGGTCATTAATAAAAATAAGCCCGGTGAATAGTAGTTAGTGTGCTTTTGCAAGCAAGCACATAAAATAAGAAATAGACCCGGTGAATAGTAGCTAGTGTGCTTTTGCAAGCAAGCACACAAAATAAAAATAAGCCCGGTGAATAGTAGTTAGTGTGCTTTTGCAAGCAAGCACACAAAATAATAATAATAAACATGAGCAATAAGCACGAGGCACTCACCTTCACTGCTAGCAGTGATGGTGAGTGCCTCGCTGCTAAGCCTTGGCACTAATAAATATGAGCAATAATAAGAGGCACTCACCTTCACTGCTAGCAGTGGAGGTGAGTGCCTCGCTGCTAAGCCGTGGCAAAAAGACACAAAATGACTAAAAGGAGACACAAAATGACCAAAAAAAGGAAACAAAATGACCAAAAAGACACAAATTGATCACAAAATGATCAAAAAAAGACACAAAATTACCAAAAAAGACACAAAATGACCAAAGACACAAAATTACCAAAAAATACACACAATTACCAAAAAAAGACACAAATTGACCAAAAAAAGACACAAAATTACCCAAAAAAAGAAACAAAATGACCAACAAGACACAAAATGACTAAAAAAAAGACACAAAATGATCAAAAAGAGACACAAAATGACCAGAAAAGACACAAAATTACCAAAAAGACTAAAACACATGAACACTTTAACACAGTGGAGACAGTGGCTGACTTCCAAAATGATTTGGCGACCCCCAGAAATCATCTCACGACCCCAATTGGGGTTGGGACCCCAAGGTGGAGAATAGCTGCGCAAGAGGACATCAGGCCCTCATACAACCCTCATGGAGTCTGTTTCTGACAGTTTGGTCAGAAACATGCACACTAGTAGCCTACTGGAGGACGTTTTGTGAGGCTCTGGCAGTGCTCCTCCAGTTCCTCCCAACACAAAGGAGCAGATATTGGTCCTGCTGCTGGGTTAATGCCCTTCTATCACCATGTCCAGTTCTCCTTGTGTAATGGCCGGCCTCCTGGTATCTCCTTCATGCCCCTGAGACTGTGCTGTGAAACACAGCAAACCTTCTTGCAACCATACTTATGGATGTGCCATCCTGGAAGAGCTGGACTACCTGTGGAAAATGATTGGGCTGCAGGTACCGCCTCATGCTACCAGTAGAGACAAGGACACCAGCAGAACACAAAACTAGAGAAGGATCAGGCTAACATGATGCCGGCCTGAACAGAGCTAAAGAGCTGTTACATTGTAGTTTGTTGAAAACTAAGTCAAATAATAAGATTTAGTGAAGCAGAACTACATAACCTGGACTGTGGCCACTGTGGTCCTAAGAGGTAACTGGGGAGTAAAGGAATCTATGTAAATGTGAATTTAGTAGAACAAGCAACAAAATACTGTAAAATGTAGTTTAACTAGTAATTTGATTACATGTGGTTCACTACTCCCCAACACTAGTAACATACAGTTCATTAGAAAGCATGATCTTCAGTCTGCTGCGGCTAGTCTTTTCCTCTTGTGAAAAATCTCCTTTTCACAAGAGGAAGTTCCACATCTGCAAATGTTTGAATGTGTGAGTGGAATATTGTCAGGTAGAAGTAATGAATCCATGTTGATGTTTAATGTTGAATATATTTCAGATTCTCAGGCTACGTTTACATGATGACGGTCTGAACAGAAGACGCAAAAGTGGCGTTGCGTCTTCACTTTTTATTCCATGTTTAGACGAGCGTTTTCAGGAGGAAATCTGCTGCATACGTTGGCGCAAAAGTGTGTGAATGTGATTGGGTATGCATGCCGGGCGGCATCACTTAAAGCGATAAGAGCATCTTTGGGCATGTGGAAGTTTTCACGCCACGTATTTTCATCAGCTACTCCTTCCACAAAGTTCTCCACCATCCACTAGATCTCCCAGGTCTCGTCCAAAGCCGCCTGGCTCACCTCCCACCAATTGGTGCATCCTAAATGTGATAGAGGTAATTACAGATCCTTCTCTGTTCACTAATACTATCTGTACATATCCTGTACATTTGGTGGAAAGACTCCTGTAAATTTATTAGAGCTGCCAGAGCAGCTTGAAGGTCCGACTCATGGAAATAATCCCACGTTTGCTTATTTTCCTGTACTGGAGCATGTATGTGACGTAAACGCGTACGTGACGTGAGCAGATCTGAGCAGAGTTTTGTGTCTTGGCAGTGTAGACGGACACGCTACGGCGGAGTGGATTACAGTTTTACACTCTGGAGGGTGGCTTCAGATTTTTGCGTTTTTAAACCCCAAAAACGCCGTCTAAACGAAAGGCACTTCTGATCAAATATTTTGTCGTTTTTGCCTGCAAGCGTCCTCGTGTAAACGGGGCCTCAGTCAGGAAGGATTAGGAGAGAGAAATTGTTTGTGGCCACTACAGGCAAAACCATTGGGTGGTCTTGCTTTTGCCCCTCCATTGCAGCTATTGTCACTTTCATTTGCACCAAAGCAAGTGAAATTCCTTCACAATCCCTTGTTATTCCTAAATGGACAGATCAACAGACACACAAACTTTCGCTTATGCTCTTATTTATGAACTTATAAAGCTGATTTAAGTTACATTGATGCCATGTAACAAGTTTGGTGCAGGTTGGTGGATAAAAATGCCAGAGAAAGTTTTTCTTAACCCATTTAATCCCAAATTTTTCCCAGACATGAAAATATACAAAGCATGTGTCATTGGTACTCCTTGGAAATAATCAACCATTTGTTTAAAAGATTTTCATGGAATAATAGGTGAAAAAGTGTGTTTTATGTTCAGTCACAATAGTGACTGGTGGGACAAGATGTTGTAGCTAACATTTACCCATCAGGCTGTCTCATTCTTCAGAGTTACCAGAGTTATCCCTCGAGGATAAATAAAGTAATTTTGATTTTTTAAATTTGATTTATAGACTACATTAACATATTTCTCCTATGCAGTCATAAAAATATTATATTTCCCTTTCCAGTTATTAACAAATGTAGAGTTTTGTTACTGGTAGTCTCCAACATTGCCATTAGAATAACATTCTAGTGTGACTTTGGCCTACATTATCAAATATACAACTATATCAATATGAATACTGAGAGGACAATACATAGAGCAAACAAAAAGAAAAGCAGTTATCGGTCTAACTCAACATTGTTACTTTATTGTTAAACACATACCAATTTTACTTTTGGACATTTCCAATTTGATGGGAGGAGGAGAACATCCATTGGCTCAGGGCAGCTTTGTTTGAAAATTTCTGCAGGAATATAGCCTTATAATTAAGAAATATTGTCAAGATCACTATTGTGACCAGTGGGATTAAATGGGTTAAAAACAATATTCATAGACTTTAGTGGATTTTTTGGAACATATGTTTAGTGTGCAAATAATCATGAAGCTATAATTAAAAAAAACAAAACATGTTATTCATATGCTGTATGTAAAATTAACGAAATGCAAGTATGTATTGTTAACTTCAATTTTATTTCAGCAAATGACAATGATAATTGCTATTTAATCTGTTTTTCTTTATTTGATTTACAAGTTGGTTTACACACAGATTTAAAAAGGGGAGAGAAATCGGTCAATACGGCCTCCAACAAATCAACAATAGCAAAGCAAGAAAAAACAGAAGACACTGTCCGATGCTGCAGCAAAGGTGTACATTACTGTTACTCATTATGGCAACTTGTCAACTACCATACAATCATGAGGAATCTCTGCGCCCCCCATAGCAGATTAATCCCAAATGACAGTGTCACAAAGCAACAGAATCTCATTGATCAACAAAATAATGAAAAAGTCAGACATTGTAGTTGGTGGGATCCATATAAAGTAAACTGAAAACCAGGCCTTATAGTACAAGCACGCTTAACCATGCAAACACATGCTGCAGTTCTGAACCGGTTGGTCTTTTTGTGAGGAGTTCAGAATAAACAAATACGTAAAATATAATGTCCATAAAATGTTTGAGAAAAATCTGATGTTGCTAAAAAGAAACACAGCTGATGTATGATGAGAGGATAAGATCTTTTAAAAATGATGACAAATTTCCCGCCTTCAAATTATGAGATTTGAGAGATAATTATATAACCAGGTGGAATGGCAGAAGAACTTAGGATTGTGCCAGGCTTCACAATTATTAACTGAAATGAAAGGTTTTCTGTTCTAAAATATTCCTCAGTTCTTAATGGGAACAACAGTGTTACGTCATTGCTGTGAGGCCTGTAGAACCTGATAATGTAATAAATTCCTGATAATGTAATAATCCCAATAATGTAATAAAAATCTGCACTTGCGTCCATTGAAAATGTAATAAAACCTGATAATGTAATAACTTCCCGATAATGTAATAAAGTGCAGTCTGCTGTTAAATTATTACAATATTGGGGAATTATTACATTATCAGGACTTGAACTCAAGTAATGGGTGGTCTGCTGTTAAATTATTACAATATTGGGGAATTATTACATTATCAGGATTATGGGTAAAAAAGTGAATTACATTATCGGGACGTTATTACATTATCAGGTTTTAATACATTTTCAATGGACTCAAGTGCAGATTTTTATTACATTATCGGGGTTATTACATTATCGGGAATTTATTACATTATCAGGTTCTACAAGGCCAAAGTTTGCATATGCTTCCATTTGTCTGGTGTTCAGTTTGGTTGGGACCAGAAAGCCGTCCTGAATAACTTACTGTTATTGATTATTTAGGGGTGGAAACAAGCTCGTATGCAATACAGATGTGACACCACTACTAGATCCTGTAGCCGTTATACACTCACGCTAATACGTTCACTTCTCAATATGGAGAGACGTGAACAAGTGAGATGGTTCAGTGGATAAGCCTTTTACAGCTAGTAAGTCTACTATTAACAATTAAATGATACAGGCTTAAGACAAATTAGTCAAGCAGGAATTTATAAGGAATGGTGCTTACGACTTGCCACAAGTACACACTGAAGGTAAGTGCAGGGCTGCTGGCACACGCTTTTTAAAATGTAACATCTCCAGTTCTGCTACAGAGGGACAGTCAAGAGGAAATTATGCAGTAAAATTAATATTAATAATCAAAAAGTCAACATGGTCTCACAGAAATCCATGAAATAGCCACGGTTTCGCTTAACTCAAAATCTGTGGAATAGCCACGGAATCACTCAAATTTCCGTGAAACTGACACGGATTTCGCTACAATGCAAGTTAATGACAGTTATATCCCGTGGCTATTCCAACATACAAAGTGATTATGTACATTCACTGAGTGAATATTTAGAAAATAAAACATATTTCTCGCTAGAAATGTAATCATAATCCATTTTTATGCAGAAACTAAGTCAAAATATTGATTTTTTTCACTAAAAATGAGAGAACTGTCCGCCATGTTTTTTGTTCTGACCGCTGGAACCTTGAAAGTCACGTGACTTGGAACAAACCAATAGGAAAAAATATCCATGGAATAGCCACGGGATATGACTGTCATTAACTTGCATTGTAGTGAAATCCGTGTCAGTTTCACAGAAATTTGAGTGATTCCGTGGCTATTCCACAGATTTTGAGTTAAGCGAATCCGTGGCTATTTCACGGATTCCTGCGAGACCAGGTTCCAAAAAGTTATTTTTTCTCTCCGTAACATTTTTTTCCCCGGCCTACAGAATGGGATTTTGTGTGTTCTTGTGAGTGTGTGCTGTTGTATATTCATAATATAGTGACATATTTATGGATGGACTTCTCATCCTTCCAACCTGAAACAGTTTTAAAGGACCAGGCCCTCATAGGCGGGGCCCTCAGACTCAGGGGACTCTCTTTGCAGGCGAAGATGCTCCAGTGTGTTGTGGAAGTGCTTATTGATCTGCTCCGTTTCCTCACAGGCTTCCAGGTTGGGAAGATCTTCCCTGATCTTCTGGATAAGCTGGTTTAATACCTGGACAGTCACCTGGACAGGAACAGGATGAGGGACATGTTAGAGCTGTTGATTTTATTGTGATATTTACATCATATGGATGTTACTGTCTGTGTTTTAACACAGCTACCAAACTCCTAATATACCCATACTCATTTGAAATTATTAGCCCTTTAAATAAAGACATTTATACTTAAGAAGCTGTGGAAAGATACCCTGTGGAGTTTTTGGACACTAGAAGTGCTACAACGCAGTGGATTTATACGTCGCTCTGCACCAAGGTTATCATAGTTAACGAAAACTAACAAAATAACCAAAACTAGAATTGAAAATACATTTTTGTTAACTGAAATAAAAATATGTTTTAAAAAAAAATATAACTAACTGAAACTGTATTTTGCGGTTACCAAACTAACTAAAATTATAGTGAAAAAAGGAAAACTAACAAAATAACGAAAACTAGAACTAAAAAAAAATGTAATTAACTGAAATTAAAAAAAAAAAAGAATAAAAAAAAAAAACGATAACTGAAACTGTATTTTGTGGTTACAAAACTAACCAAAACGAACTAAAATGATAGTGAAAATGTCCTTCGTTTTCGTCTTTGTCAACTTTTTTCATACGTAAACCTTTTTGGTTGATATGAAACCTATTTCATCTATCTGGTTTTATGACTTAATAAACTTATTGGGGCTGAGATGGATCAGACAAAGGAAATTTATTGTGACCTTGTTGAATCTGGCACCCAACAAATACCCCATTACAAAAAAACTAAAACCAATAAAAGCTAAACTAAAACTAAGTATTTTCCAAAAAATAAAAACGAAATAAAGCTAGAAAACCCACTCTAAAAACGAATTAAAACTAACTGAATTTGAAAACAAAAAAACACAACGAAATTAAAACTTAAACTAATAAAAAAATCCAAAACTATTATAACTTTGCTCTGCACTTATTGTTTTGTGGTGCGTGTGCATGAGCTCTGGTTGATGCACTGCACATTCCTTCTGCCAGTGTCACTTTTCTGCTGATTGAGAATTAGTGGCAACAATGCACCAAAAGAGGCTGTTGAGAAGACATGGATGTGAACTAGGGCTGCAACTAATGGTTATTTAAGTAAATCGGTTAATCTGTTGATTATTTTTTCGATTTATTGGATAAAAAAATAAAAAAAATAATTTACAACCTTTTATTCCATAAACAGAACTGACAGTGCAAAAAAACTTAACATGATTTGTTTAAACGTCAGAAGTTGTTCTCTACACTACACTCGTTTTTGCATATTTTGCAATTAACACACCTTTTCTGTTTGTTTAGTGTGAAATACTCCCACACCTTGGATGACTTAATGCCTCCGCCATGTCGCAGAGCAACGTTACTCCGTCTGCTCTTTCCTTATTTCCGTCTTTCCGATGGTCTGTCCTTTTTTGTTTTTTGCTCCGTTTTGCTCTGCGCTCCAGTCAACTTTTTTTTTTATACACAAACATCCCTGCGACTTATTGAGTGGCGTAATAATCGCGCAACACAACGAAATCGATAATTAAATTTGTTGCAAACACTTATAATAATCAAATTTTATCGACTTGTTGTTGCAGCCCTAATGTGAACAATGCAAAATTGTAAATATTCAATGAACAAATGTTCTCTATATGTAATGATCACTACCAAAGCAAGTCCATGTCTAATATCTTTGTCGTGCACATGATCATCTGTAATAGACCAAGTCAACCCAGTCAACTAATAAAAGCTACAAGCAGTGACTGTAATTACTATGGATAGAAGGATACTTTGTGAGACTGCTTATCCACATTACAAACATGATGATTTAAATCAGTGTGATGAAAGAAATATTGCGATACATTCCAAGGTTATAATAGTTTGGTTTTTTTCATTAGTTTAAGTTTTAATTTCGTTGTGAATTTTTGTTTTCAAATTCAGTTAGTTTTAAAAATGCTTTGTTTTAGTTTAGTTTTGTTGTAATGGGGCATTTGTTGGGTGCCAGATTAAAAAAAGTCACAATAAATGTTTCCTTTATTTCCTTTGTCTGATCCATCTCAGCTCCAATAAGTTTATTAAGTCATAAAACCAGATAGATGAAATAGATTTGATATCAACCAAAAAGGTTTACGTATGAAAAAAGTTGACAAAGACGAAAACGAAGGACATTTTCACAATCATTTTAGTGAGTTTTAGTTAGTTTTGTAACCACAAAATATAGTTTCAGTTAGTTATCAAATGCATTCAACAGCTTCTTGAAATCTAAAGGTGCTTGGTGTTATTACATTATTGGTAAAAAGTGAATTACATTATTGGGAAATGCACTTTATTACATTATCTGGAAGTTATTACATTATCAGGTTTTATTACATTTTCAATGGACTCAAGTGCAGATTTTTATTACATTATCGGGGTTATTACATTATCAGGAATTTATTACATTATCAGGTTCTACAAGCCAGAGGTTTTTTTTTATTGTGTTTGAATAGAAAGATAGTGTGGGGGAAAATGGAGGTAGGAGGACTGTTTTAGTTTGTTTGTTTTATGAGTAGGCGCCACCTGCAGCCCTTTCTTCACTGCCTCACTTCTGTATCATGTTATTAGCCTGAAGAAGGTTCTCTTTTTGTTACTTCTTGTTAACATTTGCTGTTAATCAATAAATATCTTTATTTGCCTGAGTACATCGGCATTGTGTTACATTGCCTTACCCCAACACTCACACTTGGGTTGTAACACATGCATTTTATTGCATATACCCTGCCTCAGAAAATATATTTTGTTGATTTGGTCGGAGATAAAAAAGGATTCATTTTGACACATTTGTCATCACTCTCAGTTTGATCACAAAAATATGAGATCAGATTAAATTGTGAGTTGAGTTGATCGTTACATCCCTACCAATATCGGAAAAATCAGCTCTCTCATTTACATGGCATTTTAGAAACCGGTAACTGACAACAGTAACTTGGTTATTAAGAGTATGCAAAAAAAAAAAAAACCTGACAGTGACAACACAGCTATCGTTACCATGAATACGTAGACATTTGTGGTGACCTACCGCATCGTTTTCCCGCTCGTAGAAACAGACGTATCTGTTGAGGATTTCAATGAAAAGCTGGACTTGCAGTGATGGGTCCATACACTGGTTGGCAATCTTCAGGGCTTTCTTTAGACACTCCATCACCCGCTTGCCATCACGGATCTAAAAATGCAAAAGCGGTACTTAGCAACGACAGCTGTGGAAACGGATTAACCTTAAATGTGTCACAACAATCATCTAGCAAACTTACTGGGAGAGTTTTATATAAACTAAGAAAAGATTGATGGTTGATGAAACAGTGGACTTAACACAACATAAAATGTTTTCCTGTAGTGCATGAAATTATAGTGACATATTGCACTTTGGTAACACTCTAGATTAGGGAACATAATATATTCAACATTAATTAGTTGCTTATTAGCATGCAAATAAGTAGCATATTGGCTACATTAAGGCTATATTAATGCCTTATTCTGCATGGCCTTATTATACAACCAGTAAGACATTTACTAAGAGTTTTCCCTCAATAACCTCAGAATTATTGCTTATTAGTAGTCAGTAAGGAAGTTGTTGTATCCGAGTTATTTATTATATTAATTATGAGACATTGCATTTGACATTACAATCTACCAATTCTCATCCAAAAGGAGCCACCAGTCACGTCAAAGGTCTGGAGAAGGTGGCTATTAGTCGTTTCCATGGTTTTGTTCACCTCTATGTAGAGACTTATAAAGTCCATACAAACTAAAGCATATTAAGATTATAACTCATATACAACAACTTCTTTACTTACTACTAATAAGCAACAATTCTGAGGTTATTGAGGGAAAACTCTTAGTTAATGTCTTACTGGTTGCATAATAAAGCCATGCAGAATAAGGCAATAATAACTACTTAATAATGACTAATTAAGAGACAATATGTTACTTATTTGCATGCTAATAAGCAACTAATTAATGTTCCCTTATGTGTTCCATATGTGTTCCCTTATCTAAACTGTTACCTGTATTTTATTTTTACCACTTCCTGTGAGCACTATGTGGCACTAGATAACACACACAAATAAAAGCTACAAGCAGTGATGAACGTCGGACACCAAAGTATCACAGTTTTCTATCATTAAGGTCTTGAGACTCTGCTGAACCTCAAACGGATCTGTTTAATTCTGTAGTAGGAGTTTTGAAAAGTTTCATAATGTGCCTAAAATCACATGACCAATGGCATAATCTTTTGATATATTTGCAATTTAGCTTCCCATAATTTGGAGGGTTATCCTAACCAGTTTTGAAATTAATCTTCTAAACTTTCTAGGAGGAGTTTGGAAAGAGTTCACATAAAAAATCTACACAAAACAAAATGGCAAACTTCAGGGTTTGCACCCCTAGCACCTAAAAAATGCTCTTTTATCTAATATACACCATAGTGTGTTTAAGATAAATATTTTTACTAGGGCCGGGACTTTAACGTATTAATTAAGATTAATTAATAACACAAAAATGAACGTGTTAAAAAAATTGACGCATTTTAATCGCACTTATTTTTGCACCACGGAACGTTTCTCACTGGATGAGTTTCAGGCGGACCGATTATACTGGAGCACCGACTAGCGTTCATGAGTTCAGACAACAACAAACCACAGTGAACATGAAGGAAGAAGCTGATGAGAACGCTTTGGTTGGTTTTAGAAATTTTCTAAATATGCTATTGCTACACTTAATAGCAAAAATTACTTCTTACTGTTCTCAGGACAAATATTTATATGCGATTAAAATGCGATTAATTTAGATTAATTAATTACAAAGCCTCTAATTAATTAGATACATTATTTTAATCGAGTCCCGGTCCTAATAAGTACATTTAAAATAAAGCAAAAAACAGCAACATCAATGGAAAACAATTCCAACATACCTCTTCACCATTTTTGTCAGTGCTGCGACCGGACCAGAAGAGATGGGCGCAGATACTGACAGCTCGGCACTGGTCGGGTTTCTTTAGCAGCTTGGACGCAGCCAGCGCACACTGAGTCCTCAGTGGCTCGTGGTTCTCCTCGCTGAAACACCGCATTCTCTCAAAGGTACCGATGATCAGTGTGATGGCTGCCAGCTGGGCTTTAGAGTCACTGATCTCATCCTCGTACAGAGAGAAGGCCTGCAGAAGGAGGGGAAGGAGAAGATCAATTAGACAAGAAGAGAGCTAAAGGTAATATCTGCAATATCTGACCTTTAGCTTTGGTCACAGTTAGAATTTTCAATATTACTGCACTATGTACTGGAGCTTCAGCAAAGTAACTGCTATAAAGTGACAACCCCTAACTAGGGTTGTCCAAAGTATCGATACTTTTTTGAGTATCGATACTTTTGACAACCCTAAAACGTTGTATCTGGATACGATACTCATTTTCAAAAGTATCGAGTATCTGAAGCTTGTTATCATAGTTGCAGTTTCTTTTTGAACAACTGTTTTTTATTATAAATATTTAACCGGTGGTTCTGTTCATTTTTACATGTTGCCGTTTACTTAAATTAACCCATTTAAGCCTGGAAAGCATAACCACATTTAACACCACACTACCATTAAAACCGGGAGCGCTGTTGCGTTATTCTACCATTAAAGCCGGGAAAGTGGATACGTCGTTTTGTAGAATTTGTAGTTTTTCCACCTATTTTCAGTCTTTTTCAGTGTGGGAATGTCGAAATGCATCATGGAACTTTTCCACAACTGAAATCATGGCGGAAGACGACTATAGCGGAGGGAGCTCAGATATAACAGCTATAAGCTCTCAAATACTTTTTGAATTTAATTTCTATCTGCTACTGAGGCTGAAAAATCTGTTATTTAGTAGGAAGTGTTGACACTTCTGTTGAATTTCCAGAAAAACTTCAGGTTTTAGGGGGTAATTTTAAAATCGCCCAGAGGTTTTACAGACATTTTTTCCAGGCGTTTTAGGCCTAAATGGGTTAATAAAAATATTTCTGTTCAATTTTGGGATCTTTGTTTTTATCTTTGTGGTATCGAAAATGGTATCGAGTATCGAATATTTTCCTGAGTATCGGTATCGAGTTGAAAATTTTAGTATTGTGACAACCCTACCCCTAACCAAGTGACATTTTAGAGATAGTTCATAAAATATTTGATGCATAACAATAACAGTAGAGAACAACAGATAAACTTTACAATTATACCAAATAGAGCTGTAACAATTATTTGATTAATTGAACACTAATCGATTATTAAATTAACCGTCAACAATTTTGATAATCAAATAATTGGTTTGAGCAGCTTTTTAAAGACAATAAGTCCAAATTCTCTGATTTCAGCTTCTTCAATGTGAATATTTCTGGTTTCTTTGTTCCTTTATGACAATAAACTGAATATCTCTTTGGTTTGTGGACAAAACAAGAGATTTGAGGACGTCATCTTGTGGTTTGGGAAACACTGGTCAATAAAATGTATAAAAATATCAATCAAACAACTCATCGATTAATCGTTTAAATAATCGACAGATTAAATCGATAATTAAAATAATCATTAGTTGCAGCCCTAATACCAAATAGTGAATACAATAACTACTGGATGTTAGTGTGAAACAAGTGATTTCGATAAAATTTTGAATAGATAATTTCCTGTGAATATTGCATTAGGGATAGGTTTTCCTGTTATATTGAGGGACTTTAAATACAATGTTTTTGACAGTCAGTGTTTTCTTCTGCTTGATGTTTGCCTGTTCCATTATCTCTTTGGTTGTTTTAGCTGTGTACTTATCTAATGCAGCACGAGGCTGATTAGCAGAGAGGAAAGACTCTGCTGGGAGGAATCAGACACCACATTCTTTAGGAAGGTGCCAATAGGCATTATTCTATTAACTCGGGTTACATTCACACCTGTGTTTTAGTTTAAGTGGTTCTGGATCAAAGACATGCTACTTTTACTATGGCCGTGTTTCCTTTAGGGGGAAGAGTGGCCACCGGGAAAGTCTCAGACCACGTCCTCTCAAATTTCCTCTCACTCTGCGTGTCTCCATTACAAAAAGGCCCCCAGGGGGGCTTAGAGACTCTGGAGGTGACGTATGGTTTTCCATCGTCACAACGGATTAAACACGGGAGACGCAACTGTGGCTGCCGTCACTAACTGTGCACAACATCAGCAGCTGATCATAAACAAACCAGCATGGCTAATTATGCACAGCTTCTCCGTTGATCATAAACATAGCGATTGCGAATTAACTGGCATCACTAACTGTGCACAGAGTGTCCGGTGCTTGTTGTAAACAAACAGAGATCGCTAAGTAAACACCTCCTGCAGCAGCACATACACACTGTACTGCTAAAGTGCTAACTGTTCCAGGTATTGCCCGCTAGTGGAAACAGCCCTTCTGTAGCCTCTGACACGGCATAAGCCTGAAGGCTCAAGAAATGTAGTTTTATCAAACACTGTACCTGTGACATGAACTCATAAGCTACAGTCTCGTGGTTTTCAAAGCCAATCTCTCCAGCAGCCAGTGCTCCCTGCAGGAAGAGTCGTAGAGGCAGCTCAGCAAGCTCAGCCTTGATAAGTGCACTGATGGTCTGATGGGCGAAGGAAAAGATCTTCTGACACTTCTTTTCCCACTTGTCATCCTGTTAGGAGACACATTTGGAATAATTAGGAAACAGGACTAAGAAGAAAACTAGAAATACAGCATGTGAGATGTAGTGAAAAGGCATGTTTCTGCAGACCAATGAAGAGTTCTCCTTGTATCTGAAGGCCAGCTGATAGGCAGCAAACACCAGAGGAGGGAGTGTGTAGCGAATCCTCAGGTTTCCACCAGCACCAAAGTGTTTCCGGGCTGTGTTCAGAATCTGCCCACACACACAGAAAGATCAATGAATAGCAGCAAACACTTTGTGGTCACTCAATCCAGAAGTCAGAGTTTGAGATGAGAAAGTTAAATAAACAGGAAAAAACATTCTGTAGAGTTTTGGGTTATTTTAAATGGCCAATGGCTTAGATTCATTTCTGTAAAGTAAAAATGGCTCAATAAACATCGTGTAATCCATTACAGTACATCATGTCATGTCTGAATTGATCAAGAATGGGAAATAAAAAGGAAACACCATATCAGTCAGCAGTAACACAGTACAGCAGTAGCAGTTTTGTACGTATACAATTATGTCATTAACCCTTTGATGCACAACATATGGACATCCCTTCTAATGCAAAACATGGGTCAAAAATGACCCACATTCATTTTCCATGTTCTTTCATGCTTGCTGCGTGTTTCTTTGCTCTATCTTTGTAAATCAATTTATTTCATGATTGAATATTCAAAGTATTCTTTGAATATCTTGTTTTTTCATTACAACAGATCATTATTTCCATTTTTCCCTTCATACTTTTTTCTCAAGTCAATTTCGGAAAACCTGGAATACTCAATGATTAAATTAATTTATCGCAAAGATATAGAACATATAAAGTCAGTCGGGTCACTTTAGACCCATGTTGTGCATCAAAGGGTTAATATGCTGCTTTAATTTTGAGGAAAGACCCACAAGATACTGTTGATCAGGATCTTCAGAGTGGAGCAGGTGGATGAAACGCCCCACAAGGCTCTGCTCCTCAGCAAAGTCCTCAGGATCAGGATCATCAGCTGGTTGGTCTGGCTGGTCCTGTATCAATGTGGATACCAAGTTCAAGATGGCATCGACCTAGATAAATCATGGAGAGAGAGAGAGAGAGAAAGAGAGAGGAGTTTTGATATTGATATTGATATATTTTGACAAATTTCCTTCCTGCTATTGACTGATGAACCACTCTGCGAGCTGTGGAATCTACCTTAGTCAGCACTTTACCCTGCCAGTCCAACAGAAAGATCATTATTGTTGCACAGAACAGCAGCAAAAATTTAAAAATAATTATTATTTCTCTCTCAATAGTACTTACTTGGACACATACTTCTCAGTGCGTGCATATAAAGACGATATCTGTAAAGTTTTTATCTCCTGACTCTTCAAAAACGGTTCTTTTTGGAAGTTAGGTTATCGCTGCTTGTGTAGCTGCAGTGACTTACTGTTAACATTGGCAGGGTTTGAAAGGCTACAGATGTTTCTAGTACATATTATTAGTGCTTCATTTATAGCTGAATGTTAAGCAACCACAAGTCAAGGGAACTTCAATTCTAATGACATCCCAAGCCTACTGCTGCTCTATATCACAAAGTGAACTGAAATAGGTTATTTGGTGAATAAAACCAAGGACTTCGATCATGTACAAGTAGGGCTGGGCGATATATTGATATAAAAAATATATAGATATATTTTTAATTTTGATTTGGCATTAGACCACATTGCATATGTCGTTTCTTTTGTAATGTTTGTTACTTTTTTCTCATATAAATTTATTTCAGAAAAAGATTGGCCTATAATATTTCATAGGCTATTTTTATTTAAGATGTTTTTTTTATTTATATGTGCACTTAATGGAGCTTTGATTTTTAAAAAAGGTACTCCTGTTATACAGTATTTATGTTCACTTAAATAAACGGTTTCAATAAAACTACTTGTGACGTCATATTTGGCTTTAACTTTGACTGAAGATTTGTTCTTACTTTGCGATAAAAATATTGGGATATATCTATCGATATTCAGCCTAAATACTTCGGGATATGACTTTTGGTCCATATCACCCAGCCTTATGTACAAGCATCGTTTCCTGTGATGAAACTCTCATCAACTACTTGAGTCAAGCAGATATTCAACTTAAGGTCTTTACCAACAATTGTCAAGTCACAACTATAGTTGGGCGATATTGAAATGACCCTACTGATGAGAAAACATGGTATTATCGTATGAATAATAATGTCCATTGGTATTTGTAAAGTGCATAACAAGGAATCTTTCTTTTGCTGGCCAATCAAAAGTTGAATGATAAACCCGCCTCATCAACCCAGTTGCAACCTCATCCAGCACTCCTTTTGAATGAGTTTAACTGTGTGGTGCTGATTTATGTCCCCTGCAGATGTACAGTGCCAGTGAAGGGTGTAGAGGCCAAGGTGGTGTATGGATGCATGCTACATCCTAAAGGAGCGGCCATGTCCTTTTGCTTAGGTTTTAGTAAGGAATCCAACCTGTTCCTGTGCCAGAATGGTGGTGTTGTAGTCCAGTGTGTTGCTCAGCACATAGCAGCTCATGCTCTTGCGTGACTCATAGTCGAAGTACTCGAAGAGAGGTGGGAAGTGCTTGAGCTGCAGCACAGTCAGAATGTTGTTGTAGGTATCAACTGGTATCTTCAGCAGACGGGTCAGTTCCTTTGACACGGCGCTGCTGGTCGCTATGCTACGGAAAGGAAGGAAGGTAGAAGTGTGACACCTTAGTGGGAAAAGACAACTGCTATACAACACAGCACAAATAATGTAAAAAGCAAAAAATAATTTACTTCCAGACAACATACAAAAAATGTTTAAGGCGGCTATCAGTCAGATTTAAGGGGAGAGCTCAAATTTAAAAATCCTTGCTTTCGTACAACCAGGAAGGGTATGTGCGTTTCAATATGTGGGTTAAACTGTGAAATTATTTGGACACAGAACTTAAACAGAGTACTAATATTCTTCAATGCAAGAAGACATACAAAAACAATATTTTCCAGAGGTATAACAATGAGGAAGAACAGTGATTTATATTTGTTTTCAGATTTAGGATGATGATCACAAATATGTATGGTTAATTTGGGTATGTATGTATGTATGTATGTATGTATGTATGTATGTATGTATGTATGCGTGCATGCATATGAATATGAAAAAATGGAAAATTATGTATATGTAAAGATATTTAAATACAAAAGATATATATAAAGATAGTCTATAAATTATAATATTATCTGTAATAGTATTAATAATAATAATATAATAAGCAGAGGAGAAGGGGTAGGAAATTATAAGTGTACACTTCTTCCTACTCCCTTTTGAACATGAATGATTTAATTGAATCTGTTAATAGAAATGAACAACTGAGTTGTTGCATGTACAAGTTTGACCTGTTCTCCTTTTCTTTTCTCTCTTTTTCTTCTTTTTTTCTCCCATTGTATATTTCTTTTCATTTCACTTTTATTTTATCTTATTTTTAGTGTTTTTGTTGACTTTTACATGTTGGAAATAAAATTATCAGAAAAAAAAAAATTCCTTTTCCATCCTGGAGCCCCAGCATCCTCTTTTATTTACCCATACACTGACAATGATTGTATTGTTAAAGCTGAGTGTGACAGGACTTTGGGGACTTACTGTTCCAAGTTGAGCTTGTTGAATATCTCCACAGTACTCTCCAGGACCTTATCAACATAGTCAACACGGTCAGGGTAGCATTTCATGGCCAAGTTGATGAGAGAGACCTGCAGAGAGACTACGTCCTCTGATGGCATGTCCTGGCGAGACTGAAGAAGAAGAATCAGAAATTCATTTCACAATAACCTGGACAATCATGCTGTTAGTTGTTGACAGAAGAGAAAGTTGAAAACATATGGAGAGCAAAAATTGGAAGATTCATCATTCCTGAGGGGTTTTTCTCTCTTTTTACACCTCACAAGAAAGAGTAGCAAATGTGACATATCTGGGTATTTCACCTTTTGCTGCTGTATCTTTGGGTTTTGTTTAAACAGATTCCTTGATCTATTGAAGTCCTCTCTTTCTTTAAAGTAGCACTGTTGCTGGGCAACACCCTGAGTTTCTGATGCATTAAATGCCATCAACGTACTTGTGACGTGTCCAGAGATGCATGTGGGGTGGGCCCAGGTATGTTAATGGCCTCCAAAGAAGATTTGGCAACCTATTTTAGCATTTTTTGGGGTCCAAGCAGTGACACTGCTGGAGCCCTATTTTCCCCCCTCAATATGGCCCGATCATGCATTCTGATACACAAAGATAAAATGCAACACCACTGAAAGGTCATCTAGAGCAGTGGTTCTCAAATGGGTGTACATGTACCCCTGGTGGTATGTGAAGGCACTCCAGGGGGTGCGTGAGATTTTAAAATATATATTAAAAAAGTAGCATCCATGCAAAAATCCTTTAAAAATAATTATTTAATAAATATTTTAGGTAAATATAAGTATAAGTTCATAAAATTAATTTTATATTCAGCAGGCTATTCAATTTCCTGATCCTAAAAACCCAGAGTGTCCCCCATACCAGGATGGTTGGACCCAACCTGTCATATGCCACCTGGCATCACCTGTCAATCACTGGAAAACTCAAAGATGGAGTCGTGGTTGAAGAGTAGCAGTTATAGTTTTAAATGGTTATATGCTCACTGTTTTAACTACATTAGTTTGAATCACTACATTTTAGTGATGAGAAATATTTGCAATAAATGTAGTCATGGATTATTAACATTTAAATTGTTTGAAATGGTTTTTTTTTTTCAAATGTTTGAATTTTGTATGTGTTTATCAGCTCCAAAGTTTAATAAATCAGACACTGATGGCTTTTTAAGTCTTTTTTTTTTTCATGCTTTGCCCTGGTTAGGGGGTACTTGGCTGAAAAAATAGTTCACAGGGTACAGGTACATCAGTGAAAAAAGGTTGAGAACCACTGATCTAGTGGATGAAGTGAGAGAGTTTTGTTGATTGTTATCTATTATAGTTTGCTACTTGGGTCTGCTAACATTTAGAATAACTGGAATAATTATGTATGGACCAATTATTTCACATGCCAAGAACCACCCAGTATATTCAGCATCACCTCTGTAAAAGCCTCTCATTAGTTTTGATAAACATCCAAGATACTTCATCAATTTGGAAGTAGAGTTGATGAAAATGTCCAGTTGCTTTAAAGCAGCCAAGGAGAGTCCTCCGCTGTGGTGTGGCTCAGAGGGTGCAGCAGTCGCCCACTTATCGCTATACAAGTGCACAAGCGCGCTCCTCACCTGTGGAATTCCCTCCCAGCCCACCTGAGGGCTCCAAAAAACTCTTTTGACTCTTTTAAACCTCTGAAGTCCAGGAGATTTTGGTTCAACTTTGTCAACTTCCTATGCATTCATTTCTGTCTCTGTTCAGCATCTTTCAGTCTGTCCTTACATCACATGCATGGCTCCTTTTTCTCCACACAAACTTGGCTATCAGTCTGATTTTTCATTTTATTTTAAGTAAAGTATAGGGCTGCCGAAAATACTGAAAATACAAACAAAAGACACAGGTGTCTATGGAAATGTACCATTTTTGAAAACCATTTATACACACAAAAACAGCAGAAATAACAAATAATACAACTACAAAACAGTCTATTTGCATGTAAATTAAAAATAGTAATAGTTTTCATTGTAGAAAGAAAATTCACATTCTAAAAATGGTCTAGAAACATAAATGTCACACTGTGAAAGCTCCTATGATTTACCTTTCAGCTGGCTTTCTCAGCTTGTCTACATATGATATATAAATAAAGTTACTACTGTAAATAAAACATGTGTATTTTCAATAAATAAATGGACTCCAAAGGGTTAAAAAAGCCTAAAAACCTCTCTCTTTAAAAAGGCCTTTTATTAAATGTATCATTGTGCTTTGGCTTTTAAACCTGTTTTTAATCTTGTTGTACTCTGTAGCACCTTGGGATTGCTTTAAACAATGAAAAGTGCTTTACAAATTAAATTTATTATCATTATTATTATTACATATGCACTCCTGATGGGATTAAAATAATTCATCAACTCAAGTCATATTAAAATCAATTAACCTCAACTTGAGGTGCCTAAAGGAGAACAGTTTTTAGAGCATACAGACTGATTACATTTTCTTACAGATGGGATAATCTTAATATAACTGACCTGAATGACAGTAGCTACTTGCTGAGAGAAGATGTCAAACAGTTTGATCTCAGCTGGAATGCCAGGGCCGTCCTCTCGATGAGCAAACAGAGCCAGTCTGAAAAACAAAACAGATAATTGCACAGAAAATCAAAGTGTATTCCAACTTACATCAGAAATAGATAGAGATTTTTTTTTTCTCTTGAAGCACTTATTGTTCTGACCGCCTGCCAGCCTTGCTGACAATTGTTTTCTTCTTTCTTTTAGCAATGAACAGAGAAGATTTCTGTACTGTGATAAATCAATATTGCAAATGTATGACTACAACAACATCCCACAGAGTGCTGAGTCTCAAATAAATCTTCAGGTTCACAGCTTTCAGGTGATCACTTTGATGTGACATCTATGGTTGACCTGCTACCTCCCCCTAAAAATCAACTGACCAAGAAGTCTAGTTCTCTACAAAACTGTGTGAAAATCCAAGGGATTAAAGAGTTACTTCTCAATAAATCAACTTTATAAATCACATGTACAGTCATTTTATTACAGGGTTTCCTTTTAATTACCTAAAACTTTAATTAACTTACCTCTGCATTGTGATTTTCAATAAACAAGGTTATTATAGTTAACGAAAAACTAACGAAATAACGAAAACTAGAATTGAAAAAAACATTTTCGTTAACTGAAATAAAAATAAAAACAACGGGTTTTTAAATAACGATAACTAACTGAAACTGTATTGTGAGGTTACAAAACTAACTTTGAATCTGGCACCCAACACATAGCCCATTACAAAAAAAACTAAAACTAACACTAAAACTAATAAAAACTAAACTAAAACTAGCAAACACACTCTAAAAAATAATTAAAACTAACTGAATTTGAAAACAAAAGTTCACAACGAAATTAAAACTAAAACTAATGAAAAACTATTTTAACCTTGTCAATAAATCAAACTATACCTGTCAATGAGGGCAATGATGATGTTCTTGACATTGACATGTTGATGGAGCTCAGCACAGGAACGTAGGAAAGGGTTCAAGGTCTGAAGATGGAACTCATCTGGGAAAACCTGACAAAACAAGAATATTTTAATTCAGGAGGAAAAGGCTTTACTAAAAGCTGCTGATAAAGTTGCTGATGTAAGTGACTTAGGATGGAGGAAAAAGTGAAGTTAAAGGTAGATAGCATATTGTAGCAGAGTTGAGTAGAGATGGAGTAACCCGCACACTTTCTCTTTCACTTGCAGTAGAAATTTCATAACAATGTGTCGGTTTCCTTCAGTTGAAAGGAAGGTTATTATAGTTAACAAAAACAAAATAATGAAAACTAGAATTGAAAAAAATAAATTTTTGTTAACAGAAATAAAAATAAAAATGAGAGTTTTTGAAAAAACTATAACTAACTGAAACTGTAGTGCGTGGTTACAAAACTAACTCAAACTAACTAAAATTATAGTGAAAATGTCCTTCGTTTTTGTCTTTGTCAACTTTTTTCATATGTAAACCTTTTTTGTTGATATGAAATCTATTTCATCTATCTGGTTTTATGACTTAATAAACGTATTAGGGCTGAGATGGATCAGACAAAGGAAATGAAGGAAACATTTATTGTGACCTTGTTGAATCTGGCACCCAACAAATAAAAAAAAAACTAAAACTAATAAAAACTAAACTAAAACTAAGCATTTTCCAAAAAAAATAAATAAAACTAATTAAAACTAGCAAACACACTCTAAAAAGTAATTAAAACTACCTGAATTTGGAAACAAAAATTGACAACGAAATTAAAACTAAAACCAATGAAAAATCCCAAACTATTAGAACCTTGGTTGAAAATGTGAGAACGTGGACCAATCAGGTGACACTAACATCCTTCATTGAATCAATCAAATATAATCATATTGACATCAAGGCCTTAATGGCCTTCAATATGAACATATGTCAACCAAGTATTGTGATAGTATTGAATCGGGAGAAAGATTAACACGCAGCTTTTTTCTTAGGCTGTGAGACTTCTTAACTCCACCTCATACTCTGCACCCCATCATGGATAAACCACATGGAATTTCATTTTATGATTGTTTTGCACATTATTAATACTTTAATATAGTTTTTCTATGATATTGCCCATTTTACTGATTACATTCTGTTCCATGAATGTCTGTTTATATGTGTGTGTGTGTAGCTTGGATGGGCCAACAACATCACACATTGCAATACCTTATTGTAATGTCAATAATAAAACCTTGAATCCTAGGTGTCTACCTGAATGATGCACTCCATGAGATACTCCTGAGCCAATGAGTCTCTGCAGTTCACAACCTGCTCCAGCACTCCAGCCAGAACAATCTTTGGAGAGAAACAAAGAGGAAAACAGTTTGACCAAATTGCCCACATAGCTAAATGACTGGATAATAATTCAGGATACATGTCAAATGGAGCAAATACGACACTAAAGAGGGAATTTTGACATGAAGACCAGAATAAAAAGGTTAAAAAAACTGGACAAGACATCACTTTAAAGTGTCTTAATATTTGCATTTCTGCCAGTAGATATTTCAGGAGGTTCTACAGAATGATTTTATATTATTATTTCCCACTATGCAGAAATTGTGTAATGAAGATACAGCAATCGTTACATAATTGTACTCTCAGGCTGTAGTCACAAATATGCAAATGCATGTGACTTGTGAGGCCTGCTGTCAGGATCTTATCTCAAAACAAATTAGAAACCACACACACACGCACCTGCTTGTACTTTTCCACGTTGACACCCTCCAGCTGGCTGAGGCGAACAAGGTTGGTGCCCACCAGAATCCTAAGTTCTTGTCGTTCTTTTTCTCTCTTCTCTCTGTCTCGGCTGTGACCCTGGTGCTGCATTCGAACCCATAACTTGTTCATCTCAGCAAAGTTCAGAAGGACAAAGTCGATGGAGTCGTTGATATCACCGGTCATCTCCTCTGTTCCCCTGTGGAGTGAAGGCAGCAAGTTTAGAGCAGGGATGACTGTCAAAATACTCAAAGGACGAAATAACTTCATTTTAGGTATGGGTGAACTGCCACCACAAAACAGCTTTTCGAGGAATACTTAAAAATTCACTTTCTTTCCAAAAGTAAAATAAAAAGTTTGATACGGATGTCATGTTTTTGTATAGAGTATAGCACTGGCTGACTTCAAGCCAACAAGTACAATGCCGATGACTGATTTAGTGAATTAGCAGCAGCACAGTCCTCCTGCAGCAGCCTTTCCCAGCTGCAGAGCCAGAGGGGATGTTAACTCCTTAGCGTCCAGGCTGCAAATTGCTAATAGGCTAACAGTTAGCTCTGTAGCAGTACAGTGTGTATGTGCTGCTGCTACTGGAGGGGTTCACTTAGCGATCTCTGTTTGTTTACAACAAGCACCGGACACTCTGTGCACACACTAAAAACTGTTCCTATTGTTTGTTTAAAAGTAGTGCAATAAAAATACAGATGTTTTCCCTAACATGATGAATAATCGTGAATAATAATCGTCATTACAATATTGATCAAAAATAATCATGATTATGATTTTGGCCATAATCGTGCAGCCCTAATCAAAAGGTTCAGATTCTGGAGATGAAGTAATGTAAAATGTATTTAAACCTTTTATGAGGAAGTGAAGTCATAAAAGGTGTGAGGAGTTGGTAGTTGATAGAACCCTTCCATATTGAACCTTACCTGACAGCAGGATAGCCAGATATTGAGTGAATTCTGATGCGTTTTAGAAAAGCTTGGTATGGGGAAGTGCAGTGCACACAAAAAAGAAAAATTCACGGCTTGCTTACTCTGGCTGCTCTCCATCATCTGGCAGTATGTTGCGGGTGCACTGCAGCAGGTAGTTTCTGAGGAAGAGGCCCCTGAGTGGGTGCTGGACACCGCGACACATCTCAACCAGGTCCTTCAGGATGTCCTTACGCGACTGGGGGAAGGAGCGAACATACACCACGCCCACTGTGATCAGCAGATAGCTGGGGAGAAAGGGGGCAAAGCAAAGAGGCTCAGTCTGAGAGGAAGTTTTACTCAAGAGAAACGCAACAAAACTCTGAATTCCGACACCTACAGCAGCTTCAAAAAGCATTCAGCATTCATCTACTTTTTGCACATCTTATTGGGTTTTAGCAGGCGGCAACCTCCGGGTCTGAGCAAGGAGGCAAACCAGGAAGTGCCTTAATCTGCATCCTACTGAAAATTCCAGCAGGGGGCGCCAAGTTAGGCTGCAAAAAAAATCTGCCCATTCATTTCAGTGCAAAATGAGAAAACTTCTCACTTGATTTGTTACCTCAGAATTTTTTTTAGGACAACACTATGGTCTCAATCTCAATCAAGACAATATGATGTCAATAGTTCTAATAATGGCTCTATTTAGAAGAAAATAGTAGATAAAGAATCGTATGATTTGGGGCGTGGCTACCTTTGATTGACAGGTCACTGACAAGGTGAACCGTCAACAGGAGAGAAGCAGAACAATGCGTATCCACGGCAACGTGTCAATTAAGTTATATATAATGTTATATAGATATAAAAAAGGACGTTTAGCGGTTTGGTGTCATAACTTTGACCCTTTCACTGTATTTTCACTTAATGACAGTTTATTTCAATGTTTTGTTCAGTAAAAATGTCTTGTTCAGCGTTTGGTTGGACTAACAGACACTCCAAGGAGTCGCTGCTCAGTTTTCTGAGGTCAGCAACATACATTTAGTTTTTGTTTTTTGCTAGCCAAAACTAACATCCCAGTTAATGCTCCAGTTAATGCTAACATGAATTAGCAGCAGCTTCTCTCAGTCAGGTTGAGGTGTAGAGAGGCTGTAGTCAGTGATCAGATCCCTCTCCTCCTCCACAGTCCAAATATGGTCTGCTCCGCGTATCGTAAACAAGATGGCATAGCAAGATGGCGACGAGCGCAACGCTGAACTCGATGCTTCCAACGGGCCACAAACCAATGGGTGACGTCACGGTGACTACGTCTCCATTATTTAGATACAGTCTACGGGTTTTAGAAGTAATTTAAATTGATAAAACTGCAAATTTTTTGCTAAGGATGGGTTAAACGTGGAGGCTGAATTTCCCCGTTGAGGGACTAATAAGGGAATATCTTATTATCTGAATAAGTCGTGATGAGCTGTATGTTTGGATGCTGTGGTCTTCTCTCCATGCTGCATGTAGTCGAGGTTTTTGATTCATGGTGGATGGATTGAATGGAACTGCACTTATATAGCGATTTTCTAGTCGCTTTGCAACCACTCAAAGAGCTTTACACTATACTGCACTACAAAGTCTAACTGCAGTTACTACGCAAAGGGTAAAACTGAGAAAAACTGCTTTAAAGTTTCTTAACGTTTTTTAACTGGCCATCCAAATATGTAGCTAAGTGATATGACACTTATTTCTACATGTATTGATTATGTCATTTTAATGTGCAAAAATCATGATGATTTATTTGACCTTTGACCCCAAAAACGTAGTTATTGCATTACTGTAAAAGGTTCTAATAATAATGCAAAAGCAGAGTGCAGTAACTACAATGTTGTCGTTCTTTCAGCTTTTATATTTTGTTTTCAGTGAATAAACATTTTCAAATTGATTGTTATCAGTGTATTTAAGTGTTCTCTACAACTCTATTCAAATATTTGCGTATTTTAGACTTATTATAAAGTAATGTTATATTTTAGTCTAAATATAATTTCATCTCACTTATTACTTCATCACTATCTAGATAATAATTTCCCTATCAAATAAACTTATAATTTATATTGTTTTTATGTTGGTTATTCATCACACCAGGTCGGCATTTCTACTAGCAATTATCAACATTTTGGAAGAAATTTCTCTCACATTGTGAAATTTTTTCAGGCCGCGTAGTGTACGGTCAAATGTCAAAGGTGCATTTATAAACTTCATTTTAAATTATTTATCATTCTTTTTAATTACATCTGAGCCACAGGCTCCTTGGTAACCATCTGTTAATGATGGTTTCATTTGATCCTGAATTGTGAAGCACTTGTAAAGACAGTGTCAACATGAGCGCTATAAATAAGTTATTGATCATCCTTCTGATAATATTAGTCATTATGATTGACATTTTATCGAGATGATGGTTTGCAGGAACATTCTGAATAAGTGCAAATAGCCACAGCGATGCATTTCTGATTTTGTGTGACACCGTTTTAGCCGTGGGTTTTACGATTTAGGAAACGTGTCGCGTTGTTCCTGTCAGATCCTCTCCAGCTCAGTCAGACTGGAAGGGAAGCATGTAACTGACCTCTTAAACTTAGGCTTTATCTTTTCTCTACACAAAAATGAATAAATTAAGGAAAAAAATGAATCTGAACATTTTTCAGACCCCAGACCCCAGATCCCGCTCTCAGAATCACTGATTAAACTGTAGAAAAGCAGGAACAAGAAAATGATTTTTAAAATTAAAATATGGGTCTGAATACCTTGTGAAACTACTTTATGTCTGATGGAAGTTGAGTTACTCACAGTCTGGGGATGATGTTGCCTGCATACTGAACCAGCTCATAAAGATCTGCCACCTTGCGTCCTTTGGCAAACTCATCAGTCAGATAAACTTCTAGGTAGTGGAGTTCGTCAGAGATAGCCATATCTGAAAAGACTGTTAGGGATCACCTTTAATCATCTAGAGTTCCCTGCAGAATGTAAATGGTGCAGCAGCGTCAGAAAACAGATAATTGATAATTGAACCAGTTATCAAAATAGTCAATAGTTGAAGCCCTACACCATTTTCTAGAATTGGCCAAAATAACGTATGCATTAAAATACTGCATGAAAAAGAGTGCATGGGACCCTGGGTCCCATATACAAACTATTGTCATCTCATATCTGGAGGAGGTCGAGGGTATTTCTATGAAAATGGCATTGCCATTATTTCCTTCGCCAAAATTTAGTTAATTAATTTAGTCTTACTTTGCTGCATGATTTTGCCCTAAACTGCATGGAATTTGCATTAAGTGTGTGTGTTTGATATGTGACTTGAGCACAAACTTGAGATAACATAGCCTTGTATTTATCTTACATACATATCTTTCACCTGCAAAAGATACAGAGCTCATAGTAGCTCTTTGGAGAAAGCATGGAGGTCCTCAGCTCACCCAGCATGTTGGAGGCGTGCTTCAGGGCATCCATCAGCTTGTTCTTGTCCTGCAAACGTACAACACAATCCAGCTTTAAACACACACAACTCACGACTCAGTACAATGATTTGTATAATCAAATAGATAATCCCAATCCAATATCGATATAAAAAAATATATCAATATATTTTTTAAAGTGATATGGAGTTAGACCATATTGCATATATTGATATAGTTAAAAAAAAATCTTTATAAATAAATTCTGCCCTTACTAGGGTTTGTCATATTTAGTTATATTGTAATTTTCGGTATTCTTTTCTCACAAATCAAAAAGATTGGACTAATTATTTAATAGGATATTTTTACTTAAGATATTTTTGTATTTAAATGTGCACTTTAAGGAGCTTTGATTAAAAAAAAAAAAAAAAAAAAAAGGTACTCCTGTTGTACAGTATTTATGTTCACTTAAATAAACGGTTTCAATAAAACTACTTGGGTCATATCATATATGACTTTGACTGAACATTTGCTCTCACTTTGCGATAGAAATATCGGAATATATATCGTATATCGATATTCAGCCTAAATATATCGGAATATGACTTTTGGTCCATATTGCCCAGCCCTAGGGGTGGGCGATAGGGGTCAGGAGATTCTGAATCTCAATGGGACTTCCTGGTTAAATAAATAAAGTCCTGAAACTTTAAGGTTTTTAAATACCTTCAAGTTGGTAACATTTTCCCTCAATCTCTCTGCCTGGATGGGTAAAGTGATTAAGCAAATGTTGCATTACTGGGGAAATACGGCCATCTAGTGATAGTGATTGTCATTGGGGTCTTGTGTGTTGAGCTAAATCTATATAAAAGAAATATGTAAATATGTTGATTTGCTTGAGAGGGGTCGCTCTTTTTACAGTTAATTCCATTACAGCAGCAGCATCTTCCAATGAAGTGCAGACAGATTTTGTTTTAGTTTTGTAAAACTTATAACTTATACTAGCAGCAATGAGTCAGTGAAGTGACTGGTTGGACTGGTGGCTAGCTAATGTTTGACATGCACCAGCTTGTTAAGATCCACTAGTAAGCAAATACAATTTATTGAGAGAAGCAGTCTTCTAATATTGAACCCATTTTAATGAAAATTGGTTTGTTGACTTGTGTGTCTTATTGTAATAAAAAGTAGTAACTAGGGGCAGCTGTAATCAGTTCTATGTAGGGCTGGAATGGTACAAAGAAGTCACATTTCGGCTCATACATCAAGGTCCAGTATGAGTTCAGTACAGTGCAGGGAAAAGCAAAACAAAAATGCATTAGGCAATTTTTTTTATTGTGCATGACATTTTATCCAGGAGGCCATTTGGGATTAATTTAATCAATACAATATCAACCAACCTGACAGATTCATAAACTAAGGACTATGTCATTACCTGCAGCGGTAAAGTGTGGACTTGGGCAAAGTGGTTCAGTTAAAGATGGCAAAAGATTTGATGGTTTAGTGGTAGAATCAGCCAGTCTGTCAACTTCCATCAATAGAAGGAGAAAGAAAGCGACTGACACAGGAGGAACATGAGGAATCCAATTTTCCCAAAGAAAACTGGTACATGAGATCAAAAATGTGCACATATTTTTCCCAGCAAATGGGTCTTTAAGGATGGTCTGCTTCTGATGGGGGGAGCAGTTGATGGCAGTAGGAGGAGGGGGCCAGCAAAGGGTTCAAGCGCTCCTGAAAAAAGGCTGAGCCCCTCTGAAAGCCCCCCTCCCTCCAAATATCCAGTACATAAGACCAGCAAGTCCAGGAAAGCATCCAACTGCAACCATCACATCATTGCCTACGTTGCAAACACAGAATTTTAACATGCTTGTTGCATTCAAGTAGTCTTTTTTAGCATTAAAAGCGTTTTTCCCCATTAGAGACTTCAGAACAGAAACTTCTAATCATCCATTCACACCAGCTTGTTTGAATAAATGGGCATTTATTAAATTAGTCCCTTAGACATTTCGCCCTTGTAAGCACCAAGCTTAAAAGTAACACTCACTTGGTGTTGTTGTTGTGCACTGTGCAAATTGGGCTTTTGGTAAAATATAGTGCACTGCTCATTTGGATATGTTTTTAGTAACCATGTGAAATGTGCTTACTGAACTGTTAAACTGTCTGGAGGCAATTTGGAAGTTCCTGTCTGATGTGCAACAGGGTCTGGTATGATTCTAACAGGGCTGCTGTCAACTGTTCTCAACTTTCTGAACTTACTTTCTGTGGCAGTATTTGGGGTGTGATCGCTTGTTTGTGCCTCTTGTCATAAACTGTATGCATTTTATTTGTTCATTCTAATTTATTGTGACGCTGCATAGTGCTAAACATTTAGTAACATGTATTGTCATTGTATAAGCTAGTATCCCAGCATCCTAAAAACTAATTTTTAAAGTGCTATGGAATTTTTACTCAACAAATAGTTGAGTAAAAATTCCTTAGCATGACGTCACCTGTACACGTACACACGTACAGTATATAAAACTGATATTTCCACAATTAAAATATCCCTTCCCATTCTGTCTCTCAAATAAGATCAGAGAAGTTCATTTTAAAATTTTGCATAATATTTACCCATGTAATAAATTAATTTCCAGGTTTGCTGATGTAAGCAAAATGTACACTTTTTGTGGAGATGAGCCAGAGACAACTTTACATTTATTTTATGTTTGCCCATTGTCATCTATATTTTGGAGGGATATGGAAAAATTCATACTCCATAAGACTGGACAGCCCATCATTTTTTTTACCTAAAGATAGGTTTAGAAGGTAGGAGAGAAGATCTAATAACAAAACATTATGCTTTATAACAAGTCTTTTGTTTCTGATGGGTCAGTTTCACATCCACAAGATGAAGCTTTCCAACACCTTTACCTAACTTTAGTGTTTTTACAATAGAAACTAAATTGTATATAGAGACTTTAGAGTTGATGTCAAATAAGAAATGTGAACACACTCTGCTACACTTTACATGCTTATTTTCAGAAACCCCTAGAATAGTATAAAAGTAAGCACCCTATACCCTATGTGCCTTCTTATATTATTGTTTTATTTACATACTTTGTATGTCTTATCCTGAATGTCTGTATTTCTCTAGTTGTTAATAAAGATCTGAAAAAAAGAAGAGTCATCCTACCAGACATCTCTTCATCTGGAACGACTGGACCTTGACAGCCTGCACAGCTTCATCCAGGAGCTTCTCCTGCTCATCCTGGGGAGACTGCTGTGTGGTTGGCTGGAACAACAGGAGAATGGAAACACAACTTAGTTCCATCTTAGCTTGAATTGCTTCCATGCTACATGTTACATACATGTACATGTACATACATAAGCCACCAAGCAGTTGACTTTGCTGCAATAAAGTACAAAAACTAGAACCTGGACAGGACCTTATCAACATCACATTATCACTTTCATATACATTAAGCTATTATTAGGGCCACGGGGCAATCGCACGGAGCACTGTTGTTATACTGTGGATTTTTTCTCCTTCCTCTTCCGGACGCAATTTCGTCCCGCTACTAGTCCTACAACTTGAAGAGTTGCAGAACAAATTATAAATCAAAACGTGTGGTTTGATCGGGATCGGTGTGCCATTACTTTTCTCTACGGAATACGAATTTTCACGACTTATGTCAAAATTTTGCATTGAAGTGAATGGGACGGTCATAAGAATGATTTTCCAACGTCTACTTCTCCGGCATAATTTCACCTAGAGATTCCATTTAAACTTTAAACAGTAGACACAAGTCTTGTGTATCGGTGTGTGACATCATTGCTCAGAGTGTAGAGGGAGAAAAAAAATGGTAAAAAAAAAACTGCGCTCAGGCTGCAAATACCACTCTACAGAAATAATTTATACATAGAAACGTAGGAAAATTTGTCTTCTCACTTACAATCCTCTGGTAAAGCTGTCAGAGTTATAGTTTGGGCGTAGGACGCACAGATGCGCCACCAACATGCACCAACAGCCCCATTGACTCCCATATTAAAAATGCAAAAAGATTTCTGTAGAAAAGCATATTTAACAGTTTTTCAGATCGCTCTTGCAAAGCTATTTCTTCATTTTCTTCACAAAAACATATGTAGATGTTCAGGAAGAACTCAGGACGCTATAAGTGAAGTCGGATCAATGATAGGTATTATGGTTTTGCAAAAAATGCTTTCTGTTCGAGGCCAGAAATTCCAGTCTGTCCACCTCTGGCTGCTGACACTGTCCTGGGACATTCTACAGCTGCAGTTAATTCCGTTGATTGCTCTGCTCTGATTGGTCGACCCCAAAGCCTTTCATCCTTTCATCCATCTCTCACAGAAAGAGAGAACCAGACACACACACACACACGTAACTTTATGTGATTACAGTTAGATACACACACACACACACACACACACACACACACACACACACACACACACACACACACACACACACACACACACACACACACACAACTGTATGTGATTTTAGTTACACACACACCGTAAGTGCGAACACTCCTCCAGATACACGTTTCTCACTCACACACACACACACTTTGAGGTTAAAGGTCATAGGTTGTTGTATGAATAAATACATGAAAAGGAATGCTTGTTGTAGGTGTGCTCCTCCTTGTATATAATATAGTATCATAACATTACTAGTATTAATTGTTTGAAATCTCTGAAGAATCTCATCATAGTGTACACACACCGGCAGTAGCCCCTGTGGCCCTTTCACAATTTCCCCAGAGGAAATTTTCTAGGTCTGTCTCCTATTCTGTCTCTGTGGATGGGGGTCACTATCTGATTAACGTAGATCGCCATCTATGCATGCATGATTCACTAACTGTGCATGTACCCTCTCTCTGCATTTATAGATTAATCATGCAAGATGCTTGCTATAATGCTCATGTGCTAATATTGTTGTTAAACTATTGGTAAACTAAATACATTTACTCTGAATACATTTACTCCATCTGCTTAAACTTCATCTGCCCTACTTAAAGTAAGATTCTATTATCACAAAAATATATATTTTATGTGGATATTGTTTGTTGCAAATCTGAGTCTCCAATAATATCTCTGCCAGTCATATCAAGGCAGTTTATGTTTTGAAGGTTGTGTTAACAGAAAGATAACTGTCTTCTCTGCTTGGCGACATGACATGTCCACGTATTGAATAAACTGACAAATCAATGGATCGAGAGAAGGCAACTTCTGGAGAGATCTACCTACATTTTTTAATAAACCTCTGTTAGACTATAAAAAAGGGTTCAAGGAAAATAGCTTGGTCCAACCTCAATGAACTGACCGGCCTAATGTCATGTCAGGGACGTGTGGATTGAACCCAGAGACTCTGTAACTGCACATTTCTTGACGTATTGTAATAAAATGAAGTTAAAATGAGAACTGGGACGTCTCCTGCTCATCATTCCCCATCAAACGATCGGCGCAGAGAAATAGTGAGAATTTTGTGTTGGAGTCAGATAATTTAATTTAAAAGGTTTCCTCAATGTATTTCTCAACAACTTTCCAGACCCTATATGTCCAAACAAGCTAACTTCGCTTTTAAATCAAAATAACCAATAAATTAACTCCAGTGTAACTCAACGTTACTGTTTGCGGGTGGCGCAGGCATATCCGCACCAACAATATTTGTGTACATGTACGAAAATACATGAAATACAGCATATTTGTTGTGGCAAATACATGTCAGTTTGGTTATAGCACTAATGCTAACTGACTGACACCAGCCCTGCCTCTGTTTAACTGGAACTAACCCACTAACAGAGCAGTTAGCTCCAGTAAACATGAAACACCAAAGCGGAAGAGTAACAACAACTAAAGCTAGCGCTAGTTTTCGCCCTGTCACCTGATGAGTCCAGGAACCTCCAAGACTACACAAGGCAACACATCTGAGCGGACACATAACACGTAATGTAAGGTTATGATTCATGTATTATAGATAACGCTAATAAAATAAAGGTTTCAGTAAAACACCAAGCTACTGCAGTGTTAGCCCAGCTAGCCGCTGTGTGACATTGCTCAGACTGTAGGCCACAGCAGCTCTATACACACACAGTCTGATTCACATCGGCTGGATACTGACACTAATTATTAGTTGTTGCATTGGCCGAAACTGAACACAGGCTATAATTCAGAGGACACATGAAATCCAGAGAATAATGCTCTAATGTAAAAGCGCTTACCATGATGATCAGTGTGTATCAGATCAGTCGGAGGGGCTGCCTGTCATGTGACTCAGATTAATGTTTTTTTCACTCCTTCTCCTTCCTCCTCCTCCTCTTCTTCTTCTACTACTTCTTCTTTTTCTTCTTCTTCTTTGTACTGGCGGATCGCAAACAGCTTCTCTGTGCATAGCGCCACCTGCTGTACAAGAGTATGAAGCGTCATGTCATGACTTTCCTTTCTGCCCTAGACTGGTTGCAATGCAATACAGCTGCATCTCAATACATTACACCAGGGATGGGCAACTTAAATGCTGGAGGGGGCCACAATTTTTCATGGACACTACCACAGGGTCACATATAGGACCGTGCACTTAACCAGATATGATGAAACTGCAATTTTAAATATGTTTACAGTGCAGTAACTTAACATATTTCATGCTCAAATGCATGTATGTATGTATGATATTCTAATTTATTGAGATGCACCTGTATATGTTCCACGTCCTGTATGACGGTTCTTTATTGTGACTGACTTTTGTATTGTGTGGCATACCCTTCCCTTCTGGTCTTTTCACTTTCTTTAAGTAAAGAAGTTAATATACATGCATAGATACAGAGGTACAAATTAAAACAAAAAGAAAAACAAAACTTAACACAACAAAAAAATAAATGAGACGAAGCATAAACATTTTATGCATTAAAATTTAAATAGCCAGAATGTATGTTATATGCCACATATTAAAACCATCTCATAACCTTAAAGTCTGAGCTACGCAGTGGTGTAGTGGTTAGCACGTTCAGGTTCAAATCTGTCTTGGAGGTTGCATGTTCTCCCTGTATCAGCGTGGGTTCTCTCCTGGTTTAATTGGTGACTCTAAATTGTTCGTACACTGTAAAAAAAAAAAAAAAAACCTTGTTTTTAGGGTAAAAAAACAGCAGCTGTGGTTGCCAGAACTTTACCATAATAAATACGGTGCAACTTTTTGTAATATTACGGTAAAATGATATTAGCACTGTTTCATGTTGATTTCATGTTTAAGATGGCCATTTCATGTTTAAGATGGCCATTTCATGTTTAAGATGGCCATTTTATTCCATATTTTACCGTAAAAAATAAAACGTTTTTCCATCAAAAGAAATGCTTTTCTGCCATATAATTGACAAGAAAATACTTTATAAATGCTGCATGAATTAAAGATTTTACCATTAAATATTGAACTATATTTCTGTCAGAGATATGGTGTTTAGTACATTTAACAGTGAGAAAAGTATTTTGAAACATTTTCAAAAATTATGGCTTGTATATATATTACAATATATTTGTGCTACAAACACAGTGCCAGTGTATTTTACAGTGGAATAATGTATATATTTTTTTAAATTAAAAAGTAAAATATACTGTTCCACCACTCATTTCCTGTCATTTCAAATAAATGCTGAAAAATGCTCCAGAAATCTGAAAAAATTAAATAAAATGCACTGATGGTTATTCAAAAATATTTTAAAAGCCTATATGTTTTAAATTATAGAGCTTTCTTCAACTTAATATGACAAACATTAATACTGCTTAGAATCTTTTATTAAAAAGACTTCCAAATCTATGAAATTTAACATTATACAAATACAAACTGCTGTTTCACATCTAACAGGGATCATCAACATATTTGTAAAATGCAATGATGTATTTAAAAAGCATACAAGGTGCTTACACTGTTAAACATTTAAATAACCAAATAAATACAACAATACTGTATCAAGAAAACTTGCTACTTTTTGTCAGTCACTCACTATCCAATCACAGTTCATTTTTTATAAACCCCTTGATCCTAATTGAGAGTCAGTAAAATATTTTCCCTCTTCCTCAGTTCACTGAGGCAGTATGCCATAGGATTCCTGTTATTTTAAAAAGAACACTATTAAAACATGTTTTGTATAAGTTTTGGTGCTTCACTTGCTAGAATCAAACCGTGAATCTAATATTTTGCCATTCTTTTCCTTTTTAAAGTTTCTGCCATAGGCACATTCTTTAGGGAGGGATAATGAGCACACTCCAGGTGTTTGTTCAGTACATGTAAAGCTTTTTACTGAAAGTAATGGATTAAAACATTATATATGCCATGTCAATCTCCACTCTGTTGTAGATTTTAGAATTTTATCGCTTGTTTTTAAAGCTCTTAATGGCTCTGTTGTTTTTTTCCTACAAATTTATCATATACAAAGGTTTTTTCCCCAGTATTTGACAGGGCTCCTTTAAATCCACAGCCCTACCAGAACACTGAGATCCTCCAATCAGCTGCTACTGACCACCCCTAAAACCAGACTTTAAACCAAAGGGGACCAGGCCTTTGTGGCTCTGGAAGAACCTGCCCTGGCACATCCCATCTGCAGGATCTTTTGAGGTTTTTAAATCCTCCCTAAAAACATACTTTTTCTCCCTGGCTTTTAATCAAGTTCAAGTGGACATCTGGCAAAAACAATTTATTCAAATTTTAATTTATTTTATTCTATTGTTGCATTGTGCACTGTAAAGTAATTATGTTGCTTTTACAGAAAAAAAATGGCAGCTGTGGTTACCGGAATAATTCTGCAAAAAATACAGTACAAATGTAAATAACTTTACAGAACAACTTGTACATTTTATTGCTATTCAGTGTACAATAAATAATAACTGAATGTTAATTCACTGGTATTCAATGCACAATAAGCAAAATCAGCATGTAAATTTGGCATAAATAGTCATCCTGTTAAATTAGTAGTAAAGGACGGTATAATCTACAACTTTAAAATGTTTTTTTTTTTTAAACTACTACAGTTTTAGGATGTAAAATTTACAAGTTATTCTGTAAAGATGTTGACATAGTATTTTTTTTTAAATATTCTGGTAACCACAGCTGCCAGTTTTTTTATGTAAAAACAACGGGACATTTTTACAGTGTGTTTATGTATTTTAGTATTTTAGTTTTCACCTTCTTTCCTGCAACTGTGATATCTGTACAGCACTTTGGTCAACCCCGGTTGTTTTAAATGTGTCTTATAAATAAAGTTTGAGTTGAGTTGAGTACCAAGCCCCTAGGAAGAGCGCTAGGCTTCAAAGCTGATTTGATAGGGGCCAAAAGGCATTACAATTTCCAGGTTCATCACGTGATGCCATGGGGCCCAAAGATACTTTCTTTCCCATAGACTTATTTTGGGAAAGAGACGTCCAAAATGATCATTTTCATTATCAGAATTAAGTCTCGCCACTAATATCTATCGACCAGTCTAGAAAAATGCACGATTGAATCATTTTGTTCTACTACATGTTACCACTGGGGAAAATCATTCAAAGGCACAGCATTAATTTTCATTTATATGCAGATGACACACAGTTATATATACCGTTAAAACCCAGTTCTTTACATATTTCCCACATTCTCTCATGCCTGACTGATATAAAAGCATGGATGTCCAACAACTTTATCCAATTAAATGATTCTAAAACAGAATATCATTTACTCCCTATCTAGCTCCAGCACCAACATCCCGACAGTCTCCCCTCTACCTTTAGCATCCAGAAAGAGGCCCGCAATCTTGGTGTCATTTTTGACTCAGAGCTGTCGTTTGACTCACAGGTAACCAAGGCAGTGCAATCCTGTTTTGGGCAGCTGAGACAGCTAACAAGAATTGGTTCTTTCCTCTCTTCCACCGACCTGGAGAAGGTTGTCCATGCTTTTATTTCGTCAAGATTAGACTACTGTAATGCCCTGTACTCTGGGATTAGCAAAGGAAACATCCGTAGGCTACAACAAATACAGAATGCTGCTGCAAGGCTTGTAGAACTTGATAATGTAATAAATTCCCAATAATGTAATAACCCCGATAATGTAATAAAAATCTGCACTTGAATCCATTGAAAATATAATAAAACCTGATAATGTAATAACTTCCCGATAATGTAATAAAGTGCATTTCCCAATAATGTAATACACTTTTTTTTATTTATTTTTTTTACCAATAATGTAATAAAGTATAACATTAATGGGAGGTTATTACATTATCAGGTTAGCCTTCATTTCGCAAGTCCTGATAATGTAATAATTCCCCAATATTGTAATAATTTAACAGCAGACCACCCATTACTTGGGTTCAAGTGGTGATACTGTGTAGGCAACTATAGCTCAAGAGCTCTAGCGCCACCAACAGGTCAAAGTTGAATGTTTATTAACTTTTGACCCGTTCATCCGTTTTTTACAAACAAGTATCCATGACACACGAATGCATTCAACGGCTTCTTGAAATCTAAAGGTGCTTGGTGTTATAGTTTATTACATTATTGGTAAAAAGTGTATTACATTATTGGGAAATGCACTTTATTACATTATCGGGAAGTTATTACATTATCAGGTTTTATTACATTTTCAATGGACTCAAGTGCAGATTTTTATTACATTATCGGGAATTTATTACATTATCAGGTTCTACAGGGCTTTTAACAGGAAAAAAGAGAAGTGACCACATCTCTCCAACCCTTGCTGCTCTCCACTGGCTGCCTGTGAGTTTTAGAATTGATTTTAAGATTTTATTACTTGTTTTTAAAGCCCTGAATGGTCAGGCTCCTGCCTATATCAATGAGATGCTTTTACCCTACGAGCCTGAACGCTGCCTGAGATCCGCTGGCACAGCTTTGCTTCTGGTCCCGAGGTCCCGTCTTTTTACAAAAGGTGCTCCAGCTGTGGAACTCCCTGCCCGGTGATCTCAGGCAGGCGAGCTCAGTGGCTTCTTTTAAATCTCTTCTAAAGACTCACTTTTATCGATTGGCCTTCTCTTAATTTCCTTTTATTATTGTCGTATGATTAACTTGTTGTGATTGGTGATTTTAAATTATATATATATTTTTTTTAATGTAATTTTTTCTTGTTGTTTTATTTTGTTGTTGTCAGTAAATTGTATTTGATATGTTTTATTTCTGTTGTACAGCACCTTGTAACTTGTTTTTGAAAGGTGCTATATAAATAAAGTTATTATTACTTCAAACTAGTGGAGCAATAAACTGGAAGCAGCCGGCTCTTCCAGCTCTGGTGCACTTGTTCTGTGGGTTATATTGTCCCCAAAGCTGTGGAAGAGCCATAAGATCGGGCTATTTTTATGCATGGAAGTCAAACTTTTTTGGCTTTGCACGCCTTTGAGCAACCTTCATAAGAATGATCAGGGCTCTGCCTCTAATGCTGTGCCCGGTCCTCTGTTTTCAGCCATGTGTAGGACACTACAGACAGTGATGGCAGTATGCTGCAGCAACCTTTCTGGGTGCTGGTTGCCTGAACATGCACGAGTTCCTGGTTCTACAACATGTAGGGAGGAATATGCCTTTTTGATCTCAGACAAAGTAGAACACCTCCATCTACTGATGTCTCAGAGCTTCTGTCTCATCTCTTGTGGAAGCTTGGACTCTCAATGATCTGAGAGAGCTTTCCAAATAAGTCCATTGCATCTACAGAAAGTTCTGTTTGTGCCATGCTCTGCTCTGGCTGGTCAGGAACATCTAGTCCAAGGAATGTGGACTGATCCACGGTGCTGATCCTGGGGAGGAACTGGGCCAGGGCTGGTACGCCTTGGTCTCGACCCTTTAGCCTCTGCTGGTGGTTTCCCAGACTGAGCAGGGCTCCGTGCCTGTTAGAGACGTAGATGCTGTACCCGTCTGGTAGGATCTGCTCTCTGAAGGTGCAGTCGTCTCTGGTGTAGGCATGCTGGAAATGATGGGACACAATCACATGTAAAATATTAAGTACTGAGTGCAACCATTTTGGTAATCCTATTCCTGGCACCCTTCCTGTTTACACTCTTTAACATCATGTGTTTTCGTTTCAGCCAATTTGCTTTAGTTCCTTCGCCATGTACTCATATAATATGAATCTGAGAGTGTATTAATTTCATTAATAACATACAAATTGAGCCTCTGTTTTTGCAGAATAATGTTTGTTTTTATTAAAGCAAGATGATGAAACTTTTCACACATTCATACTCTTACCAAGAAAAAGTTGGGTTCATAAGTAATACATCTCATTACAATACACTTGGGGCTTTTACTGCTGCATCCTTGTCTGAGCCCTGTACTACCAAGCTGGATTTCAGTGTTAGCGAGGTAACTTCAGCTCTGGGTTTTCAGTATCACGAAGCTGGTTCTCTTTTAATCTGGCTAGATTACCATGGCAACTCATGCTGAGAAGCTAATAGGATAGTGCGAGGGTCTCTGAGGGGGTCGAGAGTTTTTTTGAGGCCGACAAAACCCGTTAGAAACTCCAAAGAATATTTATATGAGAAATACAGATTCTCAGCAGGGATAATACGATATAAATGTAAACGTGTTGAGTCGTAACGTTACATTAATGTCAACAAACTGAACCGTACAGTTACAGTAGAGTTACTGTGTGTAACATAGTTACAAGTACAATAGAGTTACTGTCTGTAACATAGTTACAGGTACAGTAAAGTTACTGTGTGTACCATAATTACAGGTACAGTAGAGTTACTGTGTGCACCATAGTTACAGGTACAGTAGAGTTACTGTTTGTAACATAGTTACAGGTATAGTAAAGTTACTATGTGCACCATAGTTACAGGTACAGTAGATTTACTGTGTGCACCATAGTTACAGGTACAGTAAAGTTACTATGTGCACCATAGTTACAGGTACAGTAGAGTTACTGTATGTAACATAGTTTCAGGTACAGTAGAGTTACTGTGTGTAACATAGTTACAGGTACAGTAGTTACTGTGTGTAACATAGTTACAGGTACAGTAGAGTTACTATGTGTAACATAGTTACAGGTACAGTAGAGTTACTGTGTGCACCATAGTTACAGGTACAGTAGAGTTACTATGTGTAACATAGTTACAGGTACAGTAGAGTTACTGTGTGTAACATAGTTACAGGTACAGTAAAGTTACTGTGTGCACCATAGTTACAGGTACAGTAGAGTTACTGTCTGTAACATAGTTACAGGTACAGTAAAGTTACTGTGTGCACCATAGTTACAGGTACAGTAGATTTACTGTGTGCACCATAGTTACAGGTACAGTAGAGTTACTGTCTGTAACATAGTTACAGGTACAGTAAAGTTACTATGTGTAACATAGTTACAGGTACAGTAGAGTTACTGTATGTAACATAGTTACAGGTACAGTAGAGTTACTATGTGTAACATAGTTACAGGTACAGTAGAGTTACTGTGTGTAACATAGTTACAGGTACAGTAGATTTACTGTGTGCACCATAGTTACAGGTACAGTAGAGTTACTATGTGTAACATAGTTACAGGTACAGTAGAGTTACTGTGTGTAACATAGTTACAGGTACAGTAAAGTTACTGTGTGCACCATAGTTACAGGTACAGTAGAGTTACTGTCTGTAACATAGTTACAGGTACAGTAAAGTTACTGTGTGCACCATAGTTGCAGGTACAGTAGATTTACTGTATGTAACATAGTTACAGGTACAGTAGAGTTACTATGTGTAACGTAGTTAGAGGTACAGTAGTTACTGTAACATAGTTACAGGTACAGTAGATTTACTGTATGTAACATAGTTACAGGTACAGTAGAGTTACTATGTGTAACATAGTTAGAGGTATAGTAGTTACTGTAACATAGTTACAGGTACAGTAGAGTTACTGTGTGTAACATAGTTACAGGTACAGTAGAGTCACTGTATGTAACATAGTTACAGGTACAGTAGAGTTACTATGTGTAACATAGTTACAGGTACAGTAGAGTTACTATGTGTAACATAGTTACAGGTACAGTAAAGTTACTGTGTGCACCATAGTTACAGGTACAGTAGAGTTACTGTCTGTAACATAGTTACAGGTACAGTAAAGTTACTGTGTGCACCATAGTTACAGGTACAGTAGATTTACTGTGTGCACCATAGTTACAGGTACAGTAGAGTTACTGTCTGTAACATAGTTACAGGTACAGTAAAGTTACTGTGTGCACCATAGTTGCAGGTACAGTAGATTTACTGTATGTAACATAGTTACAGGTACAGTAGAGTTAATATGTGTAACATAGTTAGAGGTACAGTAGTTACTGTAACATAGTTACAGGTACAGTACAGTTACTGTATGTAACATAGTGACAGGTACAGTAGAGTTACTGTGTGTAACATAGTTACAGGTACAGTAGAGTCACTGTATGTAACATAGTTACAGGTACAGTACAGTTACTGTATGTAACATAGTTACAGGTACAGTACAGTTACTGTGTGTATCTCTGTAGCAGTCAGATGTCTGTGGTTTTTTCTCACTGAACTAATGAGTGCAGGTTGTAGTTCTCTGGACATTTAAACACACAACTTCTAAAAGTATTATTTTTTTTAAAAATAAGGTTGCATACATTAATACTTCACTATAATATTAATCAGTGTGACGTTTACCTGCATATGAAATACTGTATTTTTAAAAAAACCATAACGTTATCACATTATGTTTTATGCTTCGTATTGACTTGCTGATGTTCATTTTAAACCGCCAGTATTAAAGCTAATAGAATACTGATTTGAAAATGTCTATTGTTAGTCTGTTATCCTAGATAATAAACCTAAAAATGATTTATTTCTGAAGTGAGCGAAAACTAAATATATTTGATGTATCCTTCATTATGGGACAGTTTCAGATATAAATCCACTTCATGATAATAATGTATCAAAGTCAGTTTTCATTGTAACAGTGTGTGCAGCTGCCAGGTTAGAAATCAACAGTGACGTTGCTTAACAGGAAACCCAGAACAAAGCTGTTCTTCAAAATAAAGCCCCAGAAACAGGATGCTGTATTGTGAAACTCTGGCACACCATCAAAATTTGCACTGGAATTTTGCTTCATTTTCATCAAAGAAACTTTACCCCAAGTGTAATGCCAGTGTGTGTGTGTGCACACATACTGGCACACATGGTTATTGGCTGAGGCTGCGAAAACACCAGTCAAACATGAAGACATGAACCTGTTTTGCAACTGCAAACCACAGCCTGAGTGACACATGCAAGCTGGGACAGTCACTGGTCCATTATCAAGAAGAGCAAACATGGTGGCCTGTTGACGACATAGGCAACGCAGTTACAGAATCTGGTAACACTTTACAATAACCAACTAAGTGATGTTTATAGATGGTTTATAGACAAATTATTAACCATTTACAAAGTGCTATACATATTTAATCGTTAAATGTTTTTAACTGATTTCTTAAAGGTATATGAATCATTTCAAAATCATTAACATACTTAATATGGTGTTAAAAATGTTAAAATGAGGGCAACTAAAACTATTCATTATAATTTAATTGCTTGTTAATGGTAAAGAAACTATAAACTTACATTAATATACCATCTATTTGTCATTTATAAATGATTTAGTTAGTTAAACATTCATAAAAATATGTATTTACCATTCTAAATGGTCTATATGCGGTTTATAAATGATGATTGAACATCAATAAACTATCTGTTTACCATTTATAAATGATGATTATTGTAAAGTGTTACTTGACAAATCCACTTGTTGGACCAAAGAGGGCCAGGCTGTCTGGAAATCATTCTGAATGGAGTGACCAGACCACATACAGATGAGCTCAGCAGATGTGTCTAGGTTACAGACTCTGTCAAAAGCTATAGACCTTCATTATCTGACCTGATGGTGGTCTATTACTAAATGACATCAAGTAATAGTAAAAATATTTCTTTAAGCAACAGTGTAATTGTCTGGCTGTGTTTGTTGCTTGAATTCTAACTAGTATTGTCTTTCCCTGTATTAGCTCAGTTTTCTTTACTTTAATTTTTTTTATTTTTACAATTGCTATTATATTATATTATATTATATTATATTATATTATATTATATTATATTATATTATATTATGTGTGAAGCTGATTCACCTATATATTCACATATATCCAGTTAAAAATGAGCTCAGACAGCTACATGAATCCTAAATTAGAATGACGGTTTCCATTAGGATTGCATGAATGGTGTTTCTAGATAAAGGTTCCTTTTTTTTTTAATCAAAAAAACATACGTAAATGGTGCTGCAAGTTCTTCGATGGCTGTTTACTTTGGCCAAAGAGAGCCAGTCAGAGGCCAAGGTTGTTGTTGCTGCTGCTGGGTCTTTTCATTCAGGTTTTTCACTTTGCAAACACATCCTACCCTGCACCACACTGGACAAAGGTTGATGAACCGGTGGACTATTTGAATGAATGACTGACTGACTGGCATGCTGTGTTTTCTCAACACAGACGCTGATTAACAACATATGAAAAGCAGCAGAAAATATCAGGCCAACAGTGCCTTCAGAAACATTTCTATTTCTGAAGGCACTTAGATCCTTAGTTTACTGAATATCCATTTAGCTAAAGCAATGTTCCTTTTTTTTAGCTGTATTTCTAAGTTTTGAAAAGGTGAATCAACCCATTTATACTGTTTGTATCAATATTAATAGTAAGCAAGTATAAGTAAAATTCTGAGATTCACTTTTATTTTAGAAGTCATACTCAGTGCTCTATCTACATATTTATTTGATCTTACAGAACCCAGAGCAGCCAATATTAATGGAATAGAGTAGAATTCCTTATTTTTTCTCCAGTTGTTCTACACATATGGTGCTGAATTAGTAGCAGTGAAATTGGAAGTACTAAAATCAGACTCAAAGCACTGACTGAAGATGTAAAAGACCTAAAAGACTCAAAAATTGGGTGAATTTGAAGCACTGAGAGGAGTGGAAGCATCAGTTGAACACGTTGATATGAAAGCAGCATAACCATCAAGAGTAGGGGAATTAGCCTGGAAACCAGAATAATCTGCAGAGCACATTCATATTTGTTCTGGCAGATGAGTCTGGTCTCTCTCCCATTCAGACTGATTTCCAGTGCAATGGCCTGCAGGTTTGATAGGATGACTGACGTACAGCACAGCTAGGATAATCAAACTAGGCGCTACTGATTAAATATAAATCAGGATTATGTTACTGTCAGAAACATATTTTAGTGTATTGTTTACCTGTAATTTGAGAAAGTTCATGACCTGGTTACCATGTTTGTCTTGCTTGAAAACAGATGAACCCCTGCTCTGATTGGTTGGGGTCAGGTTTCATTGCTCTGATTATTTGTAGGTCTATTCAGAGGCATTTATGACTGCACCTGTTGATAATGCCCTTTGGAAATAAAAAATGAACAAAGAGGTTCTAAACCGGGGTAGGCAACCTGCGGCTCTGGAGCCTCATGGATTCCTGTGAGACCATGTTGGTTATTTCTGTTTTCCCTATAAACGGTATTAAAACGTCTACAGCCGGCACCTTAACATCTACATTTTGCCAACTTCAAGTCTATCTAGGGTTGTCAAAAGTATTGATACTCAAAAAAGTATCGATACTAAAACGTTGTATCCGGATACGATACTCATTAGCATAGAGTTAATAAGTTTACATAAATGTTGGTGACTGAAAAGTGTTATTTTCTCTCTTGAAGTCCCAGAATGAAGCAGAGAAAAGTCGACCTGCAACCAAACAGCAACACACACAACAACAGGTGCAGCTGCTGAGAATACAGCATTTCAACAGAGTAATGTTCATGTGAACTGGTTCGGCTAGTGTCATTTAGTTTATTGTTATGTGTGTAAAGCATAGCCAAGGAATGAACACTGAAGTTAAGTTATTGTTATTTTTTTAATCAAATTTGCCTAATATTGTGCACAGCATACAACCTCAAAATATTGTTATTGTTTATTGTATTTATTTATTTTTTGCACTTCCTCAGACCTGAAGCTTGTTATCATAGTTGCAGTTTCTTTTTGCACAACTGTTTTTATTATAAATATTTAACCTGTGGTTCTGTTGATTTTTACATGTTCAATTTTTCTTGTTAATAAAAATATTTCTGTTAAATTTTGGGGTCTTTGTTTTTATCGTTGTGGTATCGAAAATGGTATCGAGTATCAAATATTTTTCTGAGTATCGGTATCGAGTTGAAAATTTTAGTATTGTGACAACCCTACTAGCTAGACTAGCTTTGATTCCAAATCTCCTGAGATATTTCTTTGGTGTCTAGCCTCTCATTCACTCTTGGCTCCTCGCTGCATTCTAACAAAATCATATTAACAAATGCTCAGTATTACTTATTAGTAATGTTGGTAGGCTAATTTAGACTTAGTAGGCTGTTACATCTTCAATGTGAGGCATAACTCTATGGAGTCTTGGACAGTTTTATCCATTTTTTAATCCTTTTCATGTCTTTTCGTTTCTTTTTTGTGTCTTTTTTGGTCATTTTGTGTCTGTTGTTGTGTCTTGTTTTAGTTATTTTGTGTCTTTTTGGTCATTTTGTGTCTTTTTTGTGTCTTTTTTGGTCATTTTGTGTCTTTTTTCTAGTCAATTTGTGTCTTTTCTTGTGTCTTTTTTGGTCATTTTGTGTCTGTTGTTGTGTCTTTTTTTTGGGTCATTTTGTCAATTTTTTTGTAATTTTGTCTCTTTTTTTCTAGTCATTTTGTGTCTTTTTATGTCTTCTTTAGTCATTTTGTGTCTTTTTTGGTCATTTTTGTGTCTTTTTTTGACGTCATGAAGAAGTCGTGCTCCGGTGCTTCCGTGGACTCCAGAGGGTTAAAATAAGGTTTGCGGCTCCGTTTCGAAATTATTTCTCTTTTTTTTTTTCTAACAATGGCTCTTTTGTTAGTAAGGTTGCCGACCCCTGTTCTAAACTAAAACGTATTTGCAAAGTAGCATGGTGTTGCCAGGCTAATGGAAAATTGAAAACTTCCAAAAGGCCATTTGGCTCTTGCTTGTCAACTACTGTTAGAGCCAAACAACAGTAGCTGCTGACAACTAGCTCCATCTATTGAAGCAGCCCAGCGCCAGCACAGCTACTGCTGCCTTGTCACAACCCTCTGCGTCTGATTTCAACTCATCCTGTAGCGTCTGTGTGATTCACAGGTTTTCTATCAACTCAAATGTAATCCCATCTGTGAGAATGAGTTTGCTGATGAGGATGTGTTTAATTGGTGAGATTTACCTTGTTAGTGTCTAGTGCAAGGTTATTATAGGTAAAGAAAACTAACGAAAAAAAGAAAACTGGAATTGAAAAAACACATTTCTTTACCGGAAATAAAACTAAAACTAGAGTTTTTAAAAAAACATAAATAAAACTGTGGTTACAAAACTAACTAAAGTTATACTGAAAATGTCCTTCCTTTTCGTCTTTGTCAACTTTTTTCATACGTAAACCTTTTTTTTTTTTTTTTTGCAGTTTTTTGCTTTTATTGATAGTGATAGATAGAAAGGGGGTGATAGAGGGGAAGGCATGTGGCAAAGGGAGCTCAGGCCGGATTCGAACCCGGCTCCGCCACAGCAAGGACTCAGCCTACATGGTAAGCGCTCTACCGGTGTGAGCCACCGGGACGCCCCCATACGTAAACCTTTTTGATATGAAATCAATTTATCTATCTATCTATCTATCTATCTATCTATCTATCTATCTATCTGGTTTTATGACTAACTTATTGGGGCTGAGATGGATCAGACAAATGAAATAAAGGAAACATTTATTGTGATCTTATTGAATCTGGCACCCAACAAATACCCCATTACAAAAAAACTAAAACTAACACTAACACTAAAATTAATAAAAACTAAACTAAAACTAAGCATTTTCCAAAAAATAAAAACTAATTAAAACTAGCAAACTCACACAAAACTATTCATACAACCTTGGTCTAGTGCAAATAAATAAATAAATAGTATTTGTTCAACCACTAAAACCTGTCATACTGAATAAATTACATTACACTTTTTTCAATCATCCTACAATCTTATTAGTAGATATGGAATGAACATCATGACACAAAAAAGTGAAAGTTCACTTTGGCTTCTACGTGTATCAATATTTATTTAATATTTAGCCTTTTAGCTCCTGTTGCCTATTGTGCAACAACAATGCCAAAGTAATTATGAATCACAGGCATGGACACAAAAATACCTAACACATTTATTTGACTCAACAAGGCTACACATATTGCAAAGAGCAGTTGCCGTATAATTCAGAATAAACTCTGCATCATTGTGATTTCAAACACATTGAGCTAATAGAAGTGCTAGGCACTTATTGAATCTACTTATTGAATTGACTGGTAAAATGTGACGAAGAGGGTGAGGAGGCAGGAAGAGATCTGTCATCAAAAGTGACATATTCAAATGAAGACATTGAAAGAGAAAAACTCAAAAGGGATTGTAATATACAAGTGAACTCTGAAGTCACATGAACCACAAGTTATAAAATACCAAGTTATTTAATTGTATTGTAAATTGTACACTTAATCTCTATATTTTACTGTATTTATTCATATGATTGTTTATTTTTATCTAATTCATTTCATGTAGGCCATTCTGGTGTTCTGTATCATGCTTTTATATTCTGAGATTTGAATGCAATGTATTGGTATCTGAAGAAAAAAAAATCCTATTTTTTGCAAGGTTTCAGTTGACAAAGCTCTTTTTCTAATCTGACTTCATATATATATACCTGCCAGACCTGCCATAATGGAGTTGCAGTAGTTGTAAGTCGCTTTGGACAAAGCGTAAATGTAAAAGTAGTTACTACCAAACTGTAAATCTATGCACTATGTGTGCTATTACTTTGACATGTGTGTGTGTGTGTGTGTGTGTGTGTGTGTGTGTGTGTCCTATTTTCTATTTTGACTATATGATGGATTCATTATGTGTATTTTGGGGACGGTTGTAACAGTGTATTAAGACTGTATTAAAAGCAATTTTGCAACCTGTACATATTTCATAAAATCACTTAAATACAGTATTTCAGCAGCTGACAGATGGATGTTTATAATATAACAAATTGGTTATTCCAGTGTAAATGATGATGTTTTGATGTTTTGCTACTCTTACCGAGGAGTAGAGTCTCCCATCGCTCTCTATGCAGAGAAACCGTGCGGCTGCTACTCCTCTGATGACGACACAGCCTGGATCCACTGGACGGATCTCCAGCAGGCCTGCAGTTCATATGTTTATCAGATTAAAAAACATACCAAACCTAATCAAGTCATCAGAGTGAGTTACCAACACACAACTGTCAGTGTGTCTTGTTAACTGGACTTACTGTAGGGAGTCTGGTCGGCGGCGCCGCGGATCTGTCCATCCCCACTGATGAGTAGGTGCAGTCCCGGCCTGGCAGCGTACAGGTGCCTGAGCCGGACCGACTGCCCCCAATTGTGGGTAATGTGGGGGCCCTGGTCCGAAAGGGGCATGCAAAAAATTCCCATAGCAAAAAACATATTCGCAACGGATAGGGTGATCAGGAGCAGGAGCATGGTCCGTCAGGTCCTGGAGCTGCTGGCAGTGAGACTGAGTCCGGCTCATCCTAACCCGCTCCTTTAAATGTGTCTCTTATCAGCAGCAGATAACCCTCTTTCCCAAATTCAGTTCCCAGAAGCAGACCACAACACACCCCTGCACCACATCCAACTGGAGCCACTGGTCTCGCACGAGCCCCTGTCATGTCTGCAAACCTCATTAAACATTGTGTGATTACAAAAATCGGTTGTTTTTTAACGACTCATGACATTTTAGCGACGGGAAGCATTTTCAAATCTGTATGCTGAATTTTAATGCTTTAATCATATGTTATTTTATGAAGTTATTTTTATGAAGGAGACAACAACACACTCTCGTGCAATGTTCCCCGGACAAATACTGAATTTGGAAAAACTGCTTTCAGTTTTTCTTCTGCATCGACCTGGAATATCTTATAATATTCACTCAAACTCAACACAGTCAACTCTGGGCCAGTTTAAAACTATGATAACCAATAACTAAACAATGATAACAATAACTAAACTATGATAACAATAACTAAACCATGATAACCAATAACTATGATAACAATAACTAAACTATGATAACCAATAACTAAACTATGATAACAATAACTAAACTATGATAACCAATAACTAAACTATGATAACAATAACTAAACTATGATAACAGTAACTAAACCATGATAACCAATAACTAAACTATGATAACAATAACTAAACTATGATAACAGTAACTAAACCATGATAACCAATAACTAAATTATGATAACCAATAACTAAACTATGATAACCAATAACTAAGCTATAATAACCAATAACTAAACTATGATAACAATAACTAAACTATGATAACAATAACTAAGCTATAATAACCAATAACTAAACTATGATAACAATAACTAAACCATGAAAACCAATAACTAAACTATGATAACCAATAACTAAACTATGATAACCAATAACTAAACTATGATAACAATAACTAAACTATGATAACCAATAACTAAACTATGATAACAATAACTAAACTATAATAACCAATAACTAAACTATGATAACAATACCTAAACTATGATAACCAATAACTCTGCCTTTCACTGTAACTGTTTTTAATGTTTTTGCATGTGTTTTCTCTGTACTCTAGACATCATTGTAAATGAGGGGTTGCCCACAATGATGTGCCCCCTTGAGAAATAAATAAAGGATAAATGAGACACAGACTACATTTCCACCATGTTTTGGAGCTGCACTGGCTTCTCTGGTGGACTAATGGGAACCTTAGCTACCTATTGTAACTACTCTACCAGTTATGTTTGTTTCTTGTACACAAGCTGATAAAATTTGCTTTATAAAGTCACAAATCCATGTCAGAGTAGCACTAATGAGACAACGCAACTGTAGTAGGCTAGTTGCAACAACTGAAGTTGCAGTAGACAGAACATATTAAGTGAATGTGTTCTATCAGTAGTGTGAATAGAGGCAGCAGCATTGATAGCAGTAAATTCAACAGATGCCTTATTGTACATGTGTGAACAGGAGCAGCCTCAGTGAACCTTTGCTCATGCCTATAGACTTCATGTGTCTTATATTGCTGGTCATGTTGCATAATTATGTTACATAAAGTGCTACCAAATGTACTCAGTAAATTTTCACGTTTTTATTTGTGGATAGGGTAAAGTCTACAGATTGGTCTGGATCCAAGCAAAGCTGTGAGATTGGGTCACTCCACACTAATATAACAGACTTCTTTCCGCTCTTATCATGTTCTGGCTTGTGCTTCCGCTCCTCGGCCTTGCATTTACAAACAAGTTAAACTGTAATGGAGAACAAATATTACAATTCACCTAAATGCAACATGAAGCTCAGATTTCAAAAGCTTATCTTTTGGGTTTTAGGTTTGTAAATCGATCCTCTCTGTGTTGTGGCACTTTGACAAACAGTAAAATCTATTTTCACAGTTTCTGCCAGTAGATGGCAGCCTAGAATAACAATGATCTTTTTAAAGCCTTTTTAACTTCATTTTTGTATTTGTTAAGCTGAACAAAAACCAATGAACAGAAATATAATACAACTAGCTCAAAAGACAAAAATATGCCCCACACTGCAAAAAAAGGTGTGTCTAAAAACAAGATAAAAACACTAAATCTGAGGGAAATGATCTTGCTGCATGGACAGATAATTTCACATGACAAGATTTCTTAAATTAAGATTATTAAATCTAGAAATAAGCATGTTGAACACTTAAAATAAGAAGTTAACTCTAATACGTTTTTTTTTAAAGTTTTTTTTTATCTTGGTAAGAAACAAATATTTGTCAGGTCACTCTGCTCGGGCCAGTTCATCGCTGCTTGCAGCTTTAATTTATCTTGTTTTAAGAGTTAATTTCTTATTTTAAGCGTTCAACATGCTTATTTCTAGATTTAATAATCTTAATTTAAGAAATCTTGTCAAGACTGAAGAGGAAGTTTCGAGAAAGGAATACTGAAGTACTTTGTGTGTCATATGGTTGGGAGCCATTGCACAACACAAAGTGATACACAAGAGTGGCACATCAACCAACCGAGTGCTGCATACAAAGCAGCCTACAATAATTCCAAAAGTATTACACACTACAACACCCTGTTAGTGAGACAGTCTTTAAATAACGATTACTGACATGTGAAAATGTACTGTTTGTCTGCAAAACATGAATGTTTAAAGCAGAAAGAAAAGCTTTGTTGTTTTAAGCTTGGTTACAATGCAACTTTAAATAATGCAATGCAATCCAGTAAATATCGAGTATATATATATAGAGTAGGGCTTGGCGATATAGACCAAAAGTCATATCCCGATATATTTAGGCTGAATATCGATATAAGATATTTATCCCGATATTATTATCGCAAAGTGAGAGCAAATGTTCAGTCAAAGTCAAATATGACATGACACAAGTAGTTTTATTGAAACCGTTTATTTAAGTGAACATAAATACTGTACAACAACAGGAGTACCTTTTTTTTTAAAGAACAAAGCTCCATAAAGTGCACATTAAAATAAAAAAAATATATATCTTAAATAAAAGCCGCAGCTTGCCTGGAGCAAGGATCACAGTGCAAATTTGAACTATATCGATATATGCGATATGGTCTAATTCCATATAACATTTAAAATATATCGATATATCTTTTATATGGATATATCGCCCAGCCCTAATCAAGAGTATGAACAACGTACCTTATTCCATATTTGCAGATAACATTTTTACTGTTCCACTGTCTAAATGTAAAATGTTTGTTGAATTTCTTTACATGGGGACAGGATTTGCAGTCTGGTAGATGAAATGACCCTTTGCAGAGCCAACTCGACCTGCTGACATTTGAAAGGCCTGGCTGCCTTGTAATGCTGATGATGCTGTTTGAGTCAGAGCTGGCCTCAGATGTTTGTTCTTAGTGAGAAACTTGTTAGGAGTCCAACAGCTACCCTAGACTTCTAAATGGGCTGATCCAAGCGAAAGTCATCATTCATTTTTTATTTACACTTTCACAGCGTACTAAATGTGGATTAAAATGTAAAAATATATATTATTCACTTCCATACTCAAACTGGTTAACTCAACCTCCCTCTGTGCACGTCACAGATTAATTCAGTTCAAAGTGGTGCACAGGGCTCATATCTCAAAAGCAAAACTGTCCTCTATGTACCCTGATATCAGCCCACATTGTATCAAATGCGGTTTTGCTGAGGCTTCACTCATTCACATGTACTGGTCCTGTTCGAGCCTTACCAACTATTGGAGGGAAATTTTCCATACACTCTCTCGGGTGTTAGACATCAGGTTGGAACCAAACCCGTTATATCTGTTTTTGGGTTCGTGGAGGCAGAGGTGGAGTTATCCAAAGAAAAACAACGTACTATATCCTTTGTCTCCCTGCTAGCTAGACGACTGATCGTGCTCAGGTGGAGAGATGCCTCCTCTCCAACTCATGCACAATGGCTAGAAGAAATCATGTCCTGCTTAAAATTGGAGAAGGTTAGATACTCGCTTAAGCAATCAAGTGGGAGATTTCAGAAAACGTGGGGTCCTTTTCTTAATGCGTTCCAGACTCTGTGAAGACTGCCATTAGGTGCAGCTTAGCAAAGTTAAGTACTCTGCTTATTTTTAGCGCAGGCTTTAGGTGTGGCAATGTGCTCATATTATTGTAGTGTATTGGCAGTGACTAGGGAGGGGTTATTTTACATATGAAGATTTTATTTGTTATATTTTCCTTCTTTTCGGTAAATTGTTACATTTGGTTGTTGTTTTTTTTTTGTTTGTTTTCTGTTCGTTTGTTTTCTGTGTTTTGTTTCTCTTTAAGTTATATTACCCAATCCATATCTATCTGGACACATTGGTGCTAATTGTTGTACTCATGTCTACCCCATGTCTTTGTAATTACCATTCAGCATTGCACTTTTGTTATACTGAAAATCCTTCAATAAACAGATTTTGATTTAAAAAATATATATTATTCAAAACATTAAATTCCATAAACGGCAACATTGAACATTGTAATGCATCGAAACCACCATTATCATCAACCAATTGCTTACATTTTAAGCTGAACTGTAAACATAGACACAGATCTCAAAAGAAGAAAATGCAGGCACTGTGGTGGATTGACAAAAGTTGTGTGGGTGTTTTTAGATGTAACCCATGTAAAATAAAAGGGTTTTTAACTTTTGTCAATCCACCAGATTGCCTGCATTTTCTTCTTTTGAGTTCACTGTTTACCTATTGCAAGAGCACCGGTGTATTTAGGGACACCAGCAGCGCTCCTGTAATTCTGTTTTTTATAGAAACAGATCTGTTGCCCTAGTTGGATCACAATCATCTTCGAATGAAGCCTTCATTTTTTTTCAGAGTTTTCTGGTAGGATCTGATGGTGTCACGTTGACAGAATCAACTGCTTTTATGGTAGATCCTGCTGCAGTAGGTGTCTCCAGGACCACACACACACACACACACATACACACACACACACACACACACACACACACACAGGTCAAAGTAATAGCACACATAGTGCATAGATTTACAGTTTGGTAGTAAGTACTTTTACATTACATTACATGTCATTTAGCTGACGCTTTTGTCCAAAGCGACTTACAATAGGTGCATTCAACATGAAGGTACTAGACTTAGACCCCTTAGACCACAGGAATCAAGTAAGAACAGAACTTTATGAGCCAACTGTAATCGCTACAGGAGTGCTATATGTTAAAGAAGAAAAGAAGAATAGCATTTTTTATTTTACGTTTTTTTGCACACACACACACACACACACACACACACACACACTACTATACGTTTCTTTATGAGCACAAACGTGGTCAGTGTTCAGGTTTTTCTAATCATGAAATTCAAAAATCATTGTTATACTTTTTGACCTAGAACTACTGCAACTCCATTATGGCAGGTCTGACTGCCAAAGCCATCCCACCTCTGCAACTCATCCAGAATGCAGCTGCTTGATTGGTCTTCAATCTTCACAAATTTTCACACACAACACCCCTCCTCCCTCCCTCCACTGGTTACCGGTGACTGCGTGGATAGCTCTGGTCTACTCCGCTGCTAGTGGTTCAGGTCCTGCTTAAATCCAGGACCTTGTCAAACCCTACACCCCTGCTGATACCTTGATTGTTCCCCTTTTTTTCCTGTAAGTCGCTTTGGATAAAAGCGTCTGCTTAATGACTGTCTGCATTCAACCTGAAGGTATTGTACTAGCCTTAGCATTATACCGGCCTTACCGGCCTGGATGAGTTGCAGGGGTCGGATGGCTTTGGCAGGCAGATCTGCCATGAGGGATTTGCAGTAGTCCAGACTACTTTTGTCCAGAAGAGGGCAGTGTTGATTCTTCAGAGGGTAACTAAAGCAGTGGTTTGGGGTTTTAAATGTCTTTCTGAACCCTCTGAGCCCCAAGCAGTTTAAGGGCATCTTTTGCTCCTGCCACATTTTACTAACACCAGCCTTGTTTTTCACTATGATGTATACTGTAAGTACTACACTCTATGGATCAGCACAAGCATGTGTAGAAGTGAAGATAAAAGAAATTAAAAAATGTATTTTGTGCAGAATAACACAGTCAGAAATCATAAAACATAATAAAAGGTGCAAGTTGAATTTCTTTGCGGAAAAAAAGGAATAAAATTGAATCACTTTTCCAAGTGCTCACAAGTGTCAAAAATAATGAAAAAATGGGGCTCCACATATCATATTCCATATCCAACCTCTCCTGTCGCTCTGTATAAAAAGCCTGTTGTTCTGTCCGATTTTCAGTAAATATATGTGACCTGACCTTTCATCTCAGAAGAATGTGTCTGTTGTAAATAAACAGTGTGCACAGTTGGCAGTTTTCGTTAAGACATTCACCAAAGTTTTTCAGAGAAGTTTTTCTCTTAGGTAAGAACAGAATTTACACAAATAAAAGAGCACACTGAGGCCCATTTGGGTGCTGCCAAGTGCAAAATAATTGGTATTTATGTATTTTTTAAGTTATTATTTTATTTTTAATAAAGCAATATGGTAAACTGCTTAACCCTCCTGTACTCTTGGGGTCCTTTTTGACCTCAAATCATTTTCAACATATGATTAATATAGGTTAACTTTCATAGAATTGCTTGAATAAATTTCAACTTTCTTCATACATTTTTACGTGTTTTATAAATTTTTATAGCACCCATGCTCCTCAGGGGTCAAGAAAGACAAAAACGAAGGACATTTTCACTATAATTTGTTTGTTTTAGTTAGTTTTGTAACCACAAAATACAGTTTCAGTTAGTTATCGTTTTTAAAAAAACCCTCGTTTTTATTTTCATTTCAGTTAACGAAAATGTTTTTTCAATTCTAGTTTTCGTTATTTCGTTAGTTTTCATTAACTATGATAACCTTGGTTCAAAACTGCTTAAACTATAACAGTACAAACTGACCAAATATGGGCCCAGCAGTATTGTTTAAAGAGGAACTTTTTGAACTTTCAAACTTGTCAGGTTTGTATTGGTTTCTGTTTTTGCTCTAGTTTTATATTTTGTTGTTGCTTTCCTTCCTCTCCTTCAGTTGACACCTCAGTCTGCTAGCCTCTAGCCAGCAAACCAGTCAGCTAGCTTCTTGTCTGCGCCTGGCCTTGAGCTAACTAGCCTTCTGTCTTATCCTGACCCTGTACACATTGAGCAGTCCTCTTCCTTGGGTCTCTCCCAGCTCGCCTGTCGTTTACCTGGCTGGAGCTGGACTGCAGGATGCAGCAGCCCTGGCAGCTGGTGTGGGGGTCCGGTCTATGAGGACCATTGGCAGACTGTTGGAGCACTGGAGAGGCTGCCTGAGTGGACAACAACAACTTTTACTGAGCCGGCACTCCCAAGGTTTTATTGCCCCCTGCACTGACGATCCGTTTCCCTCCATCACTGTCCACCCGGTTTTTGAAGACTGTTCTGGTTGGTTTTTAAACACACAGCACGGCACTTTAAGCCTACAGGAGGCCACTGGTCAGGTCCTGTACAGAGTCATGTGCTGTGTTCCAATACCCATACTTCCCGTACTTACTGTACTTAGTTTGAGTACGCAGGGTGTTCAGATTCCGATCGCGGCGAAAAGAAGTGTACCTAAAGGACCCGGATGTTGCCCTCATAACCGTCAAAACGCTGAGTGTGGAACGATGTACACTATACGCACTCAACGGCCGCCATCTTGTCTACGTAGCGGAAGAGGCGGAGCCAGGCAGAGCCGCTCAGCTCAAAAAAATGTTTGTAACTGCGGCCGAAACAACAGCGTAGCATTGTCTGTCTAGATAACGTTGCTGACGAGGCCGGCGCATTCTCCACATTTGCTGCGTTAATGGAGCCATATTGCCGGATTGTAGAAGTAAAGATTAAACAACACAAAGGAAAATTTTTTCGGCGTTCAAAGGGGGAAGTTTTTCGCGGGTGACGAGCCGCGGCGGCTGTCGCGAGCGTCATTTCCGGTAAGTGCACCACGGAGTATTAGATTTGGAACAACACTCACCTGCTGAAATCTGCGTTCTTAGTAAGTGCGGATAGTGTACTGCGTTTAGGTGTACTCATGGAAGTATGGGTATTGGAACACAGCAATGGTGTCTGAATGGAAAGACTCTGAACCGTGTGGACACTCCATGGAGAGGTCACCTGCAGCTGGGAGATGAGGTGATGCCTGTCTGGAGGAGCATCTATAAAGGTCCACTGACAAAAAAAGTGTCAGACTTACAGTGGAGGGTGCTACATGGTATTGTGGCAGTCAACTCTTTCCTGTCTGTCATCGGCCCAGGGCACACTGACCGATGTGTGTTCTGTGGTGAGAGGGAGTCTCTTCAGTGTAGCTAGAGAAGAGTTCTCTATACAGGTGTTTATCTTGGGTGTGATGTACAGAAAGGCAGCAGAAAACAAGTGTAAACTTCTTAACTACATACTGGGACAGGCCAAGATGGCAGTGTGTGTGAGCAGGAGAAGGAAAGAGGAGGACATGTTGGATGTTGATGTGAGCTTGTTGTTCAGTCGGATGGTGAAGGCCAGGGTCCATATAGATTTTAAATATTACAGTCAGATGCAGGACATGCAGTTCATTAAGGTCTGGACTTACTCCAACATACTGTGTTCAGTTTCTGACAATGCTCTGGTGTTCTCTCACCATCTCATCTAACACATCTCTAACCCTGTCTACACGGACTGATCTGTGATTTATTGGTTTTAGTTTGTTTTTGTTTTTAATGGATTTGCTGTGTTTTGACTTGTGCTTTTTTGACCAAAGTGTAGACTTTTGATTGTTTAAAATAAAGGTACTATTAAAAATCAAAAAATCCCAGCAGCTCAGCAAAGCAAAGTCTTTGCTGCTAAGCATCTCAGTATGCACAGAACCACCTCCCAGTCCAGTTCCTCCATCTTCGGTCCAAACTGATATCAAGCCCATTCCCAAGTTGGTGTTTCCAGCAGATGTTTAGCCTGTTCATGAGTTGTTGTCAGGCCAGGCTCAAGTCAGGATTCAGATGCAGAGCAGGTGAACTTAAAAGTTTCTTTATTCAAAGAATGCAGCAAGGAAAACACCTGACTGCGTAAAAACTAAACAAAGAAAAGTCACTCCAAGGAGGATAAACACTGAATATATCTTCACTAAAAACTAACTAACAACTCTTTTTCATTCTGCCTGTATATGCAACTTAAATAATGATCACCATGCCATGCTGGTATCATCTTTTTCATCACAACTTCACCTGATTATTATTTTGTCATTTTGACCTACTGGATCAACATTTTGAAACACAAAAAAACACATAAACACACACTCACAAAATACAAAAAACACATAAAAAAACAAAAACACATCCGAAATTACAAACAACACAAATAAACACACAAAAAGCACAATTTTGTTTTTACAAAAAAAAAAGTTTTTTAAAACATTTTTTTAAAACAAAAAACACACACAAAACACACAAAAAACTACAAAAAACACAGGAAAACCACAAAAAAATAATTAAAAACACACAAAAAAATGAAAACACACAAAAAAATACCCCAAAGTCACACAAAACCACAATTCAAAAACAGTAAACACAAAAGATTGCATTAAAAATGTTGAAACACACACTGCAAAATTTGAAAAATCTAAGTAAAAGTAAAAGTAAAATCATGTTACACTTGGTCGGGGTGATTTTTACTTTTGCTGAAAAAGAATTGACGCACTAAATGAGACATGGAAACTTCTGGAAAAGCCAAAACTGTAGAGGGAAGCTGACAGCAGGGCTCCATGCTGTTTCGTTTTTTATGTTGTGACGTCATGAAGAAGTCGTGCTCTGGCGCTTTCATGGACTCCAGAGGGTTAAGGACCAAAACACTTAAAACAAGTGAAACAGTCGAACATAAATTATGCTGACTAAAAGAAATATCTTATCAGACAAAAAATCAGCATATATCCCCTCTATCTAAGATATTTAATCTTACTTAGATTTCAGTTTTTGCAGTCTAGTAGTCTTAAAAATAGTGATGCATTAAACTCATGTTACTTCAAATAACATTGTTTGCTTTTCTCTTCACATGAGACAGATGCTGATCTCCTGGGTAAAGTCCAGGATGTTAACCCATCCACTCAGTACCTGTCTGATCAATATGTAAACAAGGCTATGAATCTGACCAGACCTTTAACACCAAGCTTTTAGAAAACTTTTGATACTTAGTGCTGTTGACACATTTTGTTTAGTACTGAAAGTATTGAGGTTAGACCCAGCTCTGTCCACACCACATTAATAGTTTTTAACCCTCTGGGGTCTGTGATCATGCTGTCCTGATCAAATCACACGACATTTAACAAAAAATTAATTCAACATTGACATTCCTAGGTCATGTAAAACCAAAGATATGATAGTTTTAATTTGATAGTACAGAAATATTTGAGCGTTGGTGTAGCTCTCTGTGTAATTTGATGACCTGCCTGGTTAAATAAAGGTGGATGAATGAATGAATTTCGCAGCTATGGAAAAAAAACGCTTATAAATAAACATGTTTTTATGGGACTTTTTTGTTTTTTACTTATAGTTATAGTAGTTATAGTATTTAAATTTTACATTTTTATATGTTCATATTTGAATCCTATGTTTACATTTTCAAATTCCAAAACAGTTCATTGAGCATATTTGTGGTTTTTATTGTAGCAAATAGTATAATTTTTAAACTCGGATTTCATGATTTTTGGGCTCAATATGTTGATAAAGAAGGTTAAAGTGAGAAAATAATTGTCAGATCATATAGGTGGAGAAAAAATGGATACCAAATATGGGTATAGTAAACATTTTTTATGTGGTACATGAAGGGCAAAATCAAGAGTATTCAAAAACGGCCAAAGTAGGCTGAGACCCCAGAGGGTTAAGGTGTCTGTTTTATGTAGTGCTCGACAAACAATTTCTATGGTGGCCCTGAGAGCTCACAGCGCTGCAACTTAAGAAAACACATGCAAATACACAAAACACAAGCAAATTGAGAAAACATCTTCATCAATTTCACAACACAACACAATAAGAAAAAGTGCTGCAAATAGACCACAACACAACAGAATGTCTTGTTCAGCGTTTGGTTGGACTAACAGACTTTTTTTTCCAGGACAACACTATGGTCTCAATCACTAGTAAAAAATCTTCTTCAAGACAATATGATGTTAATAGTTCTAATAATGGCCTCATTTAGAAGAAAACAGAAGATAAAGAATCATATGATTTGGGGCGTGGCTACCTTTGATTGACAGGTCACTAACGAGACGAGTCAATAAAGTTATATATAACGTTATATAGATAAAAAAGGACGTTTAGTGGTTTGGTCTAGAACAATTGGTATCCACGGCAACGTGGATACCTAAATATATATATATATATATATATATATATATGTGTGTGTGTGTGTGTGTGTGTGTGTATAAAAGGATAAAAGGCAGTTTACCGGTTTGGTCTCATAACTTTGACCCTTTCACTGTATTTAAATGAGTGTGAGTTTATGAGTTTCGGTAAAATATTTTCTCGTAAGGTGCTATAAAAGACGAGAAAGAGAGAGAAAGAGTTTGACAGTTTGAAAACCACTGGTCGAGAGAGCATCTTAGAGAGATGATAAGAATGATGATAAAGATGTTTTTTTAGTTAGAGTAAGGAAATGTTGATTGTTCACTGATAAAACCTCTAGATAATCATCTAAGGAGTTGATAAGGCTCTGAGCCAGCGGTTTAATATCATTAAAACCAAGTGTCCAATGAAATCTGGTCAACTTGGCACATTTTAAACTGTTTAGTTGCGTCCCACAGTATCTGGCTCTGATTTTAATAATATCAAACCATTGTTGTAAAGGCTATTTAAACAGGTTACAGATTACTAGTAACCCTTTTAAAAATGTAGTGGGTAATGTAAATATCTTAATTACTTCAGCAAAGTAATATAAAATTTTACTTTTCATTACTTGTTAATTACTTTCACAACAAATGTTTTAAACTAGATATACTGAAAAGTTCTGAAAGCATAAACAAAACACATATGCACATATATTTATGCTTAGATGTTTCTTTAGTTTTGACATTGAGCATTTTGAAGTTAACAGCATTTTTAACCGCTGTATTACTCACATTGTGGACACTCGTCTTCCTTATGGGGACATAAAAGAAGTCCCCATAACGCTACAGCGTTATGGGGACACGTGTATGCACGTGTATGCATGTGTGTGAGTGTGTGCGTGTATGCATGTGTGTGTTTGGGTGTGTGTGTGTGCGTGTGTCTGTGTGTGTATGCATGTGTGTGTGTATGCATGTGTGTGTGTCTGTGGGTGTGCGTGATTGACAGCTGTGCAGCAGCAGGTGTCCTGTCAGACAGACGGTGAGAACATTTGAATGCTCCCTTAAGTACCTGATTTGCCTCTGGATGATCCAGAGAGCAGTGAGCGATTCCAATACTGGTTTCACCTCTCGTGCCCTGCAGGGTGGGTGTGTGTATGTGTGTGTGTGTGTGTGGGGTGGGGTGGAGACAGCAGGTCAACTGTAAAAGCCACATAGAAGTGGTATACGTTGTCTGACAGCTATATTGAGACGCATCCTAGCACTAGTTTTAGTCATACATTTGTTATGAAAAATGATGAGTTTAATTAAAATGATTAAAGTTTATTGCGGTTTAAAACATTATGATATGAATATATGAGGGTCATTTCCATGCTCAATTTTGTCTCATAAGTTGTTGCAGCAATCTTTTGGTTGATATCTTTTGTTATACACATTTGGGGCAAAATGTTACCATTTTTCTATATCAAGAAATGATAAAATGATCGAAAATGCCTCCAAAATTTTTTTACATTAAGACACTAAGACCACGGGGAACACAATAGAACAGTTGTGTAGGACATGTTGTAATATCATTTTCAAATATTTGGGAGAATTTGGAATTTTGTTTATTATTCTGCGATTTTGTTCTCTAAACTGCAGAGAAACCCCCTTAATGTCAATATAGCTAGTAAATCCTAGCCTGGGTATACCCAGACTGCCTTGCGAGCTCAAATTTCATTTCGAACCTCCAGGCAGTCTGGCAACCAGAGAGGTTTCTTAGCCCTGTTTTAGGGATCCAATCACAGAACGGGGAGGGACGGCAAGACGATACGGGAAGGGACGGCAAGACGACGCGTACTACTCGGCAGACGGAAGCTTGTAGTTTTCTTACGGATCCAACATGGCTGCAGCAGACGCGAAACTCTCTTTAGCTGTAGATGGTGTTTTAAATAGTTTAGAGCGAAAGTTGAAAGGCGAAAGGTCTCTCGGCGGCTCCGCTGTCCCCCTGCTCGTAGCGAGATCACCGGCGTTATGGTAGCGGGGCTAATAGTTAATAGCCCCGCTACCGTAACACTGTAAATGTAACAGTGACTATTAGCCCCGCTACCATAACGCCGGTGATCTCGCTACGAGCCGGGGGGACAGCGGAGCCGCCGAGAGACCCGCAGCAGCCTGTTTATTGCCCATAAAATCAGTGGATGTGTGTGGCTGAATAACATGAGGGGGAATAAAGCGTGAAAATAAATAATCTTGCAGAAAGCGAGAACTGGAGAAGCAAAGCAGCAAGCAACACTCACTCACACACACACACACACACAACAAACATCAATTTCTGTCGCTCTACTACGTCATCTGGTATAACTGATACGATTGGCTAAGAGCTACCTACAGACGCTTTTGATAGACATTCTAAGTGCCCAATAAACGGCTCTGGAGGATCGTAAATCACGCCTCCTCTACGGAGAAATGAATGGCTGGTTGCCAGACTAATCTCATTTGTGATTAGTCTGGTGTTAGCCAGGCTAAGTAAATCCATCCATTCCTCTGAATGTTTTGTGGTTGTAGAGATCACAGCAGGTTATTTTATACAGGCTAGTTTCAAGAAATCCTCTCATCCTCTCCTATGGGGACTAACATCATCACACATGAATAAAATTGGACTCGACAAATACAATAGATTAAAATAACACATTTTAGTGCATGAGAAAAACTGCATGGTTTTTGAAACCTATTTTCATTTGCTGTAATTTAGCTTAAGTTTAACATGCTTTACACTCATACTGGTGGCAGAGGCTACCCTAAACGGTGCCACCTGCCACCATTGGGAATTCATTCACACACCAATGAACGCAGCATCGGGAGACATTTTGGGGTTCAGTATCTTGCTCAAGGATACTTCGACATGTTGGCTGCCATGGTCGGGGATCGAACCACCAACCCTCCGATCGGTGGGCAACCCGCTCTACCAACTGAGCCACAGCCGCTCCTCGCCATCTTGCGTCGCCATCTTGTTTCTGATACGGGGAGCAGACCATATCTGGACTGTGGAGGAGCGAGATCACTGACTACAGCCTCTCTACACCTCAACCTGACTGAGAGAAGCTGCTGCTAATTCATGTTAGCATTAGCTGGAGCATTAACTGGGATGTTAGTTTTGGCTATATAAATAGTCTGCAGTTATCTTGCCGCTGCCGGGACTCCTAATCTTTGGTCTTCTCTACCAACCAGGCAACTTTAGCCTCAAGTCCAACAACCCGGTTAGCCTGAACATTAGCTTGCTCCTCGAGATCAGCGATGTGAGTTGAGAATGTGACGTTTTCTTTCTGTACTTCTTCAATTACCTTCGTAAACTCTGCACGACATTCAGGATTTCGTTCCTTAAATCACCAAGTTGTCTATTTTCTTGTGTAGTTTATCTGCAGTCTCCATCACAGAGGAGTCGATCTTGGTTAGCACACTGTGCTCCGTTTGCTTTATGGCATGTATGATTGTGTCAAGATCCAGCCCTGACCCCGCTCCCGTGGCCGGATCCACATCAAGTGAGTCTGAGGCATCCAGCCCTGGATTCATTTTTTGAGATTTAGGCGTTTTAAGCAGCTTTGAATAAAAAAAAAACACACAACTAATTCGAGGAGCTTCGTTCTTTGGAGACACGTTTGTACCAGGAAAGACGAGAAGGAGGGGAGGAATATTAAGTTAATGTTCAATCCCCACATTTTTTTGGGGGGCACTTAGGTTTTGGCCCAAATACATTTTTTTTCACCTTGCCTTTCAGGGTTCTGTATATTGTATGTACAAGATAGTATTTCCTACGTACAAGATAAACTTAGGTTTTGGTCAGAAAACCTTTGATTAGGCTGTTTTGAGGGAAGACGCACGCCTGACACACTATACAAAGGAAAGTGAAAGTTATGCAAAATGCAGCATAAATAACTAGCATAAATAAATGTCTGAAAAACATGATGGGACTGTGTAAAGGTGCCGACTTGGGTTAAACAGTGTAGATATAAGGTCTGATGGAATCATATTGTGAACACATGGATACTTAATATAGTGACCGTGATTATGGTGTCTGCAGGCAGCGTAACCTACCTAATGTGTATATGATGCACCTGGATGCAAGAAATGCCATATGGAAAATAAATGTAACAATAAACAAGAGATCTACCGCACCGGTCAAAAGTTTGGTCACGCTTTTTGTCATTCACTTTTGACTGGTAGCTTGTGTCCGCACGCGTAAAATTACGCACGGAGGTGTGAACTGGCTGTGAGCACTGTGTGTAGTGAAGTTTAATTGCACTTATAGGCTGCATTGTAACGTTAGTTGTCAAGTCAGATGTGTGTATGTGTGTCTGTGAGACTGTCAACATGTCTTTGATTTGTGACAGGAGCTGATGTTGACTATGTGGACAAAATAAGCATAATGTGCATGTACGCAGACACACGCTGAGGTGAAGTCAACGTGACAGCAAACGGTATAGTCTATAAGTGCAATTATATATTATTTATATACATATATAAACAGGACAATGCCATTGCAAACATGATTACAGTGCAGAATGCAAAGGGTGCAGGTATAAATATGGAACAATGAATGTAACAGGTTGCTTTATATACATGAAGTAGGTGGATGTGACGGTATTCTATAGTTGGTGTATGCAGCAATACTTGTCAAAGAACAGTGAGTATTCAAGCTATGATGTATATATTTAAACTATAAAATATATAGTTGGGTTGTAGGTGGATGCTTGGTGTGACAGAGTTATTGCATAGAGATTGTTCCTGACACTGCATGTAGTGAAGTGAGCCGCTCACAGCCAGTTCCTAGCTCCATGCGTAATTTTACGCACGCAAACATACAGAACTACCATTCAAAGGTGAATGCATCCAGGTGCATCATATACACATTAGGTAGGTTTAAGTAGGTTGCAGTCTCTTCACAATATGATTCATCAGACCTTATATCTACACTGTTAAACCCAAGTCAGCACATTTACACAGTCCCATTATGTTTTACAGACATTTCTAGTTAACCCTCTGGGGTCTGAGCCTTTTTATCCTTTATATACCACATAATATTTACTATACCCATATTTGGTATTTGAGCTCAAAAATACACAAAAATCATGAAATCTGAAATAAAATTATACTATTTATGACAATAAAAACCACAAATATGCTCGATGAACTGTTTCAGACCTGAAAAATTTAAACATCAGATGCAAATATGAACATATGGAGGTACAATTCAAATATAATGAAACTATACACAAAAAATGACAATAACAACATTTTTATTTATAGGAACAGTGTTCCATTGTTACAAAATTCCACGCTTGCCTCGTCCCATCCTTCTTTTACACTTGAATAAATATTTTTGTACTATCAAATTAAAACGATCATATATTTGGTTTAACATGACCTCGGAACGTCAAACAAAAAACTGGGGAAAGTTTCAAGTCTGTAATTTGGGTAACACTTTACAATAACCATCATTTATAGATGGTAAATAGACCATTTATAAATGGTAAACAGATAGTTTATTAAAGTTTAATCATCATTTATAAACTGTATATAGGCCATTTAGAATGGTAAATAGAAAATGTATTAATGTTGAACTATAATTTATAAATGCAAAATATATGGTATATTAATGTAAGTTGTTACTTTACCATTAACAAACAATTACATTATAATTATTAGTTTATTAATAGTTTTGCACTCATTGTAAGATTTTTAACACCAATGTTAAGTTTGTAAATTATTTAAAAAATGATTCATATACCTTTAAGAAATTGTTTGAAAACATTTAAATATTAAATATGTATAGCACTTTGTAAATGGTTAATAATTGGTTTATAAACCATCTATAAACATTATTTTACAAACGTTATTGTAAAGTGTTACCGTAATTTGGAGTGAAGTCGACAGCAGGGCTCCACGTGACCTCGTTTTTTGTTACGGCGCTTTGAAAAAAAGCCACGTTATCTGATCACACCAACGTGATCATAGATCCCAGAGGATTAACTAATAAGGTAAAACATTTTGTCTATGCTGCATTTTGCTGAACTTTCACTTCCCTTTGTATCATGCGTCAGGCACTTCCCTCAAAACAGCCTAATGAAGCCTCAAAGATTATCTCGTATGTATGAGATGACAGCCCGAAAAAAAAATTCACATTGCCTTTCAGGGCTTCCGTAATTTTTATCCATTCACAATATTACCAATTCTTTTTAAATTCAGCAGCTTATGTGGTACACAAATGGTTTCAATCAAAAAATTGCTGCAAAAACTTATGGGTCACAATTGAGCACAAAGCCATACCATAATGTTCGAAACTCATATACACCTCAATAGGTTCAATTAATTAATTATTTTTTTACTAAAGATGTATGAGCAGAATTCCTTGACACACAGTGCTGAGCTGCATCTAAAAAGAATCTTCTAAAAAGTTCCCAGCTTTCAGATGGTGTACTTCTATGTGTAAACTATACTATATATAACTGTATCGTTGACCTGCTAGCTCAAAAAGACAAGGGGTTTTATGATACTTTGTGTCACACATACAGATTGTTTGACTGTATAATACAAGACAAGCTTATTACAAACATACAGATAACAAGACACATATATCCAGGATTACAATTTTATTGTCAACTTGCCTTCAGTTAGACTTTAGCCATGTGCACAGCACATACAGTGTGACATTTTATTCGGCCCTGTATAAAACTACAAGACAACTGATAAAAGTATTTGATACAAAATTGATATAAGACCACAGGACTCAGAATTATAGATAGTACAGTGTCATATAATCACTTCACAAAAGAAAATCCTCTCCCTGAATGCAGATGTGCAGGCAGCTGTAAGAAAGAACTGTATAAACCGTTTACATACAGAAAAAGTTTACATACAGTTTACGTGTCTGAACAAGTTGGAACAATGACATTCAGTAACTAACTTTATTTTGTCCTGAATGGAGTGTGTGTTTACAGACACACTCCCTGATACACAATTTCACAAGAAAATGATCGTATTTATTCTCAGCTTTTTCTGGTGATGTTTTAACTTCACAGGGTCAAATTTCAAAAAATATTTTCTCACTTACATCTAGTCATACAGATGGTATCTTGTTGTGTTAACATAATTTACATAATTTAACGCGTCAATTAAGATGAATTAATTACACAAAAATTAACGAGTTAAAAAAACTCATGCATTTTAATCACACTTATTTTTGCACCGCGGAACGTTTCTCACTGGATGAGTTTCAGGCGGACCGATTATACTGGAGCACCAACTAGCGTTCATGAGTTCAGACAACAACAAACCACAGTGAACATGAAGGGAGAAACTGATGAGAGCGCTTTGGTTGGCCCCGTGGATGATGGGACATTTTGTTACAAAAAACCAACGGATGGAAGCGTCGATAAGAGCATGGTTGTGTTGCTATGCAACAAGGAATTCACATATCACCGCAGCACATCGAGCCTCAAGTATCACCTCAATGCAAAACATATAGCAGCTAGCGGCTAGTGTGGTAGCTAGCGTGGATTGTGTTTTACTTAAAAAACCAAAGTATTCTAGTTTACAGAAGGTCTACCTACCTATAGGCTACCTGAATTTATGAAATGTACTATATTTCTAAATATGCTATTGCTACACTTAATGGCAAAAATTGCACTGGTCTGTTGGACAATATTTTTGCTTATGTATTCAGTCATTATTCAATGGTATACTAAAAATCCATGTGAAAAACATTACTTCTCACTGTTCTCAGGTCAAGTATTTATATGCGATTAAAATGCGATTAATTTCAATTAATTAATTACAAAGCCTCTAATTAATTAGATTAATTTTTTTAATCGAGTCCCGGCCCTAATAATTTACTATGTAGTACTGTTACTGTTGTACATAGGTACTATTTCTACAGTATAAATCAGTCTCAGTCAAAGCAGTTTGTTCTGTCAATTAGTTCAGTGTTTCAAAGAGATGGCCTCAAAGATGGATATGTTAAAACCTGGGCATATATAACAAAACCATCTGCATGACTATATGCCACTAGGTAGGTGAGAATATGTGTTTTCTTTTATTTGGGTAAAGTGACCTTTAAAATCAAAGAGTGTATTTATGGTCAGTGTATAATGATCAGCAGTCACTGTCAACCTGCATTACAATGTGCGCCATTTTAAACATTTGAGCAGGAAGTTTACCAGACCAGTCATAGACTGCTGACTTTCAGAAATACGTTGGTGTTGCTTGTACTATAGTAATAATAACCAAATGATCAGCCAGAATAGAGGACTGGCCCTGGGTCAGTGACAGAGGGCAGAAATGTGTTCTACTGTAAACATGATGCCAGCCATGCAAAGCAGTGACACCGGAGAACACTGAGCACAGCTGTGAGCTCCAGGACACTAGTATACCTGCATGCATCACTGCTGACCAGCTGAGATGTTCAAGATATTTAAATAGAGCCAGCAGTCAGTGAATTCTGTACTTGTTCTCACAATTTGACATGCATTTGACATAGCGAGCCAGCTTAGCTCTGATCGGTATCCACATCCATGCGTGTGTGCACAAATCATAGCCTAAAGCCACTACAGCAACAGTTTGCATGATATTTGTTTGAGACATTTGCAACTTAATACCTAGCATGTGTGTTTAGTGTGGCTGGCCTCCGTGCTAATGCATCATTACTTCTACTCAAGGCACTCTCGCTCAACAAAGAAAACAGTACATTCCCAAGCAAAAGTTGGGCTGGTTCAAATATATGAAATTGTTTGTGGAATGTTGAGAGTGAGATTTCAAACCTCTAAGATAAAACAATGAATAAGAAAAAAAAAAAAAAGAGAGCAGAACGAAGAAAAAACAGTCAAATGTCACCAGTCCTGTTTGACCTGGGCTGTTGATGACTAATGGATTTATACATCGATTGAACTAAAGCAAGCCCATCAAACACACGTCACACCTTTAGACAGCAACTTCCACCCAGCTCTGCTGGTTTAAAACTGTCCTCCCCCCTGGAAGAAATACCAGCACCTTCAGTTACTTCGAGGTTATATTTACAAAATATATAAAGAAAAATATAGGGTTACTGGCATATAGTACAGCCCAACAGCTGTCTGTAAATATTTCTCCCATGATTATCCTTTCTAAAAGTAAATCACAGGGTAAAGATAGCTGGAACGTGACAAGGCGCAACTAGGACAACATGGCCATCAGAGCTGGGCTGCAGTCAACTGCAGAGACTTACAGAGAGACAGAGAGGAGACCAACACAAAAAGGAAGGAGTCTTGGAAATATGTACACTAAACTCAGAAAGATTAAGCATACACGGGCTGTTGTTTAAGTAATAGAGGATACTCAAGAGGGAAGTGGAAAGTGGTCATAGTAGAACTGCTCCAAAGTTTAGGCCCTTCACAAAATATATGGTAACACTTTACAATAACCATCATTTACAAATGGTAAACAGATAGTTTATTAATGTTTAATCATCATTTATAAACTGTATATAGGCCATTTAGAATGGTAAATACATATTCTTATTAATGTTTAACTAACTAAATCATTTATAAATGGCAAATAGATGGTATATTAATGTATGTTTATAGTTACTTTACCATTAACAAACCAATAAATCATAATTAATAGTTTATTAATCGTTTTAGTTGCACTCATTATAACGTTTTTCAAACACCAAGTTAAGTATGTTAATGATTATTAAATTATTCATATACCTTTAAGAAATTGGTTAAAAACATTTAAAGATTAAATATGTGTAGCACTTTGTAAATGGTTATTAATTGGTCTATAAACCATCTACAAACATTACTTAGTTGGTTATTGTAAAGTGTTACCAAATATATTTATGAGCTTATTTTATTCTGAATGTGTTGTTGGTCATCAGTGCAAAAGGAAATAACTGGAGGGGAAATTCACTGAATAATACGACACTGAAGTAAAGTCTGATATACTCTTTTTAAACTCTGATGAAAGACTGTAAGATCATAAAGGAATAGTCTGACATTTTTGAGATATATTGTCATAGCTTTTTACTTCCTCACAAACTCAACATGACAATAAGACAAGAGTTTTTTCTGCTCCTAGATTTTTGTAATGATTAAATAAATGAGACATAACGTGTTAATTTGTAATTTAGAGGCGCTGCTAACAGACTGTTAACAGTCTTCACTCTCAGCAAAAAAAGCCAATAACAAATTTCCCAAATATCAAACTTTTTTTTCTCAAAAACATTTTAAGTGATTTTAAAGAAACACTATGTAACTTTCCCGGAACAGCAGCCACTGTGGCTAAAAATGAAATTTACAGCATTGAAAGTTTCTTAAACTGAGTTAGGAGTGTTTTGTTGCTTATGAATTCAACTTTTCATTTGTAAGATTGAGTGACATTTTCCAAAGATACCTAATATCACTTTAGGTGAGGTCAGAGATGACATGGTGAATTATATTTTCTACAGAAGACACATTTTGGCACAACGCATGCATGATGGTAAATATCCAACATGGTCTCACAGGAATCCGTGAAATAGCCACGGATTTGCTTAACTCAAAATCCGTGGAATAGCCACTGAATCACTCAAATTTTCGTGAAACTGACACGGATTTCACTACAGTGCAAGTCAATGACAGTCATATCCCGTGGTTATGCCAACATACAAAGTGATTATGTACATTCACTGAGTGAATGTATAGAAAATAAAACATATATTTCTCGCTAGAAATGTGATCAAAATCCATTTTTATGCAGAAACTAAGTCAAAATATTGATTTTTTCACAAAAAATGAGAGAACTGTCCGCCATGTTTTTTGTTCTGACCGCCGGGAGCTTGAACGTCACGTGACTTGGAACAAACCAATTGGAAAAAATATCCATGGAATAGCCACGGGATATGACTGTCATTAAATTGCATTGTAGCAAAATCCGTGTCAGTTTCACGGAAATTTGAGTGATTCCGTGGCTATTCCACAGATTTTGAGTTAAGGGAATCCGTGGCTATTTCACGGATTCCTGTGAGACCAGGTTCAAAGAAACATTATGTAACTTTCCTGGAACAGCAGCCACTGTGGCTAAAAATGAAATTTACAGCATTGAAAGTTTTTTGTTTTGTTGCTTATGAATTAAACTTTTCGTTTGTAAGATTGAGTGACATTTTCCAATGATACCTAGTGTCACTTTAGGTGAGGTCAGAGATGACATGGTGAATTATATTTTCAACAGAAGACACATTTTGGCACAACGCATGCATGATGGTAAATATCTGTTGAACTGGTACAAAGTTCTACTGTCCCGAGCAATGCTGCCAAACAATCTCTGCTGTCCCACTTGTAACTCAATAGACTCCAACAGCTACCTGACAATCAGACATAACTTGACATAATGAATAGTCCTCTTCCACAGTCAAGGCTACAGTTCCTCTGTTGCATTTCAGCACTCTGACCTTGCCTTTAAACTTCCAAATTCCCCACTTATATAATATCAAAGAGGATGCCGCTCCATATCTGCAGTCTTATAAGTCTGACTGAGATTGACAGCAGAAAAGTTCAGAGTTCACCCCCCCACCCCACACTCTGCAGAGCTATAAACAGATCAGTGAAGGTTGTGGGTGTTCTTTGACTCCAGCCTCCTCCTCCTCTCTCTCTCTCTCTCTCTCTCTCTCTCTCTCTATCTCTCTCTCTATCTCTCTCTTTGGCTGTAAGATGATATTGTTTCAATTAGGCTCCAGTGCCACACAAAGGAGCTGGAGCATTTGTCAATCAGTGCCACTTCTGACACCAAAAACATTTGTGCCTTATTTATTTTTCTGGCTAAGACTCAAAACATGGTAAAGTATAGTATACTATATACTACACATCTACTGTGCACGTATTTTCCCATCAGTGCTGGGTCAACCAACATCCGAAGACAGGATTTCATTTAGCAGCAGCAAATACCCCCCCCAAACACACACACGCGCACACACACACTACCCCACAGTGAAAAGAACCCTTCTATAACCCTTCTAAAAAAAATACAAAACCGATGTTAAGCATAAATAAAAAAATGAATATATACAAAGCAAAATGATATGATACACTTGCATAAAGCTTGGAGTGAAAGTGCATCATGATTTGTAGTCTCCCCCCTCTGTCTCCATATTGAGATGAAGTCTATTTATGACGCCACTAGATTCTTGGCAAGAAATGTGTCACTGTCATGGCGGGTGACACTCGGTTTCCTCTTTTTGTTTTGCCATTCTTACTCAGGCCGATGAACATCCTTGGGTAGGCCACCGACTCGTAGGAGTTGTAGTTGTTGGCAAGGAGCTTCTCTCTGAACTTACACTCATTGTTGTAGTGTAACTGAAAGAGAAAATAGGGAGATACAGGGGTTATTTGAAAATGATGATTGTTTGGAAGTAGAGCAGAACAAAGATGCTGGGACTTATTTTGTGTGTGGGGCGATTAATGCTGCATTGTGTGATTACTATCAAACAATTGCTTTATTTCTGACTATTGTACAGCAGCTATTTCAGTCAGATATTTCTACAAAAACTGAGATTGTTAAATGATGAATGATGTGAGTGAGGCAGGATTCTGGACACCATGCTCTGATTGTGCTGTTTTCTCTTATAGCTGGGAATCATAAGGCTCTTTTCAACTGAATTGTATTTTGTACTTCATCATAATCTAATAGTTTGTTGTTGTTTTTTTGTCAGCAGGGTTATGGAAAAACATGTATCCAGGAAATTTGGTGAAATAGTGTAGCATCGACACTAAGAACCCATTATATTTTGGGCGGAATCCATAAAATGGGGCAGTACATTAGTTATATTTCTATTTTTGTTAGCATTGCAGGATAGGACATGGACTTAGCAGAAGTCTTTGCCCTCAAAAAGCCCTTGTAGTTCCTATATAATGTCGCTGCATTCTTTAAAGGACTAGTGTTGTTTGTCCACAGATTGGTTTCCGCTTTGAAAAAAAATTGCAAACTATTTCCTGATCCACACTCCATTCCGGTTGGTGGCGGTAATGCACCATAAAGTTGTTTACCAGCTGCCACAAAAGAAGAGGAAGCATGCACATGAGAAAAGAAAATGGCAGCCTCATGATAGCAAGAAGAGTTTTTCTTGTAATTGGCTGAACAACAAGAAAAAGAAAAAATATAAATGCAGGGACTAATCGGTAACACTTTACAATAACCGACTAAGTGGTGTTTATGGATGCTTTATAGACCAATTATTATACTATATGCTATATATATTTAATCGTTAAATGTTTTCAACCAATTTCTTAAACGTATGTGAATCATTTCAAAATCATTTACATACTTAATATGGTGTTAAAATGTTATAATGAGTGCAACTAAAACTATTAATAAACTATTCATTATAATTTAATTGTTCGTTAATGGTAAAGTAACTATAAACTTACTTAATATACCATCTATTAGCCATTTATAAATGATTTAGTTAGTTAAACATATTTACCATTCTAAATGGCCTATATATGGTTGATAAATAATGATTCAACTTTAATAAACTATCTGTTTACCATTTATAAATGATGGTTATTGTAAAGTGTTTCCGAATAATCTATCTCCTCGCAGAACCTCTCATCAAAACAAGCATCAATTTAGTTATCCTCATCTTTTTCTTTTTCTTTTTCTTTTTCTTGGCAAACCAGCTAGAGGTCCATATTCCATCAACTGGACTAGAACCAAGGATTAACAATGACATGCACATCCTGTGTACAGTCCAAGAGGTCACACAATTTGGGATGCACATGGACATCCACAAAGGTGTCCCTCGTGGGACATGGCTGGATGACAGCATTAGGGCTGTTTCCACTACCGGGCAATACCCGGAATGAGGCGGGTCTCACTCGCCAAAACGCCCCTAATTTGAATACGAGCAGTACGGAGCCGGCTTTTGTTGGAACTTTTTAGTTTCTGTCAAAGAGCAGGATCTTTTTTCTCCCCTGAAAACAGCCTGGTTACTGATTGGATAGATCGCTAAGCGGGATGTGACGTAGTACTCTACAGGACAACAACACACGCCATTTGCGAAAGCCGGTGAAGCAGTGTTTCCAACTTAGCGACTTTGTTGCTTAATTTAGCGACTTTTCAGACCCCCTTAGTGACTATTTTTCAAGAAAGCGACTGGAGACAAATCCAGCGACTCCTACTTACTCTTCTTAATGAGCAGTTAGCTACAGTTAGCTCTGTAGAAGTACAGTGTGTATGTGCTGCTGCTGCAGGAGGTGTTCACTTAGCGATCTCTGTTTGTTTACAACAAGCACCGGACACTCTGTGCACAGTTAGCGATGCTGGTTAATTCACAATCACTATGTTTATGATCAGCAGAGATGCTCTGCATAATTAGCCATGCTGCTTTCAGCTGCTGACGTTGTGCACCGTTAGCGGCTGGGAAAAAAAACATACGTCACCTCCGGAGACTCTAAATCCCTCTGGGGGCTAACTTGTAGTGGAGACATGCAGAGTGAGTGGACTTTTGAGAGGGTGTGGCCTGAGACTTTCCTGGTGGCCACTTTTCCCCTAGTGGAAACACGGCTAGTAATGTCACTTGGACCAAAGTAAAACCTCATGAACAAGCAAATATGGAAACTAGGAATTGGCCTTGATTCTTTAAATAGCTGGCTTCAAACCAGTGATTGACTAAATAGGGATGCAATTTAAAAAAGGGCTAGGCTTTGCTAAAAAAACAGCATCCCAGTGGACATCACAGCAGTACCACGAGCTCTTACAAAATGTTCATATGTCTGCATACATGGAGACATTTAGGTGCGATATTTGCTATTTAATTATTTAATCTGACATGATAAGAATGCTTTTTTGTAATTTGATATAAAATATAATACTTAAGGCATAACAAAACTGAGGTTAAGAAGTGATGGGGCATCCTGCTGCTGAACTCCACCTAGATTTGAGGAATTTGCATGTGAGACATGTTTTTGTTTCAGTGATTGAAAGCTAACATTGACAACACAAAGGTCATGTCCTAGAATCTTTCTGTGAAAAAATCTGGAGGGACCATTGCGAATATTTTATTATACTTATTCCAGTATCAGCCACAATAAACAAGTTGCCAGTCAGTCACAGTGTTGTCACACTCACAGATCCATAGAGCTTTCCTCGCTGGTTCATGGCCACAAAGAGTCTGCTGCGAACACCCAGCAGGGTCACCACTCCCCTCTCCACTGGAGAGATCTGCAGAAGACCTTCAGGGAAAACAAACCACACATGAAACACACTGGTCTAATGCAGAGAACCAAACCTGCTGGTCCACCATAGCATTGAAATTAATGTATCCCAGAAGATGAGTTGGATATTCAGGAGCTCATCAGAAAGCTAAATAATACAGTTTCCATTTGAGACTTGAGCTGTAAATGATGTTGAACACCTTTATATTAAACATTTTACAGGTGATGGTGTGTCAACTACTTGATGCTCAATAGCACAAATACAGTTGCAATAAGCCAAATCCTGATCAATATCATACGCTTAACCAAGGTATTTTAACCCTAATCCCCAAACATTGTTTAAGTATCACATTTAGAAAAATAGGGCTGTGATTTTTAGTTTGACATGACGTGGGTGTGTTGTCATCAGTTGTTATTATATTCCTTTGTAAGTGTGTGGAGGTAAATGTGGTTACATGCAAAGGTACTGATGATGTCTGTTCAAGTTACTGGCTGAGAACACACTGTGTGTGTGTGTGTGTGTGTGTGAGTGTGTGTGATTGCTTCAAGGTTTTAATTGAAGTTTTACTATTTTTGCAAATTCCACAATTATAGAATTGGCTAATTGGCTAGAAAAGTATCTAATTTTCATTGTTTTATGTAAAAGTAGGACCCCATTAGTCACCAAATAATCTGTAAGCCTGATTAAAACATCACTTCATCATTTCAAAGGTTTGAAGGTGTGTATAGGCTAACTAAGCTATGGCAAGTTTACTCAATATTTTTTCATCTCTCTACAACCTCTAGAAAGGGTGGACCCGACAAATGATGATTAAAACTGGAGTCCCCATGATATAAGAAAACCAGTATGTGTGTGTGTGTGTGTGTGTGTGTGTGTGTGTCCATTGTCCATGCTATCATTTAAAATGCTTTACCGTGGCTTGAATACCTCACATGGATTTTTTTGTAATGTATCTGCCTGAATTTTTTTACGCCTTGTCTCAAAATAGTACAAAGGCAGCACAAAAACATGCTTTAAGTTCTCCAAGGCACTCCAACAGGACCACAATCCACAAAGAAACGACAGGGATTAGATCTGACACGATACATAAATAAACATGTATAGTTCTTCGTGTCTGCAAATGTGAGGCAGTGTATGAGTGTCTTGGCCAGACTGCGGGGGTTAATCTGTCTTAACAGATGGGTCTATGCGCTGTGTCCTAACTTTAGGTGCTCTCTGGTCGCTGGCCTCGAGCACAGCGAGCTCTGGTTACACACAAGGCGGAAAGCACCAGCACACACATGCTCAGGGGCACTACGGAAGGACTCCAGATGTGGGCAAGAACGCATGGATCAATATTTGTAAGGTGTTCAATGACCGACAACATCAAATAATCTCAGTCATGGTGTTGATTGTGAAGTGAAGTGAAAAGTTTGTATCAGGTTAAACCTTATTTTTAGTCACTTACTGAAAAAAGGTGTTCAAAATAATAATAATAATAATAATAATAATAATAATAATAATAATAATGACAAAAACAACAACAACAACAACAAACAATAATAATAATAATAATAATAATAATTATTATTATTATAATAGCCTAATAATAATAACAATAATAATTGTTTCAATCATTTCGTTTATTTTTTAAATAAAATAATGTCTCAACTTTTACTGTGATTTTGCTTTTCTAAACCAATTATCCTAAATCTTCTGTAAGAAACTGTCCAAACGTGTCCAAAGTGACCAAATCAATAACCCACTGCTTGTATTTAATGAATGAATATTTGACACAACTTACTGTGACGGTTCTCGTTGTGTACTCCCGTTATTCTACCGTCCGGTAACACCTGAATATGAAAGCCGATCCCCACGTTACAATAGAGGCGCCGTAACCTTTTAATGCCCAGAAGATAGTCGCTCCCCCGGCTGATCTCCTCCCGCTTCTCCCCCGGGATCCGTGCCAGGGACCGGGAGTAGAGGGCCTCCCAGCGGTCCGCCGTGTTGTTCAAACCGGGGGCGCATCCCGCCAGTCCGGTTACAAGGCCCAGCACCAGGACAGTCCACAGGGCCGCCAGAGAGCCCATCCCGGGTCCGGCTCTGAAAGCACCCTCCCGGCGTTTGCCTTTCCAGTGATGCGAGTATAAAAAGAAGAAGCAGCGGCGCGGCAGAGAGGAGCGTGTGGAAGTTGCGCTCATTCCCAGACCGACAGGCGCACTGGCTTCAACGCCAGAGCGACATTGATCTGCACGGACGCTGTGCAGCCATGCCTCTATATTTATACCTGCAGACACATTACATCACAGCTCCACACTTAGAAGAAATCTACAAAGTAGCCTACATTTTCACAATCAAGCGCACCAAACAGAGCTGAAGGCTTCATTGAAATCAAATAATAGCTGTCTTATCTGAGAGAGAAGTCAGGAGTTTGTGGAAAATACATGAATAAAGGCTTTATTATGATTTACGCACAAAAAAAACTTCTTTGTGTGAGGCTTTCATTATCAGCAGCAGAATATCATAATTTATGTATGGGAGGATGTAAAATAGGAAACGACCAAGTTAACAGACCGTGGTGTCGAGACAGGAGACAGTTCTATAAATGAACAATAACAGGAAAAAACAGAGGTCCAATTCAACCAAATGAAAAAGCTCTAGCCTAACTTAAGATTGGTAGAAGGGAAATAATGCCCCGGCCCTTATAGAAAACAATGGCAAGACTAAATAGAGAATTTGCAGCATGATAAGTGGCTGTCATTGTTGGCCCAAACTTAGTTCTGACGTTACAACTGAATCACTTGTTTGTGAACTGTCACAGGTATGTGTTAGACTGTGTAGGCCTATCCACTCTGTGTAGGATGTGTGAGTATATTTGGAGAAGAGGAATCTTTTGTGTTTTTTGAATTATATTCTATTACAATACTTGTTTTGTTTGTGTCTTATTTGTTGATTTTATGTCTCTTTTCAGTACTGCCCATTCTAATTTATGTTAAGTGATGCATACACTGTAAAAAATGTCTGTAGGCTAGATTTTATGGTGAAAAAGTGCAAAACCATGACAGTAAAAGACCATAAAATGATAAATGGGTTAATTTAGTTTCAGTAACAATGTATATATCAGCCAAAACTGTATTTTTACACTTTTATTTAAAAAAAAAAAAACCAAAACATTACTCCACCATAAAATACACTGGCACCTGTCATATATATATACAAGCCATCATTTTTGCATTTATTTTTTGGAAAAATAACTTTTCTCACTGTTAAATGTACTAAACACCATATCTCCAACAGAAATATACTGTAAAATGTAATGGTAAAATCTTGAATTTATGAATTTATGATTTATAAAGTATTTTCTGGTCAATTATATGGCAGAACAGCGTTTTTTTTATGGAAAACCTTTTTATTTTTTATGGTCAAATATGGAAAAAAATGGCAATCTTAACGTGAAATATCCTTTTACCATAATATTACAAAAAATTTGCACCGTATTTATTATGGTACTATGGTATGGTATTATGTTAACTTCTGGCAACCACAGCTGACGTTTTTTTTACCGTAAAAACAACAGGTTTTTTCTTTTTTACAGTGTACCGGTAAAACCAGTCTGCTCACTTTTTTATGAACAGATACCACCTTAGAACTTTTGTACTGGAGATCTACATCTAGGAGAAATATATTTGCTCTAAAGACAGCAAAACTTCAATGTTTCTCTTAAATAATTGTTCAAATGATTTGTTGTTTGAATGATAATAACCAAGTGGTGTCATGGCTGCATGTCTTTGATGCGTCATCCTTGACAGTCATTCAGATGCACTGGTGCGTTGCTTTTGATGTTCATTGAAATAAACCAGACTAAATGGCTGACCCTCCCTTTATTTCACCATTCCATCACTGCTGTTGGCGCTACCATTTACCCTCTGTGTGTTGAGTGTGTTATTATTTATCTCTATGTTCAGCTAGGGAAGGTCCCCTCTCTGTCAGTCCAGGGACAGAGGCCTTTGATCTCTGGGGTGGCTCTTCCCTGCTCCTCATTGACCACGCATGAAACGTTTTCTCACGTTCACATTCGGCTGATCTTCAATGTACAACAACATTTTTGTGTGCTGCAAAATGGCTCCATGAATGCAGTCAGATCTTAAGGACTATCCTGTGATGTTGAGGCGCCTGGTTGATGTCTACCAAGTCCCAAAAATGCCTGACATACCAGCCAACCAACACACACACACACACACACACACACACACACACACAGTCTTGCAGTCTGGTGGACCAAATCAGAAAGAATGGACGAAAATAATGCCTGTAGTCCATCAAGTCTCCATGATGGCTGACAAGGTCTAGTATAAGTATAATAATTCAACCCAGTGGCAAACTCTTGGACTGCTTGACATCTGGGTCAACTTATTCACCACTGTATACAGTGTTATTGTGGAAGTATACTTCCACAATAACTTATTAACCCCTGGACCTCAGAGACGATTTATTGACCAACGAACGACGCCTGGCTCTGCCACCTGTTGGTCCAAGGCAATCCAGACTCTTTGCATTTCTTGTTCCCGCTGGTGGAACCACTACCAGTTCCTACCAGAGCAGGGTCGTCCCTCTCTACCTTTAAAAACCTCCTGAAGACCCAGCTCTTCAGAGAGGACCTTCTCTCCTAGCACCACACCACAACTCTACTCCTTAAAGAATCGGACTAGCACTTATTGCTGCACTAATGGCTCTTATTGCACTATACCTTGATTGTTCCCCTTTTTTCCTGTAAGTCGCTTTGGATAAAAGCGTCTGCTAAATGACTAAATGTAAATGTAAACCTTGAGGACAACTTAATGACCACTGGACCTCAAAAACAATGTATGGGCCTGCTAGACCTCCAGAACCTCATGGGGTGATGAACTGCCAGACCTTCAGACAATTGATCAAGTCAAGTCAAATTTATTTAAAAAACAAAACAAAAAAACAACAACATTACTCCACCATAAAATACACTGGCACCTGTCATATGTATACAAGCCATCATTTTTGCATTTATTTTTTGTAAAAATAACTTTTCTCACTGTTAAATGTACTAAACACCATATCTCCAACAGAAATATACTGTAAAATGTAATGGTAAAATTTTGAATTTATGCAGGATTTATAAAGTATTTTCTGGTCAATTATATGGCAGAACAGCGTTTTTTTATGGAAAAACTTTTTTTTTTCTTTCCTGTAAGTCGCTTTGGATAAAAGCGTCTGCTAAACGACTAAATGTAAATGTAAACCTTGAGGACAAGTTAATGACCACTGGACCTCAAAAACAACTTATGGACCTGCTAGACCTCCAGAACCTCATGGGGTGATGAGCTGCCAGACCTTCAGACAATTGATCAAGTCAAGTCAAATTTATTTCTATAGCGCATTTACAGACAGCTGAGCCGCACCAAAGTGCTTCAAATAAAAGTGCATAAAGTGCAATAAAATACAGAATTGACACAGGTGAAAGAAACAAAAAGGGTTAAAAGACATTGCCTGCAAGAGAAAAAATGAAAATGAAAAGAAGAAGGGATCATTTTAAAGGCACTGAGGGATTACTAGGGGACACTATTCCCTAGCACTGGCCGGAGGAAAACTTTAAGCAGCCAGCTCAGGTTATAGAGGTTCAGTGTTTCTTCTGTCATCTTGGAGATCCTGTAAGGTTCAGTGGTCCTCTGCTTCAGAGATTGTTAAATGACTCTGTCCTGGAGACCTGGTGGAGTTTCAGCCATTCAGCATATTTTTGGTGCAAATCCACAATCCATTAATTTCCCTGATGTTTTGATGGTATTTTCACCATCCTGTTTCCTGCATGTAACATGATCCAGTAGCTATACAGCTTAAATGGAGCTTAGAAGTTCATCAGCTATTTGAGATCATTCTTTTTGGCAAAACCTCTCCGGCCTTCTCCACCCATGCCCTATAGGCCCTCTAGCCCCCAACATCCAGCCTTCTCTCGGAAATCTTGGTGTGATTTTTGACAGTGCATTTAAGTTTGAGCAGCAGGTTAGTGCAGTAGTGAGGAGAAGCTTTTTCCACCTGAGAACACTAGCCAAGACTGAAACCTACCTGCCTCAGAGTGACCTGGAGAGAGCTATTCACACTGCAAAAAGTCAGCTCTTAAAAACAAGAAAAAAAATACAAAAATTAGGTGTATTTTGCTTAAAAATATCAAAATTATCTGCCAATGGAACAAGAAAATTTGGCTTGTCAAGACTTTCCAAAACAAGTAAAAATATCTAATCTGGGGCGTTCCCGGTGGCACACCTGGTAGATCGCATACCACAGAGGCCCAGTCCTCGTAAGCGGGCGGCCCGGGTTCGAATCCGGCTCGGAGCCCTTTCCCGTATGTCTTCCCCTCTGTCTCCCCCTTTCACTCTCAATATCTCTCTCTCTCAATAAAGCTACAAAATGCCCAAAAAAAAATAAAATAAAAATCTAATCTCAATGAACCCACAAATACCTTAGAATTAGTGTATTCTAACTAATAACAAGTGCATTTTTCTTGACTCTATTGAAATACACATACCTAACCTATTTTCTCAATATGTTGAAAAAATATTCTTGAATTAATAATAAGTAAATGCTAGAGCCATCATCTTGACACGATGATATGCATAGGTATTATATTTTTTGAAACCAGCAAAGTCACACTAAAAACTAGTGAACTTTTCTTGATACAGCTGCAAATATTTTTATCTCTATGTAGAATATTTTTTGACTTAAAATTCTTGAAATAAGGCAAAAGCCGCGGAATCTTTATATCAAAGAAGTGAAACAGTCTAAAATAAAAACTGCTGACTAGGAAGAACTATCTTATCAGACAAAAATAAGCATATATCCCCTTGATCTAAGATATTTCATCTTACTTAGATTTCAGTTTTTGCAGTGCATGCCTTCATCACATCACAGCTGGACTACTGTAACTCTCTCTACATGGATCAATAGCAGCTTCACTTTCTGCAGTTGGTCCAGAACCCAGCTGCCCGACTCCTCACCTGCACTAAAAAATGTGATCACATCACCCCGGTCCTCGCATTGATGTTAACCCATTTAAGCTGGGAAAGCGGATACGTCGTTTTGTAGTATTTGTAGTTTTTTCCACCTATTTTCGGTCTCTTGGCCAATGAAATGCATCAGAATATATGTGGGAGTGTCGCAATGCAACACGTTGATTAAAAAAAAAAAACTTTATTGAAGATTTGGACAAATAAACTCAACTTCTTATAAAAGCTACTGCTGTTGGAGGAGCCCAGGTCCAAATTAAAAACAAGGGGCTACAGGGCCTTTCCAGTAGCAGCCCCCAGACTCTGGACCTGCCCCCCCTCCACATACGTGCAGCGCAGTCCCTAAATGTTTTTAAGTCACACTTAAAAACCTCAACTCTTTTCTCTTCGATTAACCCTCTGAAATCTTGGGCTATTAAGTCCATAAAAAAATCTTCAGCATGCCGTGTTGGCATCAGTTTTTTCAGCGCAACCTCACCTTCATGTCCTGATAATTCATTTTTTGCTTTGACGTACTTGATCAAAATTTTGAACCCAAAAAAAACGCATAAAAACATAAAATCTGATCTTAAAAAGTATGTTTTAGACACTGAAATGTACATGTTGCAAATATGAACACAGGTTGCAAATATAACAGATAACAGGTAAAATGAGGATAATGTCTAGTTTGATATTTTTACACTTAATATATTTTACATTATCATTTACTTGGCCGAATATCATCAAAAAAATCTGGCATGGAGTTTCAAGACAGAACTTTAGAGGGAAGCTGATGGAGAGGCTCGACGTTGCTTCATTTTTATGTCTTCATTTCATGAAGAAGTAATGTGCAGAGCAAGACTTCTTCATGACATTGCAACGTAAAATTGAAGCAGCATTAAGTCCTGCTGTCAGCTTTTCCAGAAGTTTCCAATGTCCAATTTAATGCATCAACTCTTTTTCAGCAAAAGTAAAAAACCACCTCGACCAAGTTCAACTTTTTGCAGAGGTTTTTCAAATTTTGCAGTTTGCATTCAGCATTTTTTAATGCAGTATTTTGTCTTTAATGTTTTTTGTGTGATTTTTGTCAATTGTTGTGTTTTTTATGGGTGTTTTGTGTGTTTTTAATATTTTGTGTGGTTTTAGTAAAACAAATTGTGTGTGTTTGGTGTGTTTTTGTGTGTTTTTGTGTGGGTTTTATGTGGTGAACACTTTTTAAGTGGTTTATACAGGCAGAATGAAAAGCAGTCAAAAACCGACAAAATAGCCCCAAACTCCAAAGGGTTAAGAGTGTTGCTGGTTTTGAAGACTTGAAGCGTTTTATGTACACCAGCAGATCCTGTGGTTTTGTTATCTCCTATTATCAATTTCAAAATAAAAATGAGGTTGAGGAGTTTCTCTCCAGTCATGCCTGTAAAGTTATGTACGGCTTTATTTTTTGTTTATGTTGTGCTTAAGTCATCTTGGTTTTAGGTTGCATGTACTCAATGAATTATGCTGAAGGAAAGAGGTTTTAGGTTTCACTGGGTGACAGCTGCAAGCTATGCACTGCATTTCTTATAGGCAATTACAACTGGAAATATGATGCACAGAAAGTCAGCTGACCTACCAAAATTTGTCTTCACAAAAACTTAATATAATAATTTGTACTTTCTTTCCATTATTCCTCTTTTGCTCCGTATATACTGCAGTAACTACATTTTTGGTCAAAATGGAGTTATAACTAAAAATGAACTCCTTGATGTCTGTTTTATTTTGTGTCAAAATTTTAGATTTCAATTTTGCTTTATTTCAGAGAAATAATTATATAAAAAACACAAAATCCATCTCAAAACCAAGCAGTAATTGCACTTACCACGGTCTGCTTTGGATATATATACTCATTTAAACATAAAAATAGCATAAATTATAAGTTTATTTGATAGGGAAATTATTATCTAGATAGTGATGAAGTAAAAAGTTGAGATAAAATTATATTAACTAAAACTAAAATATAACATTACTTTATTTAAGACTTAATATATTATTTATACAAGTTCTATTTACACTTTTAAATACAACATTGTAGTTACTGCATTCTGTTTTTGCATTACTATTAGAATTTTTACAGCAATGCAGTAACTACGTTTTTGGGGTCAAAGGTCAAATAAATCATCATGATTTGATCATCAATACATGTAGAAATAAGTGTCATATCACTTACCTACATATAACCCATTTGGCTGGCCAGTTAAAAACGTTAAAAATACTTCAAAGCAGTTTTTCTCAGTTTTACCCTTTGCGTAGTTACTGCAGTTAGACTTTGTAGGGCAGAATACACTGCAGTAATAATTAGCGATTACTAAAAACACCAGTCTAGCCAACTTATGTATCAGACACTTAACATTAATCTACTTGGATATCAACCTAGATTTGTCTCACTCGTGTATAAGGTGTGAAAAGGTGTCTTAGCTGTCAGTGAATGTGTTTTTCCAGAGTCATGTTGTGTGTATTCAGAGAGAGGAGGAGTGTCATTTCCTCTGATATTGTTGCTACAGTACAGTTGGAAGCTGAGGTGTCACAGTGCTGCTGCTGCGGATACGTTAGGGCCAATCAGTTTGTCTACATTACGTCATTTTTCTGCTTAGTTTTAATTACCTTCTCTATAAAAGAATTTTGCTCATATTTAACTCATATGTTTTACTCTTGTTCGTTACTTTCTCGCTTCTGTCAGAATTGTTTCGATGCCATGTCAAAAATACTTTCAGTGACCATAAAAGTCTCCCCCCATGTCGCTATATTCAGGTTCCCAGAAGACCACATCCGGTTTACCCCAAACCAATTAGATATTTTAGCTTTTACTTCCTTACTGGCTAGACGCCATCTGCTTCGTCACTGGAAGTCAACTAAAGCTCCCTCTAACACTCAGTGGCTCAATGATACCATGTTTTTTCTAAAGCTGGAGAATATCAAATATTCAGTGAAAAGTAACTGATAAATGTTATAACTAGGGCCGGGACTTTAACGCGTTAATTAAGATTCATTAATGACACAAAAATGAATGCGTTAAAAAAAGTTGACGTATTTTAATCACACTTATTTTAGCACCGCGGAACGTTTCTCACTGGATGAGTTTCAGGTGGACCGATTATTCTGGAGCACCAACTAGCGTTCATGAGTTCAGACAACAACAAACCACAGTGAACATGAAGGAAGAAGCTGATGAGAGTGCTTTGGTTGGCCCCGTGGATGATGGGACATTTTGTTACAAAAAAACAACGGATGGAAGCGTCGATAAGAGCATGGTTGTGTTGCTATGCAACAAGGAATTCACATGTCACCGCAGCACATCCAGCCTCAAGTATCACCTCAATGCAAAACATATAGCAGCTAGCGGCTAGTGTGGTAGCTAGCGTGGATTGTGTTTTACTTAAAAAAACCAAAGTATTCTAGTTTACAGAAGGTCTACCTACCTATAGGCTACCTGAATTTCTGAAATGTACTATATTTCTAAATATGCTATTGCTACACTTAATGGCAAAAATGGCACTGGTCTGTTGGACTTGAACAAAAATAAACAATATTTTTGTTGCTTAAGCTTATGTATTCAGTCATTATTCAATGGTATACTAAAAATCCATGTGAAAAAAATTACTTCTCACTGTTCTCAGGTCAAATATTTATATGTGATTAAAATGCGATTAATTTAGATTTATTAGTTACAAAGCCTCTAATTAATTAGATTAATTTTTTTAATCGAGTCCCGGCCCTAGTTATAACATGTGGCTTCCCTTTTAAACATTCTTTCACTCTCTTCACTCTATGCCTTCTGATTGATGGACCCCCACCTCCTCTCTTTCTTCTTCTTCTTCTTCTTGTCTTTATCATTATTTATTTATTTATTTTCTCTCTTCTCCTGTCTTTTAGATTCCCTTGTATTTTTGTTTACACCCTGTAGTTAAAACACTTATTCACTAATTACATACAAGAATCCTCAGTTACTTATTCATTTTTTAAATTTTTTTATTAAATTTTGATTTGCACATTGTTTGTTTGTGTGGCCTATTGGGCCACAAATATAAAATAAAAAAACATCCTAGGAGGCAGACCGTCGCTCTTCATTCATGATGATGATGATTATTTCTATTGTATTGATATGTTTACATTTTCAATTGTGATGTGGATGTGATGTGATACTTAATGTAATTATAACATTGGTTCCTGTTTAATGTGCCTTACCTCCTAATAAAAATACTAATTAAAAAAATTGCTCATTTATGGGTACTATTTGTATTTTTTAAATAAATATTTTGATTATTGGAGTTAATATGTCGACTGTGTTCAACTTTGGTTCAGGGTTTGGGTCAGTGATGTCATTGAGAAGAAGAACATTAACGTCTTTTTGGTCATGGGCAATACACTTGCATATCTTTTGCTTTTTTTTATTAATACAAATAGTGTGAAAAGAATGAATATTTCCTGTGTTCATCGGCAATCAGCTGCCTGCAGAGGGCATTGGAAAGCTCTGCCAAACTGAAACTGTCATTAGATGCACATTCACAAAAGGCAATATAGCTCAGAGTCCAGCTATCTGCCTCTAGGGGTCACCATTTACAAGTGAACACTGCAAATGCAGTCTAACTGCAGTAACTACACAAGGGGCTAAACTGAGAAAAACTGCTTTAAAGTTTTTAAAAGTTTTTTAACTGGCCAGCCAAATGGGTTATAGGCAGTTAAGTGATATGACACTTATTTCTACATGTATTGATGATGTCATTTTTATGCTAAAAAATCTTGACGATTTATTTGACCTTTGATCCCAAAATCGTAGTTACTGCACTCTGTTTCTGAATTACTATTAGAACCTTTTACAGCAAAACCAGAGTGCAGTAACTATATTTTTGTTGTCTTCTTTCAACTTTTATACTTTGTTTTCAGACTTAATATTAAAAAGTAGATTAGATTTTGTAGTTTCTGCAATTTGTATGTTGTTATTTCTCTGAAATAAAGCAAAATTGAAATCTAAAACTTTGTCACAAGATCAAACAGACATCAAGGAGTTCACTTTTAGTTATAACTCAATTTCAAACAAAAAAGTAGTTACTGCAGTTAGACTTGGTAGGGTAGAGCTACAGCACTTAATAATAACTAGGTGAACAAATGTCCTCAATTCTGTGTCACATATTTGTAAAAAAGACTGCAGTGCTGGCTGGGAGTCACATAAAAAGTAATTTTATGAAATGTGACATTTGAAACATTCAGCAAAAGCCAGATTAAGAAAGTGCCCCATTCTAATAAGGCACACTGTTTAAAGGGATTATAACCTGTAAACAACAACTTCAATGGTTTATAGAGCTTTTTAGATCAGTTATAAGCTTTTGATAAAAACACCCTTTAAGGTTCAAATGATTATAATTACTTTGGATTTTTTCGACAATATGCATTTATACATTGTTATTTAAGGTGGTAAACATTAATAAATACTTAATGAGTTGTCAGTTAATAGAGTTTTGGTTCAGATCTAATGTATTGTAGCCAGAATATAAATGTTCACACAGTCTAGTCTGTCAAAAGAAACCTCGCAACAAAACTTGTGTTCTTTAACTGGTTATAATAGATCTATAAAGCAGTAGTGTATTTTTTTTCAAAGCGCATTCGTTACAGCTTGTAAAAGTGGACTTATTAGAATGTCTCTGAGATAGCTTTTTCCAGAAGAACAGAAATACAGGCAGTCCATGGCCTAGAGGTTGGGAATCGGGCTTTTAACTGGAGAGTTGCCGGTTCGAATCCCAGTACTGACAGGTCAAGAACTGAAGTGCCCTTGAGCAAGGCCCCCTCCCATGCCTTGAGCAAGGTACAGCTCCCCGGGCTGCAATAATGTGCTGCCCACTGCTCCTTGCATGGTGTGTTCACTTGCGGTTAAATGCAGAGGTTGAATTTCCCCATTGTGGGATTAATAAAGTAATTAATCTTAACCCTTAATAGGGCACTCATTGAAATACTTGCAAATTCCAAATTTGTTATTTATAATATTTCAGAATATTGGAGGATATTACATACTGTGTAAAAAAACAAATGAAAATAATAATTTGAGAAAAAAGTTTACGAGATTAAAATGGCAAATCTACGAGAAAAAAAATTGCAGATTTGTGAGATTTAAAGTGGTGAATCTGCAAGAAAAAAGTTGCTTTTTTCCACTTTTTTCTCATAAATCAGTGACTTTTTTCGCGTAGATTTGCCACTTTAAATCTCTTAAATCTGCGACTTTTTTCTTGTAGATTTGCAACTTTAATCGAGTAAATTTGCAACTTTTTTTCTCGAAATATTACCTGAAGTTACCAAATATAGTTCTTTGCCCGATAAAGGGTTAAATGTGTTCCACTATTTCCAAACTGTGTTTCTGTGTTTCCCTCTCTAAATGACGGGCTCGGAATGATTAAGGTTATTTGTTATTCACATCAGAATGCTTCAAAATCCTAATCCCTGCACACCAGCAGTTTAGTGGATAGTGCAGATGAATGTCCTTTTTTGTATTGTGTGGCTGATATATCTTAGTAGGGCAATCCTTCAGTGGTATGTCATGTATAGAAAGGGCATGTAGGGAGAGATTCAGAAGATACATACTGTTAAATAAAACACACCGGCAGAGACAGGGGCCACAAAAGGCCCTAACCTTTCTAAAGTCCTGCATTCCTGTTGAGTAATATTAGAGTGTGACATTCATAACAAGCCATAGCAAGGTGTTATACTTTGCATGACACAGTTTCTGCTTTCAGAAGGACCTGCCTTGTTTATCGACTCTGCAGCTTTTGGTCGGTCTTTCAAAAAAAAAAAAAAAAAGCCCAAAAGTCTCAGGCGGCATCGCTTCCCAGGCCCCCCTTGGGAGGAGCTATTGTCTGGGCCAGGATGCCTCCCCAGCCCGCAGGTATAGAATGACAAGGCTTTATATGCAGCTACCTATAGATGGGAGAGAGGCAAAGCAAACCCCTAACAACCAAAAGAGTCCAAAAGCTGCTTGTGAAGAATTTTACATTGGTGGCTGCCTTTGTAGTTTCTGCTCGGCTGTGTTGCAGCAACAGGTGCAGCAATTTAACAAATGAGCTGCAGCAGTACAGGGAGAGTGGGATATGGTCAAATAGAGAGAATGACAGGCGGGGGTGGAATAAACCAGCTAATACTGTAACAGCCACACCTGTCTACAACAGCGCTACCTGTTTAACACAAGTCATTGTTAGACTATACGTGTAGGTTTTAATTACAAAACTACTAAAAAAATATGAAAGAATCCTTAGATCACTTACAGTTTATTGATGGTATTATATCTTTTATTTAACAGTTAAATTCCATTTTAATCCAGTCTTGTTAGTTGAAGAAGATTGCTTCAGAAACATAAACTGGAGCTGATTAACGCAGTGGTTCACAAAGTTTTTTCTACTGGGCTCCCCTTTCCTATCTAAAAATACTTTCAAACCCTTGTCATATTTTTTCATCTTTGCTTTTTGTATTTGTAATATTTGGAGTAGAGTCATGATCTGATATAGCTTTTACCAGCATTGGAGAACAATTAAATTATTTCAATTTAGCATTGCCATGCCCCCTTTTATAACCCTGCCCCCCCCCCCAGTTTGGGAACCACTGGATTAAGGAAAGGTTGAGAAGCACATTGGGTCTAGGTTAAGGTTAAAAACAAAATGTGCTCCTTTGAGTTTCAGGTGGTGCTGTCTGCTCACATACCTGGAGCCAAAAGGACAAAGAATCAAAAACTGAAACTGAGACTTCATTACCTCATAATTGTTTCCCACGCCTAAATATAAATCTCTTTACCAAATATGACTTTGCACACATAGATTCAGCTTTCCAATCATGTCCTCCGCTCATGTCTACAGCTGTTATCAAACCACAATAACAATGATTATCTGAAAGTAATATGAATCAAAGTCTGTGAAGACAAACTCTGACTGTGAAAATGTGTTTGAACAAATCAAAGAAAAGCTGGAACAATGCTTCCTCGAGTCAGTACCATTGTGTTTTATGTTGGAACCAGGTGGTGAGTGAAAACTACAAAACAAACAGCAACATTTGTAAAATACAGAAATATTATTATCAATAACTTACAACACAGGCACCAAATAAATATTCATATCATTAGTAAAAATATACAAAGTACATCTTTCAGTTTAGAGACAGTAGACTATCACATTGTTACAGAAAAATCCAGCAGACCCTGTCTCAGACTGAGCTTCCTACTGCCTCTTAATGTGAATCTAACAAAAAGTGCTTCTGTTCAATATCCGTCATATTTGTAAGCACTTCAAATGAGCAAATATTGGATAATATTCTGTCATTTCAGCTTTTGACAAATGAAAAGCTATAAAGTCACTGTTTAAATGTATAGTGCATACTGTATTTACAAGAATAGAACCACTTTTAAAAGACGTTTTCCTTCCTGTGAAGTTGATGGAAAAAATAATTTCTTGTACAAAAGCAAAACTTTTACAAAATAAGACATTTTCACCTATATTACTACATCTGTGTACAGGACTTTAGCATTTGGAAGAAACCCGACTTCAGTAAATAGATTATACAGCTATGTATGCATGTGTGTATGCATGTGTGTGTGTGTGTGTGTGTGTGTGTGTGTGTGTGTAAATGGTAAATGGACCTGCACTTATATAGCGCTTTTCTTGTGTGTGTGTGTGTGTGTGTGTGTGTGTGTGTGTGTGTGTGTGCGTGCGTGCGTGCGTGCGCGTGTGCACGTGCGCGTCTTTTTCTTCTTCTGTAGATTTTTTTCTCTGTGCATGAAAAAGTTTTGCTATTCCAGAGGGCAGGATCCAAACCGTTTTACAATATCCTCCACCGCAATCAGGCTACAGTGTGTGACGAGGTGAGGGGTCCATGTGTGGCCCCGGGGTCAGTCTGCTCGGTCACGTGTCCGGCGGCCCCGGCCTTTCCTGGCGCGGTGCTGACGCCTGCGGCGATCCGCGCGGCTGCCGTGCTGGTGCGTGTGATGGTGCGTGCTCTGGCTCTCTCTGAGCCGCCTCACCATCTCATGGTCCTTGTTGGCCAGCACCCGGGGCAGGAACAGCGACGCTTTGTCCGTGCTCCGGGTCTTGAAGCCTCGCCGTGGTCGCCCTTTGCCGTTAATGGAAACGTACCACTGGCGCTTGGCGCTGGCCCGCCGCCTGTTGCTGCTGCCCCCGGCCTGCAGCGGCTGCTCGGTGGAGTGGTGCCGGGATGCGTAAGTGTTGTACCCCAACTCGTGGATCCGCTCCACAAACTCACACTCTTTGTTGAACACTTCCTGGGGAGAGGAGAAAGAAGCAGACTGTGAGCCACATTTGTCATGCAGCTTGCCGTATGTTTCTGATTCCCAGGACACTGTCACACCCCCTGCCCCTGCTATCAATCATCTAATGATATGCCAGATTAACAATGTAACGCTACAGTAGTTAAACATTACAGCATGAAACCAAATCTTTCTGCTTTGTCATGGCGCGGAGGGCCGGTGTCACTCTGGAGCTGATGATGAGATGACATGTGTACTCACCGAGGCATACAGCCGGCCTTTATCATTCATGGCCAGATATGTGCCGGAGAAAAGCCCTTTAATGGCCACTACACCCACATCCACTGCTGTCATCTCCATTATGTCTGCAACACAGAGGAGCACATAACAGTTAAACATTGTGATAGAAGATGCATCATGTTTCAGAGTTGTTTGAAAGACAATTTTAAGTCAAGTCAATTTTATTGATATAGCCCAAAATCACAAATCACAGATTTGCCTCAAAGGGCTTCACAGACTGTACATGTCCTTAGACCCTCACAGGGGCCAGGGAAAAACTCATCAAAAGCGCTCAATAGGCACACATCACTGACAAAACATGGTAAGCACTTTTACGCACTGAATATACAAACTTGTGTCACCTTTCTAATAAAGGAATTCATTTCCAGTTGTGTTACCGCCCTAATCAGTGTGTTCATTAGCGTTTTTTAATCAGTGCTTGATTAGTCAATGGCCTATTCAGAGCTACAGAAAGGCGCTAATGATCACTCATTAGATAAATACTTCCGTTAGGACAGCGCTGTGCCCCACCTGGATGTAAATACTTTGGCTGATACTGGTAACAGAGATTAACCTGCATGTTGGCAACTCTCAAATGACTTGATTTCACACGCGCGGGCGCACGCACGCACACAGACGCTGATAGACACATCATATAAGATTATAATAAGGCTACTAAAATAGACGCGCACAAGCAAATAAATAAAACCACTTAAATATATGAAATGGTGCAGTTAAATCCTACATTAAATGTACCATATGTACGTTCCACAAATCTGTAAAACCATTTCATTAAAAAAACACATTTGTAGTTTGCGATAAATCACTGATAACAAATAAAAAGAAAAGAAAACAACCACATTGTGCCAGTTTACATATCAAAATTTTCATTTATGTTCATTTCTCTGTGCGTATACTCACTAAACGGGTTGTTTTCCTCCAAAGATCCACTTATTTTCCCATTAGGATGGATCTGCAAATGATATTTAGTAGCGCAGTAGAGTTTCCTGCGTCTCGGCGCTCCTCCGAGGTGTTCATACACTCCTCCGCGGCCCCCGGCGTCCCTCCGCTGCCGGGGGTCGCAAGCCTGGCCCGGGGCGCAGTGGGCCTTGGGACTAACGGGATCCAACAGGCTCAGCAACACCAGCAGAGGTATCATCAGCATTATAGCATGGTCGTGGAGCGACGATTGTGGCGAAAAAATGGAAAACTCCTGCCCGGATCTCGGGGTCCCATTAATGTGTCGGGGCCCCAACAATCAAGAGCTCCAGCTTTGCGCACATCCGAGCCGGAGACACCAGTGACAGCCCAGCCGCCGCGAGGTGGGAGCCGCTCCTCGCCTCTGCTGCTGCTGAAAATCCCTCCTGCGGATCTGACTGAGAGCCTTTGCTCAGACAGAGCACCGATATAAAAGAAGGTTGTGGCGACAATAGGCTGAACTCCGACCAATTGATACAAAGGAAAGGGGGAGGCAAAAGGTATCAGCCCTGTGTGAAGTGAGAGACTGCGGCGTGGATAAAATTACACAGTGGTTGAGTGCGGAACAGCTCTCCCCTCTGAACTCCTCTTCTGAAATATCCTAAAAGAGCAATTAGACATCCCAAATTATACAGCAGCCTGAGCCTGGGCAGGCGCTGCAACAGGTGAGGAAATGTCCTGACGAGTTATTAAACTATACAAACTTTTTTACAACTCAAATCTTTTCTTTTCTTTAATTCACACATTTATGCCACATGACCTGATGTCTTCTCCCCCTTACCTCTCACAGTCAGGAATTCATTTATAGTCCAAATCTGTGACATTTTAAAGGCATTCTGAAATACCAATTCAGAAATCTGACTTGAAGTACAGACATTTTCCCCCCATTTAGCAGTAAAGCTTCTATATCAACACTTTGGATTGGAAAGTGTCCTTGAATCCACAGCACAGTCCTGTATGAGATGCAGAGATCCACAAAGTTCCTCCAGAGATGATGACAAGCCGCCACTGCAGGTTAACTTCCAACTTCAAAACCAACTTCTCTCAGCAGCTAAACGTTCACAGCCTTCTTTGTTCTTAAGTATTTAGATGCTCCTTCCCCCTCCTAACCTGGATGCACTGCCCACTTATCATATACGCTTGTTTCTGTTGAAGCTAAATCAAGAAAAAAAGATAAATGGATGTCGGTCCATGTGCTCCTTACGCTGCGGAACCTCTCTGTCGTGTGTTAATTCTTTACCCTTTCCCCGAGAAATGAATTGTTCCAGTCTTTTCCCATCCTAATGCCCGGGCTCTGGCTAGGCAGCAGCCGGTGGGCGGAAGAGCAGCAGGCTAAATGACTACTGCCTAAATTGCTTCCATCTTGGTCACATTATGGTTTGCATTCTGGTAATTAGCACGATGATCTACAAATCTCTCTGCCCTTTGGCACTGCTTCACTGCTGCTATGAGGGCCTCTGCTGAGAATCCCCCAGAGAGTCAACGGTTAATTTGTCTTCCCCTCCCATACATCACCCTGCTAGCTGCCTATGTCACTTCATTTACTCCGATGATCAGAAAAAGGCAGCTCTCTTTTAATTACAAGTGTGTGCACATTATGCCTCTGAGACCAAGTCAGACAACACACCAAAACATCACCCGGGCCGTGTGTATCAGCGGTTGTACTGGTGGCCATTTCTAAGTGAGACGCTCTTGATGTGGTTAAATGCTGGAAGAGGGTGGAACCTCAGATGTGGCTTGCTGTTTCTCTCAGAAACTATTTTAATTATGCTCCCCTCCACACCGCCCACAAAGCATCCCAGCAATAAGTAGAGCAAATGCTCTGAATTTGTAATGCACACACACACACACACACACACACACACACCATCTTCCTCTTCACATTAGGATAACTTTGTTGTTCTTAATTTTGAATGTCAATTATGCAAAGAGCTCAATCTAAGCTTAAGTCCTCTTTCAGATCTTATATCCAGATGCATGTGAGCGGTACTGTGGGGTTGGCCCTACTGACCTCAGCACACTGGACATAACTCTCTATGTTTCCAACACAAACCTGATCTGATCTGTATATTTCCAGCAGTGAGTTGCATCTTCAAAGGCATTTAATGTTCTGCCAGCCGCCTACTTTTTTCTGCTCTTTGACAGAAAGTACTAATTTCCTACTCTATTTCCTCACATACTATGGACACAGCCATGTGGTCAGAGCTCAGGAGTGAGCATGCTTGGATCTGTTCTGATCCACTCGAGTATTAAACATATTGACACACTGACCTGAGACCTGTGGCAGTGAAACAAGACCCTTCCAAACCCAACTGGACCGACAAGAGTGCCGGGTCTCGATTACTGAGAGCCAAGTGGACCCTTTAGAACCTCTAATGGGGCCAGGTTAAGGTTAGAGCATCAGAATGCATCTCAAAGGCATCTTGAGAGATCACTAATATTGGATTTCGCTTCCCTGTTCGCTTTTGAATGTGCGGAAACTTTAACTGCAGCCAAACTGGAAAAATACACATTTGTGGTCAGCCATTGAGTGAGAGAAGAGGGTTGCAGCAGCTGTTTGATGCCTCAGCTCGGGCATAGACTTCAGAACCTTGTCCAAGTTATTTGGCAGAGGCAAATCAACTGTGTTTGGGAGCTTTGTTCTGCTATCTACACAATACAAAGTTGACTAATTGGTCCTTCAGTGTGGCCGGGGAGCCATTCGAGTTCACATTACACTGCACACTTGCATTCCTGACTGCCTCCCAACATGGCTGGAGTGATCAGGTCCTATTGCGTCTTCAATGCATTTTGGTGTATTCACACCGGTGTTTATAAGAAACAAGACAACGAGAAATGCCTTGATTATTTAACCAACTGAAATATTTCCAAGCATTCCTTTTGTAATCATCCACTTGACAATTAAATCCAAACCAGCCACATGAAGTGCTCTGAGACAAAAGCCAAAAGCACACATTTTAGCTTTCCTTTTTCTCTCCGCCATCCACGAATAAAAGCAAGAATTTCAGGGCTCCATTTTTAATTGACACCAACTCCCCCCCTACACACACACACACCCTACCCCAAGAAACTATTTTGGCACAAAAGAGTTTGCAATAATACAAAGGTTTTTAGCCAGGTCCTTTTCTTGCCCCTTACCCCCCGAACGCCCTCCCCCTCTTTTTAGTGGAGGAGAGAGGAGGTACCAGTAATCCAGAGCAAATCAAAATGACCTTTGAACCCTTTCTGCTGTACTTTTTCTCATGGACAGATTTCTTTGGTGAGTCGATGATCAGAGGGCTGAACCCAGCCGCTGCCTCTCGTCTCCTGACAAATCGCTGCTGAGCCTCTTTTGTCCCCATGACTTTGATCTCACCTGCTTGTCAGGCGCTTCAGAAAGAAGTCTAATACAGTTCCAGCACGCAGCAAACAAATTGGCAACTATTTTATTCTGCCTCCCTCTTTCTCCCTCTCTTTTATTTCAGTTCAACCCAGTTCAGTTTCTAATATTGGCATTTTGGTTAATGGTGTTTCCAAAGCTTCTGAATACAACTGAAAGTCACAGTTTAGAATAATTTAGCTGGACAATATCCTTAAAATATCATTGTCATTTCAAGTGAAAAAGAGGCTTAGCAGCAGATACAAATAGGACACAGCAAAGAAAAAAATCACACTGTTTTTTATTTTTATTTTCATTTTAAAATTTTATTTGCAGTACTTTGTTGGGTCTGAGCATCATATTGACAGTCTGATTCTTAGCAGGTAAAATGAGAAACTCTTTTTGTAAGTCCAGTGGAGCAGGCTAACCCTGAGCTGTTTTGGCATTAAAGGGCAAAAAAATAAAAAATAAAAGTGCTGATGACTGAACAGACTGCATTAAACTCAGGAATGAGAGTGTATATTTCTTTAAAAGTAAAGTTTATCAGTTTGAACATAACATAGATAGTTTTTTCAAGATTTTTCAATTGATTATAAGTCTCAAAGTATTATCAGATGATATCACATTATGTTTTATTTATAATTTAGACAATGCCCCAACTTCTTAATGATTACATTTTTAAAATGTATTATTATTATTATGTTATGTTATTATTATTTTAAGTGGTTATATGTTACATTTCAATTCAACAAATGATTTTCATATTAATTTTTATTGTGTATAACTATTATAATTTTTGAAAACATTTTTCGAAGTATGTTATAATGCAATTTGAGCGGACCTTCCCTTTTCATAAAATCACATGAAATATGACATTGTCAAGGACGTAGCTCAGAAGGCAGGACTCAAATGCACAACAAGGTTTTGGTTACAATACTCAAAAGACGTTTATTTTTATATATTTATTTCAAAGAAGGTCAGTGCACAGGCAGGCAGTGACACAGGCAAAGATATCCAAAACGATTGGAAGAACAACGAACTGGCAACGGGACAAGACACAAAGGGGGTTATGTACAGGGCTAATGGGGAGTGATCAGAAACAGGTGTAGGAGACGCAATCAGAGCTCAGGTGCTCACCATAGACTGTATATAAATAATGGACGTAGTCACCGTGATGTCACCCGTTGGTTTGTGGCCCGTTGGAAGCATCGAGTTCAGCGTTATACTCGTCGCCATCTTGTTTCCGAAACGGGGAGCAGACCGTATCTGGACTGTGGAGAAGTGAGAGAGATCTGACGACACTGACTGCTAATTCATGTTAGCATTAACTGGGATGTTCATTTTGGCTAGCAACAAAACAAAACAAAATGTATGTTACTTACCTCAGAAAGCTGAACAGCGACTCCTTGGAGTGTCTGTTAGTCCAACCAAATGCTGAACAAGACATTTTTACTGAACAAAACGTTCAAATAAACTGTCATTAAGTGAAAATACAGTGAAAGGGTCAAAGTTATCAGACCAAACCGACACGTTGCCGTGGATACGCATTGTTCTGCTTCTCTCCTGATGACGGCTCGACTTGTTAGTGACCTGTCAATCAAAGGTAGCCACGCCCCAAATCATACGATTCTTTATCTTCTATTTTCTTCTAAATGGGGCCATTATTTGAACATGAAATTGTCTTGAAGATTTTTTTACTAGTGATTGAGACTATAGTGTCGTCCTAAAAATATTTTCTGAGGTAATAAATCAAGCGAGAAGTTTTCAAATTTTGCATTGAAATGAATGGACAGATTTTTTTTTAAGCAAAACTTAGCGCCCCCTGCCCGGAATTTTTGGTAGAATGCAGCTTAAGGCACTTCCTGGTTTGCCTCCTTGCTCAGACCTGGAGGTTGCCGCCTGGTCCTGACTAATTGACGTGGTTGACGTGAAATGTGGTGTGAACCTGCATTTACCTTGAGAGTTTGAACCTCACAGTGACACGGTTGATGTCCTTGCTGATGGGGAACGGACCGACGAACATGGGAGCGAGCTTCAAGGACTCCATCCAAAGTGGCAGGTTCCTGGTAGACAGCCATACTCTTTGGCCGTTCCTGAAACGTGGGGCAGGTGTTCTCTTGTGATCTGCAGCTGACATGTAGATGTTGGAGTGCCATTGGAGGTTCTGGTGGCGTCTAACCAAGGCCAATATGGAAGGGACTGAGGAGTCCGGGTCTATGGTAGGGAAAAGAGATGGTTGGTAACCATGGACAATGTGGAATGGAGAAAATACAGTGGAAGAGGATGGGAGAGTGTAGTTGGCGGACTCAAACCAAGAACCCAGAACTCCTTCTAGAATTGTGAAATGAACTGCAGTCCTCTGTCTGAAACAATGTCCTTGGGGGGGAAACCATGAAGGCGGAATACATTGTTCATCATGACCTCAGCCATTTCCTTGGCTGAGGGAAGCTTGGATAGAGAAACAAAGTGCACTATCTTGGAATATCTGTCCACCACAGTTAAAACCACAGTGTTACTGTTGGACATGGGCAGCCCAGCGACGAATTCCAAGGAGATGTGGGACCAGGAGTGCTGAGGAATGGGCAAGGGCCTGAGTGGAGGCTGCTGGTGAGAGACCTTGTTACTGGCACAAGTAGAGCAGGCATAAATATAGTCAGTGACTTCCCTTATCATTCTTGGCCACCAGAAGCGTTGTTGAACCACAAACAGGGTCTTGTTAATACCAGGGTGACAGACAATCTTGTTAGTGTGTCCCAGTGCACTACATCCCCCCTGAGTCTTGGGACCACATACAGCTTGCCTTCAGGGCATTCAGGGAGACAAACAACGCTATCAATAGCCGCTTTAACCTTAGCCTCCACCTCCCAAGTCAGCATAGAGACAAAACAGGTCTGGGGTAAAACGGTTTTGGGTTCAGGGTTAGCATTATCAGGGGCAGAGGTAGAACCAGGCTTGATGTTTTTTGAACCAGGTCAATAGAGAGGGTAAAGTTAAAGCGGCTGAAAAATTAGCCCATCTAGCCTGTCTTGCATTAAGCCTCTTAGCAGATTTTAAATATTCCAGATTCTTATGATCAGTCCAAAACTGAAACAGTTGGGGAGCTCCTTCCAGCCAGTATCTCCACTCGGCACCTTGACAGCCAGCAGTTTGCGGTCTCCAATATCATAATTCTGCTTTCAAGATGAGAGTTTTCTGGACAAGTAAGCACAGGGATGTAGCTTACTGTCTGTGGGATTGACTTGAGAGAGGATTGTTCCAACACCAACATGAGATGCGTCAACCTCAACTACGAAATGCTGGCTGGGGGTCCAGTAGGACGAGAACAGGGGTGGTGTGAAGCTCTTCTTTAGGCCCTGAAATGCAGCCTCACAGTCAGGGGCCCAGACAAACGGTCTGTGGGGAGAGGTAAGGTCATGCAGAGGAGAGGCTATGGAACTATAATTGCGAATAAACTTTCTATGAAAGTTGGCAAAACCCAGAAACCTTTGAACCTTTTTACGTGAACAAGGATTGGCCCAGTTGGCCACAGCAGAAATTTTCTCTGAATCCATCCTGATCTCCTCCTCAGCAAGCACAAAACCAAGGAACGAAACCATGGTTTATGGAACTTGAACTTTTCCGCTTTAACAAACAGCTGGTTTTGGAGCAACCTCTGCAACACAGTGCTGACATGGTGGGTGTCTCCTCATCAGGGGAAAAAATCAGGATGTCCCCTTCCAATAACTCGAAAGCCATGGAGATGAGTGGAAATAAAGTAATGTCGTTGATACAGGGTCTGAAAGTCTTGTCCTTTTTTTCTACGAAAAAGAATCCTGCTCCAGCGGGTAAGGAGGAGGGGCGGATGATACCGGAGGCGAGGGAATCCCTTACGTAGCACTACATAGCTTGACATTCTGGAGCATAGAGAGCTTTAACCGAGTCTAAAGCCGGAAGATTTTAATCCCAATCTTCACCTCAACCATCTTTCTATAACTAGACAAATGAATGTCCCACTTATGAGTTAAATGTTTTGCAGGTGAATTTCAACAGAGAGCAGGACATTGACCTATTTGTAAAATATAGGGTTTACCATATAGCATCTCTACGATGCTGTGTCAGTACTGGAGAATGGTCTGGCTGCACTTATTATCATTCCACCATAGGCGAAAACACTCCAGCTTGGTTGTAATTCTTTAAACCAATCACAATAGCCTTGGGTGGCATTTAACCCCAAGTGCAGTGATGGTGCCCATGTAATAAAGATAGTGGAGAGAGATATGTGACCAATGGCAGACTGACACCCACAGTCTACATTCGGTGTCAGACCACACATATAGTAGTTGGCAGGTTCACAACCTTTGATAGTGTGGACAGTGCTGCAGCTTCCAGCTCCAGTCTTTTGCAGCCGCACAGTGGTGTATGGAGATGTGGTGTCCTGAAGCTTCCCTGAACTTTGCTACATTTTGTTTTAATTTGTCATCTTTTTGCTTACTGGAGCACATGGCCTATTCAAACATACATTAATCAAGGTCTATCAAGGAAGGGTGGGTAGTGCAACAGACATTGAGACAAACTTGGGCCTGTTCCTTGCTGATTTTTGTTCACTGGAAGGTGGAATGAATGAAATAGGACTTGTGCTGCCCCAACAACTGGAGATAAGATACAGTTGTGCCCACATGTTGCAGAGACCTGACTCCATTATAGCTTCTTGGATGGGCATGTTCCCCGCCGACACAGTGCAAGAGTTGTTTTGTTGTTGTTGTTGTATTCCTTTTGATACAATTGTTTTTTAACAGCATTTCATGCATGGACTACTGTTTTTGTTTTTCTTGAATAGCAAAAAGGGATAAAAAATGGATTTTGTTGTGCAACTCTTTGAGAATGAGAATAAACTAACCTTGTTTCACCTTCATAATCATAGGCTTTAATATTAATCTATGCATGTTCAAAAATACTAGTTCCTGTTTTTATATAGAATAAACATTCACACAGAACCCCTTCATATTTTTTCATTATACAGATCTTATTTATGTAATAATGCAGCAGTCAATTTGGTATGATAAGTTCAGATATGTGTAGGTGGTCAATGAGCAAATACAATATGAAACTAGAAGATCCAATGAATCAACTGATCCATTTTCAAGGGGTCCTTTGACTTCAACATATCTGAATGAAAATGGGTTCTAGGGGTATGCCCATCACAGGCATTTTTGGGTAAGAACCAGGCAGTTTTTTGTTATTTCTTAATGTTAATTTTAATAATTATGGAATTGCATAAATTGGATATTGCTGGAAAGCTCAGACTTTTGTTGATGTAATGAGCCCAATTTCTTTATGTGTGATGATGTTACTCCCCATACTAGCTTTTTAATTGTAGTGATATCATTTTGTGAAACTTGAGCTCAGTGTATAAATTGATCTGCTGTGACCTCGAGGATGATCACAGCCTGAAACTTTACATCCACAAACTAGAGACCTAGAGCTTTCTGAGGATGTGCAGCTTTTGTAGGTATATTGTCTTGAAGAATATTTTTACTAGTGATTGAGACCATAGCATTGTCCTAAAAAAATCTGGAATAATAAATAAAGTGAGAAGTTTTCTTATTTTGTATTGAAATTAATGGACCCAAATGCTTCTGCAACCTTCATCATCAATGGTAGAATGCAGCTTAAGGCACTTCCTGGTTTGCCTCACTGCTCAGGCCCGGAGGTAAGGTTGGGAAAAATGGGAAATGGTGCAGCTGATGGATAGCTAATGGTAGCTTGAGTTGGAGGCTACTCCAGTATCATTACAGTCATACAGCAGCATCAGGTTATCATCTCCAACCAAATCTCAGTCTGGCTTAAATCAAACAGGTTATTAACAGGTTGTTAACACTTGTTTAATAAGGGATAAATGCATACAAATCCATCCAAATTTTAATCCAAAACCATGTCTAATTGCGCTGACATCAACATGATCTTCTATTTTCACACTGATGATGTCTGATGTTTGCAGATTTGATGGGTGGAGCAGGTAAACTCATCAGTAATAGCCGTGTTTCCACTAGGGGGGAAAGTGGCCACCGGGAAAGTCTCAGGCCACACCCTCTCAAAAGTCACTCTGTGTGTCTCCATTACAAGTTAGCCCCAAGAGGGATTTAGAGACTCCGGAGGTGACGTATGGTTTTCAGTGTCGCTAACTGTGCACAACTTCAGCAGCTGAAAGCAGCATGGCTAATTATGCACAGAGTCTCCACTGATCATAAACATAGTGATTATGAATTAACCGGCATCGCTAACTGTGAACTGTGAGTGTCTGGTGCTTGTTGTAAACAAACAGAGATCGCTAAGTGAACACCTCCTGTAGCAGCAGCACATACACACTGTACATCTACAGAGCTAACTGTAGCTAACTGCCGCTAACGGTGGCTCTTCTTAGCGAGGCAGTCCGGCTCATTAAGATGAGCTGCTGACCCCGCGTCTCCTGAAGAAGAGTAAGAAGGAGCCGCTGGATTTGTCTCCAGTCGCTTTCTTGAAAAATAGTCTAACGGGGTCTGAAAAGTCGCTAAATTTAGCAACAGTCACTAAGTTGTGAACACTGCTTCACCGGCTTTTACAAATGGCGTGTGTTGTTGTCATGTAGAGTACTACGTCACATCCTGCTTAGTACCTCACATCCCGCTTATCGATCTATCCAATCAGTAACCAGGCTTTTTTCAGGGGAGATAAAAGGCCCTGCTCTTTGACGGGGACGAAAAAAGTCCCGACAAAAGTCCGCTCCGGACAAATTAGGGGTGTTTCTGTGAGTGAGACCCGCCTCATTCAGTATTAGGCGGTAGTGGTAACAGCCTCAATAAGGGATAGTCTTAAACAACTTCTACAAGATGTGACATGATAGACAGAGACAGATAAGGGCATATATAATAATATATAATGTGTGTATTTACACCTAAGATACTCAGATTGTATGCTACAGGTTTAATTTAATTTAATTTAATTTAATTTTATTATTATTATTATTATTATTATTATTATTACAATAACTAGCATGTCTTTTTAAGTTGATTTTCTTGAAACTTTTCACACAGTTCTTTACTGACATGCAGCTCAGCCCTATTACAACAAAAACCTAACGGATTCCACTTCATTTGCCCCCTTTTTATTTTTTGTTATTTCTTTAAAGTTATTTTTGACAAACATGAGAAGTGATCCACAGTTAAGTGCACGCTGACTTCTGCTGTGCTGAATTTGTACGTTTTGAAAGGAGAAATGTTATCGATTGCAAAAATAATGAATCCAGATTTAAATGGGTTTTTTAATTCATTGCTTTTCTGGGAGCTCCTCTGAAGTCACTAAAATGTTCACACTGGTGCAGGTTGACTGAAATAAATAATAATAAAATGAACAGGCAAAATGATTGTTTTCATTGAATCCTAACCATGTGTCTGTGGTACTGGAGTGAATTCTGTACAAAAAGTATTTGAACTGTAGCATGTGAATAAGCAGCAGACATGGATATTTCTGTTCTTTTGTGAAGATATCGGGGAAAAAGACAAACAGTGGGGCTTGACTGTGTCTCCAATAAAGTCATTGTAGTATTGATTTTCATGCAGAATAGAAGTGATTGTGAGTGAGCAGATCAATGTTGAAAGAGCTGGAGAAGACGGAAGAAAATAACTAATGTCTGTAATGTGTTTCTGCCTTTCTCTTTCTTACATGCTTTCTCTTTCTTATCCGCTTTCTCTTTCTCTCTGCTCTATCTCTCTCTCTCTCTCTCGTTCTCGCACTGTCACTCTTTGTCTCTCATTCAGTCGCTCTCCCTCTGTAACCAGAGAGGTTTGTCCTATACTACTACAGCTCTTTGATTCTTAGCTGCAGGTTTCAGATGCCTGCAGAGTGGCTGCACCTTCCAACAGGCAAGTGATTGTGGAAGGATGAAACTCTAGAGGCCATCAATGGCTGTGATAGACACACACACACACACACACACACACACACACACACACACACACACACACACACACACACACACACACACACCCAACCACACTCACACAAGGAAAAAATATCACATACAAGCACCACACATGCACACACATTCATAAAACACATACAAGCATATATGCAAAGACACATCCAAGGTTTATGCGCATATGTGGCTCTAGTTAGCTGAGTCTGTTGGTGAGAAAAAATATTTTGATTGGCTTAAACGAATGCATTAGTGCACGAGAAAAGAAACAAAAGTGAGGAAAGCAAGGAAATTGCTCTAGAGGGCACACACAATAAGCATAGAATACACACGATAGGCAACTTTACAGTCAACTATACTGCCCTATAGTCTAACTGCAGTGATTACATTTTTGGTAAAAAAATTAGTTATAACTAAAATGAACTCCTTGATGTCCGTTTTATCTTGTGACAAAGTTTTAGATTTCAATTTTGCTTTATTTCAGAGAAATAATTATATAAAACCACAAAATCCAACTCAAAACTAAAGATATAATTGCACTTACCACGGTCTGCTTTGGATATATATACTCATTTAAACATAAAAATAATATAAATTATAAGTTTATTTGACAGGGAAATTATTATCTAGATAGTGATTAAGTAAAAGAGTGAGATAAAATTATATCAAGACTGAATATAACATTACTTTATAATAATGAGACTAAAATACACACATATTTGTATAGAGCTGTTAAACACTTTTAAATACACTCATAACAAAATCAATTTGAAAATGTTTATTCACTGAAAACTAAATATAAAAGCTGAAAGAAGACAACAATATTGTAGTTACTGCACTATGTTTGTTCTATTAGAACCTTACACAGCAAAACCAGAGTGCAGTAACTACATTTTTGGGGTCAATGGTCATAAAATCTTCTTGATTTTTGAGCATAAAAATCATCAATACATGTAGAAATAAGTGTCATATCACTTACCTACATATAACCCATTTGGCTGGCCAGTTAAAACACGTTAAAAAACTTTAAAGCAGTTTTTCTCAGTTTTACTCTTTGCGTTACTGCAGTTAGACTTTGTAGGGCTGTATACTATAACCCCAAATTATTGTCTTACTAGAGGTTTAGGATTTTATTTTTCTATTAATTTATATCAGAATGTCACAGTCTATACAATTAAATGTTGCAAATAGAATGTAAAGGTGCAAAATGGAATTTAAATAGATTTTTTTGTATGTTTAATGCTCTCTTTTCAAATCATGTCATTGAATAGTTTTTAAAGTTGGGAGGGGGAAAACGCAAGTAAGAGCTGTTTGTATTTTTTTTGTTTATTAGTTGTTTATTTATGTGGGACATCTTTATAACCAGGTTGTTTTTTTAATCTCACCTGCACAGTGTGTTTTCATTCTGTTGTTGTACTTTTGTTGTTTTTCTATTGTTCAGATAATTAAATAAAACAGTTTATTTACATGAGTTTTGAACTGCTGGTCTGACAGGACATGCAATTTAAAGATATGGGTGTAAGCTCCATGAAACTGAAATCAATGATAGCTGACATTCTCAAAGTTATCATCTTGTCGGCACCAAGGTTATATTAGTTTTGGATTTTTCATAAATTTTTGTTTTAATTTCGTTGTGAATTTTTGATTTGAAATTCAGTTAGTTTTAATTCGTTTTTAGAGTGAGTGTGCTAGTTTTAAATAGTTTTAATTTTTTGGAAAATGCTTAGTTTTAGTTTAGTTTTTATTAGTTTTAGTGTTAGTTTTAGTTTTTTTGTAATGGGGTATTTGTTGGGTGCCAGATTAAAAAAAATCACAATAAATGTTGTTTTTATTTCCTTTTTCTGAACCATCTCAGCCCCAATAAGTTTATTAAGTCATAAAACCAGATAGATGAAATAGATTTCATATCAACCAAACTATAATTTTGTTTAGCTTTAGTTAGTTTTGTAACCACATAATACAGTTTCAGTTAGTTATCGGTTTTTTTTTAAACTACAAAAACAAAAATGTTTTTTCAATTCTGGTTTTCGTTATGTCGTTAGTTTTCATTAACTATAATAACCTTGATCTGCAGTGTATTAATTGCATTATTTTCTTAAATTCTTGTTAAGACCAGTACACTCATAGCTGATGCCAACACACTGAAACACTCACATACAACCTGCATCTCTCTTTTTCTCACTATGTTACAAACAGTAGGAGCGTGTGATGGATGGGTGAATGCTCCTTTCAGCTGGCAGTGATGAAGTAGCTGCAATAAGGAGCTCATTTAAAACTGAATGTTGTCCCATTTCCCTTGGACTATTGAGAACAAACCCCGGCTGCTCCACAGGGGGCGCTGCTTGAAAAAGCTGCTGGATGAGTAAGTACAAGATTGATGAGGTGGTTTTACCCGAGTTCTTCACTTGACAGAGATTCATGCTACCATTCAAGGTGAGTATAAGTGAATTAGATGCAGCATAGGTTGCACGCATTGGGCACCAGTACTGCAGTAACTACGCAAAGGGTAAAACTGAGAAAAACTGCTTTAACCCATAAGAACCTATGGTGACACCCGTGTACAACACTTTAAATCTTCTATAATCTCCCATATTCAGCTTTATGCTTCACATTAACTCATTAAATCCCTAATCGACGTATACTCAACACCCTGGAGTGGTGGTCATGTGACTGTGACAAGAAGTGACTTCTCCAAAATGTGGCTGTGACTGGAAACAGAAATGTGAAACATTTTAAAAAGCTTATTTTTTTCTTACTAGGCTAAGTTTCAACCCATTTAACAATTGTAATCCTTTAATGTCCTGTATTGCATTTCAGTTGTTCTGACCAGATTTCCTGAACAAATTAAAGTCACAAATGTGATATATGTTGTGGAGATGCAAAAGAAAAAGGTAAATTTGCGTCTCTGTAAGCAGAAAATGTGTCTAGTTTTTTTCTATTTTAAAATAAGAACTATCATAAACATAAATACCAAAAATTCTCAATGTAACATTTATATCACATCACAGATCTTTGACATTTAGGGGTAGTATTTTTTTTAAAAAACATCAGAATTGTGTTCTATGTGGTCCACTTATAGAACACATCCTTTAAGGATAACTGGGTCTGGTTTCTTATGGATTAAAGTTTTTTTAAACATTTTTTAACTGACCAGCCAAATGGGTTATAGGTAGATAAGTGATATGACACTTATTTCTACATGTATTGATGATGTCATTTTCATGCTAAAAAATCATAACAATTTATTTGAATGTAGTTACTGCACTCTGGTTTTGCATCACTATTAAAACCTTTTACAGCAATGCAAAAACAGAGTACAGTAACTACAATGTTGTTGTCTTCTTTCAGCTTTTATATTTAGTTTCAGTGAATAAATATTTTCAAATTGATTTTGTTATCAGTGTGTTTAAAAGTGTTTCACAACTATATTCAAAGATGTGTGTATTTTAGACTTAACCCTTCATCGGGCAAAGAACTATATTTGGTAATTTCAGCGGATATCTAAAATTAGTAATAAATGAGTAATAAATAAAATAATATTTTGAGAAAAAAATCGCAAATTTACTAGATTAAAGTGGCAAATCTACAAGAAAAAAAGTTGCAGATTTAAGAGATTTAAAGTGGCAAATCTGCGCGGAAAAAAACTCGCAGATTTACAAAAAAAGGGGAAAAAAAGCTACTTTTTTCTCGTAGATTTGCCACTTTAATCACATGAACTTTTTTCATAAAATATTATCCCCCTCCCCCGGGTCCGTATGCTTTTTTTTTTTTTTTTTTTTTACACATTCTGACAGTATGTAAGTATGTAGTATCCTCCAATATTCTCTAGGGTTGAAATTTGGAATTTGCAAGTATTTCAATGAGTGCACTATTAAGGGTTAATATCATAAAGAAATGTTATATTTTAGTCTTAATATAATTTTATCTCCCTTTTTTACTTCATCACTATCTAGATAATAATTTCCCTTTCAAATGAACTTAACATTTCTAATATTCTTGTCTTCATTATTCAACACAATGAATATATAAAAGGCTACACTGCTTTTGTTTTATGTTTAAATGCGTATATATATCCAAAGCAGACTGTGGTAAGTGCAATTACTGCTGTCTGCTTTGGTTTTGAGTTGGATTTTGTAGGTACTGGAATTTTTATATCATTATTTCTCTGAAATAAAGGAAAATTTAAATCTAAAACATTGTCACAAGATAAAACAGACATCAAGGAGTTCATTTTTAGTTATAACTCAATTTCGACCAAAAATGTAGTTACTGCAGTTAGACTTTGTAGGGCAGAGTAGTACTGAATGACCACACTGATATACTGTATACATGGAGTGCTCTGCACCAGGTTTACTTGAGAGGTTTCTTCACACTGTGCCTGACAGAGCGAGGTTTGTATCACTCAGTAAGCTAGTTCTCCAGATGACAGATGCCTGTCTTGAAGGTGCTCATGTGAGTGATCTGTTTGCTTTTGCTGACATGCTGCAGCTATGTTAATGTCTCTCTGCGGTCTCTCTGAGCCTGCATGCAAATATTGACTATTCCTCCAGACCTACACTGTAAAAAATGTCTGTAGATTTTACGATGAAAAACTGCAAAACCATGACAGTAAAAGACCGTAAAATGATAAATGGGTTAATTCAGTTTCAGTAACAATGAAACACCTTAAATGTATATATCAGCCAAAACTATATTTTTTACAGTTTAAAAAACCCAAAATACATTACTCCACTGTAAAATACACTGAAATATGAATTCAATGTAATATACATACAAGCATCACTGTAATTTTTTTGCATTCATCTTTTGTAAAAATCCTTTTTCTAACTGTTAAATGTACTAAACACCATATCTTTAACAAAAATATACTGTAATATTTAATGGGAAAATCTTTAATTTATGCAGCATTTATAAAGTATTTTCTTGTCAATTATATGGCAGAACAGCGTTTCTTTTGATGGAAAAACTTTTTATTTTTTACGGTAAAATATGGAATAAAATAGCAATCTTAAACGTGAAATCAACAGTGCTAATATCTTTTTACCGTAATATTAGAAAAAGTTGCGCCATGTTTATTACAGTAAAGTTCTGGCAACCACAGCTGCCGTTTTTTTACCGTAAAAACAACAGGTTTTTTTTTTTACAGTGTGACCTATGTGAGCTGAGAGAATTGGTGTTGGTTCCACACTGTTATTACCCAAGTTGAAATTGATTTTCCCTCTTACGGTGTTGCGAAATTTCATGCAATTAATATATTTCAGTGTTTCCTCTAGAATGTTTTTCAGGACTGGGGAAAAGGGTTTTGTTGTGAGATACTCTACCCTATATTCATACTAACTTCTGTAGAGCCGACAGACTGACGGCCTTGATTCCCACTGTGAGTTGCTGCAGTCGTTAACTGAAGGCTAACATTCTTTGGAACTGTTGTCTGCTCCTTCCTGTAAAGCCTCTTAGCTGCAGGGAGCGAGGCACAGGGAGCCACGGGCGTGGTGCACCAGCCACCTTGCCAACTTAGCATTAGAGTGGACTACGTACAGCTACTGTATCTAATGTGGCAGATTAAGTGACAGGGTTTCATTCGTGGTCAAAACAATCACACTAAAAATGATTACTTTATGAGTGTGTTGAACTTTGTTGTAGCATTATAAAGTTAGCATTTGCCAGATATGTTTACAGTAGCCTGGTGGCTAGTATGAGCCACTTGTCATAGTGGCACAAGCACATTAGAGTAAGCTGAATTGATATTAAACATTTCAGGAAATGACATCTCAACCAAGGTTATTATAGTTCATGAAAACTAAAGAAATAACGAAAACTAGAATTGAAGAAACATTTTTGTTAACTGAAATAGAGATAAAAATTAGTTTTGTTTTTTTAAAAGATAACTAACGGAAACTGTATTTGTGGTTACAAAACTAACTAAAATTATAGTGAAAATGTCCTTCGTTTTCATCTTTGTCAACTCTTTCATCCGTAAACCTTTTAGTTGATATGAAATCTATTTAATCTATCTGGTTTTATGATTTAATAAAGTTATTGGGGCTGTGATGGATCAGACAAAGGAAATAAAGGAAAATTTATCGTGACCTTTTTGAATCTCGCACCCAACAAATACCCCATTACAATAAAACTAAAACTAATAAAAACTAAACTAAAACTAAGCATTTTCCAAAAAATAAAAAACTAATGAAAACTAGCAAACTCACTCTTAAAACTCATTAAAACTAACTGAATTTGATAATATGCTGTGTGCCAGTCAAGCCCATGGGACTCAACCTGTAACCCACAGAGATGTGTTGGTACACAGAAGCCACAGACATGTTAACAAGGTCTACATGTAACATGCAGCATGGTGGGCTGTGTAATGAAAAGCAGACCGGTCTGTGTGTGTGTATGTGTGTGTGTGTGTGTGTGCGTGTGTGTCTCTCACTGAGAAGGTGTTACTCTAAAATGCTTAGTAATCCCCAATAAACACAAGGTACTTCCTGTTTATAGACCTCATACCACCAGGAATCTATGAGGAGGAGCTGCTGTCATGTCAGAGGTTAACACTGATGATTTGAAAGTTGTTAGTGACATTATATATACATTTCTACTGTTATATATAATGTAAATGCATGCTATATATGGTATGCTTCCTTTATGCATCATGTCTTTGGGTTGTAAAGCACTTTTATTCCAGTGCAACACACCTTTACTTGATCAGCATTTTGTTTCCTATATTACACATTTTAATGACCGTTGCTTTGAACTTTCTGAAAAAACATACAAAGCTACTATCGGATTCCCAAAAAGTTCAGACACTGTGATGAACAAAAAAAAACAAATACAATGATTTGCTAAGTGCCACTCTCTCCAAGGAAGGTCTGGAGTCTGGTCCCATAGTAGAACCAGATGTTAGGAAACTTGACATATTTCTGTATAAATTGGACCATTGAGTCACTGACACTCTACATGCTTTACTGTTAGATTTTATTTTTCCTTGTCACAAAATAGCATTTCAATTGTTTTATCACAAAAGTAAAAGTACCCACAACATACTGTGATGCAGGTGTGATGTCATAGTGACCACATTCAAAATGAAAAATTCAAGAAATAAAATAATGAATAATAATAAAAAAAGATTTATTAAGTGAGTATATTCTATGGGCTGGCAAGCATGAGGAAGCCAGAAAAGTTTTTGGTGTATATGCCGAGTAAGCATATTTTAATAGAGTGAATAGGTTGCAGCCAGTTCTATTACAGTTTTTCTCAATTGCTCAAACACTAATTCCTGTTGTGTGAATCGATTGCTCAGTTGTCTAAACTCATTCCCCGAATCGAACATCCCTTTTGACAAAACCATGAACTATCTTCATCTAGTAAAACACGATTTGCAGATCTCAGTCATTCCTTTTGCAAAACTCTAAACACAATTCTCCTGCAATAAGACACAGTTGTCCCTGTGATGCACTTGTGATACATATTGGTAACAACAAGTGACAAAACATGAACAAAAATGAAACACATGGGTCATCCAGTGAACACAACCATTCAAAATTGATCACACTTGTTTCTCTTCATGTCAAGACAACATGACAACCAATATAAGCCAGTTCAGAGCGCAGCAGGTTGGTCCTGCAAGCTCATGACAACAATGGATCAAAGACACAGGGAGAGACACAGAGTGGCAATTTCTGACGAAATTGGGGCTACCATCATTGACCATGTACTGGTGCATGGCATGGCATGAGGGAGGCAGGCCAAAGATCTGTTTTTTGTTGTTGTTTGTTTTACCTTTTACAGTACTTTGTAGGCTGTACACTTTCATTTGTATTTGTCAATTTCAGGATTTTTTTTTCACAGTACCTATGTTTCAATGCAGAGTAAATGCTGAATCCACTGAGTTGTGCAATCTTTTTTTATTTTATTTTTTTACTTTTGAGATGCAAAATGCATATGTTACACTTTAATGTGACAAATAAACATTTCTCAATGAGCTACATGCCTTGAACACTGTGTTTTCAATTTTTTGGTGTAGTGTGTAATGACTGCTCTGCATTTTTTCTATTTTGACCAATTAATTCAAGATCTTACAACACTGTTTGGTTTTGGGGTTCAAAAAATGTGTTTTAGCAATTGAGAAAAACTGTAGGACATCAATGCCTGTGGTTTTATTCAGTCATTTTAAACACACAATAATCACCAAAGATGAGAGTGTCATCATCTTCTTGCTTCACCTTGACGGACTGGAGAACACTGTGACAGTGTTTCTGATTTCTCTGATGCAGTCAATAATAATAATAATAATAATAATGCAATTTATTCATAGGCGCCTTTCAAAACAACCAAGGACACTACAACTAAACATAAAATTATTAAAAACAGTGGCAACAAAATAAAACATCAGACAGTATTGAGATGATGATGGTGACTAGGTGCCATATGCTCGTCTGAACAGATGAGTGTTGAGTCTGGATTTGAAAAGTGGCAAAGAGTGAATGGTGCGGAGGTCAGGAGGGAGAGTGTTCCAGAGCCGGGGAGCAGAGCGGCTGAAGGCTCTACTGCCCATGGTGAGGAGGAGGCAGGAGGGACAGAGAGCTGGAGGGTGGAGGAGGAGCGGAGTGAGCGGGCAGGAGTGGAGATGTGGAGGAGGTCTGAGATGTACAGTGGAGCGAGGTTGTGAAGCGCCTTGAAAGGAGCAGTGGTGGACTCAGACTGTTTGAAGGGCAGGGGCGAATAAATAAAAGGGCACATTCTGCACAACATGGAGCCCCACCAGCACTCAAAAAGCTATGATGCATGATGTATGATGAAACAGGCTTCATCCTTTATTACAATTAGCATTAAGTTAAAGGAGATCCAGATAAAAGTAGTTAATGATATGGTACTGACAATTAAAACCATCAAACCAAACCATGTAGGGGGGTCCGGGGACATGCCCCCCCGGGAGAAAATTTTTACATTTTTCAGTAAAATGCATCTATCTAATCCACTTTGAGAGCTAAATGAGAGCAAACCCCTCACATAACATCTTTCACAGTAGGGTGATATTGTATTATAGAATCTTTATTGATATCCTTCTGTGACATTTTTTTCACTGCAGATCATTTTCTTCACTGGGACTCTTTTTCTCTCTATTGCAAAGGCATGTTATCATGTTTTTTTTTTTAACTTGGCATCTTTTTTAACTCTGACATTTTTTCTACTACGAGTACAGGCAGACTATTTATCAGATTTTTGCTTCGTTATCCATTGCGGATTTTAGTACCACTCGATGTAGCTGTTCGTCAGGGCAGAAGGGCACTAAAAGGGCACTTATTAAGGCACATTATCAATTTTTTTTTCTAGAGGGACCAAAATAATGTTTTGTATGAAGGGGCACCCAATCATTTTTCTGCATGTGTAAAGGGCAGCCAATAGGGCACTTCCTCTCGTTTTCACCACTCTAGAGGCACTTTAGAGTGCTTTTTCAACCATGGAGGCACGAGGGGGGGCGGTCGCCTCTCCTGCCCCCCCTCTGAGTCCGCTACTGATGAGGAGTATTTTAAAGTTGATCCGGTGTTTTATTGGAAGCCAGTGGAGTTCTTGCAGGATGGGGGTGATGTGGTGAATGGTGGGAGTCCGGGTTATGATGCATGCGGCAGAGTTCTGGAGGAGCTGCAGTTTCTGGAGGGACTTGTTGGGGACACCAAAGAGCAGGGAGTTGCAGTAATCAATCCGGGAGGTAACGAGACTATGGATGTGGATGGCAGTGGTGTGTGGAGAGAGAGAGGGATGGAGACGAGAGATGCTGCCAGGTGGAAGTATGCAGACACCCAGTCTGCATACTTCCATACTTCAAGTTATTGATGTTTGAGTGAAAAGAGAGAGTGCTGTGGAGGATCAATACATCAGGCCTGTTCTGCTGTGCAGCCAGAGGCTGCCCTGTTCTAATGGGATGTGGACTGTCTGATTGGCCACCAACAGCATGCTAGACTGCTGGACTGTGTATCTGACACTGTAGTGAGCAACATGAGGGCCCCACAGTGGGTTCGGTCAAAATGTCTGCTCATCCTCTATACGCTACCATGTTGAGGATGTTCTACCAGTCTGTGGTAGCCAAACTGAGCATTTTTTTGACAGCAACCTTTCTTTTGAGCACCACATAGCCCATATCACCCCAACTGCCTTTTTCCACCTGAAACACATTGCCCGTCTCCGTTCATCAATCTCCTTCCCTGCTGCTGAAACACTGACACACGCCTTTATCTCCTCCAGACTAGATTACTGCAATAGCATCCTGTACGGCATACCTACCAAACTACTCAACAAACTCCAGTACATTCAGAACTCTGCTGCTGACCACATAACCCCTGTGCTCCAGAGCCTCCACTGGTTACCAGTTCAACAACGTATCCACCTCAAAATCCTGCTCCTCACCCACAAAGCACTCCATCACCAGGCCCCTCCTACCTCACTGACCTCCTCCATCACCAGGCCCTCTCCTACCTCACTGACCTCCTCCATCACCAGGCCCTCTCCTACCTCACTGACCTCCTCCATCACCAGGCCCCTCCTACCTCACTGACCTCCTCCATCATCAGGCCCCCTCCTACCTCACTGACCTCCTCCATCATCAGGCCCCCTCCTACCTCACTGACCTCCTCCATCACCAGGCCCCTCCTACCTCACTGACCTCCTCCATCACCAGGCCCCCTCCTACCTCACTGACCTCCTCCATCACCAGGCCCCTCCTACCTTACTGACCTCCTCCATCACCAGGCCCCTCCTACCTCACTGACCTCCTCCATCACCAGGCCCCCTCCTACCTCACTGACCTCCTCCATCACCAGGCCCCCTCCTACCTCACTGACCTCCTCCATCACCACACCCCTTCCCACAGCCTCCGTTCCTTGCCCCTCCCATCAGGACCAAGCACTCAACCTGGTGACAGAGCCTTCTCAATAGCTGCCCCCAACATCTGGAACTCTCTCCACAAAAACATAAGAGATTGCTACATCCATCCACCTTCAAAAAACCCACCAGTTCAAAACTGCTTTTAATGTATGAGCAATGTTGCTGATTTTAATTGTTTGTTTTTATTTGTAATAGGATCCTTACTGGGTTTTAACTGTAAAGCGTCTTTGAGTACCTTCTAAAGCGCACTATAAATAAAAAATATTATCATTATTATTATTATATTATTATTATTATTAATAATGATTTGTGTGCTGGTCACACACAGGAGCACCTTCGGCAACAGGTTATTATCACCTTGTGGCACCACAGATAATCCTTTTGGTTTTGTTGACTATTCATATTCATATTATATTGTGGCTCCAGCCTCCTTTTAGCCTTTATCAGCCCTATTTGAAATTGCTCCCCTAACCCTAACCCTTCCACCAACCTGTGTATTTTTATGATGGTTTAAGTGAACTTTTAACTTTTTGGTAAGTAAACCATTCATAAATTACAGTATTGGAAAGCATTGTGGTGGGCTGTATGACATATTACTGGCTAAGTTACGTCAGTGATATAGAGCTTTCAAATTAGTTCAGTTCGATTATTTTAAGGCATTTTGCCTGGCCTGAAAACGATATAGGCTGTTACAATATAACTATATAGACCTCTACACACACCAGACTGCTTGGTCATAATTGGGACAGGGCACATCATAGCTTCATGTCTAACTTGCTTTTTATCAAAAATAGCATCCAATGTTTTATCCTTCACACATATTCCATGGCAAGTGCTGTTTTCTAGCAATAAATGCTAAACCATGTGACCATGTTCCAGGTGAGGTAGGCTGCGTGAGAAATATTAGAAATAGTGTTGGTGCAAATCCTTTAAACTGTTTCAACAAATCAATTTCTTTTTGATCTTATGATTAATATCATAACCATCCATCCATTCTCCTTAACTGTTTATCCTAGCTGGGTTTGCAGGGGGCTGGAGCCTAACCCAGCTGACAGTGGGTGAGAGGCGGTTACACCCTGGACAGGTCTCCAGACTATCACAGGGCTGACACATAGATACAGACAATCATGCTTTCATTCACTCCTACGAGCAATTTAGAGTCTCCAATTAAACCTAAGCTGCATTTCTTTGGACTGTGGGAGGAAGCTGGAGGACCCACGCTGACACTGGGAGAACATGCAAACTTCACTATCGTAACTACCTGATGGAAAATTATACTACATGTGCTACAGATTTAAGTTGATGTGTGTTCATGTTGTGATGCTCAGAACCATCTAGTCATTTCCTGAGGTAAAGATTTCTGTTTTCTGAGCTGTTCATGTTTAACTGTTATCAGAGCCACACTGTAAAAAATGTCTATAGATTTTACGGTGAAAAACTGCTAAACCATGACAGTAAAAGACTGTAAAATGATAAATGGATTAATTCAGTTTCAGTAACAATGAAACACCGTAAATGTATATATCAACCAATTTTTTTTACAGTTTTTAAAAAGAAATACATTACTCCACTGTAAAATAATCTGGCACCGTGTTTGTAACAAAAATATACTGTAATATATATACAAGCATCACTGTAATTTTTGCATTTATTTTTTGTAAGAAAATGCCATTTCTCACTGTTAAATGTACTAAACACCATATCTCTAACAGAAATATACTGTAATATTGAATGGTAAAATCTTTAATTTATACAGCATTTATAAAGTATTTTCTTGTCATTATATGACAGTACAGCGTTTCCTTTGATGGAAAGTCTTTTTATGTTTTACAGTAAAATACGAAATAAAATGGCAGTCGTTAGCGTGAAATCAACAGTGCTAATATCATTTTACCGTAATATTACAGAAAGTTGCACCGTATTTATTACGGTAAACTTCTGGCAACCAGAGCTGCCGTTTTTTACCGTAAAAACTACCGTTTGTTTTTTTTACAGTGTATGAGACCAATGATGATTTAGTAATCATCAACTGCTGACCTTTATTTTCCAGGACTGAGCCTGTACATGTCAGGTTCATATAGAGCCTTACAACCCCCTCAGTTTTTATTTTAAAAAATTGGTACCTCAGGAAACTTCCAATGGGACATGATTCTCTCCCCTCCTGACGACCTTATAAGGACCTCCATGATGTTTGTAGTCCATCACTGGAGGACATTTCATAGGATAGTTATGAATTTCATTGCATTACTTTTTGCAGGACTAACAACAAACCATTCATGAGAGCAGCGTAATCAGGAACAGGGGGAAGGGGTGTACATGAGTCTTCCTCCCCCAGGTAACCTTATCTGTCCCCGAGGAGAAAGCTCTCCTCCTCCCTTGCCTATGCACTACACATTAGCTTCTCCATTAGCTGCAGTAATAGTCCTCCAGCGCTGCTGCTGCCATGTGTTAGCCCCTGTGTTGTGATGCCTACCTACTTAAAATATCAAAGCAGAAGGAGCCTTCAATGAGACATCTGAACACTGAGAAACACTGGTGTTATATATCAATGCAGCACACCACCCCCATGTCTGGCATGTCATTCATACTCTCTTCATCTCTCTCTCCCTCTCTCTTTGGCCCCAACTCCCATGCTCTGTGCAGGTATCTGAAAAAGAGAGGGAGTAAAGGGGTAAAGCAGGCGTTGGGTAGGATGGTTGACATGGCTGGGACCAGAACAAGAAGACTCAGGGAAATCTAAGGCTCTAAAATTCAGGGAACCTGGTCAAAGGCATTTCCATGCTACTTGTACTAGTGTGTGTGTGTGTGTGTGTGTCCAGGTCAGTGATGGCAGGTATGAGCACCAGATCTTCCTGACTACGGCTACGTTTACATGATGACGGTCTGAGCAGAAAATGCAAAAGTGGCGTCACGTCTTCACTTTTTATTCTGCATTTAGACGAGCGTTTTCAGGAGGAAATCTGCTTGCATACAATGACGCAAAAGTGTGTGAATGTGATTGGGTATGCATGCCAGGCGGCATCACTTAAAGAGATAAGAGCATCTTTGGGCATGTGGAAGTTTTCACGCCACGCATTTTCATCAGCTACTCCTTCCACAAAGTTCTCCCCCATCCACTAGATCTCCCAGGTCTCGTCCAAAGAATGATTAATGAGAATATATTAGGGTGGAAACGATTCTTTGAGAAACTGGAGCAACTCGATTACTAGATTACTATAAATTATTGATGCATATTCTCTGCATAAAATCAAGGTTTAATAGACTCTTGAATTGGCGTTGTGGAAAACACAAATCCAGTCAGTAAAATCTTAAGACCATCACAATGTTAAATTGAAAAGCTTTTGAGGTTCACACAACGATGTGGCCGTGGCGGTAAATTTTGGCCATGACATGAAACTAGATACAAGTTCAGACCCTAAGAGATCTATCCACCCATACGGACAACTAGGGCTGGGCAATATATCGAATCAATATATTTTTAAATGTGATGTGGAATTAGACCATATCGCATATATCGATATAGTTCAAAATATTTTTCTTTTATTTATAAATGCTGCCCTTACTAGCGTTTGTCATATTTAGTTCTTTTGTAATGTTCGTTATTCTTTTCTCATATAAATATATTTATTGATTATTGAAGATTGGCCTATTTTATTTCATAGGACATTTTTATTTAAGATATTTTTTTTAATTAAAATGTGCACTTTATTGAGCTTAGATTTTTTTAAAAGGTACTCCTGCTGTCATACGGTATTATGTTCACTTAAATAAACGGTTTCAATAAAACAACTTGTGACATGTCATATTTGGGTTTGAATGACCATTTGCTCTCAATTTGCGATAAAAAATATCAGGATATATATCGTATTTCGATATTCAGCCTAAATATGTCGGGATATGACTTTTGGTCCATATCGCCCAGCCCTACTGACAACAGGATATTAGCCTAATGTAACAAAGATCCCCCGATATACATAAAATTTACATTGTGTGATCTACACATGAAGCTCTGGCAAAAGTTCAGTTAGGAAGACTATCTCTTTGCATACTTAGGCGTAGTTTTATTCTCATACATCCAGCATTCACGCCTCACGCATGCTTTCAGTCACATTACCAGCTGTTCTTATCAGCTGATCACATATCCAACACCTCAGTGACGCACCTACTTTGTCAGCATATCATCTTGCTGCTGCCTCTTTTTAAATATGATTCTCTCTCTGCCTTAGTATTTCATGCTGCTGTTACATGCTCACCACTCACACAGCTCTGCACTAATAAGTCCTTTATGTGCTAATAATCACAAATGGCAAATGTTCACAAGCGTACCTCTTCAGTCGCTTGTTGGTAATGGCAAGCAGATTCCCGATTCCTCAGCAAGAGAAGAAACATTTTCCCACTGCCTCTTAGGCCTCGTTCAGACTGCCAGCAAACATCCGATTTTTAGCCCATCCAGATTGGAACTGGATGGCTCTTTTGAAGTCTGAACAGTCACAAATCACATGAAATCTGATTTTTGCAGACCGGATCGAAACCACCTTCGGGAGGTAGTTTCAAATCGCATTTGGACAGATGCGTCTCAATCTGAACCGCTCCAAACACTCAGATCAGTTTTGACTGTCCATGACGTCACTCTACGCTGTGCCAGACCCAGTGCGCCAGTCCGTCCCCTGACCGCATGGAGTTGTGGAACTAGATGTCAACAATGGAGCAGTCAATGGAGGACGTCGAAAACAGCAGTCCGTTGACAGAGGATGAAGCAAAATGTGCTGCTGCTACAGGAGGTGTTCACTTAGCGATCTCTGTTTGTTTACAACAAGCACCGGACACTCTGTGCACAGTTAGCGATGCTGTTAATTCACAATCACTATGTTTATGATCAGCGGAGACTCTGTGCATAATCAGCCATGCTGCTTTCAGCTGCTGACGTTGTGCACAGTTAGCGACGGCGAAAACCATACGTCACCTCCGGAGTCTCTAAATCCCTCTGAGGCTAACTTGTAATGGAGACACGCAGAGTGAGTGGACTTTTGAGAGGGTGTGGCCTGAGACTTTCCCGGTGGCAACTTTCCCCCTGAATCGAAACACGGCTACTGACTCATTACACTGGTCTCAAAGGTATTCACTCATTGAACTCTTCTGATGTCACCTTTCTGTGTCTACTCAGGTCAATCGAGACCTCTCTGTTCCTACACTGGTCCATTGTGGCCACTCATGCACTGGTCTGTCGTTGCCTCTTTTACACTGGTCCTCCTCTAGCAATTCTGGCCCTATTTAACATGTTATCAAATCAAAGCCAAATTTCGCAGTGTCGTCCACCCCTACGGTCAATGCTTATTAGCTTCCTTGACAGGTGTCCTTTTACACTCTGCCCTTGTGCTTGTGGCTTGCTTTTCCCATTAGCCAGAGTGAAAGCTGTATGGGTTGAAGGTGTTCAAACTTGAGCTGAGTAGATTCAAAGTAATTTATTAAAGGGGTATTGCTCAATAGGATTTCTTAAAATGTGAAGGGTGATTATTATATTTGTGACCTCTGTATTGGTATATCTATTGGTAAACTTAAAAGTTGGTTAGCTACCCTAAATTAATCAAGCTATACTCTAGCATGGCTGGCTTGACCTAAAGATGATTTCAGCTCAGCTAACTATCAATGGACAAATATATTACATATGCAGAGTGCTGGCTTGTTGGCTACGCCTGTTGAGGTTTAACTAAACCAACCTGATTTCTGCTTCCAAGAAATGCTGATGGAACCGCAAATCCACTCTTCTCTTTTTTCTCCTTTCTTCTCTTGAAATACCCGGTCTTTCATTGAGTGTTTAACAAAGCTTTAGTTAAGTGTGGGAATAAAGCTTTAATTACAACTCTGGGAGTTACCATGGATCTAAAGATCTCCATTTGATCTCTCGTTGATCTAAGTTGACGAAGAAGCAGGATCGAAGTATTCACTCAGCTTGTACAATGCTAATCCCTCAGTGTTATCCTGGCTTTGTGTGTGTGTGCCTGTTTGTGAGTTGATTGCTCCTTTTCTATTTGAACAAATGTGTCACGTTCAAATAGTGTAGTCTGCAATATGACCTTTCACCTCAAGCCTACGGAAGTATATTAATGAAAAAAGAATGTCAACATTAAAGAGTACACAGACATGGTTTCATCAGACCAGAATTAGATGTGAGCATGCAATCCTGATCATGTTTCTCATTTTTTCTCCAGCTGTTTTAGCTTCTGAGCACTCCAGATTGTGAAGATGTCACTTGCCAACCATGTGATCATGTCTTTTTCAAAGTGAAAGTCCTCAAGGCAACACAGTAGTGTATTGTTTGCACTTCACAGTGAAGTGGGCCCTTCAATGTGGTATTTTTTAATCTACAGTGCAAAGACATGCAGTTAAGGTGTTAAGTGGTGAGTCAAAAACTGTCTAAAAAGTGTGAACAAGAGCAAGAATGGTTGTCTGTCTCTATGTGTCTGAGCTGTGACACTGCAGGAGGTGTTTAATATTTAATATTTAATAAATATTTAATTTTATTTTATTTATTATGTGATCACGTTCCAAACTGTCGCTAAGTGATTATGCGGCGATGGAAAACCATACGTCACCTCTGGAGTCTCGTAAATCCCTCTGGGGGCCTTTCTGTAGTGGGGACACGCAGAGTGAGAGGACATTTGACAGGGCGTGGCCTGAGACACTCCCGGTGGACACTCTTCCCCCTAAAGGAAACACGGCTTGAAAAGAAGAAAGAAATATTTAATTTAATTTTATTTATTTAATGTAACTTTTATAAATTTTAGTTTTAATTTCAATTTATGGAAGAAGTTTATTAAAAGCGTATGCTTACATCATGCATGTGCAATTCATTGAGTCATTGTAGTTTTCTTAAAATCTCGTCTTGTCTTGTTCTCTTGAACACAATTTCATGTCTCGTCTCGTGAGTGTATCGTCACACCCCTAATAAAGACACAAGTTAATAACTAATGTTTCTGTGTGAAAGAGCATTTATTAATGGAAAATGAAAAGCTGTGTGTAGGGATGAGCTTGGCTGATCCCTTATCCTGGAGGTCTGCTTTCATCAAGTATATAGTGGGACACAGTGGTTCAGACTGCAGTCAGGGTGGTTTGCAGGGTTTCAATTAGTGAAGCAGCAGGGAGGGCCTGTAACTAACACGACACTGTATGACCATCAAACACTTCTGATCTTGTGCCGCACACATTGAACCTTGCTTCCTTTATTAACTTTTTCACCCTCGATTGACAAAGCTGAGATTCGCAAATCATATGGTTGCTTTTTTGATGGTTGAAAGATTAAAAAAATGTGTCCAAACTGTGGAGAAGGCAAAAGCAGCGTGTGTACCTTGATGTTTCTTGATGATGGTTATGTCTTTGATAACATCAAAAGCTTTCCTTCACCAGCTTTGTGAAGCTGGTGAAGGAAAAGCTGTTATGGGAGGTTCTGCTTTCAGCCCTGTTGGTCTGTCCTTTAGTGGTCTGTGTCATTTAAAAGAAAAATCTTTTTATGTGAAATTCTGAAATTCAGTCCTTATCACTGATAAATCTTCTGTTGATCTGGTGAGGACTGCAGAGGGACATGTGTCTGTGTAGTGGAATAACTACCTCTCTTGAGTCTCTCACGTCAGAGTTCCTTTTAATTTTCTTTATTATCATACATCAGAATACACTGCCTAGGTACAGCAGAGGAGAAATTTGTCCAATCTTAAGACAAAGACTGCTGAAAAAAGGTGTCCCTCCCCAATAAAATCCCTTGTTCTCTCTACTCTATCTGATGTCAGTGTTACTTCCTTAACGTGTTTACACTAAATGAATCCAGCGAGCCACCATTTACCCGTGCTAATTCTTTTGCTACCAGCAGCACCAGCTTAATGAGCAATACGTGAGAGTGCTTGGTAATCGCAAGATGAGCCTCCTCATCATGAAATCATGAAAAACTGCATCGCCGTCGACAGGAGAGGAGGAGAAAACGGCTTGCAATCCTGACAGTTATGGCAAAAAACTTCCTGTCATTGATACGAAGGTCCGAACTATAAAAAAAGTTGTTTTCACACTGCAAAAGGTTCAGACCTTGGTTGGTTTGGTCCAGACCGATACCACCTCTTTTGGTCGGACCAAACTTTGGTGCGGACAGATCTATTTTTGATGATCAACGTGAGTAGCACGCGTCAGGCTGTACAGAGAGCAGATCATTCTGGTAGGAAATCTGTCAGACTGAAATTGCTGAGGGAATCCGGTCTTTTTTCTTAATAAAACACCATGAGCAGATTCTGGGTCATATTTTACATCGCTAGGTCAACATTGCGGCTAAATGCTTTTGTTAACTAAAACACAGACACCAAGCTTTCATTCACTTAGATTATGACTGTAATTTAGGCAGTAAATTGAAGTACACAGGCAAAAGCATAAAAGGGGGGTCATTCCTATGTTCTCCGTTTTTCCAGAAAAAGGGTCCTATGTTCCCCTGTAGCAATACATACCGGGGAACATAGGACCCTTTCCCAGAAAAAGGGTCCTATGTTTCCCACAATCTATCAATCTTTACGGTAGACTCTCAGCATGGCCAGCAGGCCTACCGTCACATGGCTCACCTTAGCTCAAGCAGCCCAAAACTTACATTTGCACAGCAGCTACTTTCTGGTTACTTTGCAGTTCATTTTTTGGCTTTTTAAATAGGGTTAGGACTATTTGCCATGGAATTTGGCAGTAATGGTGGAAAAAGTAACAGGGTGGGGAACATAGGACCCTTTTTGGGAAAAGCAGTGAAATAGGGTCCTATGTTCCCCAGTCTCATACAAAGAGGGGAAAATAGGACCAGGGGAACATAGACACGCTCTCATAAAAGGTATGATACAACAATAAACACAAGTTAAATCAGACAAAAAACACAAAGGACATTTAACTACTTTACCTACTTACCCATGGTAAAAGAGCAAATATCGACGTAGCAATCAAATCAGCAAGTAAACACCGCCGTACGAAAGGTAAACACTATGGCGCACGCAAGACGCGCAGGTTTTTAAACGCTCCCGGTGGGTGTTGGCGTCAAGTGGAGGGCGGACCAAATATGCAACTCTCACACAACACGCTGCGGACGGGCCTGGTGGATTTTAAGTGTGAGACGGACTGGTTAGACGCAGCAACAATCAATGTCTCCACCATCTTGTTGTAAGAAAACTACAGCAAATTACAGCCAAGTGGGGTCAACCACTCACACTTCTCTACTGTGGGTTGAGGCTGTGACTCCGTCAGTCAAAGTTCACAAACGTTGAACTCCACACCAAGGTTATTATAGTTAATGAAAACTAACAAAAAAATTAAAACTAGAATTGAAAAAACTTTTTTGTTAACTGAAACAAATATAAAAACGAGAGGTTTTAAAAAAACGATAACTAACTGAAACTGTAGTAATGAAACTGTAATTGTGGTTACAAAAGTAACTAAAACTAACTAAATTAGAGTGAAAATGTCCTTCGTTTTCGTCTTTGTCAAATTTTTTCATACGTAATCCAGTGTGTGTATTCCTACTTTGTGGACATCCGGGAGAAGCGCGAGTGAAATTACTGTAATAGTACCATATCGGCTGTAAAGAGCAACTTCTCAGCTTTCAGAAAACATTTAATTAGCTTTGAACAAACAGCTGCTGGTTAGTGAACATACAGGAACACATGGTAAATATGTTTACTGAGACTGGGATGTTTACACTCCAAACAAAATTCAAAACACCTAGAACTGTAAGAGTTAATAACCTTATTGGGGCTAAGATGGATAAACCAAAGGAAATAAAGGCAAAAATGTATTATGACTTCTTTGAATCTCGCACCCAACACATAGCCCATTACAAAAAACTAACACTAAAACTAATAAAAACTAAACTACAACTAAGCATTTTCAAAAACTAAAAATTAAACTAAAACTAGCAAACTCACTCTAAAAACCCATTAAAACCAACTGAATTAGAAAAAAATATTCACAACGAAATTAAAACTAAAACTAATGAAAAATCCAAAACTATTATAAACTTGCTCAACACATTGAGAAAATCCCAATTTGTTTTGCCACAAAAAGCAGATTATGCAAATTTTGTGTCTCCTTGTGTCTTTGCATTGACTTTGTATGTAATCGCGCCGTGTGAATAAATTAGCCTCACGCCTGGTATGAACACACCCTTTGTGTTTAGTGTTGCTGTTTGTTCTTTCAGAATACCATGGTGGGTACCTCACCTCACCTCACAGGCAACACCATTTGATTTCTGTACTTCTATACTTTGTGTGTGTGTGTGTGTGTGTGTGTTTTAGTGGGTGTGGTACCTTGTTTGAAGTTTTTGCTTGTTGCGTCTGTGTGTGGTGAGACACACTGACAAGACAGACAGACAGGGATGGACGGATAGACTGCGACAGGCCAAACAACAGGTGTGTCTTTTGAACATAACCCGCTGCCATATGAAAGCCCTCTTTACCTTTAGCCTCGCTGATTCTTGTTTTCATCAGCGAAAGAAAAGACTTCTCCTCCTTGTCGCTGACTGTCTTTCATCTGTGGGAGAGACAGACAAGCCCTCTCTCGGAGCCTTTATGTCTCTTTACTGTCTTACTCTTTATGTCTCTCCACTCTCTTCATTGGTGTTCTCATTTCTTTACTTAGTTATGGCTAGGCCTGGGCAGGTATCAGCCAATCACAGCCCTCCATCTCTGCTATGATACTGTATGATGGAGTTCAATCCTGCCCACAGGGGATCAGTATGTTTTTATCATATTATTAAAGCAGCAGATGGAGGCATACTCTGATCTTTTACTTCAGTAAAAGTAGTAATAACACAGTGTAGAAATACTAGTTATGACTTAAAGTCCTGCCTCAAAAAATGTTGACACTTACACTGGAGCTTAAGCCAATGACCCCCACTTTTTCCCCCCCAAAATCATACAAACATTTCCTACCGTCCACTCTGACTCTGTTTTGAAGCAATGGATGCCAACATTGAGGAGAGAGCAATATATAGAGGAGCAACAGGAAGAGGAGGACGATGAAGAAGAGCAAGATCAAGGAGAGCCATGATCTAGAGATCTGGGCCAATTTCTTCTGCCTGGTGATGCTGAGTCTGTGTGTGAGACAGGCCATGACATTAGACTGGTTTTAGGACATGTCGAAAAAATTATTACCAACTTTTTTTTTTACCTTTTAAGGCAACTCATGACCAACAAATTGATATTTAATTTTCATATATATATATATATATATATATATATATTTTTTTTTTTTTTTTAAATTAGGCCTCATATCAAGAGAAAAAAAAATAAAACCTCATTTTTTTTCAATAGTTATAGTGAAATAATAATTTGATGGGAATGTACAGAGTAGGTTTTTTTTGTCAACTACATGTCCTAATACCAGTCTAATGTCATGGGGTCCTTTTTGACCCCTGAGGAGGACGGGTGTTATTCTTTTTATTATTTTTGCTGACATCTAAAAATGAACAATGCTTTCAAAACGCAAGCTTCACTAAAAGTTGACATAACCTACTCTGTACATTCCCATCAATTATTCAGGTTTTATTACTTTTTTTCTCTTGAAATGAGGCCTAATTTTGTATATTTCACTAAAATTGACCAATAATAATGAAAAAAATCTGAAAATTATACATCAATTTTTTGGTCATGAGTTGCCTTAAAAGGTGAAAAAAAAGTTGGTAATAATGTTTTTCTACATGTCCTAAAACCAGTCTAATGTCATGGGGTCCTTTTTGACCCCTGAGGACCACAGGTGTATGGTCGACGGGAGGATACACAAGGGTTAATAGGTGTTTCATTATGCATATTTCATTGTGCAGGAATTTGTTGGAGTTTTGCCTTTTGTGTGTGTTTTTGTAAATGTGTGGAAAAAATTTAGACAATTGAGAAAAACTCCAAGTAAAAGAAATGGAGCTCAGAGTTGGGTTAGGTGGCAGCTTTTGAGAGAATACCCTAAAGCCTAATGAACGAGATGGATCAGTCTATATCTATATATATATATATATATATATACTTCAGTTATGCAAGTCGCCCAGGAATTATAACTTTACTCTGTTTAAAACATGTATTTAGCTTTTATTGTATTTTTAATCATAGTTTAAGCCACTAATCTAATTCTAATTTAATCACTCGTGTGTCTCAGAGATCAAATAGGATTTTATTCTATTAAATGTGTAAATCCCCACTGAGTGCATGACAAGAGCTTCAACCAGAGACCCCCAGATTTCTTTTTACATGTCAAGTCTATTATTGTTATGTTAAGTGAATCATTTTGTTGCATATACAGCTGTTTAAATCACAGATATCTTGCTGAATTTGTGTTTTAAATGTATTAGCCACATCCACACTGATTGATTACATTACATGCAGATTCCCCTCACTTGCTACAGTGGGCGGGGATACAAAATCAATTAATCAATCAATTAGTCAATCAACCAATCAATCAATCAATCAATCAATCAATCAGTTCAACTGGTAAGAGGCCCAGGGGTTGACCCACGACACGCTGGACAGATTATACATCTCGCCTGGCCTGGAAATGCCTTTGTGGGTCCCCCAGGAAGAGCTGCTGGGGTGAGGGCTGTCTGGAATGCCTTGATTAGTCTGCTGCCCCTGCGACCTGGCCCGGATAGGCAGAAGAAAATGGATGGATGGATAGATGGGAAACAGCAGTCAACTATTACTCTCCAGAATCACATATTGCAAATAGCTTTATTTCGAAATAAACAAGGCCTAAAAGAGGCGTATACCAGGTCCATACAAAAATGTATGCTTGAATTTATGAACTTCAAAGTAAACTTTGGACAATGCATTCAAACTAGGCCGTCAAAGTTAACTTGATAAAAACACGTTAATGCAAATTATAAAAAAAAAAAAATGTAACGCGCGATGCAGCAGTAACATGTGGATGGCAGCAGAAACAACCCTCGGTGGGCAGAAATCAATAAAGAGCGTCTTTTGAATGGTAAGTTGAGCTTCAACAAACCAAAGTTATCTGTAGTTACCATGGAGACATCCAGTCTCAGATACCACAGAGAGACTCCTCCCCCTCGCGCCTTGCATCACACTCCTCACAGTACATGCACACTTTAATTATTGTTTGTTTTAATTTATTTCTTGTATCTCCCTGTTTTGATCCCACTTAGTAGAAGAGGATGTTCTGTAATACTTATTATCCCCATGTGAGTTTAGACAGTTACACTGTGTGAGATGATTCACTTTAAGTGTGAAGGATCCAGAGAATGATCATATTTAACTGACCAGTGAACCTGTTGTACAATGTGTCTGTTGTTGTGATGATGAGGTCAATCATTTAGTGTTGAGCTGTTTAAAACAGGATGTTTAGTGTTCATGTTACATTCATCTAGTGTTTCCTGTTTGGCTTCAGTTTGCCGTGTTTTGCTTTCAGCACATTTTTTGAGCATGCAGTACCTTTGAGGTTATCCTGGACAGTATTTGTCATTTTTGGATTGTTGCAATAATAATAATAATAATAAACATGCATTTCCATAAAGCAGCATATGTGTCCACAACTTAAAGAATACCCTGTTAATGTACATTTAGAACCGATAAAAAATGTACAATTAGTTTGCGATTAATCAAGAGTTAACTATGGACAGTTGTGATTAATCACAACTCAATATTTTATTTGATTGACAGCCCTAATTCAAACATACGGGGAGACAGCCTTCAGCCATTATGACCCGCGCCTATGGAACAGCCTGCCAGAGGGCATCAGGACCGTAGAGACTGTTGATGTTTTTAAAAGGACGCTCAAGACCCACCTGTTTGGTCTAGCTTTTAACTGATTACTTTACTATTTATTTATTTATTCACCTATTTATTTATTTAGTTGTTCATCATATCGTTTGTATTTTCTTTCCTATTGTATTTTAGTTTTTATCTGAACCTTTGTATTTTAGTCTTTCAGTTTTTATCCTGTCCTGTTGTCTTTTAGTTTTTATCCTGTCCTGTTGTCTTTTAGTCTTTTAGTTTTTATCCTGTCCTGTTGTCTTTTAGTTTTTATCCTGTCCTGTTTTTCTTTTAGTCTTTATCCTGTCCTGTTGTCCTTTAGTCTTTTAGTTTTTAGCTCCAGTGTTCCCTCATGGGGGTCTCCAATGTGTTGGGTCTACCCGTGGGGATGTGGTCTTGGAGATTCCCTGGGCCCGGGGGGCTGGGCGGCTCTGCACCATGTGTGGAGTCCGCCCCGGTCTTCCCGGTCGTGGTGGTCTCTGTGAGGCGTCCTCTATGGCTGTGGGCTCTGCCACCTCTCAGTGTGGATGCTCCCACAGGTTGCTTTTTCCTCATCTGGATCCTCGGTGCCTTGCCATGTCTCTACACTGTCAATCAATATGTGCTGTGTGTGAGTCTGAGCGTGTGTTCATGTGCATGTGTACATACAGATGTGTATGTGGGGAAGGGAGGGGTGGGTTTTGTCATTTTTATTGTCTGTTTTTATTCTTATTTTTTGTAAAGCACTTTGTGTGTTACATGAATGAAAAGTGCTATATAAATAAAGTTTGATTTGAAGTTTGATTTTGGAGATGAGAGAAGTGGCGACGCAAATGGTGAGGTTGTTAATTGAAACCACATCGATGCCTCTTATACATTTAATTTAACTTAATATCAAAGGTATCTTTATTTAAGACCTCAATGTTCATTTGAAAAAAAAAAAAAATCCTGACGTGTATGAACATATACACATGCTCTTTCAGTAGGTAAGACTGTAAAGGTTTTCCACCTGCAGCAAAGTTCAAAGGGCTTCCACCTGCCGCTGATTCAACTATAAGGAAGTCGTCAGGCTGGGCCTGATGCCAAACCACAGGTGGGTGTGGAGGGCTGCAGATGGGTATGTGATTTTGGGGCTAAAATGGCTTTGATAATGAATCTCCTATACTGCCCTACAAAGCCTAACTGCAGTAACTACAGTTTTGGTCGACATTTAGTTATAACTAAAAATTAACTCCTTGATGTCTGTTTTATCTTATGACAAAGTTTTAGACTTCGATTTTGCTTTATTTCAGAGATATTATGATATAAAAATTGCAATAACTGCAAAATCCAACTCAAAACCAAAGCAGACAGCAGTAAGTTCACATTGACTGTGATACAGTATAGCCTTGAATTTCTTCATTGTGTTGAATAGAGAAGACACGAATAATAGAAACAATTAGTTTATTTGTTAGGGAAATTATTATCTAGATAGTGATTAAGTAAAAAAGTGGGATAAAATTATATTGAGACTAAAATATAACATTCTTATTAATATATTTTTTTTCTCCATATATATCTTTATTGGGTTGTCAGGACATAATACATATTCAATCAGAAAAGGTACAATTCATCCATTTTTCCCCCTTTTAGAACAACCCCCCGCCCCCCGAACCAGAGAGTTACATTCACATAAAATAAGCAAAAAACAATAAATAGTAATGATAATGAGAAAATACAACTCTCTCCCCCTCAAAGAAAAACAGGAGGGGTGAACGGTAGCCAAATAAACAATAATAAAAAAAACGAAAAATAAAAGTAAAAATATACATATATACATACATACATATACATACACATAAAACCAAACAAATAATAATAATACTAAATAAATAAATAAAATAAAAAGGGACATTTAGAGGAGATATACAGAATGCTTAGAGAAACAAACAAAATAGCTATAACAATTTGTATATGTTGTGCCTAGAGTTTGACCCCCAAATCAGTATACTAAAAACAATTACTGGCCATTTAAAAGTTATATCAATTTATCTTAATTAGAACCATCTATGTTAATCATCTAGCAATGAAATAGACTCAATTAGGGAAAGAATGGGATTCCAAGTTTTATAAAAGTTGTCGGAGCACCCCCTAATACTGTACTTGATTTTTTCTAAGTGTAGAAATGACATTAGATCCTTTAGCCAAGAGTTAGGGGAGGGAGGATTCTTACCCTTCCAATGAAGTAAGATACGTCTGCGGGCTACCAGAGATGCAAAAGCAATTGAGTTGTTTTCCCTGTTGGTGAAGTGGGTGAAATTTTTAGGCACTCCAAAGATGGAGGTTAAAGGGCTGGAAGGTATCGGCTTGTTTAAAGCTTTTGAAAAAGTATTGTAGAAAGAGGACCAGAATGAGCTTAGTCTCGGACAGGAAAAAAACGTGTGTATGACTAGCTGGTGACAGAGAGCATTTGTCACATGTATCGCTTGTATTAAAAAGTTTTTTAAGTTTAGCTTTAATAAATGTATCCTGTGTAGGACCTTGAATTGAATTAATGTCAGACTGGCACAAGATGAGGTGGAGTTAACCTTGTCAAGGGCCCTTTGCCACCATTCGTCTGACAAGGTACAACCTAGCTCCTTTTCCCATGAATTCCTAGTTGCCAGTGGGGATGATAGTGATGACATGATTAATTTTACCGCAATTGAAATGAATCCACGGACCGCAGGAAGAGAAAGAATCACATCAATAAGAGTACGAGGTGGTTTGTGGGGAAAGTTGGGAAAATTACAACGGACAAAATCTCTGGCTTGAAAATATCTAAATAAATGAGATTGTGGAAGGGCAAATTTAATACGGAGGTTCTCAAAGGAGGTAAAAATGTCCACATCAAAAAGCTGATCAAAATTCACCAGCCCTTTGTCTTTCCACCGATTGTAAGTTGAGTCAAGTGCCGCGGGTGGAAATAAATGGTTTTCACAAAAGGGCATTAGTAGAGAAAGAGACGTGATTTTAAAATGCCGTTTAAACTGTTTCAGGATTTTTATAGTAGACAAAACAATTGGGTTGGAGATGACTTTAGTAGGGGGTACATTTAAAGGGGCACATATTAAAGCTGATAAAGAGATAGGGTTACAAGAGTAGGCTTCCATCTGACACCAGTCTGTGCTGGGGAAGTTGTGCCAGGTATAGACTTTCTGAATGTTGGCTGCCCAATAGTATGCCCTGAAGTCCGGCAGAGCAAGGCCACCCTCATCTTTGGCTCTTTGCAAAACTGAGTACTTGGGGTCTTTCCTGCCCAAATGAAATGTGAAATAATCTTATCCAACTCTTTGAAAAATGATTTGGGCAGGTAAATAGGTAGGCACTGAAAAGAAACAAAAATTTTGCTAGGACATTCATTTTGATAGAGTTGATTCTACCTAGAAGCGACAATGGGAGGGTATTCCAGCGTAGCAGATCTGACTTAACCTTTCTGACCAGTTCTGCAATGTTATGTTTATACAGTAAAGGAAGACTATTTAAGACATTAATGCCTAAATATTGAAAACTAGAAGAAGCTAAGCGAAATGGTAGTGTCTGAGCCGGGATCTGTTTTGCTGCATCGTTGAGAGGGAAGCATTCACTTTTATTAATGTTTAATTTATAACCAGAAAAGGAACCAAATGTGTGTAAAATGTCCAGAATCTTGTCAATGCAGACATTGGGGTTAGAGACATAGAGTAAGAGGTCATCGGCATAAAGCGATACTCTGTGCTCCGTCCCATTCCTATAGACACCGGTAAAGAGCTGTGAGCTCCTAAGGGCAATGGAAAGCGGTTCAATCGCAATGGCGAACAGCAATGGTGATAGCGGACATCCTTGGCGGCAGCCGCGTGTTAAAGGAAAGAAATTTGACAGTGTCAAGTTAGTCCTTACACTAGCAATTGGGGTGCTGTATAGCAGTTTAATCCACAAGATAAAATTTTTACCAAAACCAAACCTATTTAGAACTGAAAATAAATAATTCCACTCAACTCTGTCAAAAGCCTTTTCGGCATCCATAGAAATTACCATTTCAGGGTCTTGTGATTCAGGTTTTGACAGTATTATGTTGAGCAGACGGCGTATATTTGAGGATAACTGTCTGCCCCTTATAAAACCAGTCTGGTCTTTTGAGATAATGTTTAGTAGGCAGGGGTCGAGGCGTCCGGCAAGGGTCTTAGCCAGTAGCTTAATATCACTGTTGAGCAAACTGACGGGACGCCAGCTGCTGCAATCTTCAAGGTTTTTATTTTTCTTTGGGATGAGTGATATTGACGCTTGAGTTAAAGACAAAGGAAGGGTGCCGAGCTCAAAGGAGTCATTAAACATATCCAATAACAGGGGCGTGAGTTGATCAGAAAATTTCTGCTAAAATTCAGATGGGAAACCATCTAGGCCTGGTGCCTTGCTGCTTTGCATTAATTTAAGGCTGGCTTTCACCTCTTCCAAGCTGAGAGGAGCATCAAGAGTATTTTTAGAATTAGTATCAATTAAAGGGAAGACTAAGTTCTCTAAGAATTTGTTCATTGAGGTAGTGTCTGATGAGGCTTCAGATTTATATAAATCAGAATAATATGAAGCAAAAATATTATTTATCTCGGTTGGGTCTGTAACTAAAGTCTGGGGGTTCTTACGAATTTGTGCAATGAATTGGGAAGCGGATTGATGTTTTAGTTGCCTTGCTAGTAACCGACTTGCCTTGTTTCCATATTCATAATAAGTGCCCTTTGTACGTCTTAAAAGAAACTCGGCCTTGTTTGTGGAAATGAGGTCAAATTCGGTCTGTAATTTAAGTCTCTCCATCTGGAGAGTGGGCTTGGCTGAAATGGAGTGTTTTCTGTCAATTTGAAGAATTGCTTCCATCAGTTCAAGTTGTCTTTGTTTTTCCTCTTTTCGTATCCTTGCGCTATATGAGATAATCTCTCCACGTATTACTGCTTTGAAAGTTTCCCATAGGAGAGAAGGTGATGTAGAATCAGATTTGTTATTTTCGAGAAAGCATGAAATCTTGTCAGAAATAAATTCACAAAATTTGTCAGATGATAATAGCCCGGTGTTTAATCTCCAGGTAGAGTGGCTTTTGGTTTAAGGGACAAGTGCTAAGTCTAATAAGAGGGAGGCATGATCTGAAATAACTATCGATGAGTATTCACATTGTTTCACTGAGGGTAATAAAATCTTATCAAGAAAAAAGTAGTCTATTCGAGAATACGTTTGATGAACTTGAGAATAGAATGAAAACTCTTTTGCTGTTGGGTGGTAGAAACGCCACACGTCCACACTGCCAATTTGATCTGTGAATACAGACAAACATTTAGCTGCTTTGGATTGAGTTAATTTTCTTGAACACGATCTGTCAAGTGTGGGATTGACAGATAAATTAAGGTCCCCACCAAATAAAAGGTGATGTGTATTTAGGCACGGGATGGATGAGAATAGTGAAGACATAAAATTAGGGCAGTCCCAGTTCGGGGCATAAACACAAACCAAAATAACAGGAGTTTGGAACAACACACCAACAACAATAATATAACGACCATTGGGATCGGATATAACCTGTTCTGGTGAAAACTGTATTCGCTTGTGCAGTAAAATAGCTGTGCCTCTTGATCGACTATTGAAGTTCGAGTGAAAAATTTGTCCAACCCAGGGTTTGCGTAGTCTGGTATGATCACACAGACGAAGATGAGTTTCTTGTAGAAACGCAATGTCTGTTTTCAAACCCTTAAGGTGTGAAAGTACCTTTGTCCTTTTAATAGGTCCACCAAGTCCCCTAACATTCCAGCTCGTGAACCTGATGGTTCGTAGCATGTCTCTCTGGCTCATGTCTGTCATAGAATCAGCGCCAAGATATAAAGTTTTGTGTTGCTCTGATGGGATGGTGCCTTAGCCAGGTCTATTAGTAATAGAATGCAAACAAGCAACAACATATACAGTGCCATCGTGTCGAGTCTAAAGAAAAAAAAGAGCACTCCTCTACCAAAGACATACAAAAAAAAAGAAAAAGTCCCAAGCAAAACAACAGCAGATGTCCTTAGTGACACCTTCAAGTTCAAAAGAAACTTAAATATTTGTCCTAACCTCATCTTTAACCCCCGATGAGCATGCAGGAACTACTACTTTACACAACCGATAGACTTATAGGAGTCTGCTTCCCTTTGGACTGTGAAAATGTGAACACCTCTGAATTTGGCATTAAATAGCATAAAAACCCTAGTGAACCAGTTTTCCATACTTAACAATAACCAATTGTGCTCTTCATGAGAAAACTTTAAACAAATGTTTAACAGTGCAATAAAATTTGAAATAACAATTGAATCTTACATACTAGGAGCTTAGTTGTAAGTTTGTAGGTAATCTTAGCAGAAAAAACGGGGCTGAGTCACCCAGCTGCGCCTGTGCCCCTTTAAAGATGTCATGATTTTACTCACTGCTGAGATCACGGTAGAAACGCTCCGCTTCATCCGCGGAGTCAAAAATGCGCGACTGTCCGTTAACAGTGACCCGTAACCGCGCCGGGTAGATCAGCCCGAAGCGTATATTCTTATTAATATTAAGTCTAAAATACACAAATCTTTAAAAAAAGAGTTGTTACACTTTTAACACTTTTAAATACATTTCTGACAAAATCAATTTGAGAATGTTTATTCACTGAAAACAAAATATAAAAGCTGAAAGAAGACAACAACATTATAGTTACTGAACTCTGTTTATCATTACTATTAGAACTTTTTACAGCAAAACCAGAGTGCAGTAACTACATTTTGGGGACAAAGGTCAAATAAATCATCATGATTTTTTAGCATAAATATTACATCATCAATACATGTAGAGATAAGTGTCATATCACTAACCTACCTATAACTCATTTGGCTGGCCAGTTAAAAAACATAAAAAAACTTTAAAGCAGTTTTTCTTAGTTTTACCTTTTGCATAGTTAATGCAGTTAGACTTTTTAGAGCTGTATACAGCAGAGACACATACACATAGACTTTTGTTATTTTGGGTGAAATTACATGGACTTACATTAATTACCTGGAGACTAAGCCTAACCCTAAGCTCGACTTGCTGAATCCTAACCCAAAACCCAAAACCCCAAAAATCATCTTTTTCCCAATTGAGGACACAGGCAGATACTACAGTGGCCAACAGGGTAAAATTTGCTGTAAATATAGCAATTAGGTAAAGTCAAAAGCACACAAACAAGAAAACAACTGCAAGAGAAAAAATGCTTTTACATGTAGGCTGGCAAAACGCTTTCTCTGGTCAAAAGTTAAGCTCCTTTCATGGTGTGAAGAACTTCTGTTGTGTTCACTGGCTATGCAGCATTTTTCTGTTGCAGTTGTTTTCTGGGTTTGTGTGCTTTTGACTGTGACAAGTGCAGAACAAACACAAAGATCCTGCAAGGAAAAAGGAACTTGGTCCCATCAAAAAGGTGGAAATGCCACCCGAACTGTGCTTTATCCTTGCCACACAAACACACTGAAGGCCAGCATTCAGAAACTCTTGAGAGACAGAGAACCTGAGGACACTCTGCATTGAACAAGGTCTGAAAAAAGCTGATACACCACCCATCACCCTACACTGTAAAAAATGTCTGTAGATTTTACGGTGAAAAACTGCTAAACCATGACAGTAAAAGACCGCAAAATTATAAATGGGTTAATTCAGTTTCAGTAACAATGAAACACCGTAAGCCAAAACAGTATTTTTTACAGTTTTATTTTTATTAATACATTGCTCCACTGTAAAATACACTGGCACAGTGTTTATAGCAAAAAATATACTGTAATATATATACAAGCCATCATTTTTGCATTTATTTTTTGTAAAAAATACTTTTTCTCACAGTTAAATGTACTAAACACCATATCTCTGACAGAAATATACTGTAATATTTAATGGTAAAATCTTTAATTCATGCAGCATTTATAAAGTATTTTCTTGTCAATTATATGGCAGAACAGCGTTTCTTTTGATGGAAAAACTTTTATTTTTTACGGTAAAATATGGAATAAAATGGCAATCTTAAACATGAAATCAAAAGTGCTACTATCATTTTACGGTAATATTACAAAAAGTTGCACCGTATTTATTACGGTAAAGTTCTGGCAACCACAGCTGCTGTTTTTACCGTAAAACAAGTTTTTTTTTTTTTTTTTTACAGTGTAGCCCAGGGAAGGACTGTTCAGAATTTGGCTTTGCCAGTTTTTTTGTCTTGTCGGGCCTGTCTAACCCCTTCTTTCGATTCTTTATTACCAATTTCACTATATTTTCCTTCAACTCCACACTTTCTGTCTAGAGTTACAACACTGGTTCCAAAATAGATTGAATACTGTCTAAAAAATAAATAAAGACAGTCCATGATGATGTGAATTTTGTGTGTATAGTGTAACAATGAACAGTTCTAACTTACAGTTACAGTTCTAACAATTTCAGATGCCAAGACCCTAATCTGTATGCCCTATTGCTTAAATGGCATATCATCTGAAAGAGGACAAAAATATCTATGTTACATTAAAAGTGGATGAAAAGTAATGTGGGGCTTATGAGGAAAAATGTTATTTTGTTTTGTTGTTGCATAAAACAGAGCAGCACAATACATACCCATTATAAACTTGGAAAAGCTCTGAAAAAGCACAAAACATAAACTGTGATTTAAAAACTGTAAAATAAAAAGAACAGAAAAACCTGAATAGTAGCTTAATAGTTTTGACCTGTTTAAAGTTTGCCAAAAGTTGAAAGTGGAGTAGGTTGAAGCAGATATGAAGATTTGTTTCACTGGAAAAAAAGCAGAAAAAGCTTAATATTCTAAAAAATATCAACGGTATGCAGTAGTAGTTTTGATGCCAGAAAGAAGTCAGAAGAAGTATAAAGAAGAGGATAACAATAGACTGAGTGCTGAATCAGCACACACTCTATTCAAGCTTACTCCAAACGCACACACACACACACACACACACACACACACACACACACACATACAATGGCGCCCCTCTTGGTGTCATCACTCGTGTCCTACAAGACTCCTAACACTGCAGTGGCATGGGAGAGTGAGCACATCAAACCACAAAAAAACAGCCCTCCTCGCTTCACTGAGACAGTCAGACTACACAAAAGCATGACACAGAGAGGGAGAGAGACAGAGAGAGACAGAGAGAGAGAGAGAGAGAGGAAGAGGAGATTCCTTACATAGCTTCCCATTTGTATGCACGACTGCCGTCAGAGAAATGAAGGTATCCCCAGATATCCCATCCCTCCCTGTCCTTTCATGTGGCATTCAAAGGCAGCTCTTTCCTCTTTGGGCCTATTGAGATGCCACCACCTGTAACTGGATGCAAAGTTTTCTTTCTTTTGTCCTCCCTCTTTCTCACTCTTTCTCTCTCACATACATAAGAGCACGCATGCACACACACACACACACACACACACACACACACACACACACACACACACACACACACACACACACACACACATGCACGACTGTGGGATAATGTGTATAAATAAAAGAGGGAGTCAATAAGTGAAATGGTTCACATCTGCCTCTGACACATTATACTGCCCTACAAAGTCTAACTGCAGTAACTACATTTTTGGTCAAAATTGAGTTATAACTAAAATGAACTCCTTGATGTCGGTTTTATCTTGTGACAAAGTTTTAGGTTTCAATTTTGCTTTATTTCAGAGAAATAATGATATGAAAACCACAAAATCCAATTCAAAACCATGCAGTAATTGTTCTTACCACAGTCTGCTTTGGGTATATAAACTAATTTAAACATAAAAATAATAGAAATTATGTGTTTATTTGTCAGGGAAATTATTATCTAGATAGTGATGAAGAAAAAAATGAGATAAAATTATATTAAGACTAAAATATAACATTTCTTTATAATATTAAGTCTAAAATACGCACATATTTTAATAGAGTTGTTAAACACTTTTAAATACACTGAAAACAAAATATATTTGAAAATGTTTATTCACTGAAAACGAAATATAAAAGCTGAAAGAAGACAACAACATTGTAGTTACTGCTCTCTGTTTCTGCATTACTATTAGAAGCTTTTACAGCAAAATCAGAGTGCAGTAACTACATTTTTGGGATCAAAGGTCAAATAAATTATCATGATTTTTGAGCATAAAAATTACATCATCAATACATGTAGAAATAAGTGTCATATCACTGACCTACCTATAACACATTTGGCTGGCCAGTAAAAAAAAACAATTTTTCTCAGTTTTACCTTTTGCGTAGTTACTGCAGTTAGACTTTGTAGGGCTGTATACTATGCAAGAAAGCTGAAGATATCAAGTTTTTTATCCAAACTGCAGTGATCCTCTTTAGCAATGTGGCTTACTAAAGCAGTTACAATTTTACCATTCACCTTTGTTTTCTTTTCCAAATAAAATAAATAGAACCAATGAGGAGCCAGTGTCAAGAAATCAAGATCAGAGTTGCATGAAATCCATTGAAGGACCTGATGAAAGTCTAATGTCCAATGATTCATCTAATGGTTTGCCAGAACTTCTTTGAGGCCAACTGTCAAGTCCTTCGCCATTGCGTCCGTGAACACCTTCCACACCTGTGATTTGCTTTGGCGATCATTGTAGCCGATGTTTAGCTTGGCTGAATCAGGTTTTTAGGTTGCCACCATGACAGATTGCTAAGCAGGATGTGGCATAGTACTCTATACGACAACAACACGGCATTTGTCAAAGCCGGCAAAGCAGTGTTCCCAACTTAGCGACTTTGTTGCTGAATTTAGCGACTTTTAAGAACCCCATAGCAACTATTTTTCAAGAAAGCCACTGGAGACAAATCCAGCGACTTCTTCTTACCGAAGAAGTGGCACCATTAGCGGCAGGTAGCTACAGTTACCTCTGTCTGGCGTTCAGTGTAGCCGATGTTCAGCTTGGCTGCCTTAGGTTTTTAGGTTGCCACCACGACAGGCACCAAAAACCTTCTAAACACAACTCCTGATATGTATGTCAACAACTCGTGGCTCCATGAAACATTCTTCTAGAGGTAGGAGTTGAAGACTCCTTGTCACGGCCCTCAGCCAGATGTTCCCAGTACACCTCACGACATATTTAGGTTTATCAGGACAGTCCGGTAGCCTCCCCGTCCATCTGATCGGTTGACAGTTCTGCTTCCCTCTTCATGTTAGTGTTAGCTGGCGCAGAGCTGATGATGCACCCACAAAATTAATGTCGATGAATAGCTTCAAATGAGACTGGTTACTCTATTCCGGGTGAGGATCTACAACTCCTTTCTAAACGATTCATACATGGCCAGTAAATCACTCGCAGTCTGGTCCCTCTTCTGGTATCGCACTGCTCAGGCTCCCTGGAAAAGGAAATTTTGTGGTCAAATCTGTCACGCTGCGGTGAGGTGGTGTCTTATTTTGTGTTCTGGTCTTGTTATTTCCTGTTTTATTTTGAAATAGTAACTCTCCTCTCGTTTCAGGTCACTTGCCCTTCCCCGTGTGTCATCTGTCTGATTGTCTCCTCTAATTACCGATTGTGTTCACCTGGTGCTCCCTTCCCTCCATGTGTTTCAATAGTCTGTGTTTTCCCTTGTCTTGGTCCAGTGTGTTTGACCCCGTCACCATACCAACCACTTATCTCCTTCTTGCCACAGCCACAGCTTGTCTTGTTTTCTCCTTTTTGGATTCCTCGCAGTGATTTTTTCTTTTTAATTGATTAGTTCAGCGCAGTTCTTAGTTTAATAGCATTTTGAGTCAACAGTTTTGTTTTTCCTCCTTTTGGAGTGATTTTGTGTTCTTTATTATTTTTCCCCCTTTAGTCCTAATTCAGTTTTTCATAGTGTTTTAGTAGAATATATATTTTTTGTTTGTAGGTGTTATTATTTAATAGTTTCCCCCTCTTATCTTAGATTAGGATTTTTATATTTAGTTTTTAGTGTAGATAGGTTCAGTGTTTTTCCTCGTTTGGAGCAACTTTTCTTTGTCTAGTTTTTACTCAGAGTCAGGTGTTTCATAGCCCTTTTCTTTCACTCTGTGAGGATTTACCCTGCAGCATTCATTGAATAAAGAAACTTTTAAGTTCACCTGCTCTGTATCTGAGTCCTGACTTGAGCCCGGCCTGACAAAAACTCAGATCGAAGAGCAATGCAGATTCCGTCACGTCTATGGACCAGTTGATCAGCTCTTTACCCTTGCAGGGCTGTTTTGGAATTGTGGAAGTTTGCCTTTTCAGTCTGCTTGTGTTTTATAGGCTTAAAGAAAGCTAACAAATGTGTTCCCAAGGAGTGCTGTGGATATATGGAGTACTGGGGTCATTGATAGAATTGGGGGTGAGGGACAGGTTTTTTTTTAGGAGGAGATAATCCAATAAGTCTCTAGTTTATGGACTAACATCATCACACATAAATATAATTGGGCTGTTGAATCCACACGAGTCTCAGCTTTCCAGTGAAAAACAGGCATGCCTAAAACTGTATGGGATTTGCATACACTGGGCATGTCTGTTAAGGGGAGACTCATGGGTGCCCATAGAACCCATTTTTATTTAGATTTCTTGAGGTCAGAGTTTAAGGGATCCCTTTAAAAATAGCCATGTTAGTTAGTTAGTTAGTTAGTAAGTTGGCCTATTTTCCGCCCTTCTTGGCAAGATAGAGTGACCTGGTCTGTACCAATGGATTCCTTAAATCCGCTAGTTTCACGTGATGCCAGTAGGGCTGTTTCCACTACCGGGCAATACCCGGAATGAGGTGGGTCTCACTCGCCGAAACGCCCCTAAGTTGAATGTGAGCAGTCTGGAGTCGGCTTTTGTCTGGACTTTTTTCCTCCCTGTGGAAGAGCAGGGTCTTTTTTCTCCCCTGAAAACAGCCTGGTTACTGATTGGATGGATCGCTAAGCGGGATGTGGCGTAGTACTCTACAGACAACAACACACACCATTTGTAAAAGCCTGCGAAGCAGTGTTCCCAACTTAACGACTTTGTTGCTAAATTTAGTGACATTTCAGAATCCCTTAACAACTATTTTTCAAGAAAGCCACTGGAGACAAATCCAGCGACTCCTTCTTACCGGAGGCCGGCTTGTTAAGTAGAGGCGCCGTTAGCGGCAGTTAGCTCTGTAGCAGTACAGTGTGTGCTGCAAACTTGTAGTGGAGACACGCAGAGTGAGCGGACTTTTGAGAGGGTGTGGCCTGAGACTTTCCCGGTGACCACTCTTCCCCCTCGTCGAAACACAGCTAGTATTCGGAATGCTAAGGAGATAATTGAAGTGAGAGCTGTGTCCTTATACTCAGCACAAAGTCAAACACATTTTCAAAGGCTGTGGGCCTGAATTGGTCCATGTCATTAAATCAGTTTGTGATTTTCTATGGACAAAGATGTCTGCTTTTGGGACCTCAATTTGCTTTTCTGCTGTTTGTGATAGATTTTTTAATTTATTTTTTGCCTTGTCAGACCATGACCTCCAGCATGCACTGAGGCAGTTTGCAGCCGAGTGTGAAGCGGTCAGGATAAGAGTCAGAACCTCCAAGTCTTAGGCTGTGGTTCTCTGCCAGACAATGGAAGATTGCTCCCTGCAGGTTTGGAGTGATTTAGTGCTCCAAGTGAAGGAATTTGAGTTACTCAGTGTCTTGTTCAAATGTGAGGTTAAAGCAGAGTATGAAAGAGGCATGTGGAGTCAGCAGAATTCTTGTGAATTTCTTTTTCTGCATTGTTCTATTTCAATACCAATCAACATAGACTATTCTAGCATACAATAATATGGGTTATACACATTTAGCTCTTCATTTCATCCTTGGAATTTGGTCTACTGTAATACCCTCATCCTTGTGGTGGGAATAACTGTGATTGATTTAATTCTCAACTTGCTATAAATTAAGTCTTTAATGTGTTGTTAATAAAAGGTAATAATAAGTATGTCTGTCCCTGTCAGACGAAACTGTTTACATGCAAAGCACCCTTTTCATTCATATGAGATGTTTGACTGATCCTTTTGAACAATAATGAAAGAAAACAAACATCTTTCTTATTTGAAAGTGTCCACCCCACCCACATATCTTTTTTGTCACTTTAAACTGTCTAACTCTCAATTAGCACATCAATTTTCATGATTTTGTAAAGGAGTTAATCTAAACATCTTAACCTTTGCATGCTGCTCTCTCTCCTGACCACCCAGAGTCTATCTCACACTTCCTGTCAGTTGAATTTCAGTATTTGAGGTGGCAAATTACTGTCTTAAAGTTTGATGGAGAGGTCTCCCACTGACACACACACACACACACACACACACACACACACACACACACACACCACACCCCCCAGAGCTGTCCTCGACCCCCTGCCAACTGTAAAACAACAATGCTCCAAAGTCTTTATTGATGAGACAGCGGTGGTTTTCACTGACTTGCCATTTCCCTCCAGCCATTTGAAGAATTGTTCTTCTGCTTTTCTCCAGGACCAGAAAGGGCAGTCATCAGGAGCAGGTTTGAAAGGTATCAATGACTATCATTTGTTTTTGTTGAGACAACAAAACACCATTGATATAAAGTCATACATGATACAATAAATACCTACAAAATATATATATTTGATATTTTGATTATGATCACATCTTTCAAGGCAAATTAGAGAATAAGCCAAGAAAATGGAAAATGGAGCATGAGATAAACAAAGTTGTGCATGTGTTGTATTGGACTGTTGTGGTGAAGAAGGTGTAAGCCTGAAAGAGAAGCTGATGAAAATCATCATCCAGTATGCCAGGTTTTCCTCAATTAGTTTGTTTTTGATCATCATACATCCTCATTTCATGTTTTCCTTTATTATTCTTTTTAATAAAATCCCTTTTTGTGTCACTACTCTTCTAATGCACAACAAGGGGTCAAAAATGACCCGTATCCATTTTTTTTTTTTTAGCTAAGTACTACTTAGCCAAGAAGTTAGCTAAGTAGTTAGCTTAGCAAGCTACTTAGCCGAGTAGTCTATGTAGTAATACAAAAACTTATTTTGTTCAAAAAGTATGAGAGGCAAAATGGAAATAATGATCTGTTGTTATCAAAAGCACGATATTTTAAAGAACTCTTAGAATATAACATAAAATAAGTTGATATCAAAAGATAGAGCACAGAAACTCACAGTAAGCATTAAATTACATGGGAAATGAATGTGACCCATGTTGTGCATTAGAAGGGGTGTCAATATGTTGTGCATCAAAGGGTTAAATTGTCTTTAAGATATATAGACCAAATTATGTATCATGAAATCAAAATTAGCTTGCTTTAAAATGCTGTGAAACAATACAGAAAAAGCAGCATTTCTTTTTTACTTAGACCCCCCCAACCCCACCCCCAGTGATCATTCTCATGGGAAAACTAACACCTAACTTCTTTTTGCCTCCCCCTCTTCCTTCTTCTCCAATAAAGAACAGAGCTGAGGGGCCATAACGGTGGCAAGGCAGCTCTGTTTGATCCCCATGCCGTGTTATCTTTAGCTTTCTCCATTCAGCCCGTATGGACAGGGATCAGTGGAGTGGACCGCCTGCCTGCCCAAAGGGACAAAAGTTCCCCTGCTAATTGCTGCCCCATCAAATGAAGAGGGACATCCCTAAAAGAAGCCCTCAGATTGATGGAGAGGGGGAGAGGAAGGAAAAGGACAGCAAGTTATTCTTAAAGCTGCTCACTGATTTTTCTCAGCTTATCCTTGGTCTTTGTTGAAGAGTAGCTGATGAAGTTTGGATATTTGTTGAAATAGAATTGAGGTTCTTACTTAATAGTACACTCTTACTTTTCTTTATGGATCATGCATATTAATTTACATTGATATTCTAATTATATAAATATTAAGGCCGGGACTCGATTAAAAAAATAATCAAATTAATTAGAGGCTTTGTAATTAATTAATCGCTTTTTTTTTAAAAGATATTTTTTGGGCAATTTTTGGGCTTTATTGAGTCAGATTCAACCCGGGCCGCCCGCTTACGAGAACAATGCCCCTATGGTATGCACTCTACCAGGTGTGCCACCGGGAACGCCCAAATGAATTGCATTTTCATCGCATATAAATATTTGACCTGAGAACAGTGAGAAGTAAATTTTTTCACATGGATTTTTAGTATACCTATACATAAGCGTAAGCAACAAAATATTGTTTATTTTTGTTCAAGTCCAACAGACCAGTGCAATTTTTGCCATTAAGTGTAGCATTAGCATATTTAGAAATATAGTACATTTCATAAATTCAGGTAGCCTATAGGTAGGTAGACCTTATGTAAACTATAATACTTTGGTTTTTTAAGTAAAACACAATCCACGCTAGCAGCTAGCTGCTATATGTTTTGCATTGAGGTGATACTTGAGGCTGGATGTGCTGTGGTGATATGTGAATTCCTTGTTGCATAGCAACACAACCATGCTCTTATCGACGCTTCCATCCGTTGGTTTTTTGTAACAAAACGTCCCATCATCCACGGGGCCAACCAAAGCGCTCTCATCAGCTTCTTCCTTCATGTTCACTGTGGTTTGTTGTTGTCTGAACTCATGAACGCTAGTTGGTGCTCCAGTATAATCGGTCCGCCTGAAACTCATCCAGTGAGAAACGTTCCGCGGTGCAAAAATAAGTGTGATTAAAATGCGTAATTTTTTTAACACGTTAATTTTTGTGTAATTAATTAATCTTAATTAACACGTTAAAGTCCCGGCCCTAATACATATTTATTTATTATTTAAAGTTGAAGTAAACTGACTGACATTCTGTAGATAAATGACATTGTAAGGTGGTGGCTCATGGAGATTGTCCATCTGGTATTATCTCTGATATCTTTGAAGTATTTGAACCCAGTTGAGCTCTTTTGAAGGCAGTGAGATGTTGGAGACAAACAATACTGCCCTACAAAGTCTAACTGCAGTAACTACGCAAAAGGTAAAACTGAGAAAAACTGTTTGAAAGTTTTATTAACATTTTTTAACTAGCCAGCCAAATTAGTTATAGGGAGGTAAGTGATATGACACTTATTTCTACATGAATTGATGATATACATTTTATGCTCAAAAACCATGATGACTTATTTGACCTTTGACCCCAATAATGTAGTTACTGCATCGCTGTAAAAGGTTCTAATAGTAATGCAGTAACAACAATGTCGTCTTCTTTCAGCTTTTATATTTTGTTTTCAGTGAATAAACATTTTCAAATTGATTTTATCAGTGTATTTAAAAGTGTTTAACAACTCTATTCAAATATTTATATATTTTAGACTTAATATTATAAAGAAATGTTACATTTTAGTCTTAATATAATTTTATCTCACCTTTTTACTTAATCACTATCTCGATAATAATTTCCGTTTCAAATAAACTTATAATTTATATTATTTTTATGTTTAAAAAAAGTTAAAACAGACATCAATGATTCCATTTTTAATCATAACTCAATTTTGACCAAAAATGTAGTTACTGCAGTTAGGCTTTGTAGGGCAGAACAGTGAGGCTGCATTTAGGTACTATTTTGTGAACAGATGGAACCAACGTCCCAATAATCTTAAAGCTGCAATAATATTTATTTTTGTATCAGCAACAGGCGAAATGACATTGTAACGTGTCAGTGGGGCATATATTCAGTGTGGAGCTGGGTTTCCTCCTCCAGGGAAAATTTTCAAAAACACTTTATTTCCAGCATTCTGGTCAGTTTTGATGCACCAATTAATGGTGTTAAGGAAAACACAAAATTTAGGTGCAAGGTGAAAATTTAAGACACAATGGATGGGCGGAGCCGGGTTCGAATCCGGCCTGAGCTCCCTTTGCCGCATGTCTTCCCCTCTGTCACCCCCTTTCACTCTGTCACTGTCAATAAAGCATAAAAATGCCTAAAAAATAATCTTTAAAAAAAACAAAAAAAACAACAAAATTGCTAGCCATGACAGTAAAAGACCGTAAAAATGATAAATGGGTTAATTCAGTTTCAGTAACAATGAAACACCATAAATGTATATATCAGCCAAAACAGTATTTTTTACAGTTTTGTTTTTGAAAAAGACATTACTCCACTGTAAAATACACTGTAATATGTATTTAATGTAATATATATACAAGCATCCCTGTAATTTTTGCATTTATCTTTTGTAAAAAGTACTTTTTCTCACTGTTAAATGTACTAAACACCATATATCTAACAAAAATATATTTTAATATTCAATGGCAAAAGATTTAATTCATGCAGCATTTATAAAGTATTTTCTTGTCAATTATATGTCAGAACAGCGTTTCTTTTGATGGAAAAACCTTTTATTTATACAGTAAAAAATTGAATAAAGTGGCAGCCTTAAACGTGAAATCAACAGTGCCAATATCTTTTTACTGTAATATTAAAAAAAGTTCCACCGTATTTATTACGGTAAAGTTCTGGCAACCACAGCTGCCCTTTTTTTATCGTGAAAACAACATTTTTTTACAGTGTAATATTATGACAAAATAAATTTTGATATGAGAATATCGAAAAAAGGGGGGAAAATCATAATATTCCAATAATATAGTTGTCATTTTATAAGCGAAAAAGTCGATATTTAAATACTGATGTATGAGTCAATATGAAGCAACAGCTGGAGTACACCTTGGGAACTTGTTCTCTCCAGACAGCTGTGGCCAACACACAAAACATTACCTTTGTGAACATTAACTCCCATTTTAGTGTGATGTCAAAAACTATTGGGTCAGATTAGAAATAAGATACAGCTTAAGGTAGTGGAGAGCAAATCAGGAAACAAAAAGAGAGTTTAGAGGATGAAAGCTTCATATAAACCATGACGGACCTGAGTTGTCCGATTATGAAAGTTACAAGATCAGTGGTAGTGGATAAAGTTTGGCAATGTGAGACTGCCAAGATCCTTCGACAATTGTAAAACAGATCTCCAGATAGGCTGAATTTTGGTGCCCCCACAACTAATAATAAACTTAGATAAGACAACCATTTTCATCAGGTAAATTCACCCAACCAAACAAGGAAGGCTGAGGAATCTTTTGGAAAAATCTTCTGAATCGAATCCCCAAGTGCTTAAATCCATTTGTCATACACATAAAAGGGAAAAATTGAGGTATTGAGGTATATTTTTAGCAGAAGTATTAATGGGAAAAAGTTCTCTTTTGACAAGGTTCAGTTTGTATCCTGGGCAGAGACACAAGTTGTCTCTGGATGCATTTATTCCTTCACAGGTGATGGTCTCAAACATTTCTTCTAGCCAGGTGTTCTATTGCTCTACTGTAAAGACTCATTATACATATATACCTATGTCATAGGACAGGGGCAATGGAAGCAGGAAAAACTTGTACAATTCTACAGTAAACAGTAAAAAGAGTCAAAATACCTATTAACTTTGATGAGATCTGAAACCACAACTCCTGTTTATTTGTTTATTTATTAGGATCCCCATCAGCCATCACTCCGTTTGAGGAGTAATGGCTATTCTTCCTAGGGTCCTCAAACAGGACCCAATTTTAATACATAGTAAAAGCATACAGAGTAACAATTAGAATCTAGAATCCCTGGCAGTTATAAGAAAAAAACTACAATATTAAATTCAATAATTTACCAAAAAGTGGAATACCGATTACAATTCAAAGAAATTATTAAAAACAGTTTTTAAAACATACAAAATCAATACCTGGCTGATGAAACAGAAAAACAAAAGCTAACAAACAAAGCAAAACAATATGATATGGTCATGGGAAACAGTCTGGATAGAGTCACAATTTTCCCTCCCTTCTCCCCCATTTGACAAGTTTCTGTAACTTGTTTGTAAAGGCAGATTGAATTTGGACTGAAGTTGAAGACATTCATTATATGTCTATAAGTGACAGGGTCGGGGGAGAGTGTGTGGAGGTTCTCTCCAGGTCCTGCGGCTTCCTCCCACAGTTCAAAGACATGCAGCTTAGGTTCGACTTGTCCCCATGAATGAGAACATGAATGGTTGTCTGTCTAGGGTGTGGCCTGCTCAGTGGTTGCATTAACCCAATATTTTCAGTCATTGACCAATTTTTTTCTGATAATGACTGGAAATTGGCAGTTTATGAATGATTGAACGTTTTACTCACTGAGGCCTTTTATTTGATGGTGTCAGGCCGGGCTCAAGTCAGGACTCAGATACAGAGCAGGTGAACTAAAAATCTCTTTATTCAAAAATGCAGCAAGTAAAACGTCACAGAGTGAAATATAAGATAAGGGGAAAACTCTCAAGGGGAAAACGATAAAATAAAAACTTCTACAAACAAAAGACGCTCCAAAAGGGAAAAATAAAAGATTATACAAGAACACTATGAAAAACTGTATCAGAACTAAAGGGGGAAAAATAATAAAGGACACAAAATCACTCCAAAAGGTGGAAAAACAAAACAGCTGACTCAAAAAACTATGAAACTAAGAACTATGCTAAACTATTAAATTACAAAGAAAAATTACTCTTGCGAGGAATCCCAAAAGGCGAAAACAAGACAAGCTGTGGCTAGAAGGAGATAAGTGGCTGGTATGGTGACGGGGTCAAACACACTGGACCAAGACAAGGGAAAACACAGACTATTGGAACACATGGAGGGAAGGGAGCACCAGGTGAACACAATCAGTGATTAGGGGAGACAATCAGACAGATGACACGGTGAAGGACAAGTGACCTGAAATGAGAGGAGAGTTACTATTTCAAAATAAAACAGGAAATAACAAGACCAGAACACAAAATAAAACACACCCCACCGCGGTGTGACAGATGTAATATATAATAGAATATGTAATATGTAATAGATCTCATAGTTGGATGCCCCTGATCTCAATTATGTCTCTGTTATTTTGAAGGAGAATTGAATTGTTCGATGGCCACGTCTGGCCCATGTATTTGAAACACAAGAACATCATGGAGTCATCTAGTGTTGGCGTCTTGCAGCTAGATGGAATCAAGTCAAAGGAGCAACTCTTCAACTTTGTCTATGGTGAAATCCTGAACAACATCCAGAAATCTCTTTAACAACTCCTCAGTTCTCAACTCAACCTCCTTTGTCTTAGTGATGTCTTGTCTCTTTTTAGCTGATCTCTTGCTCCTAAGGGACCCTTAGGAGAAGTAATTCAGAAACAAATGATCATAGAATGATACGAATATGAGAAGCTCAAACTGGTCTCAAGAGAAGAGATTGAGCAACACATGAGCAACTCATTTTTCCTATGGGCTGCACTGATGTGCAATAAGTCAAAAAATCAGGATCATCACCAACCTTTACCAAACAAGTAGTTTCTATATTAGCGACCACCTCCCTAAATAAATAAACATATTGACAAGCCCCCACAAATATATAGGGAGGACTAGGTTTAGTGTCCCATTCAGAATCTATACAGAAAAAAGAAAAAGAACAACTGTCAACATGTGTTAATTGTTGGTACCTTTCCACTAAAATAAAAAAAAAATATTTAAAAAAAGGATGGAAGGGTGTTCATAAGTATGAACAAGAGGAGGTTCAAACCCTACCCATGAAGCTCAATAGTGCCCCCTGTTGTGGAAGTAATAACACTGCATATCATACTTGAACTCCAAAGAATTACAAAGTGGAGTAAAGTTACAACATATCGTTCCGCTACCCAAACCAACGCAATACATGAACTGTGAATAAGATATCCATAGCAGTCATTAATGTCCAGCGGGTGGAATGCAATAATAAGAACATTAAACTTACTCCAAGCGAGGAAAATGTGTGAAATTCAAGGCATGAGTTAAGCTCGGTCCCTCTTATGTAGCAAGCTAGCAAGCCTCCTTTTCCGAGGATAGCTTCCCACTCTCAGAACAGAACAGAAATAATAATGAAAGTGAGGTTTATGGGTAACCATAATCATAGAACTTAAAAAGTAACTTCTTTTTTTTTTTTTTTTTTTTTTACAGTGGCCTTTCTAAAAGAAGTCATGATGAAAGGGAATATTCTGTTATGGTGTAGGAGTTGAAGCATTAGCTAGCTAGCATGCTAGCACTTTAGCTAACGTTAGTTTAACAGTTTTGTACTTCCGCTTCAGTTAAAGTAAAATCAGCAAAGTATTAATTTGTTTAATGGTTGACGTCCTCTCTCAAACAGAGAATTGGGGCATGGTTAATAGTCATACGTCATCCATTACTATCATAACCAGGCGGCAACCTCCGTGTCTGAGCATGGGGGCAAACCAGGAAGTGCCTTAAGCTGCATTGTACTGAAAATTCCAGCAGGGGGGCGCTGAGTTTGGCTGCAAAAAAAATATGTCCGTTCATTTCAATGCAAAATGAGAAAAGTTCTCTCTTGATTTATTGCCTCTGATTTTTTTTTTAGGACAACACTATGGTCTCAATCACTAGTAAAACATCTTCCTCAAGACAATTTGATGTCAATAATTCTAATAATGGCTCCATTTAGAAGAAAATAGAAGATAAAGAATCGTATGACTTGGGGCGTGGCTACCTTTGATTGACAGGTCACTAACAAGGTGAGCCGTCATCAGGAGAGAAGCAGAACAATGCGTATCCACGGCAACATGTCAAGTAAGTTATATAAAATGTTATATAGACAGAAAAGAGGACGTTTAGCGGTTTGGTCTCATAACTTTGAGCCTTTCACTGTATTTTCACTTAATGACAGTTTATTTGAACGTTTTGTTCAGTAAAAATGTCTTGTTCAGCGTTTGGTTGGACTAACAGACACTCCAAGGAGTCGCTGCTCAGTTTTCTGAGGTCAGTAACAAACATTTAGTTTTTGTTTTTTGCTAGCCAAAACTAAAATCCCAGTTAATGCTCCAGTTAATGCTAACATGAATTAGCAGCAGCTTCTCTCCGTCAGGTTGAGGTGTAGAGAGGCTGTAGTCAGTGATCAGATCCCTCTCCTCCTCCACAGTCCAGATATGGTCTGCTCCCCGTATTGGAAACAAGATGGCGACACAAGATGGCAACAAGTGTAACGCTGAACTCGATGCTTCCAACGGCCACAAACCAACGGGTGACGTCACGGTGACTACGTCCATTATTTATACACAGTCTATGATCATAACCAGAGCTCATTGGATTTCAAACTAACCAGCCAATTTAGAGTAGTCAGAAAAACAGACATGGCACTAAATTTGATGAAGATACAGACCACAAATGAGACAAGATTCAACTGAACACACCGACTAGCTCTGGAGGCCTTGAAGAGGAGACCTGCATGCCCCCTACAGGGCACTGCAGGAAGGATTCACATTTTGCTCAGGCCCACGGTTGGAAATGAGTTTAAAAAAAAAGAAGATTTTAGCAGCCGCCACGCAGCTCCCAGCACCAATATTGAACTGGGCTTATTTCTCTAACAGGACTCTTGTCTTGTTGCTGAAGGTGTGTGCTACACGGTGTCCAGACCAGGAAAACGAATGAGACACAGTCACTGTGTTGTTAGATTCTTTGTAATCTACTATGTTGACTGCCCCTGTTCACTGTGAACACAAACCGCACTGTAAAAAATAACACTGAACTCAGGTGGAAGAGACTAAAAATCACAAATGAAGATCATCAGTTTGCTAATAAAAGATGTATTAACGCATTCAATTTGTTCTGTAGCTTAATTTGATGTTCTCTGTTATTGTGTTGATTATGTTATTTTAACAAGGTACTTTAAGTCAAGTCTTGCATTCGGACTGTACAAATACAGATCAGACCATTACAAAGTATTTTCAAAATATGAAGTGTTTAGTTTAAACTATTCAACAGTATAATGCAATTAAATAAGAGGTGGGACCAGCTGCAGCCTGTAAATACTGCACATATTAGTGCTTTATTCCTTATTTTGACTGCTTTTCTTCTAAGGATCTGTAAATATTTATTCCATTGTGATTTCAATGTTTGATGAAAATTTCCGCAGCGTTGAGATTTAAAGGGAAGGTTTTGAATTTTTTTTCTTAAAAAAAAAAATCACAGACAAACCTGATCAAAGTCTTTAAAAAGCAACAGTTGTATGCAGAAGTTGTGGTAGCTTAATGGTTTAATGAAGTCCCAATAATAATACCAATGTCATTATGTGAATAGGATTTGGTAAAAGGGTGGTGGGTCCATGTTTTTCTATTGTTTTATGTTTTTTGATAAAGAGTTGGTGAGACATTCCCAGATTAGTTCTGCCCGTGCGACTGCCTGCTATGTTATTGGGAAGCAGACAGTAGCTGACTGACTGGCTGTTTGACTGGCTGCCTCCTTATTGTCCTGCTGCAACGAGGAAGATCAGTGGACCAGGACCCAGCAACAAAAGGCTTGGAGCCACCACTCTGTGTGTTTTTGTGTTTGTGTATGTGTGTAGCTGTCACGGCCCAGTGATATAAGTGTCTCTGGGCCCCGGTCAGGTCCCTGCACCACACAGGGACAGAAAGAGAGAAAAAGCTGTCACTTCAGAGGACCCTTTTAAAACCTGCATCACTTTAGAACAAACAGGCCCTGAAAGTCATAGTCCATTTAATCTTCTGAGTAGTCAAATGTTTGCTGCTCAGCTTCTGCAACACATTAAGTAAAATAATTTCTGAACCTCTTCCCTACCACCCTGACATCACCTCTTTTTAAGGCCTTCCTTTTCTAAACTCATGCATTCCTGTTTCCCAATTGTGTTGTCTTTGTGTCACGGTGAGGCTTTGTTGGGTTCATGGATGGCTGTTAAGGCCGCTGGTGCAGTTTCAAAGTGTTTATTGATGTGCAGTCACCACATGATGTTGGGTCTTGTTGTCAGAGGTCACAACCTGTTGGTGTTCCGGTGTGGTCGAAGTAAGGCTCACATCTTGATCCATGCCGCCGGGTCACGCTAGGCCTTTGAAAGCAACAAGGCAAACAGATCTTTTGAACACCGGCTCATCCATCAAGCACACCTTAGGACTGTATCAGCCAAGCATGCAGCACTGTCAGTCAAATGTAAGTAAGCTGCTGGCAGCAGGAAGCGAGCTCATAAAGGGACCTGCTGTAAATGGTGGTCCCAACCCAGGTACAGGGACCCCTATGAGGAGTCTTGAGAATAACCCTCTGGAGTCCACGAAAGCGCCAGAGCACGACTTCTTCATGACGTCACAACGTAAATACGAAGCAGCATGGAGCCCTGCTGTCAGCTTTTCTCTAAAGTTTTGGCTTTTCCACAAGTTTCCATGTCCTATTTAATGCATCAAAACTTTTTCAGCAAAGGTAAGAAAAACACCTTGACCAAGTGTAGTAACATGATATTACTTTTTGCAGAGTTTTTTCTAATTTTGCAGTGTGCATTCAGCATTTTTAATGCAATCTATTGTGTTTACTGTTTTTTGTGCTTTTTTTTTCTAATTTCTGTGTTTTTATCTATGTTCTTTGTAATTTCTTTGTGTGTTTTTATGTGTTTTTTGTGTGTTTTTAATGTGCTTTTCGTGTGTTTTTTGTAAAAAAAAAAAAAAGAAAAAAAAGTTCAATGTGTTTGGTGTGTGTTTTTGTTATTTGGTGTGTTTTTATGTGTTTTATGTGTCTTTTTTGTATTTTTTTGTGTGTTTTTTGTGTTCAAAATGTTGATCCAGTAAGTCAAAATGAAAAAATAATCAGGTCATATCTGAGGTTGTGCTGAAAACAATGATACTAATACACCATGGTAAAGATTTTTAAGCGGTTTATACAGGCAGAATGAAAAGGAGTCAAAAAGTTAAGATAGCCCCAAACTCCAAAGAGTTAACCTTGGATCGTAATATGTGCACCCAGGTACAGCGTTTCTTTTTAAATGTGATAGTTTTTGGACATTTCTTCTGAAATACATTATTATACTATAATTTTAATCTTTCATGCTAACAGGCTATTAAACAGCTCACAACTTACAGACAACCAATGAAGAAGGGTTGCATATTAAGGGGTAAATCAAAAAACATTGAGCTACAGTATGTGTACATTTTCACCTAAAGGCCTCTAGGTGACAATCAACTGAAGACTGAAATTTCAGCATCTGTGCCTTTACCACACTCAACATTTGAAAGGACTCTTGTAAAAGCCACAGTACTGTATGATATCCATCTTGATTTTTTAGAAAAGCTTTATTTGAGATGTCATCTAGATAGAATACTACCCATAAAGTAACAAATATGTCTGATGGAGCTTGAAAATGTTGACTTCACGTGACTTACTGCACTGAACTACAGTCATTTCTACATAGTCTAGTACATTTTACTTTTAAGTGATTTATGGTCACAATTCATCTCATAATGGGTTGCTTAGTTTCATGCTTTAAACTCTTTATAGGAAGATCTTTTGAAATGTGAATGGAGTAAATGAATGGGAAATTTAAATGGCCATTCTAAAGATGGGGGCTCAAAAAGTCACAGTCCCAACTGGTTCACTTGTCAAAGTTTGGAGAAAACACCGACACTACAGGCCAAAAGTTTGGAAGCAACTTAAAAACCAGTATGGATTCTTTGTATTTTTGGATGTGTTTACTGCATGATCAGACTTTACCTTTATTGAATTGAACCATTTTCTTCAATTAACCTTTATGTATACATTTATATTACAAGACCATTGCTGAATAAATGTTAAGAAAATAAAAGAAGGGCTTAGTTTTAGGGTTGAGAAGATTTGGAAGAGTCACAACTTCAGTGCAAAAGTAAAAAACAAATCACAGTTTGCATTATTCACTTTAACTCTTTGGCTTTTGAGAGTTTGGATACAAAAATCCCAATAAATCTCAACTGTGTACATATATCTCTGACAAACTACCACAGAAATGGCTAGAATGTAGCAGCTGAGTAAAGAAACAAGAGTACAGATTTATACATTAAGGAAAGAAGGATACACAAAGTCTCAGCAATAAAAGACCTGATAATTATAGTAAAAATGTGACTCTTTATATAATAATCACATTTATTTTGCTGTAAAGTATAGCAATGAAACTATGATCTTTTCTGTACAAATTTGATCTTGCTTCCAAACTTTTGGCCTGTAGTGTACATTTCCAGGGGCTAATATGGAACAAAGTCTCTCAGGTAGGCACAGCTCCTACCTGAGCTCCTTTTTTCAGGTCCATCAACCCTCCCGCTCACTACGCCCTTCCAGTGAAAGACGTCTGGCTGCAGGGCCCTACGTCTCGAACTAGACTCTTCTCCTCTGTAGTTCCCCCAAACTTCATCTGATCTGCTGAGTCCTTCCTAATCTTTAAGAAGAGAAGAAAGACTCAGCTCTTTACTGAACACCTTCACTCATTATCTACACAGATGGGGAAAAAGCACTGTTTGCACTGTCTTCATGTGCTGCCTGATAGCACCTGAAACTTATCCCACGACACTTAGTCATATGTTGTCTTTTGACTTTATCTTTGCTTGTGTTGTATTAATTCTCTTTGGATAAAGCCATCTGCTAAATGACATTGTAGAATTGTATTTATTCAATCCAACTATTGTGAAACTGGTCAGATATTTGTACAGATGAATGTGTATAGATGGATGTGTAATGTGTAAACTGCATTTTCTATTTCTTTTATTTGTGAACTTGAGCCACCTTCTCTGGTCTGTACAGTACAACTCAAGAGTTGTTTTTAAATGTGCTTTGTAAATAAATTTGACTTGACTTGAAACCCTGCTTTGTGCAATTCAAATCAATAGAAGTGAGTGAGTCCAGCAAGCCTCAATGCAGTCTCTTCCATTACAGGTGTATCCCAACAGGATCATAGTTCCCACACTCACCTTCTCTCCGGAAAAGACTTTGCCATAACTGTCAGGATTGTGAGTCGTTTTCTCCTCCTCTCCTGTCTAAGGTGACAGTAACACTGACGTCAGATGCCGGCTGGCCTAACAACGCAGCGTAACCAAAACAAAATGAGCCACAGAAGCCCACAGGGAGATGACGTGTCCAGTAGAATTGTCTTGTAAAGTCTGTTATTCCTTTTGCAGTGTGAAACAAAACCAACAGGACCAAATGTACAATGTACAATGTAACAGAACACGGACATTGGTTCAGACCTTGGTACGGACTTTCAGGTGTGAAAACGCCCTCAGACTAAATTTACTACAATTCACCTGTCAAATCCTCTGCATCTCCCAGCTCACCTCCGTTGTAAAAGGGAGGCAATTTAAGAACAGTACATTGCTGTTACTGCAGTTCTTCAAATCTATTGCCTCAGGGGACACCTCCAGGCTTTCAGCTTTCCAAATTCATAGCTGATCGCACTCCAATGATCTGACCCGATGATCAACTTTCATCAGAAATCTCCGACTGGACAACCAGAGAAAAGCCATACTATTTCAGTTATCAGACAGATTTGTGTCAGCCTGGCCTCTCTTTGGTGTGAAGTATAGGTGAGTGTTTAGTTGAATGTACAAAGTGTTAAACACTCCAAAGCATATAACGTTAGCACGGTCTGACTCTGCAACAGGAGGCTGCTGGAACACTGGGGAGACAGACTCGTCTTTCACTCTGTTTTTGTTTCGTTTCTTGTCACTGACTTTTATGTATCGATACATTTTTGCAATACATTTTTTAGCGTGTGTAATTCTTTTTTTTTTCATGAAAGCACTGTGCTACTGAAAAGGTATCACTCTGCTTTTTTATTTCATTCATGAGCACATGTAGCCTACTCCTAGAGGGAAAAAATAGTGCACACACTGTAAAAACAACACCTGTTGTTTTTACGGTAAAAAACTGGCAGCTGCAGTTGCCAGAACTTTACCGTAATAAATACGGTGCAATTTTGTCTAATATTATGGTAAAATGATATTAGCACTGTTGATTTCACATCTAAGATTGCCATTTTATTCCAAATTGTACAGTAAAAAATAAAGTTTTTCCATCAAAAGAAACGCTGTTGTGGCATATGATTTACAAGAAAATACTTCATAAATGCAGCATAAATTAATTTTAATTAATTATTATTTAATTAAAAAAACAGCATATTTTTATTGGAGATATGGTGTTTAGTATATTTAAGAGTGAGAAAAAGTATTTTTACCAAAAATAAATGCAAAAAATAATTTTACGGCCTTTTACTGTCATGGTTTAGCAGTTTTTCACCGTAAAATCTACAGACGTTTTTTAAAGTGCAGCCCTGTATTGACTGGAAAATATATAACATCACTACATTATACAACATTCACCTATATCACATTTTTAAATCCACCTCTACAATATGGTTGGGTAGGCTAGTTTCAATCTTATAAAGGAAGAGTGTCTTAGACATGAGGAAATCAAGGGTTGGTAGGAGAGAGCCATAAAAACAGTGATCCTCCCCCTGACTGATCATCAGGTTCATTAGAGAGGGAATCTGTTCTCTCACTAAGGCCCCGTTTACACGAGGATGCTTGCGGGTAAAAACGACAAAATATTTTATCGGAAGTGCGTTTCGTTTAGACGGTGGCGACATTTTTGGGGCTTAAAAACGCAAAAATCTGAAACCACCCTCCAAAGTGGAAAAGTTGAATCCGCTCCGCCGTAGCGTGTCCGTTTACACTGGCAAGACACAAAACTCTGCTCAGATCTGCTCACGTCACGTATGTGTTTACGTCACATACATGCTCCAGTACAGGAAAATAAACAAACATGTGGGATTATTTCCATGCGTCGGACCTTCAAGATGCTCTGGCAGCTCTAATAAACTTACAGGAGTCTTTCCAACAAATGTACAGGATATGTACAGATAGTAATAGTGAACAGAGAAGGAATTCTCTGGAATTACCTCTATCATATTTAGGATGCACCAATTGGTTGGAGGCGAGCCAGACGGCTTTGGACGAGACCTGGGAGATCTAGTGGATGGTGGAGAACTTTGTGGAAGGACTAGCTGATGAAAATGTGTGGCGTGAAAACTTCCACATGCCCAAAGATGCTCTTATCGCTTTAAGTGATGCCGCCTGGCATGCATACAATCCAATTTCACACACTTTTGCGTCACCCTATGCACGCAGATTTCCTCCCGAAAACGCTCGTCTAAACGCGGAATAAAAAGTGAAGACGCAACGGCACTTTAGCGTCTTCTGTTCAGACCGTCATCATGTAAACGTAGCCTAAATGTGACTGATTCTTCATACTCAGCCAGTCTTTCCTCTTCAGGTTCAGAATCAGAGTCAACAGGCTGGTACATTTAAAACACAAAGTTTGACCCATTGTTGGTTACAGTGGCTGTCACCTTGTTGAAAGTCCATAATATGAATAGATCTGTGGATCTGATTATATGTGTGTCTCCACTCAAGGAAACCTCTTGCACCATTTATAGTATAATTATTAAGTTAATTAGTAATCAGTGTTACAAATTGATAGCTAAGTAACTTTATGAGACTGTGATTTTGCTATCTTTTCCCTTTAATTTAGTCAATTTCTGATAGCAAGATTGATCTAAATAAGCTTAAAATTCCTTGCATACTTTGACGACCCGAGAGAGCCGATTAATATCTGTACCCAAATACCCCTACACTGTCGTAGAAGTACGGGGAAAATATTTACTGAAATTATATTATATTTATTATTTATTCATATATTTATTTATTTTCTTTGTTTAATCCTATTTCTTTCAGCCAGGGAAAAAGGTTTGCACACTGGACAATGGAAGCAAAACTTTCGTGGGGTTCACATACTTTATATTGACATTGTATATATGCTCATACATACACAGCTGTATATGGCAAAAAATATGTGTTGGAAAAGGACTATACATTGTAAAGTAAATGTATATCATTCCAATGCCAGTTTGAAACTCTGTGTTCAATGTAAAAATGTCAGCTGCTGAAGTCTTTGTCTCCCTCCTGTCTGTTGTTTCAGTGTGTGGGCCATTGTTGTTGTGCTGCTCATTACACTTGACTGTCCTTATCAGCTCTCATTGTCATGTCATTAAGTGCTAGATCTAATGAGGTCCCTCATTACTGCCCATGTCAGCTCACCCCAGTCTTACCTCTGACCTCTGCTTCACTATGGCCAATCAAGTGTTTGTTTCTTCAGTCTTAAGGCCAGACACAACATTAGATTTTAAAAAAATCATGTATTAAATGTTAATGTTAATAAACAAAGCGTACAAACTGTGATCAGAACAATGCTGGCACATATCTTCATGTTTTTTGGGAATTTCCCCTGTGTCTGGCCTTTGGTCCAAAGTGCATAGGTCCGCCTCTACATCTATTCAATGATAACTCCATTCTTAGTGGCAATACCAGATTGGCACAGAAGAAAATTATATTTGCAGGATTGACTGCTGCTAAGAAAACCATAATACTCATGGTTTTCCCCAGACACCCAATCAGCAAAAGAATGGCTAAATCGCTTTAGAGACATTGGGCCTCATTCACGAACTGTTCTTAAGAACAAATTTATTCTTAAGTCCTACTTACGAAGATTTTACGAAGATTGTGGCATTCATGAATTTTTTTCTTATCCAGGATTTTTCTCAGAAGTACTCTTAAGCACATTTCAGTGCTGACATGTTGCCATGTTGTCTTCTTTTGTTAAGTTCAATAAAATACATTACAGTGACATTTCCGTCATATTTATGTATTTATTTATTTTTTTTTTTTCTTCATTTTAATTAAATTGAATGTGCCAACGCTTTAACATGAATCAAGTAAATTGGAAATCATGCCATCCATTAGTGATACCACCCTGTTTATAGGTGGCATTTCTCCATCCACAGCCTACAAAACAATGGCATATATATTGCTGCTGCAGGAGGGCTCTGACGATCTGGTTCTGTTGCAAGTTGGTCTCTGCAGGGCTTCATAAAAAAATAAATAAAATCAAGCCAAGGATGCAACCCCTCAGTCCAATACTAAAGACTTATTTTGAGCTTACACACAATGGTAAACTCCTGCCTTACAGGGCACACGTTTTATATATATATATATATATATATATATATCATCAACGGTTCACATTGATGAATGTGATGTAAGGTCTTCTTAAGAAGGACTTAAGAAAGAATCTAAGAAGATTCTTAAGAAGATATTGGTGAATGACACCCATTGCTCTTTTAGAAAGGTCACTGGCTGTCATACACAAAGCGCGAGCATCTACAGTGCAGGCCTGGGACGCCTTATTGGTTCTCTTTCTGACATAATATATTACTTGCTCGCATATAAGGTGTTACTGTGAATTATACTGTCTTTATGTATCTGCATTGTCTACATTCCCTTTTTTTCTTTCTCTCTTACTAAAATCTTTAATGGAAAGGCAATGGCATTAGTTCAGTTCATTAGTTGAACCTTCACCTTGCACAGGTGGGACTCAGCCAACGCACCAACACATTTATGCAACTGCTGGACACTGATGTATAGTCTGAGTATCTCCAATTTAGTAGAATTTTCTCTGTTTACAAGTGACTACAAGAAGTGGTGCATGACTTATGATGAGGGGAAGGGGGGATTATGGGTCCTTAAGATGGTACGGACTAAATTTGAAGTAGATCGAGTTAAAGCTCTAGGTTGAGTTTGTTAACCCTCTGGAGTCCACGAAATCGCTGGATCACAAATTCTTCATGACGTCACAACGTAAAAACTTCAGCAGCATGGAGCCCTGCTGTCAGCTGAGTTTTGGATTTTCTAGAAGTTTCCATGTCCAATTTAACGCATTAACCCTTTTTTTTAGCAAAGGTAAAAAAAAAAAAACACCTCGAAGTATATTAACATGATTTTACTTTTTTTGCAGAGATTTTTCTAATTTAGCTTTGTGCATTTAGCATTTGTAATGCAATCTTTTGTGTTTACTGTTTTTAAAAAAATACTTTCTGTGTTTTTTCGTGTTTTTTGTCATTTTTGTATTTTTTTTGTATTTTTATTATTTTTTTGGTGTGTTTTGAGTGTGTTTGTATGTGTTTTTGTGTGTGTTTTTGGTTTGTTTTTCATGTTTTATGTGTGTTTTTTGTAAAAAAAAAAAAATTGTGTTTTTTTTGTGTTTAAAATGTTGATCCAGTAAGTCAAAATGAGAAAAAAAATCAGGTCATATAGGTGAGGTTGTCTTGAAAACAATGATACCAACACGTCATGGTAAAGATTTTTAAGTGGTTTATACAGGCAGAATGAAAAGGAGTCCAAAACTGACAAATAGCCTCAAAATCCAAAGGATTAAGTAATGTGAATGCTTAGACTTCTAAGGATTAAAGTATGGAGCCTGGTATGGATCCAAGGGGCTTTTTGGTGTGTCCCTGCATGTTACATCTTGTCTACGTGAAAGCTCACCATTGGGTTGCACTCAGTTGAAATTTTATGGGGGCACTACTGAGCTATTTTGCCATGCCAAGACCCCCCAAAATATTTAAATTAACATTAACATAAAAGTATGTTAAAGCCTCCAAAAAGCCAATTCATGGGCAAAAAATAACCATATAATAATTACTTCAATTCCAATAGGTTCCTCACACCCATCGGTGCATTGGCCCTAAATGTTTGCTGGTCCTGCTCAAAAGCATTAAAGTTTCATCAAGGAACAAAACCTCTACCAAGACTTTAGAAAGAATGAAAAGAAACATGTGAGCGTGCACTGCAAAAAAGGTGTGTCCAAAAAACAAGATAAACACACTAAATCTGAAGAAAATGATCTTGCTGCATGGACAGATAATTTCACTTGACAAGATTATTAAATCTAGAAATAAGCATGTTGAATGCCTAAAATAAGAAAATAACTCTTAAAACAAGATAAATTATCTAACACTTCTAAATCAATTTTTTTTTATCTTGGTAAGAAACAAATGATAAATGATTTATGTATTTGTTTATTTAATCTATTAATTTATTTATTTTTTGTAAATATATACTATGTAAATATGTATGTTTAGGGGGGGGGAAATTGTTAATTGAGTAGTTGGGGGAGTAGGGGAAGGTTTAAATAAGCATATGCTTCATACTCCTTTTCGGACATGTTGCATTCACATTATAGCTTTTGTTTTGACTATTGCTATTTTTGTTTTGATTATTCTCATTGGATTTGTTTGTTTTTGAGTTGACTTCGTTGTGTTACTCGCACATGTTCGAAATAAAAAAGCTGAACTGAACAAATAATTGTCAGGTCACTCTGCTTGGGCCAGTTCATCGCTGCTTGCAGCTTTAATTCATCTTGTTTTAAGAGTTAATTTCTTATTTTAAGCGTCCAACATGCTTATTTCTAGATTTAACAATCTTAATTTAAGAAATCTTGTCAAGTGAAATTATCTGTCCATGCAGCAAGATCACTTCCCTCAGATTTAGTGTTTTTATCTTGTTTTTAGACACACCTTTTTTGCAGTGTGAAAGATAGCCTCATGTTTCTAATGAGTGGTGGTGAAGGAGTGGGAGCTGGCAGTGGGTGTCATAGTAAGGGTGGAGGTGAAGATTATGGGTCAACAATGAGTTAAATGTTCCTCTGCCAGACCATATAGAGGCCGAAGCATCCCCCAATGTCCATGATTTGTCTGGAATAATTGAGCGTGTGTGTGTGGCCAGGGCTCAGGCCTTGCTCCCTGCTAGTTGGAGGTGAAAGGGCCCTCCAGAGAGAGTGGAGGACCCTCGCTGTCAGACAGGAATCTGAAGAGACCTCCCAGTAGCCCTCGGTGGTGAGACCCTGCAGATTCATTTATTCTCAACCATCAGCAGTTTAGGGAGGCTGAGAAAGTGAAAATGTTCTCGTCATTTGATTCCAGGTGTATGACATGCTGTGGTGATAGGGACATACATGGACAAATGTATATCAGGGCCCATAACCCTTTGATGCACAACATGGGTCTAAAGCGACCCGACAGAGTTTCTATTTTCTATATCTTTGCAATAAATTAATCTCATCATTCAGTATTCCAGGTTTTCTTCAATTAGTTTGTTTCTGATCATCATACATCCTAATTTTATGTTTTCCTTTATTATTTTTTGAATAAAATCCCTTTTTGTGTCACTACCCTTCTAATCAATCAATCAATCGATCGATCAATCGATCAATCAATCAATCAATCAATCAATCAATCAATCAATCAATCAATCAATCAATCAATCAATCAATCAAACTTTATTTATATAGCGCTTTTCATACATATAAATGCAACTCAAAGTGCTTTACAAAAGCCATCAGCCCGTCCAAACGTATAAAAAACACACACAAACAATATGACAGAGGTAAACAGGACATGAAGGAAAGGAGGAAAAAAAAAAAAAACCTCAGCAACATTAGCATAATACACTTCACAACATGAACAGACTTATGACATGCCACAGCACAACATGGGTATAAAATGACCCATATCCATTTTCAATGTTATTGCATGTATGGCTGAGTGTTCCTATTAAACATCTTTGAAATAAACATATTTTATCATTTATTATTCCATGTATTTAGTAAATATCTTGGGGGTTTTTAAGCACAAATCATCCTATTTATCTTTTTCTTTCCTACTTTTTGAACAAGCACAGCTGCTGTACTTCTACTTCAAGTTTACACACATGGGTCAAAAATGACCCGCATGCATTTATAATAATTTATATAAAATGTCTTTGTTTGGGAGTACGAACATATTCACAGCTTAGCACAGCTCCCTTTACACATCTGGAACAAGTAAGTCTTGTTTTTTTTTTTCAATTGTTCTAACGTTACCCTAACAAAATATTTGATGAGTGTGAAAGATAGCTGTGCATACTATTTGATTAGGTTTAGCTTACCTTGAGAGTAAGTTCACGTCAGAAAGGTACAAGTAATTAGTTAGTTAGCTGTTGATACAGTTGAAGATGTGGAAATGAATGCGGGTCATTTTTGACCCATGTTGAGCATTAGAAGGGGTGTCAATATGTTGTGCATCAAAGGGTTAAAGACATAGTACGTTTTAAGCCTATTCATTTATTATTTAACAAAAAGACAAAGCAATAATTGAAATTAAAAACAGACATCTATACATATGAAAATAACTTTTTACAACTTCGTGTCCAAGAAGTTCAAACTCCAATAATACACTTATCTTGTTCCCAGATAATGTTGAACATGGGTGAAGTAGAGGTGGATAAGGTGTTACTGGAGCAACTGGAGGTGGTATTCAGTGGAGGTAATGGGAGTGAGTGATGAAGGGTTTATTAGAGGTGATGGCGAAGGAGGAGGAGCCTAGTGAGTTGCAGTTGACACACACTTTACTATCAACTTGTGTTTAACCCTCTGGAGTCTCCAAAAGCTCCAAAGCATGACTTCTTCATGACATCGAGACTAGAAAAACAAAGCAGCGTGGAGCCCTACTGTAAATGTACCTCTAAAGTTCTGGCTGTAAACTCCATGAGGCCAGTTTCAGTTTGATGATGATATACCAAGTACAACTGGAGACAAGCTCAAATATATTTAGTATAAAACTATAGAACTGGATGTAACCCTCTTATATGTTAGATTTGACACCTTTGTTCACATTTGCAACATTTAAAATTCTTTATTGAGCATGATAGTGTTAAAAAAGTTTCAAAATCACATTTAATGTTGGACTAAAGGACTAAAAAAGACACAAAATTATTAAAAAAAGACACAAAATGACAAACAAAAAAGAATAAAAAAAGGCACAAAATGACTAAAAAAAGACACAAAATGACAAACAAAAAGAATAAAAAAAGACACAAAATGACTAAAAAAAGACACATAATGAGATAAAATTACAAAAAAAAGACACAAAATTACCAAAAAAGGCTAGAAAATTACCAAAAAACACACAAAATGACTACAAAAGGACACAAAAAGACACAAAAAGACACAAAAAGACAAAAAAAAGACACAAAATGACCAAAAAAAGACACAAAAAGACAAAAAAAATACACAAAATGACCAAAAAAAGACACAAAATTACTAAAAAGACACATAATGACCAAAAAAGACACAAAATCACTAAAAAAAGACACAAAATGACCAAAAAAGAAACAAATGAGGAGGCAAAATGACCGAAAATAACACAGAAGGAGACACAAAATAACGAAAAAAGACACAGAAAATACACAAATGACCAAAATTGTTACGCTAAACACACAAGACACAAATAAAATAGAGTCCCACTAGAATAAAAACCAGAGTTGGATGACAGGATCACACACAATCACAAGATCACATTTATGTTGGTTTTTATTTGTTTCTTTTTTGGTCCAAAATGTTTTAATCATGTAAGTCAGAATAAAAAATCAATTATTATTAGGTCATATAGGTGAGGTTGTGCTGAAAAAAAAATACCAACATGGCATTTAAACATTTTTAAGTGGTGTATACAGGCAGGATGAAAAGGATTCAGAAATGGACAAAATAGCCCAAAACTCCATAGAGTTAAAACATCAATGTCCAATGGACAAAACATTAATGTTGTGTTTCAATTTGGAGGAACTGGAGATGCAAAATTCCCAGGAATGCTCTACTGGTCTTACAAGTGTGTGAAAACATCTGTAGTCCAAATAACTGGGCAACAGTCCTCATGGTCCAAACCTACACCCTTATTCATGTCCAGCATTACATCCTTCTGCTTCCAGTCGTAAGTCTGTGTTATCTGTTGAATGTACAGTGATGTGAAAATGAATTTCCCCTTCGGGACAATAAATCTAATCTAACCTAATCTAATCTGAATCCACAGATCATCAAGCTGACTGATGCTGTTGCCTTGTGCTGACCACGGAGTGTCAATTTAAATGATGCACTGCCATCTAGTGGCAGAACTGAATGGATCATGGAAAAAGGTTCTGCATCGATTGGCTTTATTTGTGTGGATGCTGAGTCAGTACTGTTATCCTATTCTTTATTAAAAATAGGCAACAGTATTGGCAAAACACCATAAAATAGAATAATATCAATTAACAGTGCACAATAACCATCATACGCACATTAACACAATATTAACACTGATTTATGTCATTATAAATGTATACAGTTTATCTTATGTAAATATTAACAATCTCAAATAATTAATGCAGTTGTCATTTCAGGTTGTCTGCTGGTTGTGGCATGTTGATATACACGGCCGCCCATTAAGTTGGAATCATTTTGTTTTCAGACACAATCCTCTGTTATTTAAGGTTTCTTTTTTTATTGTGACATGTCTGGAAGAGATTGATTAATAAAGTTTTGATTAAATATACACTTTATCTGTCAAGAATAAATCACATGCCTCATCATTATCAACTACCACTATCAATTATTTTAAGACAGATTTTTTTTATTGGAATTTGGAAATCATACATTTTTCTCTTATTTTTTTATTTATTTAGACCTCCTCAAGCTTTTTCTTTTAGTACATGCAAAATTACATTTATATGCTGATGATACAGTGGTTTACACCCACGCTTCCACCATCACAGGAGCAGTACAAGGACTGCAGACTGCTTTTCAGACATTGTGAAATAATTGCTGAATCTAAAATTGGTCTTAAATACTCAAAAGACAAAGTTTATGTGGCATTTTATCTTTAGATGGCAATTCCATTGAGACAGTGTCCTCATACAAATACCTGGGGATGTGGATAGATGACAAGCTCTCCTTTAATGTCCACATCACTGATTTAGTCAAGAAGCTTCAACTAAAGCTTGGGTTTTTTTTCCGAAACAAAAAACTGCTTTATTTACAGTGCTAAGAAGAAACTTGTTGAAGCCACTTTTTTTTATCATCTGTAACTGATTATGGTAATACTTTGTACATGCATGCAGCATCCTCCATCTTGCTCCATGTTGACTCAGTGTACCATGCGTCACTACGGTTCATTACAAATTCTAAGTCCTTCACTCATCACTGCATTCTTTATGAACTAGTTGGTTGGACATCACTCCAAATCCGTAGACAACCGCACTGGTTTATCTTTATCTACAAGGTGTACCTGTGTAAGCTCCTCTCTGTTAGCTCTGGGACCTATCAGCTTCTCTCCTCTAAGTGGTTACTCTTAAATGTCCCCGTGTTTCAACTGAACTGGGAAAAATTGCAATCTCTTCCTCAGCACCCTGGGAATGGAACAATCTACAGAAAACGCTTAAACTAGACAGTCTGATATCAATCAATGAATTTAAAGCCACCATCAAGACATGTGCTTGTTTTTCTTAATAAGGCTCATTATGTTTTAATGTTGTTTAATATTATATTTAATATTGTGTTTTTTTTACACTTGTGTGAGTTTTGGCTGATATTTTGGCCAGGTCTCTCTTGAAAAAGAGATTCTGAATCTCAATGGGACTTCCTGGTTAAATAAAAAAATAAAAATGCTTTGCTTTTAGCTTAAACATGTGTTTGTCCTCGTGACATCTAGGGTGTTTTGGGAAAATCATGACATTTGTTTTCTTCATATTCACTGACAGGTCCCAGTTCTGAGGGTACTTTTCTACAATGTCCAGCTGTTTCTGTAGTCATTGTTCAGTAGGACACGGTAAAACAAGATCATCGGTATTAAACAGACTTTAAACTCTGTCTAGAAGGAAGAGGCCAGAAACAGCACGTTGATCCAACTTAACAGCAAGTTCATAAAGCTTTTGCGGTGCTCTTACTGTACTTACACAGAAATAGACTAACAACTAAAAACATGGACAGCAAAGCTTTTGGCAGTCACCTTGTTCAACCCTGATGACTTTACCCAGCGGATTAAGTTATTGTCTTTCCTCGTGTCCTGCACTCTACTGAGTCTGACATGGATCATCAGGCTGTAACCAATTATTTGCTGGGTCCGGTCAGCATCTGTTTTGCAAAAAGTGAAAGCTCTTTAAAAACAGCATGTAATGTTTGGAGATCTTTGCTGAAATGGAACTTGTATTTGAAGACCTAAAAAGTCACTAGGTCCTTGGCAATGTATCCAGCCTGTTTAGAATGGATAGTGGACACAGTTGTTTCATCAAGTAGTTTGTTCATCGGTTTTATATCATCTTGATTACTGTTCAGTTGTTGGTCTGCTGCATCCAACAGTCTTATAAATAAATTACAAGTGGCTCAAAACAAGGCTGCAAGACTGGTTCTAGGTTGTTCTCCAAGAACTAGTGTTGTAGAAATGCATCTGGTTGAGAGTCAAGGATAGACTATCTGCCAATGTACTAATATACTTGCATAAAATAATTAATACTCACATTCCAAAATCTTTTTATTATAATATAATTTACCCCTCAAATATTCATTCTTATGACACTCGAGGAACGAATAGTGGACTGATTACTCTACCACTACCTGAGACTGTGTCTTTGAAGTTGTCACTATTTTAAAGGACAATCCCCCTTTGGAACAGTCTTCCAGGTTCGTGAAATAAAGGGGGCGGCTGTGGCTCAGTTGGTAGAGCGGGTTGCCCCCCGATTGGAAGGTTGGAGTGTCCTTGAGCAAGATACTGAACCCCAAATTGCTCCCGATGCTGCGTTCATCGGTGTGTGAATGAATTCCCAATGGTGGCAGGTGGCACCATTAGGGTTGCTTCTGCCACCAGTATGAATGTGTGAGCTATGTGATACAAGACTGTATAATGCTTTCTTTTCTTATCTTTTTTCATTTTAATATATTTTTTATAATGACTTGAGTTTGCAATTCCTGTGGTACTCTATTAAATATTATTGTCTGGACCCCAGGAAGACTAGCTTGTCTTGGCGTCAGCTAATGGGGATCCTTTCAAATCAACAAATAAACACTTGTGACAGTGTTCACTGGAGTGAGATCATCCTTGATTGTTACATAAGTTATCCTGCATTTTTGATCCCTCACCATGTGCTTCACTAGCACCAGACACAGTGCATTTGCACAGCTGTGTTGCCTTGGAAGCCTGCCAGTGTTTTTGAGTCCACACGTGTTCAGTAGCAATAGAACACAACATATCACACAGAGTGATGGGTAAATAAAAAATAGACTGTAAACAAAGAGAAAAGGGCCTGTCCTCAAGAGAGTTCAGTATATATTCTGTGTTTGGGGTAAATAGAATCAAACAAGTTTACAAGCAAATTTTACAAACTAATTGCAATTCAGTGAACCTGAGGCCTTTTGTTTTTTTCAATTTTTCACAGTTGGTGATCCGTCTTGGCAGGATACATGCACAAAAGGTGGGAGATTTAGTAGGATCGATAGGGGAAAAACAGAATTTTTGGCCTTGGGCCTAATTGATAAACTCAACCCAGCCCAGTGTCACTTACATACCTTAATCATCATTTCACATACCACAGTCTGAAGTGTGGTAGTTGTTTTTAAGTCCAAACCTGTTCTTTTACCCTAACCTTAGTGTAATCCGCTTATCCACATCTTGCAATGCAAGATTAGAATAGTTGTGCTGATAGTGAGTTTTTATTAATTTTTAAATTCTTTTTTACAAAGTTACATAGTCATACATAGTTTACATAGTCGCATCAGATGGAGCATGTAAGCAAGACATCCTATATGAGATTCTTTGCACACTACTTGTACTGCACAAAAATGTTTGGTCAAGCACCCTACAGGACTATGTTTACTGCAATGCTAATAGAATGTAAGTCAGGTCGCCAGACTATCACAGGGCAGACATATCGAGACAGACAATCACGCTCTCATTCACTCCTACGGGCAATTTAGAGTCACCAATTAAACCTAAGTGCATGCTTTTGGACTGTGGGAGGAAGCCGGAGTACCCGGTGAGAACCCACGCTGACACGGGGAGAACATGCAAACCATTTTCATTAACTGAAATAAAAATAAAAACTAGAGTTTTTTTCTAACTGAAACTGTATTTTGTGGTTATAAAACTAACTAAAACTAACTAAAATTATAGTGAAAATGTCCTTCGTTTTGGTCTTTGTCAACTTCTTTCATACGTAAACCTTTTTGGTTGATATGAAATCTATTTCATCTAACTGGTTTTATGACTTAATAAACTTATTGGGGCTGAGATGGATCAGACAAAGGAAATAAAGGAAACATTTATTATGACTTTTTATAATCTGCCACCCAACAAATACCCCATTACAACAAAACTAACACTAAAACTAATAAAAACTAAACTAAAACTAAGCATTTTCCAAGAAATAAAAACGAATTAAATCTAGCAAACTCACTCTAAAAACTCATTAAAACTAACTGAATTTGAAAACAAAAAATCACGAAGAAATTAAAACTAAAACTGATGAAAAATCCAAAACTATTCGAACCTTGATGCAAACTCCACACAGAAGAGCTGCAGGCTGGAGGCGAACTGGCATCCCTCTTGCTGTGAAGCAGGAGCGCTAACCACTAGACCATTGTGTAGCCCTCAGGTGGTTTTAAATGCCTGCAATTAAACGTTTTCAGTGAACATGGGAGTTTATTTGGAAAACCATAATGCATGTAGCCAGTGTAGATCATCCCTGACATCCCCTCCAAAACTGATGTTAAAGGATTCCTTGTGTGACGGTATCAAAGCAAAATGGCAAAATGGTACTAAAAGTCATTCCTGAGCATCAGGGGTTGATAGAAGTCAAGTTTACTAACAAAAATGTTCCAGACAGCTAATTATCTCCTCTACAAATGTTTGTAGAACTTAATCATTAATCTGTGTTGATGTTGTTGATTATCCCATAAAAAAAAAATAAAAAAAACCCATCCAGCTGTGTTTTCACAGCTGTTAAAGAGGGAACAGAACTTTATGGGGGCTCAGTGACGTAACACATTCATTTTCCTGGTAGCATCAATATATATTACAAATCTGGACTTAGAACTGTTATGGACCTTTATTTTTCAAACACAGGTGCTAAACTCTGCTAAACACAGCTGCGCATGTTTGCCTTTAGCTGCCCACGCTTCAGAGGATAGAAGTCTACAGACAGATTTGCGCTCTCCTGGAGAAAGCTGCTTTCATCTCTCCACTTGTCTTACAGCGCCCCCTGCTGTTAGAAAGACAGGTTTCGCCCATAGACTGTATATAAAGGTTTCGCCAAGAAAACAATCCTCCTAAACTGGAAAACAAGAAAAAACTGAACATGACACACTGGAAGAATTTGTTAATAGATCAAATCTCAATGGAAAAAATGTCAGCATCAATTAATCACAACATACCCCGATTCAACAAAAGTTATGAAATATCCACACATATATACCAGCACTTATAAATACAGAGTACATGCACACTTACACACACATTCGCATAAATAGCATTTAGATAAATGTCCCCCATTGGTCTGTCTGTCTGTCTGTCTGTCTGTGTCTGTCCGTCTGTGTCTGTCTGTCTGTCTGTGTCTGTCTGTCTGTCTGTCTGTGTCTGTCTGTCCGTCCGTCCGTCTGTCTGTCCGTCCGTTTGTCTGTCTGTCTATCTGTCTGTCTGTCTGTCTGTCTGTCTGTCTGTCCGTCCATGTCTGTCTGTCTGTCTGTGTCTGTCTGTCTGTCTGTCTGTCTGTGTCTGTCTGTCCGTCCGTCCGTCTGTCTGTCCGTCCGTTTGTCTGTCTGTCTATCTGTCTGTCTGTCTGTCTGTCTGTCTGTCTGTCTGTCTGTCCGTCCGTGTCTATCTGTCTGTCTGTCTGTCTGCTGATTTGCTTAACAGCTTATATGTATGGCCACACAATAACCCTCCTCCTACTTGTTAACTGTCAGAAATCAATGTTAACAACACCTGGTGTTGTAAATATCTACTTTTTATGTTTTGATTATTTACCAGTACAGATTTCAGATAAAAAACAATCTTTGCAATTCACCTTTTTATAGAGCAACATATGCACTAATACAAGTACAGTAAAGCACACAGGCATGTTGGTAAATACTTCCTTTTGCAACGCACAGTATTTTTTTTGCTATTGAAATGTGTATCAGAGGCAGTTTAGTTGCATGTTCGCTGGAGACTGTCAGTGCTTCATTTGCTTTCAAAACACTGACACTGCATCATGAACTCTAGCAACAAGCAGAGTGCTTCATCAACCACAGAGAGCCACATTGCTTACAATTTGCTTCTCTAAGAGATACTTTGCAGCGATTCTGAGATGATTTCCTTGACTGTAGTTGGTCGTACTTTTACTTGTGCTTCCTGAAACTACTTGGGTTTTGAGAAAAGCCATTGAGAGTGAGTGTGCAACCAATCTGCCTACTGCAGACCTTTTAACGGAATCACTTTACTGCCTTTTGGCTAAGATCAAGTTTCATATATGTTCTTCTCTTTTTAGTTGTTTAGTAGTAGAGTTTGAGAAGTGCCTAAAATTGTAGCCTACTTCCAGTCAGTAAAATTCTAATTGCTGTGAGTATCACTCCTACAGTATTTTGCAATGCAAGATTAGGATAGTTGTGCTGATCGTGAGTTTTTTTTTTTTTTAAATTGTTGATGTATTGTCTTGCATTGTGTCGCTTTAATAAAGTTAAAAAAGAAAAAAAAGAGCAACTGGAGCCAAAAGCTGCTTCTCCTCCAGTTTGTAAGTTTTTACTAAGAGCATGATGGGTGGAAAAAATTGCATGGTAGGTAAACAAACTGCGAAAAGAATCTAGTTGTAGTCTTGTAAATAGGGACCCTGAAAGATTGACAGTGTGTCTAAAATCTCAGTGTGAGACTAAAAACTCTAAACACTTGTCTTTAGATGTGAGCAGGTGTGACACGATAGTTTTCCAGGAGTCTTTTCCAAATCTTTTCAAAGTCTTCTGGTGTATAGGTAGCATAAGAGAAACAGTACTAATGTGCTAATGAGCACCTTCTCTCACAGGCTGCTCCAGCTCCGCTGTCAAAGGGACAACTACAAAAAATCTTTCCTTCCACATGCCATCACACTATACAGTAACAAATAGCCTGGTTCATTACATTCCGTCGTTATGCACTTTATGTGTTTTTTATGCACATTGTTCATTGCACCTTATTTGTTTCACGGCACCAACATTTTTATACTGCATATTCATATTTATTCTGCACTGGAATTCTACTCCTTAATACATAGTCTTACATTACATTACATTACATTTTATTGTATTTTTATATTTTATTGCTTGAAGTATGCCTAGGTTGTTCTTTTTATTTAATTGTGTTGTCATTGTCTCTGTGTGTAATGTTGCTGCTACACTGTAATTTCCCAGCTGGGGATAAATAAAGTCTATCTATCTATCTATCTATCTATCTATCTATCTATCTATCTATCTATCTATCTATCTATCTATCTATCTATCTATCTATCTATCTATCTATCTATCTATCTATCTATCTATCTATCTATCTATCTATCTATCTACTCCCCACTCGTCCAGTAGGTGGCGGTATTGCACCTAAACGCAGGTTTTTCAGCCTCCAAAGAAGAAGAAGAAGAAGAAGAAGAAGAAGAAGAAGAAGAAGAAGAAGAAGAAGAAGAAGAAGAAGAAGAAGAAGAAGCAGAAGAAGCCTGTTCTCCTCCAGGCCTCTAGGGGGCAGCACTGCTCTGATGCTGGAGGAAGCTCAGTCTGCTGCTCTCTGGCTCCGGACTCTGGTAGAAACTGGTGGAAAGTGATGGTAACCACTATAGATATCTATGGTAACCACAGTGAGTAGTCAGCAGCACATCTTGGCGAATAAAGTATCTGGCTTGTAGGGTTGTCAAAACGACTTAATTAGTATTAATTTATCGTTTTTAAATAATTATCTTGTGACTGAAGTGAAGATGGCTGCTGGGTCTGGACATGAGGATCTGTTTGACAACATTCTGTTGGCGGATGAAAGGTGAGTTTTCTGGCATTTACTAACGTTAGTCTAGTTTACCGGGAGGACGTTAATAACCGAGCTAATCACATTACATCTGACATGATTCTGATGTTTCGGACTTGTTTAAAATCCACCTGGAAACGTCCATGTGAGGACCAGGAGCCCTGAGTCCAGACCTGTCAGAGAGGAGTCTGGTAGCAGCTAGATGGATCATGATCCAGACAGATTAATATTCATGTGAACCCAGTGGATTCATTTTCACACACAAATGGCTCGCTTTCTTAGGTTAGAAGGAAAGTTTTAATATAATGATGTCATTAAAGCTTAATGTTTGTACGGTAAAATAAACTTTATGTAAAAGTCCATGCTCAAAGGCAGTTGGTCAACTATCACACCTGAATCACAATATCAACTATTGGAGGATGGAGAGAAACACTTTCTGTAATGCTGATTCTCTTTAGGTTTTGGTTGAGGGTTAGTCTTTGTCCAATTGCACTGAAATATAGGGAAGAGGATTAGGGGCAGGTAGGAGGAAATAAATAATGAGAGGAGGGAAAAATCATTGTGCACTTCGAGAAAAATGTCAACGTTGAATAACAATTTTTTTTCTCAGATCTTTATTAACAATGAGAGAAATACAGACATTCAGGATATAAACAAGACATATAAAGAAAAAATGTCTGTTACAGTATCTGTAGAATAAAAAAAAATATAGAAATAAAATAATAATATAATAAGGCACATAGGGTATAAGGCGCTTACTTTTATACTATTCTGGGGTTTCTGAAAATATTTTTTTAAAGTGCAGCAGAGTGTGTTCACATTTCTTATTTGACATCAACTCTAAAGTCTTGATATAAAATTTAATTTCTATTGTAAAAACACTCAAGTTAGGTAAGCATTTAGAAAACTTCATCTCATGGATATGAAACTGACCCATCAGAAGCATAAGATTTGTTATAAAACATACTGTTTTGTTATTAGATTCAAATTTTGAGATAAAATCTTAAGGTTAAAAAATGATGGTCTGTCCAGTCTTATCGAGTATGAATTTTTCCATATCCCTCCAAAATATAGATGAGAATGGGCAAACATAAAATACATGTAAAGTTGTCTCTGGCTCATCTCCACAAAAAGTGCACATTTCGCTTACATCAGCAAACCTGGAAATTAATTTATGTCATGGGAAAATATTATGAAAATTTTTAAAATGAACTCTGATTTTATTTGAGAGACAGAACTGGAAGGACACAACCAGCTACGTCAGTTTATCCCCTTCAATTGTGGATCCCAAAAGAACTTTCCTCTGGGGGAAATCTTATTTTTTCTCCGTAAAAAATTTCTGATATGCTTGTTTGTGCATTTTTTATCCATTATATCAATCCCACAAATTTTTAACGTAGAATAACAATGCTGTGTCCAAATAGAGACAATGACGATATCGACAGTGGTGAATTTGTCACGATTTTTTACAGCGATGAAGTAGTAGTGTAGTGTAATCTCCTTGCCAAACAACACCTAACATATTAAAAAAAACTATAATAATAAAAAGAGACAGCAAGCAACCATTAAGTTAGGGTGTGCATTGTTCCAGGTTCCGAGGGGAGGGCTACCGGGACGGATTTGAGAAAGGGACTCATCGAGGACTGCAGGACGGCCGCAGACATGGAGCCTCTCATGGGGCCAAGCTGTCCACTGAGGTGAGTCCACTAGTGATGGGAGTCTGGTCTCTTTCTAGTGATCCGGATCATTTGGTTCAGCTCACCAAGAAGAGCCGCTCTTTCGGCTCCCAAATGGCTCTTCATTTTACCACTTATACCTTTTATAATTCAGCCAAATTTGGTTCTGACTTGTGATTTGTATTTGAACACATATATCACTTACATTCCAATAAACTGCTGTAGTCAATTACATTTACAGTTGTAAAATCCCTTGAAACTCTCTAACTGGCTTGAAGAACCAATCTGTTACACAAAGCAGATAGAAAATGCCTAAAAACCTAAGCATAGAAATTAAAAAAGGACAGCTATTGACATTTTATTATTATTTTTATATTTAAACATATAGATACAGCAATTAAGTAAATGTGCTTTGTTAATGACAACTACTGACACCTGGACAAAGAATCAAAATATTTTTGGTATAGAGTAAAAATCATAATAAATAAACAACATAATAAAAAAGAAATATAATACAATGTTACAATGTAGACAGTTTCAGGTGTCTCTATGGACTAACCACCATCATCTATCTAACTGTAACTTTTTATTAGTTTTTTTTCAGGGCAGATTGGCATTGACCAATTATATATATTATATTATTTCTGTCATTGTCATGTCTCAGCGCTGCCACCAGCCTCTTATTTCTCTAACTATTAAGTTAATTAGACAGGGTAAGCTTATTTTTGTTATTAAACTTTTTATTTGAAGAAAAAAACAGCTCATACATATGGCTCTACATGTTGTAAACACATCATCAAGTCTTTTCATCAAAACATAAAAGGAAAGAAAATGGTTTAAAAACGAAAAGAAAAGAAAGAGAGAGAAGAAAAATAAAATAAAGTGAATTAAAAATCAAAACCACATCCTTGCAAAAGCATTAACTCTCTGTATCACAATACTCCTATAAAGACATACTTAAACCTAAATTGATAGGCAACTTGAACATAACAAAACAACAAAAAAAATAAAAATGATGATTAGAAAATCACAATAACAGCCGTACAGTGAGTTTATCTGCCCCGTGTGCACCTTCTTTCATCCATGTTTTCTTCTGCAAACAGAACCTTATTATGGGGTGATAACAGCATTGATGACGAGAGCAACATCAACTCAAATGATAATACTAGTAAATTAAATAAAGCAATTGTGTAGTTATTGAAACAGAAACAAAAAACAGAACCAGCATGGGGTCAAGAACTCACGAGGGGGTTTATCACTTTAACCAGTATCTTGCCTACAAGTTGCTAGATAATTTGTCCAACTTTCCCAATAACTTTCAAATGTATCTTGTTCTAAGGGTTAGATTATTTAAGTGAACAATAAGTTGTGTTGTTTTAAAACCACCAGCTTCTCACGGTTGTTTATGATGCCTTAACCCCTACAGATCTCTTTCTACTATGGGTTTGCCATCACATGGAAATGTCTCCTACAATACAATACAAACGTCAAAACAAGGTAAGGTCTCCACAAACAACATCATTGTCTTCCTTCAATTTTCACTTCAGCACAGACTTTTGTTTTCTGTTGTTTTTATTATTTTATTTTTTCTTCTACTTATTTTAGCTTACATACATGATGCTAATGATTTAAATGGAACCTTTCTACTGTTAACTTTAAATAACTAAGCAAAGTTATTTAAAGTGAGACCTGTCACACCGCCTCACTAACCCAGGCTAACATGCTGCTGGTATTAGGCTCAAATCTCCTTGGTAACTCTAATCCAGCTAAGGGGTTTTTGGCAAACAGATAAAAAAATTGATCCCTAATTTTTTGTTGAAGTTATCTTGAATACATTGTGATCTTAGTTTGAAATAAAGGCAACGTGAGTAGAGAGATCACACAGATCAACATGGTGTTGGAATATTGCATCATTTTTCAAAGCTATATTCTAGATATGGCCATGCAGGAAATTTGACTAATTCTTTGGGGAAGATGGAGAGTATAAGGGAGATTTGTTTACTATATCCAGCTTACAGCCATGGTGCAGGACCCTTCACTGACAAGATACTGGCCCTTATTTATCAAACCAGTGCAGATCTGAGTGTATATTTCGTCTCACGACAGGGTTCACGTGTGATTTATCAAACGATCGTATCTCACCAATCACAGCGTAAGAATGATCGGCTGTTGATAAATGTGGCGGCTGGAAACAAGCGTCATTTAAATACCACGCCCTAATATATATAATATATATATAATATATAACTGATTCAGATGGCTCGCCTCCAGAGTTTACGACACCGAAGGGCACAATGCGGCCAAAAAGAGGATTTTTCTTCTTTTTTTAATCAAATCAAATCAATTTTATTTATATAGCCCAAAATCACAAATCACAGATTTGCCTCAAAGGGCTTCACAGACTGTACATGGTACGACACCCTCTGTCCTTAGACCCTCACATCGGCCAGGGAAAAACTCCTTTAAAACACCCTTTTAGCAGGGGAAAAAAGAAGAAGAAACCTCAGGGAGAGCGACAGAGGAGGGATCCATCTCCCAGGACGGACAGACGTGCAATAGATGTCGTTGTACAGGGCAGGTCAACAGAGTAGAGTAGAGTAGATAGAGGTTGGGGGGGGGGGCAATAGAGAGAGAGAGGGAGAGAGAGAGAGAGAGAGAGAGAGAGGAGCAGGTGATGATGCCCCACCATTGGCCAGTAGTGATGGTGAGTGGACCAGGAGAGGAACATTCCCATCTGGGGCCGAACCAGATCCACAGCAGTGAGACCAGCAGGAGTGATGGAGCAGGACCACAGCTCCACACCCTGTGAAGAGAGAGCAGAGAAAAGTGCGAGTATTCTGGGAAAATAAAAGCTTGTGTCATGTATTATTGGGACAGAGAGAAAGAGGGCCCCGGTGTATCGTGTCCCCCGACACATTGGGCCTATAGCGGCATAACTAGGGGCTGGTCCAAGGCAGGCCTCGGCCAGCCCTAACTATAGGCTTTGTCAAAGAGGAAAGTTTTAAGTTTACTCTTGAATAAAGAGAGGGTGTCTGCCTCCCGTACTGAGACTGGGAGATGATTCCACAAGAAAGGAGCTTGATAACTGAAGGCTCTGGCTCCCAATCTAGTTTTAAGGGCTTTAGGAACCACAAGTAACATAGAATTTTGGGAGCGTAGTGCTCTATAAGGATAATATGGTATTATGAGGTCTTTAAGATATGATGGTGCCTGACCATTTAGAGCTCTGGATTTTACAGGGAGCCAGTGCAGCGAAGCTAGAACAGGAGAAATATGATCTCTTTTCTTGGTTCTTGTTAGTACACGAGCCGCAGCATTTTGGACTAACTGAAGAGTTTTAAGGGATTTATTGGAGCAGCCTGACAGTAAGGAATTACAGTAATCTAACCTTGAAGTAACAAAAGCATGAACTAATTTTTCTGCATCCTTTTGAGACAGGATGTGTCAATTTTTTGTAATATTACGTAGGTGAAAAAATGCAGTCCTTAAAGTTTGTTTTATATGGGAGTTAAATGACAGATCCTGATCAAAGATAACTCCGAGATTCCTTATGGTGGTATTGGAGGCCAGGGTAATGCCATCGATGCTAATTAAGTCTTTAGATAATGAGTTTCGGAGGTGTTCTGGTCCCAGTACAATCACTTCTGTTTTTTCCGAGTTTAACATTAGGAAGTTGTGGACCATCCAGGTTTTTATGTCTTTAAGGCATGCATTAAGTTTGGCTAGCTGATCAGTTTCACCTGGCTTGATTGATATATATAACTGAGTGTCATCAGCATAACAATGAAAGTTAATTGAATGTTTTCTAATTATATTACCTAGAGGGAGAATATAAAGGGTGAATAAAATTGGTCCAAGCACAGAACCCTGTGGAACACCGTGGTTAACATCAGTGCGCACGGAGGATTCATTATTCACATGAACAAACTGGAAACGGTCTAATAAGTACGATTTAAACCAGCCCAGTGCCGTTCCTCTAATGCCAATTACATGTTCCAGTCTCTGTAATAGGATACGATGGTCAATTGTATCAAATACAGCACTCAGATCTAGTAAGACAAGGACTGAGACAAGTCCATTATCAGAAGAAATTAAAAGGTCATTTGTAATTTTTACCAATGCTGTTTCTGTGCTATGATGAGTTCTAAATCCTGACTGGAAGTCCTCATATAGACTATTGTGTTGAAGAAAATCACAAAGTTGATTTGCGACTGCTTTCTCCAGGATCTTAGAGATGAAGGGGAGGTTAGATATTGGTCTATAGTTTGCTAAAACACCAGGATCTAAATTAACCTTTTTGAGAAGAGGACTGTTTGAGAGAGAATTACAGCTACTTTAAATGATTGTGGCACATAGCCTGTTAATAATGACAAGTTGATTGCATCTAAGAAAGAAGTACCCGTTAAAGGTAGAACCTCTTTAAGCAGCCTTGTTGGTATGGGGTCTAGGAGACAGGTTGACGGTTTAGATGAGGAAATCATTGAGGTTAGTTGTTGGAAAGAGATGGGAGCGAAGCAGTCTAAATGTATATCAGGGTTTGTACCCGTTTCTAAGGCTCCAGGGTTTAAGGATGCCTCAGTACCAGTTAATGGCAGGAGGTAGTGAATTTTATTTCTAATAGTTATAATTTTCTCATTGAAAAAGCTCATAAAATCATTACTAGTGAGGGCAATAGGAATACATGGTTCAATAGAGCTGTGTCTCTCTGTCAGCCTGGCTACAGTGCTGAAAAGGAATCATGGGTTGTTCTTATTTTTCTCAATTAATGACAAATAATAGGCTGATCTGGCTTTACGGAGGATTTTCTTATATGTTTTAAGACTGTCCTGCCAGGTTAAAAGAAATTCATCCAGCTTAGTTGAACGCCATTTCCTTTCGAGCTTTCGTGAAATTTGCTTCAGTTCACGGGTTTGAGAATTGTACCATGGAGTTAACTTTTTCTGTTTTATTATTTTCTTTTTTAGTGGGGCAATAAAATCTAGCGTTGTTCGCAGTGAATCTGCAGTACTGTCGACAAAGTTATCAATTAGGGAGGGACTGAAGTTAACATAGTCCTCTATTATGTTGGAGCACGACAAAGAGTTAAAGACAGGTGGAATCACTTCCTTGAACTTAGCTACAGCACTATCAGATAGACATCTAGTGTAGAAACTCTTGCTTATTAGCGAGTAGTCCAATAGCAGGACTTCAAAAGTTTTTAAATAATGGTCTGATAACACAGGATTTTGTGGGAAAACTATTAAATGGTCAATTTCAATCCCATACGTCAGCACAAGGTCGAGGGTGTGGTTAAAAGAGTGAGTGGCTTCATGAACTTTCTGATTAAAGCCAATCGATTCTAGTAAGGAGATAAAAGCAGTACTAAGGCTATCATTATCAACGTCAACATGAATATTAAAATCACCTACAATAATTACCTTATCTGTAATTAGTACTAGGCTTGATAAAAACTCAGAGAATTGTGATAAAAATTCCGAATATGGACCGGGAGGCCGGTAAACTATGACAAATAGGATTGGCTGTTGGTTTTTCCAGGTTGGGTGTGAAAGACTGAGAACAAGGCTTTCAAATGAGTTATAGTTTAATTTAGGTTTTGGGGTAATTAGAAGGTTTGACTCATATATCGCTGCAACTCCTCCTCCTCGGCCTGTGCCACGAGGGATATGAGTATTAATATGACTAGGAGGAGTAGATTCATTCAGGCTAACATATTCTTCATCACGCAGCCAGGTTTCGGTTAGACAAAGTAAGTCAATATTGCAATCTGATATTAACTCATTTACTAATAAAGCTTTAGATGATAAGGATCTATTGTTTAAGAGTCCACATTTAATTATTTTGGGTTTTTGTTTATTTGCAGTTGAAGTTTCAATTTTTATCAGGTTATTTTGGGTAACTCCTCTTCTGTTAGAACCTGGTTTAAATAACTTAACTTTGGGAGGACGGGGGACAGACACTCACCTTTATTAGCAAAGTGCACCGTTACAAATAACAGCAGGAGAAAATAGACATTTTACAGAAATACGCAGCAACGGAGGTTCATGAAATAAAAGTACTTATAGTTATAAACTCAAACAAGTTCAGTGAATATTTTACATTTGGAGCACAGACTTAAAAGTTTTCACAGCTTTTTGGTTGAAGGAGGTAAACAATGTTTTAATCCAAAAGAAGAGGAATTTCTCAGTCAGAAAGTGAAACGCTGACGTCCAACAGCTGCAACACAACAAACTGGTTTTGTTTGGCAGCATAAAAAGAGAAAAGGAAGGAAATCAGTGGTGCTGTCAGCAGAGTAGCAGTGGAGCATTAAACTCCTGGTGAGATTGGAATATTTCATTTATACATCCTGATATATAAAGCCTGATAATCTATATAATATCCAAATATTGTTATTATTATGATGGAGAGATATTATTCACTTCTTTACATTTACCAATAATTCTGTCCTAGACAGAGGAGCAATTGGAAATGTTTCTATTGGGTCAGAACCGCTGGTGAAGGAGACGCTGACGCTCCGGTGTCCAGCAGGATAATAATAATAATGATAATAATAATAACAATAACGGTAAATAGCAGAAGACAACAACATTTAATAGCCTTGTCTAGTATTCTGGTTAGAGAATTTCACAGTCGCAGGGTGTATTTATTATTAATAAGGTTTTAGTTATAAATAGTGTTTGACCGATACAGGTTTTTTAAGGCGGATGCAGATAGCGATTATTTCGACATCAGTCTTAACTGATCCCTGATATGTGCTGCCGTTTTTTTGGTCCGATTCTTGAAGCCGATATTGCCTTTTCTCCCTCCATTTACATGATAAAAATGACACAATGATAACAAATGTTTCACAAGTCTCAATTTAAACAAAAAAGGAAACATTTATTAACAAAACAAACAAAACATGTTAACAGTTGATGGCAAACAATGTGTATGTTGTTCTAGGCCTGGAGGTGGTGGCGCCTCAGATGATCCACATATCTGATGTGTTTCCTTTTTTCTGGTATCAGCAGCAGCTCACCAGAGAATGGCAGATGTTGCACCGAGCCTTGCCTGCTGTTGGCTCAGTGAAATGGGCTCATTGATCGGCCTGACATATCGGTCAACCTCTAGTGATAAATAATATGGCCTAAACATGCTTTGGTTTGTCACCATTAAATAACAAAACACCACAGAGTTTTATCAGCTCCAGGCATTGATACAATAGTCTAAGATCAATTCTCAGGCTCAGACATGTGGACTTCACGCTGACTCAAACCTGCAACACGAGCTGAGAGCAGACTGAGATCTGATCGTACCCTCCGCTCACGTCCACATTGATAAATGCCGAGCCTTGAGTAGAAATGATCGTATGCCCACTTTACGCTCACTTTAAGCTCACTTTCTGTCGAACACTCGTTTGATAAATGCCGAGCCTTGTGTAGAAATGATTGTACGCCCACTTTACACTCACTTTCTGTCGTACGCTCGTTTGATAAATGAGGCCACTGTGTATCCTTTTAGAGAAACCTTTACTGACAATCAGAGAGACTGTTCATGGGATGTCCTGAGATTTAATTCCAATCCACAGTTAGTGTCTTATTTCAACGTTTTGTTTCTGTGTGTGTGTGCTGTCAGAAAGCGCTTGAAAGCACTGGAGGCTCTCCTGGGTTTGATCCAAGACTTCCCTCATGATGATCCACAGTCTGCCACGCTTCAGGAGCACATGGAGAGACTTCGTGCCAAGTTCAGACAGGTACTCCATTCAGCAGGTTACAGTAGCCTAGATACAGTATGTATGTCTATATACTGGAACAGGTGTGAATCAAGGTTATTATAGTTAACGAAAAACATTTCCGTTAACTGAAATAAAAATAAAAACGAGAGTTTAAAAAAACGATAACTAACTCAAACTGTATTGTGTGGTTACAAAACTAACTAAAATTATAGTGAAAATGTCCTTAGTTTTCGTCTTTGTCATCGTTTTTTCATACATAATCCAGTGTTTCTATTTCTCCACTGCTGAGTGTGTGTATTCCTGCTTTGTGGGCTTCCAGGAGAAGCGTGAGTGAAATTACCGTAATGACACCATGTTGGCTGTAAAGAGAAACTTCTCAGCTTTCAGAAAACATTGGAATTTTCCAGATAGCGCAAACCGTTTAGTTATTATGGTAAAAGTGTTGCCGGTGCAACACTCTGTAAACTTTGGATGTTGTGTTTTCACTGTGTGCAACTGAAAGTCTTTAATTCAATCATGATATTACAAATCACAGTTTTTTTGTGGCGCTGCTGAAAATCCAGCAGCGGCAGCAGAATACATGTAGAGGAAACACTGCATAATCCTTTCTGGTTGATATGAAACGTATTTGTTTAGCTCCAACTAAATAGCTGCTGGTTAGTGAACATGCAGGAACACATGGTAAATATGTTTACTGAAACTGGGATATCTACACTCCAAACAATATTTCAAAACACCCAGAACTGTAAGAGTTAATAACCTTATTGGGGCTGAGATGGATAAACCAAAGGAAATAAAGGCAAAATTTATTATGACCTCTTTGAATCTGGTACCCAACAAATAGCCCATTACATAAAAACTTAACTAAAACTAACACTAAATGGCATGGCAGTTGTTGCACATCAGCTAACGTCTATCTGCTATTATCCAGGTCTGCTCCATGCTGAGTGTCCCCACTGACTTCACTGATTACATCAAAACGTCTGAAGGCACTGCTTTCTGAATCCCTCCTGATGAGGTGGAAGTGCTGAGCTGACCTTCACGTTCTCCACACAAGCTGAGGTGCTACGTGTCAACAGTGCTGTGGTCAGTAACCCAGGCAACGGTGACTGGTCTGCAGGGGATTCATTCAAGGGTCGACTGTGTCATCTTTGAGAGTCGTCTTTGTCTTCACATTGAGGGAAAGGTCTGACATGTCGGCGAGTCCACGGTCCTCATTAAACTGGAACGTCCCAGGAGATGACTGCAGTCACTCTTCACTAGTGGAACTTGCAGAGGCTGGAACTGAGTTCAAGTGAGATTTCAGAAACTGGAATTAGGAGAACAAGATTGTCGTGTTTCTTGACTGAGCTCAGTGAGTGGATTTATTGCAGTGGTATGTAAGCGAATTGAAGATCAAAATGTAATAATAAACTTTCTAGAACAAAGACACAATAGCAGCAAAAGTCATCAGAATAAAATTGTGGAACATAAAGTGCATTTTGGTGTGAAGTGATTTGGTTCTCCTGGCTAAAACTAATAAAGTCTTGTGATAAAGTCTCCCCGCATAGAATGATGTATTATGTTATTTATGATAATTTGGAGACTGCAGTTTTTACAATTAAACAGCATCACCGTTGAATCAGGACCATAGACTGTATATAAATAATGGACGTCTTCTGTGACGTCACCTGTTGGTTTGTGGCCCGTTGGAAGCATCGAGTTCAGCGTTACACTCGTCGCCATCTTGTTTCTGATACGGGGAGCAGATCATATCTGGACTGTGGAGGAGGAGAGGGATCTGATCACTGACTACAGCCTCTCTACACCTCAACCTGACTGAGAGAAGCTGCTGCTAATTCATGTTAGCATTAACTGGGATGTTAGTTTTGGCTAGCAAAAAAAAAAAAAAATGTATGTTACTGACCTCAGAAAACTGAGCAATGACTCCTTGGAGTGTCTGTTAGTCCAACCAAACGCTGAACAAGACATTTTTACTGAACAAAACGTTCAAATAAACTGTCATTAAGTGAAAATACAGTGAAAGGGTCAAAGTTATGAGACCAAACCACTAAGCTTCCTTTTTATATCTATATAACGTTATATATAACTTTATTGACTTGTTGCCGTGGATACGCATTGTTCTGCTTCTCTTATGATGACTGCTTGTCTAGGTTAGCCACCTGTCAATCAAAGGTAGCCACGTCCCAAATCACATGACTCTTCATCTTCTATTTTCTTCTAAATGGGGCCATTATTTACACTCTTAACATCAAATTGTCTTGAAGAAGATTTTTTACTAGTGATTGAGACCATAGTGATGTCCTGAAAAAATGTCTGAGGTAATAAATCAAGTGACAAGTTTTCTCATTTTGCATTGAAATGAATGGACAGAAATGTTTTTGCAGCCAAACTAAGCACCCCCTGCTGGAATTTTCAGTAGAATGCAGCTTAAGACACTTCCTGGTTTGCCTCCATGCTCAAACCCGGAGATTGCCGCCTGATCAGCTCCTTAAAACAGTTGTGCAGTCTTATTAAATGGGATAAGAGTTTTCAGGAAACATTTTTTATATACAGTTAAATGCACTATTGTAGACAGCTCTGTAAGTTGTGATTAAATACAGTGCAATATAACAAGACACTTTTCTTAAGGACAGTAAGAATTTAGAGAAAACCTTTGGACAGATGTAGAGAACAAAATCTGGGTGATATGATTTAAATGTACACAAACAAAAAAGAGGAAAACTCACTTTTGAACATTCTTCAAACTATGCAAGCAGCTAGCCACTTGGGGGCAGTGCTGTGATTCAGTGACTACAGCAGAATCATTCTCCTCCACACGTTTCTGTTAAAGATGAGCTGAGCTTGTTCATTTTGATGCTCTCAGCTGACATCTTTGGGTTGATGTGACTGTTTTGGACTTCTACCAAAGCTCCATTACCTGCACATTTAAATAAAAAAACATCTTAAATAAAAATAGCCTATGGAATAAAATAGGCCAATCTTTTTCTGAAATAAATATATTTATATGAGAAAAGAATAACGAACATTACAAAAGAACTAAATATGACGAACCCTAGTAAGGGCAGCATTTAAATATAAAGAAAGGAAATTAAACTATTTCGATATATGCGATATGGTGGAATTCCCCCTGGACAGGTCTCCAGACTATCACAGGCTGACACATGGAGACAGACAATCAAGCTCTCATTCACTCCTATAGGCAATTTAGAGTCACCAATTAAACCTATGAGGCATTTCTTTGGACTGTTACTGTTAGGGCCGGGACTTTAAATTAATTACACAAATATTAATGCGTTAAAAAAATTGAAGCATTTTAATTGCACTTATTTTTGCACCGCGGAACGTTTCTCACTGGATGAGTTTCAGGCGGACCGATTATACTGGAGCACCAACTAGCGTTCATGAGTTCAGACAACAACAAACCACAGTGAACATGAAGGAAGAAGCTGATGAGAGCGCTTTGGTTGGCCCCGTGGATGATGGGACATTTAGTTACAAAAAATCAACGGATGGAAGCGTCGATAAGAGCATGGTTGTGTTGCTATGCAACAAGGAATTCACATATCACCGCAGCACATCCAGCCTCAAGTATCACCTCAATGCAAAACATATAGCAGCTAGCGGCTAGCGTGGATTGTGTTTTACTTAAAAAACCAAAGTATTATAGTTTACATAAGGTCTACCTGCCTATAGGCTACCTGGATTTATGAAATGTACTATATTTCTAAATATGCTATTGCTACACTTAATGGCAAAAATTGCACTGAACAAAAATAAACAATATTTTGTTGCTTAAGCTCATGTATTCAGTCATTATTCAATGGTATACTAAAAATCAATGTGAAAAAAATTACTTCTCACTGTTCTCAGGTGAAATATTTATATGAGATGAAAATGCGATTTATTTTGATTAATTAATTACAAAGCCTCTAATTAAATAGATTATTTTTTTAATCAAGTCCATGGAATATATATATATATATATATATAAGTTTTTTCCAGAAGTTTTCCAATGACCCAAGTTTTTACTGCATCTCTGCAAAATTCACTAAAATCTCTGCAAAAACAGTGTGGATTCAGCATTTTTAATGCAATCTTTTGTGTTTAATGTTTTTGTGTGATTTTTGTGTGTTTTTGTGGGGGGTTTTGTGCACCTTTTTATATTTTGTATCTAAGCATTCAAAAATCAAGGTAGAAGTATTATTAGACCCTCTGTGTGTTTAAACCCTCTGGAGTCCACGAAAGAGCCAGAGGTTTTTTGCAGAAGTTTTTTCCAGAAGTTTTTTTTTCAGAAGTTTTTTCCAGAAGTTTTTCCAAGAAGGTTTTTCCAGAAGGTTTTTCCAGAAGTTTTCCAATGACCCAAGTTTTTACTGCATCTCTGTTTTTCCAGAGATTTTAGTGAATTTTGCAGTGTGGATTCAGCATTTTTAATGCAATCTTTTGTGTTCAATGTTTTTGTCTGATTTTTGTGTGTTATTGTGGGGGGTTTTGTGCGCCTTTTTGTATTTTGTATCTTAGCATTCAATAATCGAGGTAGAAGTATTATTAGACCCTCTGTGTGTTTAAACCCTCTGGAGTCCACGAAAGCACCAGAAGTTTTTTCAGAAGTTTTTTCCAGAAGTTTTTTTTTCAGAAGTTTTTTCCAGAAGTTTTTTTCCAGAAGGTTTTTCCAGAAGGTTTTTCCAGAAGGTTTTTCCAGAAGGTTTCCAATGACCCAAGTTTTTACTGCATCTCTGTTTTTGCAGAGATTTTAGTGAATTTTGCAGTGTGGATTCAGCATTTTTAACGCAATCTTTTGTGTTTAATGTTTTTGTGTGACCTTTGTGTGTTTTGTTGGGGGTTTTGTGCACCTTTTTGTATTTTGTATCGTAGCATTCAATCTTTGAAGTAGAAGTACTATTAGACCCTCTGTGTGTTTAAACCCTCTGGAGTCCACGAAAGCACCAGAAGTTTTTTCCAGAAGTTTTTTCCAGAAGTTTTTTCCAGAAGGTTTTTCCAGAAGTTTTTTCCAGAAGGTTTTTTCCAGAAGTTTTTTCCAGAAGGTTTTTCCAGAAGGTTTTTCCAGAAGGTTTCCAATGACCCAAGTTTTTACTGCATCTCTGTTTTTGCAGAGATTTTAGTGAATTTTGCAGTGTGGATTCAGCATTTTTAACGCAATCTTTTGTGTTTAATGTTTTTGTGTGACTTTTGTGTGTTTTGTTGGGGGTTTTGTGCACCTTTTTGTATTTTGTATCGTAGCATTCAATCTTTGAAGTAGAAGTACTATTAGACCCTCTGTGTGTTTAAACCCTCTGGAGTCCACGAAAGCACCAGAAGTTTTTTCCAGAAGTTTTTTCCAGAAGGTTTTTCCAGAAGTTTTTTCCAGAAGGTTTTTCCAGAAGTTTTCCAATGACCCAAGTTTTTACTGCATCTCTGTTTTTGCAGAGATTTTAGTGAATTTTGCAGTGTGGATTCAGCATTTTTAACGCAATCTTTTGTGTTTAATGTTTTTGTGTGATTTTTGTGTGTTTTTGTTGGGGGTTTTGTGCGCCTTTTTGTATTTTGTATCTTAGCATTCAATCTTCGAAGTAGAAGTACTATTAGACCCTCTGTGTGTTTAAACCCTCTGGAGTCCACGAAAGCACCAGAAGATTTTTCCAGAAGTTTTTTTTTCAGAAGTTTTTTCCAGAAGTTTTTTCCAGAAGTTGTTTTCCAGAAGTTTTTTCCAGAAGTTTTCCAATGACCCATTGGGTCATGGGGGGTTTTGTGCGCCTTTTTGTATTTTGTATCTTAGCATTCAATAATCGAGGGAGAAGTATTATTAGACCCTCTGTGTGTTTAAACCCTCTGGAGTCCACGAAAGCGCCAGAAGGTTTTTCCAGAAGTTTTTTCCAGAAGGTTCTTCCAGAAGGTTTTTCCAGAAGTTTTTTCCAGAAGTTTTCCAATGACCCAAGTTTTTACTGCATCTCTGTTTTTGCAGAGATTTTATTGAATTTTGCAGTGTGGATTCAGCATTTTCAATGCAATCTTTGTGTTTAATGTTTTTGTGTGATTTTTGCGTGTTTTTGTGGGGGGTTTTGTGCGCCTTTTTGTATTTTGTATCTTAGCATTCAATAATCGAGGTAGAAGTATTATTAGACCCTCTGTGTGTTTAAACCCTCTGGAGTCCACGAAAGCGCCAGAAGTTTTTCCAGAAGTTTTTTCCAGAAGTTTTTTTCAGAAGTTTTTTCCAGACGTTTTTTTTTTCAGAAGTTTTTTCCAGACGTTTTTTCCAGACGTTTTTTCCAGACGTTTTTTCCAGAAGTTTTCCAATGACCCAAGTTTTTACTGCATCTCTGTTTTTGCAGAGATTTTAGTGAATTTTGCAGTGTGGATTCAGCATTTTTAATGCAATCTTTTGTGTTTAATGTTTTTGTGTGTTTTTGTGGGGGGTTTTGTGCGCCTTTTTGTATTTTGTATCTTAACATTCAATAATCGAGGTAGAAGTATTATTAGACCCTCTGTGTGTTTAAACCCTCTGGAGTCCACGAAAGCCCCAGAAGTTTTTTCCAGAAGTTTTTTCCAGAAGTTTTCCAATGACCCAAGTTTTTACTGCATCTCTGTTTTTGCAGATATTTTAGTGAATTTTGCAGTGTGGATTCAGCATTTTTAATGCAATCTTTTGTGTTTAATGTTTTTGTGTGTTTTTGTGGGGGGGTTTGTGCGCCTTTTTGTATTTTGTGTCTTAGCATTCAATAATCGAGGTAGAAGTATTATTAGACCGTCTGTGTGTTTAAACCCTCTGGAGTGCACGAAAGCGCCAGACGTTTTTTCCAGAAGTTCCTTTTTTTCAGAAGTTTTTTCCAGAAGGTTTCTCCAGAAGTTTTTTCCAGAAGTTTTCCAATGACCCAAGTTTTTACTGCATCTCTGTTTTTGCAGAGATTTTAGTGAATTTTGCAGTGTGGATTCAGCATTTTTAATGCAATCTTTTGTGTTTAATGTTTTTGTGTGTTTTTGTGGGGGGTTTTGTGCGCCTTTTTGTATTTTGTATCTGAACATTCAATAATCGAGGTAGAAGTATTATTAGACCCTCTGTGTGTTTAAACCCTCTGGAGTCCACGAAAGCCCCAGAAGTTTTTTCCAGAAGTTTTTTTCAGAAGTTTTTTCCAGACGTTTTTTTTTTCAGAAGTTTTTTCCAGACGTTTTTTCCAGAAGTTTTTTCCAGAAGTTTTCCAATGACCCAAGTTTTTACTGCATCTCTGTTTTTGCAGAGATTTTAGTGAATTTTGCAGTGTGGATTCAGCATTTTTAATGCAATCTTTTGTGTTTAATGTTTTTGTGTGTTTTTGTGGGGGGTTTTGTGCGCCTTTTTGTATTTTGTATCTTAACATTCAATAATCGAGGTAGAAGTATTATTAGACCCTCTGTGTGTTTAAACCCTCTGGAGTCCACGAAAGCCCCAGAAGTTTTTTCCAGAAGTTTTTTCCAGAAGTTTTCCAATGACCCAAGTTTTTACTGCATCTCTGTTTTTGCAGATTTTATTGAATTTTGCAGTGTGGATTCAGCATTTTTAATGCAATCTTTTGTGTTTAATGTTTTTGTGTGATTTTTGTGTGTTTTTGTGGGGGGTTTTGTGCGCCTTTTTGTATTTTGTATCTTAGCATTCAATAATCGAGGTAGAAGTATTATTAGACCCTCTGTGTGTTTAAACCCTCTGGAGTCCACGAAAGCGCCAGAAGGTTTTTCCAGAAGTTTTTTCCAGAAGTTTTTTCTATATATATATATATATATATATATATATATATACCATCTTCTGCTTTGACTAGACTACATACAGGCCAGCAGCCTGTCTACTGATGGAGGGCCACTGGTTAATGTTAAACTCCTGTCCCTCTCTTGAAATAAAACCAGGTCACCAACCTCTGCTGTCAACAGTGCATGTACAGAGTGTATACATGCTGTTGCTTGGTCCACACACAACCAACAACAATAGTATCAGTAGGCTCAGAGAGGACCAAAGGGACTTTTTCAGCCTTTGTAAGTCAGTCCGCTTTCTATTCCATGTCCAAACTCACACTGACAACAACCCAACAGGACTGTGTGTGTGTGTGTGTGTGTGTGTGTGTGTGTGTGTGTGTGTGTGGTACAGTAGCAGCTGGTTTATGCAGTGTCAGGCAGCAGGTGAACGCTGTCTTCTCGTCGGCAGCTTCTGAAGGCAAACAGAGAAAAGAGAACAAGGGAGGGGGGAGGAGGGGTGGAGGGGTGACAGGGTCCAAATGAGAGAGGCTGCATACAGATTAAAGTGTTTTAGTTTGACTTGTACCATCTTAAGATGAAAAACAAAAAACAATAGCAAAGGCAGAAGAGGAGGAGGAGGAAAAGGCTCCAAAAAAAGAGAGAAGGAATTAATTGATTGTAGCTGTAGTGAAGGTAAGAGGAGAGGAAAGGGGGGGATAGAGGAATAATCATAAGAAGAAGGAAATTAAGTTAAAAGGAGGTGGAGGAGAAAGATGAGGAGGAAGAGCAGGAGGGAGAGGAGGAGGGACTAGGGTCTTTGAGAGAATGTAGAGGAATGTGGGGAGCAGGTGGTGAGTGGTGACATGAAAAGCAGTGGTGACAAATGCTGCAGTCGGGCCGGCCGGCAGCAGAAAAGCCTCTGAATGAAATGGTGGCATCGGATTTCACCACAAGCAACACCAACAGCTCCAGGAGGAGGAGGAGGAGGGGCCTCCATGGAGAACAGCAGAAAAACATTGTGTCTTCTGACTGAACACACATAGTTTAGATAGAACTTAGTGTCCTTTTTATCCAGTTTTATGATTAAGTTTAAGTTTTATATTTATGCACATTCAGAATCAGAATCGTTTTTATTGCCAAGTTAAGAATGTGCTGTGGTGTATTGTTGCATAAGAACAAACAAAATAAAGACATACATTAAGGCAAGTACTTCAGCAACTTCAATATAAAAGCTTTAAACATACCCTTATACCCTAATATTTGGAACATGTTTATTAATTCACATTATGGATAAATACAATAAGATGTTTTTTTTTTGTTCAATATCTTTATTGAGTTTTTCATAAAACAAGAACAAAAAAATTAAATAAAGATGAATACAAATATAAAGCAATTGGCTGGAGAAACATGGATGGAAGGTTTTGTCATGTGTTACAAAAAATAAAGCCGTAAAAAAAGAAAAACAGAGCTGTCTTAGACAAAAACAACCATAACAACAAAAACCACAGGGGGTAGGCCAAATCATACATAAATAAAAATAAATTCAAAAAGAGTAATCATATATGATACATAGAGATAAGAGTGGGGGGAGACCTCCTAGAGACAGCATCCAGTTTTGCTTACCACCACAGCAGCATCATCAAGTACATAATAACTAATGTAACCCAATATGTGTTGATCCGCACTGTATTATCTCACTTATGGTCCAGCAGGCCCTTCAACACAATGGCAGTTAGTCTGGTACCAAAATAAGTCAAGAATGGGGACCAGATTCTATAGAAAGCATCAGTCCTACATCTGGACTGATATGTTAAGTATTCCATGGGTAACATATCAAAACTAGAAAATTTCCTCTGGGGAAATTTTGAAAGGGCCACGGGGGCTACTGGCGGTGTGTGTACACTATGATGAGATTCTTCAGAGATTTCAAACTATACCCTTTAACCTCAAAATGTGTGTGTGTGTGTGTGTAATTAAAATCACATAAAGTTACCTGTGTGTGTGTGTGTGTGTGTGTGTGTGTGTGTGTGTGTGTGTGTGTGTGCGTGCGTGCGTGCGCGCGTGTTTGAAGCATGTGTATGCATGTGTGAGGAGTGTGCGTGCTTACACGTGTGTGTGTGTGTGTGTATCTGTAACTGTAATCACATCAAAGACCAAAGGCAATCAGATCAAAGCAATCAACAGTATTAACTGACACCTGCCAATGTCCCGGAACACTGGCAGGCTGGAATTTCTGGCCTCGAACAGAAAGCATTTTTGGCAAAACCATAATACCTATCATTGATCTGAGTTCACTTTGAGCGTCCTGAGTTCTTCCTGAACGTCTACATATGTTTTTTTTTTTTTTTTTCAGAAAAATGAAAAAATAGCTTTGTTAGAGCGACCTAAAAAAACTGTTACATCTCCCTTGTGCCAAAATCTTCCTCCATTTTTAATATGGGAGCCAATGAGGCTGTTAGTGCGTGTTGGTGGCGCATCTGTGCGTCCTACGCCCAAACTATAACTCTGACAGCTTTACCAGAGGATTGTGAGTGAGAAGACAAATTTTCCTACGTTTCTAGGTATAAATTATTTCTGTAGAAGGGAATTTGCAGCCTGGAGCGCAGTTTTCAAATTTATTTTTTGACAATTTTTTCTCTCCCTCTGCACTCTGGCGATGATGTCACACACTGACACGAACATTCCGTGCAATACACACCCATTATAATCTCAGAATTTCTCCAAAAATGATCATGGTCATTGAACAGGGATTGATAAAAAACTATATGACCTATCGAAACGTGGATTAATACACAAGACTTGTGTCTACTGTTTAAAGTTTAAATGGAGTCTCTGGGTGAAATTATGCCGGAGAAATAGACGTTTAAAAATCTCCAATTATTGTTCTTTTTCACTCATCTTTTTTCAGCCGTCCCATTCATTTCAATGCAAAATTTTGGGCAGTTTTTCGCGACTTATGTCGTGAAAAATTTGTATTCTGTAGAGAAAAGTAATAGCACACCGATCCCGATCAAACCGCACGTTTTGATATATAATTTGTCCTGCAACTCTTCAAGTTGTAGGACTAGTAGCGGGACGAAATTGCATCCGGAAGAGGAAAAAGAAAAAATCCACAGTATAACAGCAGTGCTTGGGGCTTCGCCCCTACAGCTATTGCTGTATGGGACCAGTGCTCGGTGCGATTGTCCCGTGGCTCTAATAAATAAATTATAGTGCCGCAAATGCCTTTGCCAATGCAAAGTGGAAAATCTGCAGTTCCTCCAATGACCACTGGAGCCTGGCTCCAAAAGTGAGTCAATCCCCATAGACCCCATAGGGCCCAAAATTGAATACGAGCAGTCCGGAGCCAGCTTTTATCAGGAATTTTTTCGTCCCTGTCGAAGAGCAGGGTCTTTTTTCTCCCCTGAAAACAGCCTAGTGACTGATTGGATAGATCGCTAAGCAGAATGTGACGTAGTACTTGACGCCACAACAACACACACCATTTGTAAAAGCCGGCGAAGCAGTGTTGCCAACTTAGCGACTTTGTTGCTATAATTAGCAACTTTTCGGCTCTTCTTAACAAGCTACGGGGGCGTTAAGAGGAGTAAGAACGAGTGGAAGCGGCACATTCCTCCTGCAGCAGTCTCTCCCAGCTGCAGTCACAGAGCCGGCTAACAGTTAGCTCTGTAGCAGTACAGTGTGTATGTGCTGCTGCTACAGGAGGTGTTCACTTAGCAATCCCTGTTTGTTTACAACAAGCACCGGACACTCAGGTTCACACAGTTATCGATGCCAGTTAATTCACAATCACTATGTTTATGATCAGCAGAGACTATGTGCATACTTAGCCATGCTGCTTTGTCTATGATCAGCTGCTGACTTTGTGCACAGTTAGCGACGGCGTCTCCCGTGTTTAATCCGTTGTGACGATCGAAAACCATACATCACCTCCAGAGTCTCTAAATCCCTCTGGGGTCTAACTTGTAGTGGAGACACGCAGAGTGAGTGGACTTTTGAGAGGGCGTGGCCTGAGACTTTCCCGGTGGCCACTCTTCCCCCTAAAGGAAACACGGCTCATGTTAAAATGCCCAACTTTAGAGCAAAAATAAATGTTTATATCTTATATATTTTTTAAATGGCTTGCTGTGTAATTGCTTAATTCAGATACTTCCATGTAGTACACTGCATACCCTATATACTTACTTAGGTAGTGTGTAAATATTTTCACAGGGTAGTGTTTAAGGCCAAACTCTAATAACTTGTGGAGCCGCACATTTCATTCATTGTTCACTTGTATAAATGATGCAACAATTACTAGATTACAGTTGGTACAGAATGCAGCAGACTCTCCGTTACAGAATTCAGTTTAAAATCCTCTTAATCGCCTATAAATCTCTCCATGCTCTAGCTCCACTCTATATTTCGGAACTCTTAACCCCCTACTCTGCACTGAAATCGCTCAGATCTGAAAACCACATGCTGTTAAGCGTCCCACGGTCTAGACTCAAGACAAAGGGAGATCACGCCTTTTACTGTTGTAGCTCCAACACTGTGGAACAAGCTCCCCCTCAGTATCAGAGCAGCTGAGTCTGTGTAACATTTTAAAAAGCTTTTAAAAACCCACTTGTACAGACTGGCATTTGTGCAATAATTCTAATGTTTTTACACATACTTTAATTTTTGTTTCTATTATTTTATCTAATTCTTGTCCACTGTTTTTATGATGTTCTCTTATTTTTGTTTTACCTGTTGTATTGCCTCAATGCTATTGTATTTTGTAAAACACCTTGCAACCCTGGCTTTGAAAGGTGCTATATAAATAAATAAATAAATAAATAAATAAGTACATTTCTCTGCATTTTTCACTTAGTGGACCTGTACAGATCAGCATAAAAGCTTTGTGCCAACAGATTAAATGGATTCTGTCCTCAGAAATGGCACAGGGCTTTTATCTAAAAAGGAAAAGGGCAAAAATATTTTGTCATCCATGTGTCATCTTCAACAGATATAGACATTGAAAAGTTGTGCTGATGCTGGTAAAGTAGTTGTATGAATTGTGTTAGAATAATCTGTTATTCTGTCTCTTATTCTATCTCTGTGGATGGGGGTCACTATCTGTTGATAGGTCACTATCTATGTGTGATTAATTCACTAATTGTGCATGTAACCTCTCTCTGTGCATTTATAGATTACAGTTTTTCTCAGTCGCTTTGGTGCATTTCTCACATCGCTCTTTACATTTGCACAACAGTTAGTTCACCCTCCATAACATTTAGTCATTTGTGCTCATCATAGTATCAGTTTCTCATTCCTTTCAACAAATTGCAAATGCTTTTGGACAGTCATCAAGTGCTTTCATACAACTCTCTGCTGTTTTATAACATTATCACCTTCTTATGTCTTGTCAGTCAAAATTAACTATACTTTTTAATGCTGAATAGTCATTCCATATAAAACTAATAGTCCTCATTTCATTGATTGAGTCATTACATACAAAATTGTTGAACTAGTTGTCAAAATCTGTCAAGCAAATTTTATACATTTTTTTAAATCTTTTTTTTTCTCCTGAAAATGTCTCCGGAATTGAACAATTTCTCTGAGGTGAACCTCAGCTTTCACTGATGAGAAGGCTGTGTGAAGCATTAGTTGAACCAATGATAAGCCACTTCTCTACAATCACTCAGAGCTGAATCCATAAACCATAAACACTTTACAACATATATGAACCAGCAGGACATAGTGTGGACCATTTCTATAACACTGTGACACAGAAATGAAAGGTCAGCCTTGTGGAAGTGGGGTGAGGGTACGGGGGGAGTCAGGGGGTGACATGTGATGACATCACAGCAGAGTCCTGCAGAGGGTGGATTTGCCACTCGTGGAGATACTTTCCTCACTGCATTGCCACAGATGATATTGGCTGTGATGTAGATGAACCTATGTGGCCAGACAGAGAGGAACGTCTGGATGTGCATCAATGATTTACAGTACTATATATGTTGTATGTTCAGTTCTGTTATGTGCTGCAATATTGTTTACAGTTGTGCACAGCTCTACCCAAAGGGAGTTTATGTTTGTTGTAAATAAGGGTGTTGTTTTCTTTTGCACAATGCTGTACACAAATTAGAATTGCAAGGAGCATATGCAGTAAATATATGAAACACATATTCAGTGTGTTGTCAGTTACATCACTAAATACAGTAATGTGTACTTTACTGTAGTTTTTAAACTGTGTAAATAGTATAAAGTGCTGTCTGGAGCATTTTCAGGTAGCGTCACCAAGATCTGACTTTTTTGCATTTGAAAACATTCACAGAGTAAAGTGTCATAATGAAAACATGACAGAGACATTTGACTTTCTCGTTCATAAACATGGTGTCAGCACTTTTCATCTTGATAACACTGACACTTTCACTGACATGAATACTTGCTTTTGAGGAATGAGCTATCCATTTTGAGCAAGTGACACGCTTCTGCAGGTTATCAACTAGGTTTTGCAGTTTGTACTAATTGTTTTGAGAAATGCATTAACTGTTGTCAAAATGTAAAGAGCGATGTGAGAAATGCACCAAAGCGACTGAGAAAAACTGTAATCTTGCAAGATGCTTTGCTACAATGATCATGTGCTAATATTGTTTTTAAACTATGATTAAACTAAATGCATTTACTCTAAATAAATTTACTCCATCTACTTAAACTTTCTCTGCCCTACTTAGAGTAAGATTATATTATCACAAAGAGATATATTTTATTTTTTATGTGGATATTGTTTGTTGCAAAATCTGTGTCTCCAGTAATATCTGCAGGTCATTTCAAGGCTGGAGTTTGTGATTTGAAAGTTTGTTGCGGTTCGGGTCATGGACATGATATGCTAGGCAGAGAGATATCTGGCTTCTCTGACTGTGTACACGTATGCAATAAACTGACAAATCAACGGATTGAAAGCGGCGACTTCTGGAGAGTTCAACCTACTTTTTTTTATTAAACCTAGACTATAAAACTGGGTTTAGGGAAATTAGACTGCGTCCAGCCTCCATGAAGTGACCAGCCTAATGTCATGTCAGGGACCTGTGGATTGAAACCAGAGACTCTGTAAACTGCACATTTCTTGACGTGTCAGATAATTTAATTTGAAAGGTTTCCTCAATGCATTTCTCAAGACTTGCGGGAAAAAAAGACAAGACCTCAAATCTCTCGATCAGCCTTAGCTGACTGGCAGCAGAGCCGTGTCTGTGCCTGTGTACTTAGAAATTGTCATTTGTATATTTTATGTCAGTCTTTTGGGTTGCTCCCTTATAAAGCATTGTCTCCTCATATTGTTTGATGTTTTCATGACACCACAGTGTAATGCTTTGGGTTATTTTCAGTTATTTATATCCTCATGCCTTTTGTCATTCATTCATTTATTTGTATTGTTTGGTAGTGATGATGGTGTGGGGGTTCAAACTGTGGCTTTGGGAGGTGTTAGAATAATCTGTTATTCTGTTTCTGTGTGACAAACGTCACTATCTATGCGTGCGTAATTCACTAACTGTGTATGTAACCTCTCTCTGTGCATTTATAGATTAATCATGCAAGATGCTTTGATACAATGATCATGTGCCAATATTGTTTTAAAACTATGATTAGTCTAAATACATCTAAACTAAATAAATTTACTTCATCTGCTTAAACTTTCTCTGTCCTACTTAGAGTAAGATTCTATAATCACAAAAAGATATATTTTATGTTTTATATTTTATATGGACATTGCAAAATCTGTGTCTCCAATAATATCTCTGCAAGTCATATCAAGGCAGGAGTTTGTGTTTTGATAGTTTTGTTAACAGAAAGATAACGGTCTTCTCTGCTTGGTGACATGACGTGTCCATGTATTAAATAAACTAGCAAATCATCGGATCAAGAGGAGGCACCTTCTGAATGAGATCTACCTACATTCTTAGTAAAACTTTGTCAGGATATAAAACTGGGTTTGAGGGAAATTATACTTGGTCCAGACCTCAAGAACTGATCAGCCTAATGTGATGTCAGGGACATGTAGATTGAACCCAGAGACTCTGTAAACTGCACATTTCTTGATGTATTGTAATAAAGTGAAGTTAAACTGAGAACTCGGACATCTCCTGCTCATCATTCCCCATCAAACGATCAGCGCAGAGAAATAGGTGAGGATTTACTGTTTGAGTCAGATAATTTAATTTAAAAAACGTTTCCTCAATGTATTTCTCAACACAGGCCCTGGATGAACACTGTAGAGATAGAACATGTAAACAAAACAGAAGCAAACAATTAACATTCTCCATCGCAGGGTTCTGTTCTTATTCACAAACCTGTAATATTCAAAGTGCAGCCGCCAGCAGGAGCAGACAGAAGAGCAGCTTGGTGAAGAGCCTCCCCCTCCTACCTTCAGAATGGATCCTGGAAAAACTTCCCTCCGTCTTTGATGTGGTCTGCTCAGTAATGTCTCTCCCTGATCTCAGACCACTAACACTTACCTGCGACAAGACCAGAATAGTTTATCGCATGTCAAATAAGTGTGACTTGGTTCAGCGAGGAATAGCAAGGAGTCACTGGCTTTTCTGTTTCAATGCTAACTGGTATGTTACAATGAAAAAACACCACCTATCCTGTGTGAGCCTTGGAACTGATTTGACTTCACTTTGAGATCATGTTAATGCTGCTCCTGGAAACAATTATTGCAACTTGCATTTTACTTTTATCATTTTGGTCATAGTTTCGTTCCGTCATGCATCTATCCATCCATTTTCTTCCACTTATCTGGGGCCGGGTTGCAGGAGCAGGAGACAAAAACAAGGTATTCCAGCTTCCAGCTCTGTTGGGGCTTGGGGTTCATCTATGAGTTATGATTTCATATAAACAATCCTTTATGAAGCTGAGACTGTGTGTAACAGCTGATCTGTGTAGATATGCTGCAGAACATAGAAAATTAATAACTGTCAGGTCCTGATGATCCAGTGGACCTCATGCGTAAATGCGCACAGCCTCTTCCTCAGTTTGGCGCCTGAGCAATGGTCCAGTCCTGATATACGTCAACATCCTGTTCTAGGTGTACAACCGTTATATGCGCTAATGTGTGCCACTATTGTCCTAAAGCCAACGCTCCAGACGCCTTAACGTGTGCACGTGTAGACTGAAATAGCCTAAACTGTCTCATCGCCCTCTCTTGGTAATACATGGACTGCTTGAATTGTGAATTGAAGCAGCTGTTAAACTAAAAATTTGTCATCACATGGTGACTTGTGACACTGTTTCCACTACTGGACAATACCCGGAATGAGGCGGGTCTCACTCGCCGAAACGCTCCTAATTTGAATAGGAGCAGTCCAGAGCCGGCTTTTGTTGGGACTTTGTTCGTCCCTGTAGAAGAGCAGGGTGTTTTTTCTTCCCTGAAAACAGCCTGGTTACTGATTGGATAGAACGCTAAGCAGGATGTGACATAGTACTCTACACAACAACAACACACGCCGCTTGTAAAAGCCGGCGAAGCAGTGTTCCCAACTTAGCGACTTTGTTGCTAAATTTTGTAACTTTTCAGACCCCCTTAGTGACTATTTTTCAAGAAAGTGACTGGAGACAAATCCAGCGACTCCTTCTTACTCTTCTTAAGGAGCAGCTGACGAGCTGGAGGTCGGCTTGTTAAGAGAGCCGCCATTAGCGGCAGTTAGCTACAGCTAGCTCTGTAGCAGTACAGTGTGTATGTGCTGCTGCTGCAGGAGGTGTTCACTTAGTTTGTTTACAACAAGCACCAGACACTTAGCGATGCCGTTAATTCACAATCACTATGTTTATGAGCAGTGGAGACATAATTAGCCATGCTGCTTTCAGCTGCTGACGTTGTGCATAGTTAGCGACGGTGAAAACCATACGTCACCTCCAGAGTCTCTAAATCCCTCTGGGGGCTAACTTGTGGTGGAGACACGCAGAGTAAGCGGACTTTTGAGAGGGTGTGGCCTGAGACTTTCCCAGTGGCCACTTTTCCCCCTAGTCGAAACACGGATATAAAGTAAATCATTATTTGTACATTGAGACAAGCGTGCGAGGCGTCCGCTCCGTTCGCTCGTGGCAGAATGACCCCTCGCTATTTGATTTCCACAAACACAAAAACAAAAAGCAAACACAAAGTGAGTGATTAATAAACCAAATGAAATGTTGCTACTATTGTGTTTAACAGTTTTGTAGCATCGACTGAAGGAATCCTCAAGTTTGGAGTCTAAATTAAACTGTGAATCAGCGTATTCAGCAGGGTCTTTACCTTCATTATCAGGCAAAAATCAGTGTAGTAGTACAAATCCCATCATTATTTAACTTTTAGAAGCCTTCCTACACGTCCAATGATACCATAATAGTTTATTTATCCAGATGAAATACTAATAATCCTCTGGAAAACAACACGTTTTCCTCACAATGGCTGACAATGACTGTATTGCTAAGTTGTTTTTTTTATTTATATTTAAACCCACATGATGCTGTGAGGTGTTTTGATATGCAGAGTTAAGACAAGCGGTGTCGTTCGCTCATGTAGAATTGTTCTTAACAGTCACGCGTGGTCTTCATGTCACATATTTGAGCGTAGTTCACAAAGTAGGCGTCATGCAGACGCTGCACACGCGTTGTTACGCATACGCCTACGTGACGCTCGTCTGTCCATTGAAAGTGAATTAATTTACATGCGCAACTTAGAGGTTTGATGTCATGGCTTAGATGCTGTACACACGTTTTAGTATAGTCCCCCCCCCCCCCCCCCCCCCCCCCCCCCCCCGTGTGTGTGTGTGTGTGTGTGTGTGTGTGTTGAGGGCATCAAGAGAAAACAACAAACAAAGACAGGCACATGGAGAGAAAAAAGTAAAAGCATGGTGTAACATGTACAGCAGGCTGACTGCTTTACATGTTACATAGTGTGTGTGTGTGTGTGTGTGTGTGTGTGTGGTGTGTGTGTGTGTGTGTGTGTGTGTGTGCGTGCGTGTGTGTGCAGAGGGTCTTTGTCTGCTGCCGTTTGAGCTGGCGCTGGAAGGCCTGTGGGAAAGGATTAGACTTTCACGCCTTTTCCTCCACACTGAAGCCCCATCAAAGACATTCCTTGCATAACAAATCCATGAGTACTGTCACACACATGCACGCGTGCACACACACACACACACACACACACACACTCCTGTTAATCATTAAGCAAACTATCACTTTTAGGATTCAGAACAAAACATTTGTAGCAGTGATTTAAAGAACATGAAATCATCTCTAGTTGTACTGTACACTGCAAAAGAGGTGTGTCTAAAAACAAGATAAAAACACTAAATCTGAGGGAAATGATCTTGCTGCATGGACAAATAATTTCACTTCACAATATTTCTTAAATTAAGATTGTTAAATATAGAAATACGCATATTTTAAAACAAGATAACTTATCTAACACTTCTAAGTATAAAGTTTTTTTTTATCTTGGTAAGAAACAAATAATTAGTTGTAAGAGTTAATTTCCTATTTTAAGCGTTCAACATGCTTATTTCTAGATTTAATAATCTTAATTTTAGAAATCTTGTCAAGTGAAATTATCTGTCCATGCAGCAAGATCATTTCATTTCATGTTTTTAGACACCTTTTTTGCAATGTATGTGTGTGTATATGTGTATGTATCTTGCTGTTTGTGAGTGCTCTTCTGCTTTGATACAGACTCTTACACCAAATCTCACGGTGTGTGTAGATACTTATGAAACCTTCATTATGTGGAACTGATTGGGATACTGTTCAGAAGTTAATTGTAACAGTGCGTCACTTCTTTACTATGACATGCTCACAAACCAACTTTACTTTTTACACTTTGCTTATGTTATTTACATTATAAAAATGCATTGTAATGATACATTATTAGGACAGAGACAGCATCACACAAAAGGCAAGCAGTGCCATTCATTTGAGTGTGGGTAGTGCTTCGGGCTATGGTGGTCGGGCCGCAGGAGATGCTGGAAAAAAAATGAAGGAGCCTGTGGCAGAAAAGTATAAACAGATTTAACTTGCACCACGACGTCAAGCTGCTGCTGCCAATTGCAAACAAGCGAGTTATAAGCAAACCATGGAAAGCCAAAAAGCTCACTATTTTATTTTCCCCTGCTGTCTGAGACGCCATTCTGAGCACCACCAGGTGTCTAATTAGTGCCACCCACGTTTAACACCAGCAGGCACTTATCAAACACCTTCCACTATAATCCATTGAACTGTGCACCATATAACGGCTCCTCTTAACCAAACAGGGCTTCCACTGTGGGCTCTTCTGGATAACTCCCTTATCCATAGTACCAGCTGGCATTTGCTTAGTAGCCAACAGTGGCAGGTAACACTTTGGCCAGTAAAAAGATACAAGGTAGCCATTTTACTTTCAATGTAGCCACAAGACAATGTTGCTATGTCTGAATGTGTACACCTTAGGTTACACTAATAGAATTATAAATGTATAAATGTGAATTACAATTATCATATAATTGTAAAGCTATGAATGTGACAGTATGAATAGTTTAATTCTATGGTTACATTCATCTGATTGACTTATATTAGCTTAATGTAGCATAAATGCTAACACTCCTGCAGAGCTTTTGTCATAATAACATAAGTACAGAAATAAGAAACTATACATTGACGAACATTGTCCTTGTCGTGGTATTACTACCTCTCTTTAGTGATAAAGTGATTCAAAGATCACGTTGAAGTTCCTTTTAGTTTTTTTTTTATTATCAGACATCAGAATACACTGCCTAGGTACAGCGGGGAGGCTCACTTTGTCAATCAAAAGGTGTCCCTCTCCAATAAAAGCCCTGAGTTCTTTCTACTTTTTCTGTCTGTGTCAGGGCATTTTTCCCACACCTCCAACATATGGGCCACGTTTTCCGTGAACACACACGCTGCTAGGTCTACTTTTAAACTTAAAAGGATACAACTCATACTGTTTATATTCTGCCCCCAAACGCCTCTAATGTCTGACAAATCCTAGACTTTATAGCACATGATTTCTGGTTTAAACCTGCTGTTACATGATCAAGAGGTCACACTGGGGCCTTTTAGTAAAGCAGAGAACTTATGATTAGAAGTAACAGAAAATATACCACATGGTCGTGCTAACATAGTCGCAGTTTAACAGCACGATGCGGTCGCCAATCATGTAGCAGTGAGCTGGTAAAACAGAGGCTGCAGTAAACATGGCGGTGGTGCTGCTGCCATGGAACGAAGTAAAACAACTCCATAACATGAAAGTTAAAAAACCAAACACAAGCACATACCCCCAACTGCCCAGGAGTTCATGTAACAGCTGAATATGGATGCTTGTTGGACTAATTCTGTGGAGAATTTGACAGTATATTTCCTGCAACAACATTCAGCACAAGAGATAATCTCTCTCTCTCTCTTTCCTATCTAGCTGCTGCCAGTCACACAAAAAAATGGTTATTTATGTGTAACTCTCCCACCAATGCACAACTCACCACACCACCTGATTAAATGTGAAAGCACCCTAAAGCTAGCCTGCTGTTCTGAACAATTACACTTTCCTTACTGTTCTTTACACAGCAGAAAAGTTTTGGAGTAAGATAGCTGTCATAAAGATATGTGCATGATTCCAACCATTTGTATTGTAATGTTAAACATTTGTATGTCAATAAAATAGTTGTACACAAAATTCTGCTTTCATATACGTGAGTCTGATAAATTATTTGGGTTAGGATTGTTTTTATGTGAGTATGAATCTAAAAGCTGTGAGTGCAATGTTTTGTGACGGCTCAGGTTTGGTCAGTTATGTTGATGGTTGTATCTTTTACAGTGTATTTAGTGTAACTGAGTTTGTGTGGTTGTCAGTCATCTTTCATCAAATTAAAAAAAAAGTGTAAATGAAATGAGCTTAGCAGCACAGCACTGCATTAGTTACAGTGGCTTGCAAAAGTATTCATCCCCCTTGGATGTTTCACCCTTTTGTTGCTTTTACACATATAATTTGGACTTTTGAAAAAGAAATTGGCAAAAGCATCAAAGTGAAAACAGATTTTTACAAAATAGTATCAATAATTAGAAATGGCTTTTGTTCTTTTGTCTTCATGTTGTAATTGTGGCAGGAATAGTGATGAACCAGAGATTGGACCTCCCAGACACAAGTTTTTATACTATAATCACTTGACACACATCAACTGTTAGTTTTCGGGTAGGTTTAGTAATTTTATTTTATTGTCAACTATTGTGTGGGTTTGTCTATTTTATATTGTATGTACTTGTTTTGTTTTTATTTGATATTTTTGTTTTTGTATAGTTCCTAATTGTGATTGTATTGAATGTTGTATGTGTTACGGACCCCAGGAAGACTAGCTGATTGCTATGGCATCAGCTAATGGGGATCCTTAATAAAATGAAATGAAATTAAACTGTACTCAGGTGATCTCCATTTCATTAACTGTGACTCTGCTGCATCAACTAGCTGAAACTCTGTTGAATTAGTTCAGTTACTTTAAAGGGGATGAATACTTATGCAATCATTTATTTTACCTTATAGGTTTTTAATTAATTGATACTATTACAAATCTGTTTTCAGTTTGATACTAAAGAGGGTTTTTTTGTAAATTATTTTTAAAAAGGCCAAATTATATTGACCATGATTTCATGTGTAAAAGCAACAAAAGGGTGAAACATCCAAGGAGGATGAATACTTTTGCATGGCACAGTAGCAGCTTCATTTACTGTCAGTGGATGTCAGTCAATAACAGACACTGCCAGTTCATCTTTTGTGGATAAGAAGAAGACAGTCAGTTTTCCAGACTCCATCTATTCATGTTTTTATTGTGTAGTCGACACATGTTGCAGACAACTGGCATGAAGTAGACAAAACTGTGTGGAATGTTTTGTAACAAAAAAGTCTATGGCTTACCAAGCACGACACTGAATCTATTTACAAACTCAAATCAACTCACTGACAGTTTGAAAATTGGAGCCAAAAGCTTTTTTCTTTTATAAATATAAAAAGGGGAAAAGGAAAAAAGGCCACTATGGGCCTAAAGGGGGATAAAGTCTCTTTCACTGAGACAGTTTAACACTCAACAGAGTTATACATATCCCATTTTCTATTATGGCACCAGTTTCAAAGCATGCCCTTGACTCACTACTTTCCATCACGGATGCTTCGTCTCAAGCAGGTTAAACAGAGCTAGTAGGCACTGAACCAACAAGTAGAATAGAATATAAAACTAAACAAATAAAAAACTAATAAAAATTAGAGAAGATATTGACTGTCACATGAGGTATTGTGGATCAAAGCATTTCTGTACATTGTCTCATTTTTCCTTGTTTTTTGGAATAGTTCGGAAAATCATATTATTTTAATTATTAGACAAACAAAAACGGATCACATAGAAACTACATAAAAACAACAAATGAGGATGTCAATAAAACAATTTTCTATGAGAAAATTCAAACCTAGAATGGCAGTATACTGACATTTTTATATATATATACACATATATATATATAAAACACCAAAGATGTAGCAGCAAACAACAGGAGAAAAGCATTGTTTTTTATCCATTACGTTTTTGTCATCTGTTTTTCTTTTTTTTAAAACACATAGCTGGGATTCATTTTCTATAGCAGCGGAATACAAGGAGTGTTTCTCTCCTACTCTCTATCCTTAATGTACAATCAGAAACCTATTTTACAGGGTTCCTACACAGTTTGACATACTTATAGAATATCAAGAGAGCCCTTCTGCTGGTACGTATCTGTCCATCATCCTATATAAAGCATACATCAACCTAGTCATGGCAACTTTGTTGTCCTATGTAGGAAACCCTGACTTGAACTCTACAGCATTAAGACACCCCTCCCTGTTGACCTTTCACCCTTTTTGCCACTTTTGCTGCCTTTTCATTCCTCGGTACACTTGCCAGTTTTGCTCTCCACATTTTTTTAGGCAAGTCCCCAAGAAACGCAGCCCACGTCTTTTAGGTTTGTGCAAAAATCAAAGTCTCAAAACTCCTTCTCTTTTTTTTTTTTTTTTCCACTTCATCCCCTTCCCAGAGTCCATGAGTCGTATTTGAACAGAAGTGGAGCGACGGAAGAGATGCCACCCTGGAGATTTAGAGCCAGAGTGGAGTTTTACTTTTACAGATATTTCTGGATGACAGGGCTGCTCTGGAGGCAGAGATAGTTCAACAGTAGGTTGAGCCATGGTTAGTTTGCAAACTAGAAAATGCAAGCTAAAAAAGAATAAATAATATGTTTTACTATATAAAAATAAAGTATTATTTTAACTATAAAAAATAATACTTCTTTTTACTTTTACTGGACCTTCAGCTTTTCAGTCCCTACGCTGAAACAATTATATGTCTTAAAATGGAAGAGCATCTTTGCCTGTATGAAACATCTGTTGAACTAAAACTCAAATCTGAGATTTAGAAGACAGCTAGAGAAAGCCATTGGCTCTATGAGACTTATGACAGTGTCAAGCAGCATACGACATTATGCCAAAATGGTCAATTATTTTGTCCCATTACAAGACTCAGATCCAGGTCTAATCCAGATCCAACTGTTTGCATGTGCTGCTCTGACTCCTCATCACCAAAAGACTCCTGTTCAAACCCCCATTCAATTTTCATGTTGTTTTACAAACTTATTCACTGTGATTTTCTTAGACAACCAGCAGCGCTAACCAAAAGTGCTTTTTAAAAACCAAAAAGAATAAAACAAAGTTGGAATGGTTAAGGTAGAACTACACAGAGAAAGGACACGTAAGAGACTGTGGATTGCTCTGCTTAGTTGTGCATCAATTTGATCTCATCAAATTAGAGCAAGCTGAACTGTTGTCAACAATTAAACAAAGAATCACATACGTCCAAGCCTTAACATCAGCAGTCCACAGTCATTAGAGTCATAAAAACAGAGCGTCTCACACTACACTTGGTTTAAAAAACAAAAAGCCTGGAAGAAAAGAGGTATAAGACTAAGAGATAAAGAGGTCTAAAATCATATATATGATAAAGTGACTAAAGATAAGCAAGCAGGGATATATGAATGTTTGCACTGCAACAAGACAAACAAGGGAGCTTGGACAGGAAGTCTAAAACCTTATACATGATGAGAGAAATAAAAACAAAAAGAGCCTCTTCTCTTTAACAAAAGTCAGATTTCAGATGACGACCTGATGACAGACAACAAGGACCTACTGTAAATTATACTTTGGGATGTTTTAGTAGGCGATTGAGTCTGCTGTAATTTAAAGATTCCTAGTTTAATATTTCAGGGAATGAGAAAAAGTATCTACTAAAATGTCTGTTTGTGGCTTGAACTCCAGCCCACACAGGTCATCAGTATTCGGTGTCTTTTCTCTCTTGTACATTTCTGTAGTGTTCATTTCTTTTCCCAGGATGCGAGGGGGACACTGGCAGGAAATGTGACTTGGGGTTTGTTGCGGAGGGCGTTCTGTCCCTTCTTGGCAGCCGTAGCGGACAGCAGGCATGTGAGTAACATGTCGCTCATGGTAGCAGCCCACCGGGAAGGAGGAGGAGGAGGGGAGGCTAAGTTCAGATGAGGAACCCCCTCCCCAGCCCACCGATCACCACACTTTGTCGACAACTTTCCCTCAATCATCAGGTCATTGTGCGTGAACTTGTCAGTCGTTTCAGATGTTGATGTCTCTGACGTCTGTCGGGGTGCAGGACAGGTCCACGTCCTCGTCCACACGTTTGGTTTCTGTTGTGTTGCTGGTCTGCTGAGCCTGTCGCAGGCTGGATTCCAGCAGGGACTCGATCTGCTCCTGACATGACCGCAAGCAGTCCTGCAAGCACACAATCAACACTGAGTCACGCCGTTCATTCATCTTTCATCATGCATGTGACTCATGGTATAATGGCGTCACAATGAATTTGAAGCACAGGCTACAGACCTCACAAAACAAGTTCATCAGACTTGTTTTGGACCTCCCCACCTTGAATCATCCCACTTTGATAAGGTGGGATGGTTGAAGGTGGAGGATCGTGTATCTCAGATGCAGTTATATGGTACATAGGAGTGTTTATGGGGAGGTACCCAATTATTAAAAAAAAAAATTTAAATGGAGTAAATGAAGTTCACCGCTATTCCACTAGGGGAAGTGTAACAGATTTTGTACCACCTAGACCATGGGTCTCAAACTCGCAGCCCGCGGGCCAATTGCGGCCCTCGTGGCGATATTTTGTGGCCCCCACCTTGATATGAAAGTTTAACGTGGGTTTTATATGAATGGCACTTTACCGTGTTGTGTGTGGAAGGTCCCTTTAATTACTTTTTTGGTAATTTTGTGTCTTTTTAAAAAAAATAATTTTGTGTCTTTTTTTGGTAATTCTGTGTCTTTTTGGTATTTTTGTGTGTTTTATTCTATAATTTTGTGTCTTTTTTTTTTTTTTTTTACTAATTTTGTGTCTTTTTATAAATATCATTTATATAGTGCCTCCAGCGGCCCCCACATAATTTCAGTTTGAGGCCCCTGACCTAGAGTTAAGATGAACATGGGTAAAGAGTCCTTTCTTTATGTTGGAACTATTCTTTGGAACAGGTTACCTGGGCAACTCAAATCAGTCAGAAGCATAAGCAGTTTTAAACAAAACTTGAAAAAATGGTTTAGACACCAATCTTAGACTGTTGGCAATTTGTATTTGTCATCTATATTTAAAACTGTAATTTATGTTTTTATGAATGATTGATGCATATATGTATGTATGTATGAATGATACATGTTTAATGTATGTATGATATGCTGCTACTTGCCGCTGTCTCCTGCCCTATAGGGACCACAATGGAAATAAGCCTTAGGGCTTTATTGTGTCCTCCCTGACTATTTCTATTTATTTATATAACGTATGGCACAGGTTGCCGTTTCATATTTTTATATCAAGAATGGTCAAATAAAATCAATCAATCATGCCGCTAACATCAAGAGCAATAAATGGCCTTTTCCATATTCAAATATGTGTTTTGAGAATGTGCGTTGGCATACCGGGTCACTGCGAATGACCTGCGACAGGAAGTTGGTGAGGTTCTGGGAGGACAAAGAGGGATCTTGGCTCTTCAGATAGAGGCCTTGAACAGCTGCCACCACGCTGCCCGCCGCCACCATGGACGGAGGACTGGCGATGAAGTTAACATCTGTGGAAATGACACAAGCATGTGTTATAACAAATGATATCTACAGCACCGTTTGAAGAGGATTGTTTAACACCATATCCATTTTATTTTTAATAGATATGATTGCCCTAAAAGATCCACAAAGTGACAGTTTCCTACATCTTCTCACAAAAAAAAAACCCCACACGATATGACTGTCTCACATCTGCCCCTCTGAACCTTCACCATTTATTAACTAATAATGACAACATGGCTGCCATGCTTAGACAGAGCAAAACCAGGAACTGGAAGTGAGCATAAAACCATTATCCCATACTGGGGTTAGGGCTTTTATCTCCAGAAAAGCTGTTTCTCGAATTTGACTGAAACTTCTATCAACCCTGTCTGGGAACCTGTGTCAGTAAGTTGTAAATGGATACGGAAACATATAGAGCATAACTAAATACAGAAAAAAGGAATATTAAATATACAAATATACAGATATGCAGGTAATATACTAAGAGCATACTAAAACAGATCAATATGTACAATTTGAAATACGAAATATGAAAAAAATCTATAAATAAGTATCAATTTATTGTCTTTGGCAAATGACAAATAACTACTTATCATAGTTTTCTGAGCAGATGAAGAAATGTTAACCTGAACAAGTTAATTTATGAAACACAATAAGATCTAAGACATGTAAGAACTTGTATTAAGACAGAAGGTTTGCAGCCTACCTGTAGCACACAGAGCTACAAAGGTCTGGGCGTGTTTCCTCAGGATCTGCTTGGTGGATGGGTAGATCTTCAGCTTGGACAGGAAGTGCTCGATGAAGTCATGAGGCGTGACTGAAGCCAGATCCCATTTCAGCTTGTTAAGAACCAGCAGCTCCATTTGCTGTGGATGGACCAGACCAGAGGTATTCAATCAGACTGAGCCAGATGTAGATGAAAATGTACTCCTTTTACATCTGCTGTGACGTGTAGTCCCTGAAACTCTAGCACCCTGTCACAGATCTCTGATTAAAGTTGACTCTTTTTTGTGACACCATTAATGTTTTCAGCTTTCTTTCTTTATCCCTGCAGTGCATAACATTCTCCAGGTTTCATTTTCCCAATAATGCATTATATTAAGCTCATTTGGAATTATACTAGATGAATAATACCAGGGGAGAGGCCTAGAGAAGTATTTTTTACTTCAGCCTACTCCCTTTTTTTCCGGACCATAATGATATATGGAAAATGCATATTGAATATTAAGTTAACTGGTTCTTATATCTATCTTATTACTTAGACAGAGCGGATGCATGTATATGTATAGGGTATATATATACATCTGTATATTGGTGTTTATGTGAGTATGTGTATGTATATGCATCTAGCCTACGCTGTTGTAGTTTATGTTGTTTATTTTTCAGTTCGAAAAGAAGAATTAATAAAAATGAAAAATTAATTAATTAAAAATTAAAATAATCCAATCCACTTCCATTTTTAGTCATTTAAAAAATGCATTGCTTACTTAGTTATGAATACTATATACAGACAGTCCCATCAACACCATAGTACTAGGTTTTAAGTATGTCTCTGTTGTGTGTAAACTTGAAGAACGTGTAAATGTGAATATGACTGTATGTATTACTAAGCTCAGTATCCCAAACAGCTGGCCAGCACTGGAAATAGTTCCACATACAATCAATGTCACAGCAAACACAAAAGAAAAGTGTGTGTTGCTTTTCTGTGTAGTTTGTCACTGCCACAAAGCGGCACCTCTGTCTAATGGCCACTAGGTGTCGCTGTGAATCAATGTTTCCCTGGCAGTCACTGAGACCATTCATGAAATCAGAGAGGCCTTCCAGTCACCATGGGAAAGTCACAGGCAGCCATTCAGATTGTCACACCAAAACTACATTTCTTTTTTGTTTTTCTTTTCATTTCAACCAAAGAATTTATCTATATCATCTCAATACGAAATCAATATTTTTCAACCACAGTGACACTGACAAACGACATGAAGTGCAAACACTGTGTGTTCTGCTCATGTGGACTCCAGTGCTGCTCATGTACTGTATGTGTTATGCAACATCCATGTCTGCAGAACTCAATTACCAGCAGCTCTCCTGGTTGGACCGAGTTGTCTGTGTAGATGCAGAGTTTCTCAGCCGTTAAGGGCACAGTTTCCTTCATCTTGGAGGCAAGAAACATGCAGGTAGCTCCCAGCAGCTGTAGTCTTGTCTTCCTGGTTGCCTCCACTGATAAAAATCTGTCCAAATAGTTCATAGCCAGCGGAAAAACCTCCTCCTCGCATTTCTGTTCCTCGCAGACCTGGGAGGTGAAAGAAGCACTTAGAGGTTGCTGTAGGTTGCTGTGGGAAAATTCCCCCATTCACATGCATTGTTAAGTCCTTGCCCCCACTGGATCTATGTCTTAATCCATGCACAGCTGTTTGCATTCAATTTCTGCGCTCTACACAATCATCCAAAACTAAATAAAAAGGAATTAACATTTTGGGCATCTAATTCAGCCTAGTTTGGAGTGTAAAATATATAATATGTGACATGCTATTTAATGGAAACTCAACATGTAACCCAAAGCATTTTAGGTCAAAAAACGATATATTTATTCGAGTATTAGTCAAACTTGTGCAGCAGGCCTAATGAAAACAGTCGGGAATTAGTCTGCAGTCAGTTCTGACTGAGACACAAAGGTGGCGTCGATGCATGTTTCACTCTCCAATTTCAACTTCGTCATCTTTTCATAAAATATTTATAAATATTTAAAAATTATCAGGCTGTGCGCAATTATCATGTAAATGATCCTCATCATGTGCCTGATCGGATGAGAGTAAAATATGTCGAATAGTGACACAGATGAATTAAAGAAAAAATAATTTCGCAGAGTAGTCTTCTTCACGTGCTGGCGACATTTCTGCTCGGCTCCCTGATGCACATTTCAGAAATTAATACAAAATATAAAACTACACAGAATTCAATTCAAAAGTTAATGTTAATGTTAAGAAACATCTACTCTATCAAATCCGACTGTTCATGTGCATGTAATACTTTCGCACTTTAACAAAATGCCCTTTTACTTATAGCGACCTTCACAGACAGCAGCGACTCTTGTGAAGCAAAACAAACTTTTCCAATTGATAGCAGTCGATCATGATGTACCAGGTAGTATGCAACAATCGTATGATATAGAAGCATTTCTGGCCGATTTAAACAACTTGCTGTCATTTCTGTAGATGTTATAGATTTTTAATTATATTAAAATCCTTTTCATATATACGACAACAAAGATGGCGCGTAATACTGGCACGGGCCAGACTGCATACGTGTACATTGCAGTTATTTTGGAATATTTTCTTCATGTAATTACATTTCAAAACCTTCTGGAAAAAGTAAGACATAATCAATAACAAATGTATTCACGGTGGGTGCGTGTCTGTAGCCAATATCTGCTCTTATAGCCGAAGGACCACCCAGATCTCATGGGGACGTACTTTTCACAGCTTTTATGTAACATGCACGGTGAATTAACAGACATTAACCTCGACACACTAGCAACAAGTTAGGATCGAAACTCGGCCACTGAAGCTGAAAGTTCAAGTGAAGTAAAACCAACCTCTAACATCCAGGTGGCAACAATTTTCCTCATTTTGGGTATAATCTCTTTCTGAACACACTTAAAGTAGTTTGGTGACGGTAGGTAGTTTTCCTCAGCCTTCAGCATAGTGTGTAGGACTCGATCGTTGAGCAGGTTGACGTCCTGGTAGGCTCTCCTGATGGAGTCTACTTCGCAGCACAGCAGCTGGTCTTCCATAGTACTTGTATTGATATTATTATTATCACTGCCGATATAATTCTCACGATCGCCCTATTTAAATATCACCGTGTTGTGAAAAAGCAAGCTAGAAGAGATAGAAGGCTGCTCCGGTGGTTTTAAATCACTTTCTTTTTGCTGGGCTGCTGCTGCTGCTGCTGCTGCTGCCTTGTTGCTCCTCCGGTGTGCGCGAGCCCTCTGAAGCACAAAACGCTTCCCCCCGCGAGACAAAAACCCCTGCCTCGCGCTCACCAAACATGTACAGGCCCCCGCGCGCGCGAACACACACACACACACACACACACACACATACACACACACACACACACACACACACACACACACACACAAAGTTTATCGGCAAGCACGCACGAGAGGAGGAGGTGGTGCGGTGCGGTGGGTGCGCGATGACGTCAGCTGTTGTTAGGGGGAGGTGTGTGTGTGTGTGTGTTGGGGGGGATCAAAGAGACAAGCAGTCTGCTGCGCGCGAGGAAGGGATTCTATTATATACATATGTATATAAGGAAAGGGAGAGAGAGGAGGAGAGGAGGACCCCCGCCTGGCTGCCCCCTCCTCCTATAGCCTGGGAGCTGCTGAGGAGGTGGGAGGTCCGACCGGGGCTGAGTCTGGGGGCTGGACGTCTGTCCCCGGTGGAAGAGGGCTGGCCGGAGGAAAGTGGCAGCTCGGCGTCGGTAGGGGGCGATAACGGCTTACACCCCTTCTTCCTCTGTCTCCCCAAGAGTCACTAAAGCACCAAGTCTAGTTCTCAACTCACTGAGCTGAACATGAGGTGAGCACATGGGACAGTAGTCAGTCTGAGACACACAGCACTGCTAAAACTTTGTATTATATCAGACTTTACCACCTAGTTTAATCATGGTTGTTGGCGATAGATAGATAGATAGATAGATAGATAGATAGATAGATAGAAAACACAATACATCAAGAAAACCTAGTTAAAGCCCGGTCGTCTAGTTGACCAGGTACATAGCCTAGTTAACTAAAGGCCTGTCTAAACAGATATGACTTAAGTTGACATTTAAAAGAAAAAAGAAAGATAGATAGGAATTGGATTGAATATCAGCTTATACTTCACATCACTCAAAAACACAAAAAGCTGTCTCTTACATGCAATCTTTCTCTCTCTCTCTCTCTCTCTCTCTCTCTCTCTCGCTCTCTCTCTCTCACACACACACACACACACACACAAACGGGAGGAGACTGGAGTTTCACCAATGGGAGGAATTGCTGTTACTAGGCAGATGTCTGCATAACTTTTCATGTGGGGAAAAGTTCAGGGCATTGGTAAAGTTGTTATTGATAACCCTATCAGATTCGTAGTATAGTCTTTCACATAACCAGTGCTGGCAATATCTATTGACATCACAGCTCCCTATGCACATCACTGCTGCTTTATTGAAACAGAAGACGAAAAGCAGGATTGATATATTCTACATCTTGACACAGAGTATAACTTTAAGACCCTGTAGCCATGTATTTAGTTTCTCAAGTTAAAACCAACATTTAGCACATTTTAATCTAGTTTCAATATGAATTGAAGCTTTTCACATTCCTGGAATTCTTCTCTGGGCTATTGGGTGGACTACCGTAATGCCTGAAGACAGAGCCTGGAGTCACACTACAGCATATCGCTACTCTGATGTTGTGATGGATCAAAAACAATATCTGGTTTTATTTGTAAATCACCACTACATGTGCTAGGTGGTGATGGGTGTTAACATATTGATTTTTTCCCAAACTTTATTTTCTGTTCACCTTCACTTTTATTTATGTGTGGAAAACCTAAAAAACATTTGTGTTAAATTAAATGGTTTCCATGCATATTTTTTTTATCTCTTCATAACAGAATCTACCATCTATGCAATTAAAATAAAGAATTATATAAAATAAGATACATTTGAATTGATCAAGCTTTTGTAACCATCATGAGCATTTTTGTTTCACTAACAAAGTTTAACAATTTGTTTACCACTCAAGTTATTTATGGGTAAGCTTTTGACTTCTTCTCGTATATTGCTGTTTTCAAATGACAACGTGTTAGAAAACAAAATATATAACCGGTAGACACAGAGAGACAGACAAGCTGAAAGCAACAGTCATTTTTATCCCCATCATTTCCACTCATATATGACTTCTCTCAATGGCATGCTCTGTGTTCCCAGTTCCTCTGGTGCACAGATAGATAGAGGCTTTCTATGGGGAAACAAAGGGAGCTGGAGCATGTGACTTTTGCAGTGAGGCTCTTCTAGCAGCTTTATGGTAACAGGGGAAGGAAGTGTTTAAAGGGACAGGGAGAGCTGGAGTGAAACAAGCAGGGCACAGACTGGTTCAGACTACTGATCTACCACAGACCCCATGGCTGGAAAATAAATGATATGTCAAGAAGACTGCACAACACAAAGGCCATTCATTCTTGCCCGGGTTTTCATTCACTTGCATTGCCCTCATTTTTATTGCTGCAACACATTCAAACTGAATTCAACCACTTGTTGAATTTACAACAGAAGTTTTGCCAGATACTTGAATGTGATGTTGATTTTGTTTTTTTCTTATCTCAGGCTCTTGATAAGAATGATACTTGTAGTGTAGGTGGTAGAATAAAGGAGATGGAGTCTTGTCTTGTCTGCACACAGATCGTGTGTGTGTGTGTGTGTGTGTGTGTGTGTGTGTGTGTTTGCGTGTGTGCTATCTATCATTATTATTATGTGTAAGGTATAGATATTTCTTATTAGATGTATAACTAGGGCTGGGCGATATGGACCAAAAGTCATTTCCCAATATATGTAGGCTGAATATCGATATCTGATATACATCCCGATATTTTTATCGCAAAGTGAGAGCAAATGTTCAGTCAAAGTTAAAGCCAAATATGACATGTCACAAGTAGTTCTATTGAAACCTTTTATTTAAGTAAACATAAATACTGTATAACAACAGGAGTACCTTTTAAAAAAATAGCTTTAAAAATCTCCATAAAGTGCACATTTAAATAAAAAATTATCTTAAATAAAAGCCATAGCTTGCCTGGAGCAAGGATCACTGTGCAATTTTGAACTATATCGATATATGTGATATGGTCTAATTCCATATCACATTTAAAAATATATCGATATCTTTTATATCGATCTATCGCATAGCCCTATGTATAACACATGTTTTGCTTTAGTTCATGCACTGCTTGAGACACATTTCTATAATTCCTATCCAAAATGTCGCAAACTGATGAAAAGAAGGTGTAGGCCTATATCATTTAGACGAAATTATGTTTTAATTTTGCAGTTCTGCATTTTGCTGAACATGATTCGATTACTGTCAGACGACGGCGTGTTTCTGCCATTAAAAATGCTTAAATATTGCAACTTGAAATGGCAGTCTGAAAGCAGCTTATTAGATGTTATTGTATATAACATAGTAAATATGGTATTTTTTTATGGACAATTTAGTAGATAATTAACTTTGTTGCAGACCTGTCTCTGTCTCAGCAACGTTTAAGATATCTGGCAACGTCAACATCTTAGCTAACTTATTTGCTGCTTAATGTAACTGTCAATTGTGTAAATATCTAATGTGAGAAAAAGAAAATATAAATAAATGATCTGTGACATTCACAATGCTTCCATAGTAGTTGTGGGAGAGGTGACCACGCCTACTTAGGAAAGTTTACCATTTCACTGCACACTGTAAAAAAACAACTGTTGTTTTTACGGTAAAAAACGGCAGCTGTGGTTGCCAGAACTTTACCGTAATAAATACGGTAAAACTTTATAAATGTATAGTACAGTATATTCTTGTTACAAACACGGTGCCAGAGTATTTTACAGTGGAGTAATGTTTTTTTAAACTGTTAAAAATACTGTTTTGGCTGATATATACATTTATGGTGTTTCATTGTTACTGAAACTGAATTAACCCATTTATCATTTTACAGTCTTTTACTCTCATGGTTAAGCAGTTATTCACCATCTAATCTAACTTTTTACAGTGCACTGGCAAGGCCTGAAATGTGGCATCTTGTTTTTACCCAGTATCTCTGTTGATACATTCTTTTTATTTATGTTTTACACAGTGTCTCAACTTGAAATCATGGTTGTATTCTAGAATATCCCAGGCTTCTTTCTTGTCCTGCCTTCAAGCTGTGTGCGTGAGCTTGCAGGGGTGTTTAAGTGGTGACATTTGTCTTCACCCTCATTCTGTGTCTGGCTTTGAAGTCCTGATGCCTCTTTTTATCCCAAATGTGACCTCCAACAACACAGACACACAAACAATATCTGTGTGAGGGCTTCCCTTCCTCCAGCCATCACCCAGAAGGACTGAGAGAAAGAGAGAAGGCAGAGAAAGAGGCTTCTTCCCTGTGAATGAAGCTCCTTTCTCTGCTGAGGGCCGGTCCACATTGACCCTGTAAAGATGGATAGGGAGGTTGTCTTGTGAAGTGATCCACGAACACGGGGGGGTGGGGGGTCTGTGTGTCTGTCCTGCACCACAACTGACCTGACAGCACCTCTGGTCCGGTTAGATGGGTGGGTGCTGCAGGGCCAAGGGCAGGGATAAGAGGAAACAAACCCAGCACAATGGGTCAGTGGGGGTTTGGGGGTGGGATGTGGAATGCATGCATCCTAAATCACACACAACTAGAGTCTACAAGGGTGTTGCTTTGATGAGTATCTGTGAATGGGATTTGTGCTAACTACCAGCTAGACTGACCATCTTATATTCAGCACTCATTTCAACTCATTGGCTACAGTAGATAGAAACTCAGAAGAAAACTCTCCATGGATTTCGCTACAATGCAAGTTAACGCTCTGGAGTCCACGAAAGCGCATGTGCATTTACTGAAGTTTTTGCAGATTTTTTTTTATTATTTTGCAGTGTGCATTCAGCATTTCAATGCATGTTTAATGCAATCTTTTGTGTTTAATGTTTTTGGTGTGTTTTTATGTAATTTTTGTAAATTTTTTGTGTTTTTTGCATTTTTTTGTGCATTGTGTTTTGTAATTTGATTATGTTTTTTATGGGTTTCTTTGTGTGTTTTTTGTATTTTTTTTGTGTGTTTTTGTGTTCAAAATGTTTATCCAGTATGTCAAAATGAAAAAAAAAAAAATCTGGTCATATAGGTGAGGTTACAATGATACCAACATGGCAGGGTGAACACTTTTTAAATTAGTAGACTTGGTCCAGACTTTATGAACTGATCAGCCTTTGTGTAATCAGGGATGTGTAGATTGTACACACAGTACACACAGTACAAACCCTCATTTTGATTCGTTTTCTTAAAATGTAGAGAAAGCACAAATCGGGTGCCATAAAACGCAGGGAGCAAGAGTCATTTTTTCCTATGCTCCTCTTACATCTTAATTCTACTTCAACTTGTTCTGATGATGAACTAACCTCACACTTAACTACAGCAGGCTGAGCAGGGATAACAACCAGTTAGAGAAACATCCATAAATAGTCTGTTTTAATTTAAACTGTGGTTATGAAGAAATCAGTCAGATTGTTAGATTAATCTGTTGCACCTCAGCACCTGTTTCTGTGAAATGCCTGTGCTGTTGTCGCTGTAGGTTCATTTGTAATGTGTGGACTGGGACATTTTGGAGGTTGGCTTGTCCTTAATACAATAATGTTAAGAAGTCTTTTTGCTGTTGTGCTTCCTGTAGTACGAGGTTTTGTTTCATACTCAACCTACCTCTTTCTTAGCCAAACATGCACTCTTACTCAACAGATAGACAGAGACTTGGTAATGAACTCTTCAACAGCTTTCGTACTCATGGGTCAAGTATTCATCATTTGCATGTTGTGAATATAGCTTTTGGCATGATTTGAAAATACAGAATTACATTTTCAGAACTTTGAGAATCAGGACAGGAATGTCTGGATCCTGAAGGATGAAATAAAAGTACTTATAGTTATAAACTCAAACAAGTTCAGTGAATATTTTACATTTGGAGCACAGACTTAAAAGTTTTCACAGCTTTTTGGTTGAAGGAGGTAAACAATGTTTTAAAGTAAGTTTTAATCCAAAAGAAGAGGAATTTCTCAGAGTCAGAAAGTGAAACGCTGACGTCCAACAGCTGCAACACAACAAACTGGTTTTGTTTGGCAACATAAAAAGTGAAAAGGAAGGAAATCAGTGGTGCTGTCAACAGAGCAGCAGTGGAGCATTCAACTCCTGGTGAGATTGGAATATTTCATTTATACATCCTGATATATAAAGCCTAATAATCTATAATAGACAAATATTATTATTATTATGATGGAGAGATATTATTCACCTCTTTACATTTAGTAATAATTCTGTCCCAGTCAGAGGAGTGTGTGGCTGATTGGAAATGTTTCTATTGGGTTAGAACCGCTGGTGAAGGAGACGCTGACGCTCCGGTGTCCAGCAGGATAATAATAATAATAATAATAAAAATAATAATAATAATGGTAAAGAGCAGAAGACAACAACATTTAATATCCTCGGCTGGTTTGAATGATAAGGCAGATGTCTCTCTCACTGGTTTATGGAGGCTTATTATAATAAACAAATAGCAGTTATTTTTCAGGTATCTTATGAACAGATTTTTTAATTCTTCAGCAAACATTTTAGAAGGATTAAATTCTGTAGGAAAAACAATCATCACCACCTCATTCTTGAGGACAATCATTAAATGTGCGATAGGTAAAAAAGTGTTCTCCCAGACTTATCATACTTTTTAATTGGAAATCAAATACAACCCCATCATTTCTGCAGTGGTTGAGGGAGGTACTATCTTTTCTGCCTTTGGAGAAACTGAGATAGAAGATATGTAAAGCCTGCAACAACTTCACTCTGACCTGGAGCCCTTTTATCGAATTCGTAGAAGGTTTTCCCTTCCTTTTTCAACACTAATTGTATTGAATACTTACAACTAATAAAAACATCAATTCACCCAATTCCTGTCTAACTATTATGTATTGTTTTTGTATTTTTCTGTTATTTATTTAATTTTTGAGAGCCTAGAGGGGGGAGTGGGGTGGGGGATGTATCTCTTTTTGTATCTAAGGTTGTAAGTTGTATATTTGTTAATGAAAAACTGCAAAAAAAGGAGAAAGGGACGAAACTGGACCACAAATAAACATTCCAACACCTACTGTCGTTGATAGGCACAATTTGACACTACAATGGAAGAAACCTTCTCCTGTACTGACATAACAGCTCCAAACATGCCCAGTCTGTTGAGTCAGGGAGATTCTTCACCTGGGAAATCTTTGCTTTGTGCTGGACTTATTTGCATAAATTTGCATATGTTTTGCATTATGTCTTTTAAGCATGTAAAGTATTCCTGATGCCATTAAGTCAAGCCTTCACAGAACCACCTGGAGCACTTCAGAACATGGACTTGTTCACACACACACACACACACACACACACACACACACACACACACACATCTTTGAAGGGGCTCATGTTAACCTTATGTCGGTAGGTATGTTGTTGCACAATCACATTCCTTTTTTAGCAGTGGGCTGGCTGACAGTTTGCCTTTTTCAGAAGTTGGTCCTATAAAACCCTAAGTAAATTTGTTTGATGAGTAATGTTTCCGTTTTCCTCAAACTGTATCCAGACGTACAGATTTGGAGCTGATAACAATTCCCTGCAGCGACATCTCTGGAGTGAAGGTGTGCACTCTACATATCACATACAGCCAGTAAAAAAACCATTCTGCCTGTCACACTCCACTAAAGTTCAGGTATGTGAGTAAGGCCGTGTTCACACCAAATCTGGCAGTGTGGTGAAAACGCAGGTAATCCCATTCATTTGAGTGGGGGTAGCGCGTTTAGGCACTGCAGGGGTTGCTGAAAACCCCCCACAGTGGCCTGAGGTGGGAAAGTCCTAACAGACTGAACCTTTGGAGAAACACAGTCAAAAACCATGCTGTGGCTGCCTATCATGTAATCAGTGAGTTAGTGAGAGGGTACAGTAAACATCCCTGTCTTTTCTGCTGCCATGGAACGAGGCGAAAACAACAACTTTGTTACAAGAAAAAAAAAAACTACTAGCACTCAGGAGTTAATGTTGTAGCTGACTACATGGAAGTTCGTTGAAAAGATTCTGTAGAGAATTTGACAGCATCTTCCCTGCAATAATCTCCAGCACAATGCACAGTCCCTCTGTTTTTATTCACGTATTTATTATTGTCTAGCTGCTGTGAAATGAATAAAGTTGCAGTTGGAAATGTCAATATAATATGTACAATGTTCTGACAGAAAGTAATTGTGAAATAAAAAGTGTACTTTGGCTCTACTGGAGAGTTAATTAGGTCACTATTGAGGTCATTATTGAGGAATACAAATATCTAATCTTTAATGACAGTAAATTGAAATTGGAACAACACACAGAGCACATCCATTAAAAGTCCTGACAAAGTCTGTATTTCTTAAGGAAGTTGACCTTCAACGTAGACCTGTCCCTTTTGAAACATTTTCATAAATCATTCAATGAGAATATTTTAACTTTCAGCATTACCTGTTTGTAAGGTAACACTAACCCTTTACAAAAGAAGGTGATAAGGTACCAAATCACCTCAACTGGCTCCTTTTAATGTGAAGGAACAGCAATTCTACTGCGAGATCCCTCCAGATGTCTGAGCTCCTCTAATCTCTGAGGCTGAGCCCAGCCACCCTACAGAGGACACTCATTGCAGTAACGTTTATCTGCAATCTCATTCTTTCGGCCACTACCAAAGCTCCTGACCATATAGGTGAGGGTTTGAAGATTGAGGCCTAAAAAAAATGGAGAGATTTGCCTTCCAGCTCAGCTCCTTCTTCACCACAATGATCCAGTACATGCCAGTGAATGCCTTCGTCTTGCGCATGTAGGTTGAGTAGTTATACCAACAGAGTCACCTGTGACCCCCTGATGACCCTGAATAGGGTATATCTTATGGTGTCATCAGAGAATCTGTTCCTGCAGAATCTTCTCGCCTCAAAATGAGGCGGCTGTGGCTCAGTTGGTAGAGCAGGTTGCCCGCCGATCGGAGTGTTGGTGGTTCGATCCCTGATCATGGCAGCCTACATGTTGAAGTATCCTTGAGCAAGATACTGAACCCCAAATTGCTCCAGATGCTGCGTTCATCGGTGTGAGAATGAATTCCCAATGGTGGCAGGTGGCACCGTTTAGGGTAGCCTCTGCCACCAGTATGAATGTGTGTGTGAACGGGTGAATGAGCGCAGTCTGTAGTGTAAAGAGCTTTGAGTGGTCGCAAAGCAACTAGAAAAGTGATATATAAGTGCAGGTTCATTTAACATCCATTTACCCAATGAGCAACACTGACGCCCAGAAACAAAATAAGAAAATACAGAGCAATGTGTTATGTATTTGATGTACAATGTACAATATCCATTTTCAGAGTTTGACATTTCTGTCGTGCTGTCGTGTATCACTGAAAACCCTACATGACTGGTTGAGTCCAGTGTCACTCAAGTATCAAAGAGACATAGTTTACTGTCCAGATACCACCTACAGTCAGTGCTCATAATACACAGTGTTCACAGCATGACATGTAGGTAGAGGAACTGTGGGAGTGTTTTGGTGAGAAACAAAAATGCACTTGTTTATTGTTTAAACATGGAACAGTTTAGTGGGCTGGTGATACTTGTGGTTTAGTGGAGGGGGGAGAAAATGAGTTCCTTTTTTCTTCTAATCTCACAACTTGCCCTTAAACATCCTTATTACCTTGAACATCATATCAGGGTGTTTCTCTTTGTTTATGAATGTTTAGACAAAAACCTTTTTGGTTAAGTGTGGCATGCAGGTTTTGTGGTTGATAGTTGACATTCCTTTTCTCATAGAAACGCAGGGTATGTGGAAAGATGAAACACATGGGTGGCAATCACTTTCATGAGGACCATCCATCCGTTTTCTGCCACTATTCCAGGTTTATTTCTGGTCCCAGCAGGTAAAGCAGGTGTCCCCTACCACAGCTATTCTCAACCTTGGGGTCCCAACCCCAATTGGGGTCGCAAGATGATTTCTGGGGGTCGCCAAGTCATTTTGGAAGTCAACTCTGTCTCCACTGTGTTAAAGTGTTCATACAATCTTAACTATTTCTTAAATGAAAAGGAAAAAAATATCTTTGGTTAAAGGGATTATATATATGTTTTAGTCTTTTTGGTCATTTTATGTTTTTTTTTGTCAGTTTGTGGGTTTTTTGGTCATTTTGTTTCTCTTTTGGGCCATTTTGTGTCTTTTTTTGGTCATTTTGTGTCTTTTTTGGTCAATTTGTGGTAATTTTTTGTCATTTTGTGGTTAATTTGATTCTTTTTTTGGGTAATTTTGTGTCTTTTCTGACAAATCCCAAAGTAGCAAGTTATTACTTTCCAAGGAATCTCTGGCTTAAAGCTGACTGTTACACACTCAGGAGGTCAGAATGGAACTTTAAACTTATAGCAAAGCACTTAGATTAAAAGTAACAATAAAATTTACAAAATATATAAATGCACAGACAGAGATGATAAAATGATAAATGGGTTAATTCAGTTTCAGTAACAATGACACACCCTAAATGTATCAGCCAAATCAGCCAAAACAGTATTTATTACAGTTTAAATAAATACATTACTCCACTGTGAAATACACTGGCACTGTGTTTGTAGCAAAAATATCCTGTAATATATATAGAAGCCATCATTTTTCCATTTATTTTTTCTAAAAATACTTTGTCTCACTGTTAAATGTACTAAACATCATATCTCTAACAAAATATACTGTAATATTTAATGGTAAAATCTTTAATTTATGCAGCATTTATAAAGTACTTTCTTGTCAATTATATGGCAGAACAGCGTTTCTTTTGATGGAAAAAGAAAAGTGAAATCAACAGTGCTAATATCATTTTACCGTAATATTAGAAAAAGTTGCACCGTATTTATTACGGTAAAGTTCTGGCAACCACAGCAAAAAACAACAGGTTTTTTGTTTTTTTACAATGTAAGTATGTTCAGTTTTGTCCTCTTTAAGTTTGCTTGATGTTGTTTTTCATCTGCTGAAAATTGAATTTAATGGCATTTTTGTCTGCACCCACTGATAATGCCCCATGAAAGAAATGCCATACTAATACGCATTATTGAATTATCCTGGCACTGCCCGGCTAACCAATATCTATCAGTGATGAAAGACACTGCATGTCAGCAACCAATACCTTTCCCTCATGTCTTGCACTCCAGAAGGAGAAAACTGACAACTTTTTTCAAACTAAAACTTGTTTTACTTGTGCCCAGGTGCAGTTTTAGACCTGGCGATTAGCCCCTTATTATTACCTATCTTCATCATATTATTATTTCAAACACAGTCTTGCCTCCTTTAACACACACTCGCTGGACACTTTTTGGTACACAGTGCAATGCAGTCTAATCCAAACCATCTGCTAGAGTTTGTAATTAGGGAAACTATATGTTTATAATTGAGGTAACAAAAGTATAAGTGTCGTCCAATATTTGGAGGGTCTGGGGGCAGTCCCCCAGCAATTTCACTCTCTCTCTCCAAGGTCATAGTTCATATTAAACATTTTGGCACAAAGACCCATGGCTATAGCTCAATAGAAAAGCCCTAAAAACTCCCCTGCTAGTGCTCCTATGCTGTTTTGGTACGTAAAATTCACTTTTGGGGGAAAAAACAAAAGCAAAAAAAAAAACACTTGATATGTTGCAAAGTGGTGTACAATGTCCTGTAGATCCTTCATACAAGATATTTTTTTGTTGAAATTACCAGGGTGGAAGTAACAAATAATATTTACTCTTGTTATCGTAAGAAAGTAATTTGTTGCACACACTTCAATTAATTACAGGTTAAATCACTGAGCATACATGCCCCACTGTTTTTCACAACCAACATACATTACAGCATTCATTTCTGTGCTCAGTTCACTTTTACCTTTAGTGAGGTGTTTGAGGACTATCTGCAGGTTGACAGTAATTCCTGACTATAGAGCCTCATTCAGCAAAAGAGGAACTTTTTACATATTTTTTTGTTCAATAGGAAAAAAGGGGTAAGAATATTCACATTTTTATCAATTATGTTGTTTATTTATTCGCCTGAAAAGGAACGCAGAGAACTCTCCACTTGAATAATCTTCTCTGCTTATACTACAGTGGGGTTGGGCTTTGGGGATTTAGATGGCCGACACTGTCAGGCCGGGCTCAAGTCAGGACTCAGATGCAGAGCAGGTGAACTTGGTGTTTCTTTATTGTTCTCTTTATTAAGAACGCAGCAGAGTAAATCCTCACAGAGTGAAAAAAGGGCTATGAAACACCTGAATCTGAGTAAAAACCTAAAAAAGAAAAGTCGCTCCAAAGGAGGAAAAAACACTGAACCTACTCTACCTCTACTCTAAAACTAAATAGATGAATCTTAATCTAAGACAAGGGGAAAACTAACTGAACTCTCAAGGGGAAAACAATAAAATAAAAACTCCTACAAGTTAAAAGCGATCCAAAAGGGAGGCATAAAACCTGATAGGAAAAATAAAAGATTCTACAAAAACACTATGAAAAACTGGATCAGGACTAAAGGAGGAAAAATAAAAAAAGAACACAAAATCACTCCAAAAGGACGAAAAACAAAACGGCTGACTCAAAAACTATGAAACTAAGAACTGCGCTTAATTAATAAATTACAAAGAAAAATCACTCTTGCGAGGAATCCAAAAAGGCGAAAACAAGACAAGCTGTGGCAAGAAGGAGACAAGTGGCTGGTATGGTGACGGGGTCAAACACACTGGACCAAGACAAGGGAAAACACAGACTATTGGAACACATGGAGGGAAGGGAGCACCAGGTGAACACAGACTATTGGAACACATGGAGGGAAGGGAGCACCAGGTGAACACAATCGGTGATTAGAGGACACAATCAGACGGATGACACACGAGGAAGGGCAAGTGACCTGAAACGAGAATTTCAAAATTTCAAAGAGACCAGGACACAAAATAAAACACCACCTCACCGTGGTGTGACACAAACTTGACTGCTAAGCTGACTAAGGCCAGTTGGAAAATTTGAACATATTGTTTGAAAATTAAAATGTAAAATTAAATGAAATTAAATCCAGTCCCAATGTTCACTGCAAAAGCATGTATGGAGGCGGCGAGGTGAGAGGTCAGTGTGATGGATGGGTGAAGCAGGTGTCTACTCACAGACTTGCAGTTACTGTTACTATCTATACAGTAACCCTCACCAGTGTTTTTCCTTCATCTGAAACAAGTGTTTGAGTTTTTCAAAACCCAAAACACTCCTCAACTAGAGTGTATTTGCCTTGAGAATAATATTTCCCTTACCATAACCATACCTTTACTCTCTGAAAGGGATTATTTCATACAGAGAATCATTGAACAATGATTCCTTTTTCTCTGCTTGTCTTCTTTGCAGTCAACCATTACATACAATAAACACTTAAAGCTGTTATTAAACTAATTTGCCCAAACTTCACTAGTTTGAAGCAAACATTGAACAGGAAAACAATGAAAGGTGATGATCTTGGCTAAATTTGCTGGGCAACAAGGTCAGTAGATTCCTAATTACATGAGCACAACAATGCATGTTATGGCCAAAAAACTTTTGTGTATGTGGAACTGTGTGTGTGTATATATTCCAGGGCGACCTTCTGAGACGACCCTCCTCATTGATCCCAGCAGCTGCTCCTCATCGACTAAACATGCTCTGCTGCTTAATTCTACACCACAATCATGGTAATATTGGCTATTGATTGTGCAGCTGAATTATCAGTCTACACACAAGGACAAAAACAAGGATTATGAATTGATTTGTTGTGTATTCCCAGCCTTATGTTATATACTCTAACATAATCCTATAGTGTGGTGTCTATCATGTCTTGTCAGCAATGTTTCAAGTGTGACAGGAATAAGTGAAAATATCCAATTTAATTAGGGCTGGGACTCGATTAAAAAAATCAATCTAATGAATTAGAGGCTTTGTAATTAATTAATCGAAATTAATCACATTTTAATCGCATACAAATATTTGACCTGAGAACAGTGAGAAGTAATGTTTTTCACATGGATTTTTAGTATACCATTGAATAATGACTGAATAAGCTTAAGCAACAAAAATATTGTTTATTTTTGTCCAAGTCCAACAGACCAGTGCAATTTTTGCCATTAAGTGTAGCAATAGCATATTTAGAAATATAGTACATTTCATAAATTCAGGTAGCCTATAGGTAGGTAGACCTTCTGTAAACTAGAATACTTTGGTTTTTTAAATAAAACACAATCCACGCTAGCTACCACGCTAGCTGCTAGCTGCTATATGTTTTGCATTGAGGTGATACTTGAGGCTGGATGTGCTGCGGTGATATGTGAATTCCTTGTTGCATAGCAACACAACCATGCTCTTATCGACGCTTCCATCCGTTGGTTTTTTGTAACAAAATGTCCCATCATCCACGGGGCCAACCAAAGCGTCTCATCAGCTTCTTCCTTCATGTTCACTGTGGTTTTTGTTGTCTGAACTCATGAACGCTAGTTGGTGCTCCAGTATAATCGCTCAATCGTAACTCATCCAGTGAGAAACGTTCCGCGGTGCAAAAATAAGTGCGATTAAAATGCGTCGATTTTTTTAACACGTTAATTTTTGTGTAATTAATTAATCTTAATTAACGCGTTATCGTCCCAGCCCTAAATTTAACAGTTAAGATAATTTAACAAACTACTGGGAATTTTCACTTACCATCAAAGAATATTAATTAGGTAGCAGGCACATGTGATGACCCTCTATTCTGTAGGTGTTGGTACTTTATAGACAGACACAGTCTGTCCCCACAGTGCCTTTATTCGTCTGCATTCACAGTGAACATACATTCCATGAGCTTCCAATCACGACTGCATACACATATCTCCAGCAGAGGACTAGCTCTCCAGAACCAGGCTAGCAAACATGGCAGAGAAATCAAAGTGCATAGCTTGTTTATCGTTGTTCAAACAAAAAAGTACAAAATGGGCAAAACCTACCCAGACGTGCAGTTCAGTGTGTGCATCAATGTGCTCAATATCATGTACAGAGTCAGAAATAACTACTGACAATCTAGATAGATAGATAGATAGATAGATAGAAAGATATACTTTATTCATCCCAAGCTGGGAAATTACATTATAATTAAATTAAATTAAAGAACAACCTAGGCATACTTCAAGCAATAAAATATAAAAATACAATAAAATGTAATGTAAAAATAAAGTGTCTAAAGAAGGAGTATGTATTAAGGAGTAGAATTCCAGTGCAGAATAAATATGAATATGCAGTATAAAATCTACTGTGCACTGCAAAAAACATTAACTTTCCAAGTATTTTCTTCTTATATCTAGCAATAGTATCTTAATTATCTTGTTTTGAGTATAATGTAGCTACGGACTATAGCTTCATGTGCTTATTTTAAGAACATGTGTCTTTTTTCTTTTTTCAGTCTTGTGTAAAGACTTCTCTTTAGGATTGACATTGTGAGCTTTTTCATGCTTTTCAATCTATTCAACTGTTGAATATGGTGAGTTTTTACCTAAAATATTGGTTCCAATTGAGAGTTTTAGTGGCATGTAGCTTAAATGCTATTTCAAGCATTTTCAACCCACCAGTATCTACCCACAGATATTGAAATGAGAAAAAACTGCTGCTCGTCTCAAGACATCATTGTTTTTCCAGTGTCCAGTGATATTTTTACTTACTTAAAGAATTCTTACAAAGAAAAAAATACTTACTGCACTGGCAGATCATTTTACTTGTTTCAAGCATGAATTTGCTTATTTCTAGTTATTTATTCCTCTATTTTTTGTCAGTTGGTTTTTGCAGTCTAACAGTCACTAACAGTTGAGGCGTCGTCCCTAGCAACAGTAAGAGTGGGCACAGCGTCGGGAATGTGAGTCTGATACTTTGTCTATCAACACGTCATCAGTCAAATCAGCAGATGGCTCAGTGGCACTTTCTTCAGTACTCAGCTGTTGACGTTGAGTGTTCACTTTCTGGTTCTCTCCTCAGACACAGGCTGGATGACACAACCATCCATAGGTTCAGGGGCGTTTACAAGACTTTGCACAACTTTTGAGTCATATCAAAATTCATCCTGAGACCCATCGCTGTTCACAACAGTCAAGTTTAGGTTTAGTCATTTGATGCGTCAGTGGATTATTGTCAGTCCACACAGTAAAATCATGGCCTTTTAGCCATGGTTGTACTCTACACGACAACAACACACGCCATTTGTAAAAGCTGGCAAAGCAGTTTTCCCAACTTAGCGACTTTGTTGCTAAATTTAGTGACTTTTCAGACCCCCTTAGCGAGTATTTTTCAAGAAAGCAACTGGAGACAAATTCAGCGACTCCTTCCCGGAGGCCGGCTTGTTAAGAAGAGCCGCCGTTAGCTGCAGTTAGCTCTGTAGCAGTACAGTGTGTATGTGCTGCAGGAAGTGTTCACTTAGCGATCTCTGTTCGTTTACAATAAGCACCGGACATGCACAGTTAGCGATGCCGTTAATTCACAATCAATTATGATCAACGGAGACTGTGCATAATTAGCCATGCTGCTTTCAGCTGCTGACGTTGTGCACGGTTAGCGACGGCAAAAACCATACATCACCTCCAGAGTCTCTAAATCCCTCTGGGGGCTAACTTGTAGTGGAGACACGCAGAGTGAGCGGACTTTTGAGAGGGTGTGGCCGGAGACTTTCAGGTGGCCACTTTTCCCCTAGTTGAAACACGGCTATACTTGGGATAAAACGGCCCCAAGGCCATCTAATGAGACGTCTGTAGATAGCAAAAAAGGCTCACTAGTCTGGATGGGCCAAAACAACAGAATTAATCAGGGCCTGTTTCAGTTCATGTTCATGGTCAGCAGTCCAATTAGACAACTTCAGTTTGCAGCTCACTACAGCACTTTCAGACTTACGGCCTGTTTTTGTTTCTGACCAGCCAGCAGTGAGAAGAGGGGCTTTGGTAGGGCAGAGTACCCTGGAATGAAGTGCTGATAAAAGTTAAGTATCCCAAGAAAGGATCAGACACATTTCACAGACGACGTCACTCCGCCAACCTCCATTAAGTCAGACATAGTCATGCTTTTTGTGTTCTCAACCTTGCCTGGGCCAGTTGAAACTACATGCTCGTCAACAATGTGGCCAAGGAATTTGACAGACTTCCTCAAAAAATTACATTTCTTGGGTGCCAATTTCAAGCTGTGGGCAGTCTCAAGACGGGCTAGTGCAGAACTTTCATCAGGAGCAAAAACCAAAATATTGTCCAGGTAACATAACAGACTCTCTTTTACACACGCACGCACGCGCGCACACACACACACACACACACACACACTCTCTCTCTCTCCCTCTCTCTGTCTCGCGAAGAGGGCAGCAAATATGTACTGTAGCTCCACGTGCTTGTAATTTTCTGGTTTCTCTCTTTCTGTTTGTCTGTATGTCTTTCTCCCCTCCTCTCCATCTTCTCCACCCATACTGCGGTTCCTCCATCACCACATCAAGAGCAGGGAAAATTCAGAAAGAACGCTGAGAACGAGATCCTTCCCACTACACACTCTTTTTCAGAGTCAAGTCAAAAAGGACAAAGCTGTGTAAGAGAGCCTGTCACCTTCTCTGTGTTCTCAAGGTCCCACCATGTTAAAGGTCAATGTAATCACTTCATATGATATCTCATGAAATATGACGTTTTATTTCATGTTGTCAAACAGTTGCATGATCTCTGTGTTAAACATGTGGCTATTTGGAACTGCACTAAGTTCACTAACTGCACTATGGAACAGTAATTCTTACTCTCCTCCTCTAGCTTCACAGGATGAAATGTATGTTTCTTTTTATGAAAACCAACATGTCTACTTTGTCAGCTTTGAGCCTGTTCCTGTTCTCATCAAGGATGTTTGCGACAGCACTAAAAAATGTTATTTTCGTTCGCTTTAAAATACTATACCAAAAATATAGACTTCAACATATCATTGCACAAGTAAGCAGTAGTACGCAGTCGCAGGTGAAGTCTAAAATATGATAATAGATGAAAAAAATCATCTATCCACTCATATTTAGAATGGGTTATTGAGTGTGGAAAACGGCATTTTCCCTCTATTTTCCGAGAGCTATAAACTATAAAAAATAATGCCAGTTGTGTGAAGTTTGAGTTTAGACATGAAACATGTTTTAAATAGAGCACAAATTTAGTTTCTGCCAAACAAAAGGTTGCGGAGCGGTCCGCACATTCTCACGGCAAGTTCACTTTTCATACATGTGGCGTGTGCGGGAAAAACAGCGTGTGCAATGTTTTTGTGCGTACGCATCGTTGATACATTAGGCCCCTGGTGTTTCCTGTTTGGCTTCAGTTTGCCATGTTGTGCTTTCAGCATATTTTTTGAGCATGCAGTACCTTTGAGCAGTGATGGGCAGTAACATATTAGAAGTAACCATTACTGTAATCTGATTACTTTTCTCAAGTAACAAGTAAAGCAAGGGATTACAATTGCAAAAAACGTATTTAGATTACTTTTAGAGTGTGTCATGACAAACATGTATGAGCGGTGCGACGTCAGTGGTAACAAACACGTGTGTCAACAAGAGATGGAGTGCGATAGATAGCAGGACCAGGCAGCGTTTAATGCCTGAAGGAACAGACGTTACTTTGAGTTTGACTCTGTAAAAAGTGGCAAAAACATTAGTGTCCGCTGTACGTTCTACGTGGGAAGAAACTTTGATCTACAGCGAAAAATTCCACCTCAAATCTGAGCAAGCAGCTAGTAAGCCGGCACAGGAATGTGAAACTGATTGGGAAACCCCCAGATCCCCCCACTGACATGAGCGCTGTGGCTACCACATTCAATTCAACCGGGCAAACCTCAGCAACACAGCTGCCACACAGTGAAATCAGCATACCCAAATTAACACTGTAAGAGTTGATCTTAACACTTTTAAAGTGTCTATATGGGCCCACACCTCAGAATGTTAATTTAAAACCTTTTTGAATGTTGGTACCCATTAGTGTAAATTTGACTCTTTGGGTGTAAAATTTTAAATCCAAAAAGACTCAAATTTACACTTACTCAGTGTAAAGGCACCAACACTCGAAAAAGTGTTACATTAACACTCTGAGGTGTGGACACTTTAAAAGTGTTAAGATCAACTCTCACAGTGTTAATTTGGGTATGCTGATTTTACTGTGTACACATTTAAAAGACATAAGGCACAGAAAAAAAATAATGTTAGTTATTCTCATGTCATTGAGGGAACCGACACTGAAGTGTCTCCCAAGATAAACCATATGACACTATTTAAATATAACTCCCTCTCAGAATAATAGTGATATTTTGGTGTGACCCAGTAAAAAGACATGGTGCTGTTTTGGCACGGTAACATGAGCAGTCTGTCCAAAACCGCTATTTCACAGTGTGTGTTTGTTACCGACAAAAAATATATTATACTTCACCAAGAGCTGTGTTATTTTCGCAACAACAAAAAAATGTAAAAATGACTTTGGACGAAGGGCTAGCTAGCGTTAGCACCACTTTAGCACGCTAGCTAGCAACTCCGAACCATAGCATCATCTTATCACGTTTTATATCTATGGTTACAGAGTGCATTACTCGTCTCACACAGCAAAAACGTCAAGCCAAACTCACCGTTTACTGCTGTTACTCACTTTTTATGTGCCAGGGAGACCAGCATGCATGCTAACCCCTAGCTCATTAAGCTATTAAGCAGGTGTTCGGGTGGTTAGTAACAGCGTGACGAGCGTGACCGTGGCTCACCATTGCAAAACGACCGGGTGCCCGAAGAGTAATATTAATATTAAAATACAATATTATCAGATACTTCATGTACTTACTGAACAGTGTAACTGTTAAAAGTTGAGATGTAGCTCTATCTTCAGCAGACCGATTGACACGCAGCAGAGCAGTGTTGTACGGTGTAGGGGGGCGACGTTAACACTTGAAGTGTGAAATACAGGATCAGAGTTTAGAGTAAGAAGTTCGGAGTTAATTTTTAAACATTAACACTTACAGGTTTGATTTAGTGACACTTCCTTTTTACACTACAACAACTAATTATTGACTGAGAGTTAATTATAATTGATTAACTGTATCCAGAGTATAATTAACTCTCCTAGCGTATGTCTAGTTTAACACCAAGAATTCAACTCTTTTCAAGAAATGTTGAGAAACTCACTAACAAACACACACACACACACACTGGTGATTCCTGGACTAATGGATGGATTGGGTTATAATAATGTGTGAAGCAGGGGAGGTTCTGGGTCATTGGTTAGTTCGTAACATTTATTTGTAACATCATTAAAAGTCAGAAGATCTGCTGAGAAAAAGCCATGCATGTTTTAATACCAGCCCCTCTTCTCATTTCTCAGTCCATACATCCTTGATTCCTCTTTTTGTGTCCTAGTCCCTTCCATCTGAGATGCTAGCAGAGGAGGCAAGGAGGAGATAGATGAAGAGAGAGAAGTCGAGATAACAGGAATTAAACAAAATAACTGTGCATCGTTTTAAAGTGATATCAGTGAAATAATACATATGGCTAAGCTGCATCATCTGTCCATTGTTTTGTTATAACCTACAGCTGCATTTTATGATCTCTGTCAGATGAGCACAACAGTGTTCACGAGAACATACATATTTACTTTTAATTCAATTCACAACACAGCATAATATGACAATAATGTACAGATGTCAGTCTTAAAAGAAGTTATATTTAGTCATCGTAAATAACTAATACAAAATGTTTAAACATTACTTTATTGTTCATTGTAAATGTACATTCATTCTGAATTTGATTTACCACACTGTAAAAAATGTCTATAGATTTTACGGTGTAAAAACTGCTAAACCATGACAGTAAAAGACCATAAAATTATAAATTAGTTAATTCAGTTTCAGTAAGTTGAAAAATACATTACTCCACTTTAAAATACACTGGCATATGCAAGCCGTCACTGTAATTTTTGCATATTTTTTTTTGTAAAAATACTTTTTCTCACTGTTAAATGTACTAAACACCATATCTTTTTTTTTTACAATGTAAGTATGTTCAGTTTTGGCCTCTTTCAGTTTGCTTGATGCTGTTTTTCATCTGCTGAAAATGGAATTCAATGGCATTTTTGTCTGCACCCACTGAAAATAAAAAATGCCATACTAATATACATTAATGAATTATCCTGGCAACAATGCCAATATCATTTTACCGTAATATTAGAAAAAGTTGCACCGTATTTATTACGATAAAGTTCTGGCAAACCACAACTGCCAGTTGTTTTTTTTACCGTAAATACAACAGCTGTTTTTGTTTTTTTTACAGTGCACACTTTCAAAAGAAAATTCCCCAAAAATATTTGTGAACTTCACTGTAATGATGATGATGATGATGAGTTGACAATTGCACTGAGCCTGAAGAGTCTGTACTCCCTTCATCACCTCTCTCCCCACCACTGATGACAAACACTTTGGTATGAACAATTGAGGGGAATTAGCTGAAGCCTTGTGCAACATGCCCTATTTTTTGCAGCAGCATATGTGTGGGCTAATGAGTATTCTGGTCAGGTGGCCAAACGGAGGCCAGTCCTTTACTGTCAGTCTGATGTCCATCTCCTCATTCACCTACTAATAGGATCAAAAGCAGGAGGGTCGCGGCTGGGCAGCCAGCGGGGCGTAGGCTAATGCAGAACGCGCGCCACCCTTGCCCATCTGCCCCAGATGGATCTCCGAGTTTGTTCCTGAGGGATTAGGAATATGACTCACTATGTGTGTGTGGGGAAGGCGGGTATGGATTGTCTGTAATTACCCAATAGACCATCTCCAGTAAGTTTTCCATTGTTTGCTATCGACTTTCAAGATAACACATCTACATGGATTATCCCCCCTCACACACTAATTATCTTGTGGCCAGGGAAGCTGGATGGCTGCTTAACCAGTCAGCCCCAGTGGAAGCCTTGAGGTCTCTCTTTTTTTGTTATATTAAATTTAGGGCCGGGACTTTAACAAAAAAATGTACGCGTTAAAAAATTGACGGATTTTAATTGCACTTATTTTTGCACCGCGGAACTTTTCTCACTGGATGAGTTTCAGGCGGAGCGATTATACTGGAGCACCAACTAGTGTTCATGAGTTCAGACAACAACAAACCACAGTGAACATGAAGGAAGAAGCTGATGAGAGCGCTTCGGTTGGCCCCGTGGATGATGGGACATTTTGTTGCTAAAAAACCAAGGGATGGAAGCGTCGATAAGAGCATGGTTGTGTTGCTATGCAACAAGGAATTCACATATCACCGCAGCACATCCAGCCTCAAGTATCACCTCAATGCAAAACATATAGCAGCTAGCGGCTAGTGTGGTAGCTAGCGTGGATTGTGTTTTACTAACCAAAGTTATATTATATTATTATATTATATATTATAGTTTACAGAAGGTCTGCCTATCTATAGGCTACCTGAATTTCTGAAATGTACTATATTTCTAAATATGCTATTGCTACACTTAATGGCAAAAATTGCACTGGTCTGTTTGACTTGAACAAAAATAAAGAATATTTTTGTTGCTTAAGCTTATGTATTCAGTCATTATTCAATGGTATACTAAAAATCCATGTGAAAAACATTACTTCTCAGTCTTCTCAGGTCAAATATTTATATGCGATTAAAATGCGATTCTTTTCGATTAATTAATTACAAAGCCTCTAATTAAATAGATTTTTTTTTTAAATCAAGTCCCGGCTCTAATTAAATTGCATAGCATTTCTTTCATTTAACAAATTTCCCATTTTTTCAATCATAGTTTTGGCATTGTTCTTATCAGTTCTAAAAGCCATCTCTACTATACACCCTGTCTCTAGCCGTGTTCCCATCAAAGCTGAATTGAATTTTGAAGCATAATTTGGAAAAATTGCTGGAAGAAAATGTGATTTAGGGACCATCAACTGGTTTAGATTGAATAAACAAAGCTGCATCAACGTGTTCTCGTCAGAAGATGGCAGTGTGATGTGTCACTGTAGGCTTATCCATCAGTAAAGAGAAGAAGAGATTATGTGGGAAAAAAATAAGTAGAACTTTGGCCACCCATGAGAGAAAATATGTCTTCATAACAAGGTTATAATAGTTTTGGATTTTTCACTAGTTTTAGTTTTAATTTCGTTGTGAACTTTCAGTTAGTTTTACTTAGTTTTTAGAGTGAGTTTGCTAGTTTTAGTTTAGTTTTTAGTTTTTGAAAATGTTTAATTTTTTATTAGTTTGAGTGTAAGTCTGTCATGGGCTGTGTTTGGTTTGAGATGTAGACCACATTTAGTTGACTTCGAAGCTGTAAGTTAAGTTAATGAAACAAATATTAAGATCCTCTGTAGTTAAAAAACAAACAAACATAGTATCGACTTTCGCCACAGCAAGAATATGACTTTGTGAGAGATTTAATTCTCATTGTTCAGTTATTTTTATCTCTGTATTGATGTCTCAGTTCAATGTCTTCAAATCTCATAAAAATATCAGTCAGACAATGGCTACAGGAAACACTGTCTGTGTTGTTTAGAGTCAACGCCTATAATAATGACCACATATTGTAATAAAACAATGTAAAGTAGAATGGACCAAACCCAACCCGACATTGGCGTCTTGTGCAGCTTCAACAGTTTCTATAGTGCCTATATACCCAAAAAGCATCACCATGAATTAACAGAGGAGCAAATCTAGCATATTGAATGTGTTCAAGCGTGTTATTGTGTCAGATTTAAAAAATTGAACTCTCCTTAATCATCTCAAGCACAGGCAGAAATCCATCAGATCACATTAATACCACAACCAGATTTAAGAATGATTCAAAGGACATGCAGGACAAAGATTTTTTAATTAGTAGGATCAGTGGATGAAATAAGTGAGGCTGCATGATCTCAGTGATAAAATTATTAAGTAAACAGTCGGTCAGCCTAGGACCACAGCTGCTGCACATATTGATTATCACACATCTATCAATTCAACTGTTTTAAGAGGATAGACACACACAAACACACACACACGCACACACACACACACACACACACACACACACACACACACACACACACACACACAATATCTGAAAAAAGACATTCCAATAAGAGGCACTATATCACATCTATATATATATATATATATATATATATATATATATATATATATAGATAGATAGATAGATAGAAATATAACAAGAGATCTACTGAATAAGAACTGCCTTCATTTGCTGTACTTTTCACTTGTGTTTCCTTATATGACATACTGTGTTGAAATTTGGGGAAATGCATGTAAAACAAACCTAGATCCTGTAATTAAACTGCAGAAAAGAGCTATTAGGATAATAAATGAAGTTGGATACCGTGATTCTACAAATCAGCTTTTTATAAGACACACACATTCAAAGTTTTGGATATTGTGTATTCAAAACTTCAAAAATTAGAAATTATGTTCTGAGTGGTAAACATGTCAATTCATGTTTGTATTAAACTTTTACGGCAGGGGATTTATAAACTCACAAAGTCAGAACTAATCTAAACTAAGTACAGATGTGTGTCAGTTTTGGGTGTAAAATTATTGAATAGACTAATGATGAAATAAAGATGTGTAATTCTATGCTAGTTTTTTTAAGAAGACTTTAAAATCTAAAAGTACAATGAAATTTGATTGAATTTGATTTTTCAGTTGAGAATTTGAATTATTCAGTTAATGTAAGATGGTACAGGAGAGGCTAAAATAAGCATTGGGCCTTCAGCCTAGTCCTTCCAATGCTGTCTGATGGATTCTTTTGTAAAAACATGATTTATTTATTTTTAACCGAAATAAAGCATTCATTCTTTCATTCATTCATTCATTCATATCAGGATAATTAATTTATGATCTCTGACTCACCATTGAAGTTGAAAAAAATATTCTCAGGTTACAACTCAATCAGCAGACATAAGAACATTACATAATACCTGAGCCATAAGTTTGGTCATGGGACGTATCATTGTGCCTGTATATTCTAGCCCATATGGTGGCAGAAGCCAGGAAACCAGCTCACAGGATTAACCCAGCCTTTAGAATAATATGTGGCTAATCAACCTAATAGTCTATGATTATGGTTTTAGCTAGGTGAGAGAGCTAATTCTCATCGGACCCGCCTTACCACTGTTCATAACCAAATGTTTGGGCTGAGACATGGTGGCCCTGGTCCTGCTGCCTATTTAGGGGTCCTGCAGTAAATACCAGGCACATAAGTGTTAAGCCCATCATTGTTTCTCCAACATGCACAGATGGTCTGAGTTCAGCTGTTTAGCAACAGACATTACAGAACAAGGTTATAATCGTTTTGGATTTTTCATTAGTTTTAGTTTAAATTTCGTTGTGAATTTTTGTTTTAAAATTCAGTTAGTTTTAATTCGTTTTTAGTGTCAATTTGCTAGTTTTGGTTTAGTTTTTAGTTTTTGAAATGCTTGGTTTTAGTTTATTTTTTATTAGTTTTAGTTTTCTTGTAATGGGCTATGTGTTGGGTGTGAGATTCAAAGAGGTCATAATAAATTTCGCCTTTATTTACTTTGTTTTATCCATTTTAGCACCAATAACAGTTACAGTTCTGGGTGTTTTGAATTTTGTTTGGAGTGTAGACATCCCAGTCTCAGTAAACATATTTACCATGTGTTCCTGCATGTTCACTAACCAGCAGCTGTTTAGTTGGAGCTAAATAAATACATTTCATATCAACAAAAAAGGATATTGCAGTGTTTCCCTACATGTATTCTGCAGCCGCTGCTGGATTTTCAGCGCCGCCACAAAAAACGTGATTTGTAATATCATGGTTGAATTAAAGACTTTCACTTGCACACAGTGAAAACACAACATCCAAAGTTTACAGAGTTTTGCGTCAGCAACACTTTTACCATAATAACTAAACGGTTTGTGCTAAAGTTTTCTTAAAGCTGAGAAGTTTCTCTTTACAGCCAACATGGTGTCATTACGGTAATTTCACTGAATTTCGCTTCTCCTGGAAGCCCACAAAGCAGGACTAAACACTCAGTGGTAGTGAAATAGAAACACTGGATTATGTATGAAAAAAGTTGACAAAGACGAAAACGACATTTTCACTTTAATTTTAGTTGGTTTTAGTTAGTTTTGTTACCACACAATACAGTTTCAGTTAGTTATCTTTTTTTTAAAAAACTCTCTTTTTTATTTTTATTTCAGTTAACGAAAATGTTTTTTCAGTTCTAGTTTTCGTTATTTCTTTATTTTTCGTTATCTATAAACACCTTGTTACAGACACTGTCATAGCTGCAGACATTATAAATACAGTCAGGCCCTTTGCAAATACAACATATAACCATTTGGGTCGTAGTTAACATGTCTACCTAGCAGGAGCAGGAGCACACCTCAGTGGTAACACCTCGGCCTTCCTTTATATATAAATGCACCTAGCCCTTTCCTTTTTCCATCTTGCATCCTGCAGCAAAGGGATCAAACAACATTGACTCAAACACACTCAGAAAAGTAAGCGACTACATGAAACTACTAATATTATCCATCCACTCATCTCAAGCATGGATGTTGTCTTACTTATCCCCACCATACAATGAATTATTCAGAAGAAATGAGGACAATGACGACTAACTTCCACCAGTCATGCCAACAGACGAAAAACTGATTGGAAAAGGGAAACATTAAAAAAAAAACTACCAGGAACGATTGTAGTTCGAGATGACTCTAGCTCAGCATGAATTGCTCTCTTTCAGCAAGAACAACTTATTCAGCATTTTTTTAAATTATTATTAAAGCAGGAAATATCCCATTGAGATTAAGAAGCTCTTTTTCCATGGAGCCCTGGCCAAGAGGCAGCAAACACAAAATACAGTTACATATCTACATAAGACACAGACCTTAAATGCGTTATGAGAAGCAAGTGCATATTGTAGAATTGGCCTCAAAAACTCTCAGTTTGGATTTAAAAGTGCTCAAAGAAATGAAGTCAGTTAGTTTCCAGTCTTTCTGGAGCATATTCCAGCATAAGGTGCAGAGTAAACAAATGCCCTTTTACCCAACTCTGTACAAGCAGAAGGGACAAAAAGCAACAATTGATCTTGTGAACGAAGAGAATAAGATCCAGCATTTCTCACAGTAATTAAGGTGTAAATGTAAGAAAGCAGCAGTCCCAATATTGCCTTATAAATTAAAGTGTACCAATGACTAGCCCTTGGAGTGGCCAGAGCAGGCCATCCTACCCCAGAGTATAATTCACAATGGTGAGTGGACATCGTACAGTTAGTAATGAAGCTCAAAGAAGCTGATAAACACTATCAATCATTCTATGACATTGAGCAGCAGCATCCATGTACAAAAGATCTCCATAATACAACACAGACAAAAATAAAACTCTGTTCCACCACTACTGGCATTGGGAAACCCCTGCCGTTCACCTACAGCAATCAATCAGCCAGCCTTACCAGAGAGACCAGGGATCGGGTTGCCAGTGTCCCATTGCCACCTACTTTGTTTAATTTAAATTAATGTATCCGTGCCTCATGGAACCCAGAAGCCAGCGTCTCGCAGCCCACTTCCAGCTACCGCAATAGCTTACTCTAACCTGGACTCACAGGTTAGAGTAAGGTCGACTTCAGAACTCAACTCCATCATTTATAGCCTGTTAGCTTCAACCTTCTTGTCTCACTGGTCAGCTTTGAAGAGTTTCTGCTACCTGCTGTGACCAGTACAATATAACTGTCCTATCATTTTATCTTCACACCATAACCTTTTCAGTCACTTAGTCCCATTCTGAGGATGCTATCAAAACATACAGTACAACACTACAACAACACTTCCACTAGGGGAAAATGGCCACAGGGAAAGTCTCAGGCCACACCCTCTCAAAAGTCCGCTCACTCTGTGTGTTTCGACTACAAGTTAGCCCCCAGAGGTATTTAGAGACTCTGGAGGTGACATATGGTTTTCACCGTCGCTAACTGTGCACAAAGTCAGCAGCTGAAAGCAGCATGGCTGCTTTCAGCTGGCTAATTATGCACAGAGTGTCTGCTGATCATAAACATAGTGATTGTGAATTAACATCATCACTAACTGTGCACAGTGTCCAGTGCTTGTTGTAAACAAACAGAGGTCGCTAAGTGAACACCTCCTGCAGCAGCACATACACACTGTACTGCTACAGAGCTAACTGTAGCTAACTGCTAACTTAAGAAGTGTAAGAAGGAGTCGCTGGATTTGTCTCCAGTCACTTTCTTGAAAAATAGTCACTAAGGGGGTCTGAAAAGTCACTAAATTTAGCAACAAAGTGGCTAAGTTGGGAACACTGCTTCGCCGGCTTTTACAAATGGCGTGTGTTGTTGTCATGTAGAGTACTACGTCACATCCCGCTTAGCGATCTATCCAATCAGTAACCACGCTGTTTTCAGGGGAGAAAACAGCCCCTGCTCTTCTACAGGGACGAACAAAGTCCCAACAAATTAGGGGCGTTTCGGCGAATGAGACCCGCCTCATTCTGGGTATTGCCCGGTAGTGGAAACAGCCCTATAGTTTGATTTCATCACCATTCCAGTTTACCTAAGCGGCTTAACTCCTATGTTGAAGCTCAGGCCTGGCCTCCAGTCATTCTCTAATCATTTTACTGTTCCTGCAACACCATCCCTGAACACTTAATACAATCATGAACTTCTGGTCCTTACTTCTTACCAAAGCTTCCCCACAATGCAGTCACCAAGCCTCATATACCTATCATTTTCATTAATAAATTATCAAAACACAATTTGTTGATGGTCGTTGCCAGTAAAAAAGTACACAACGGGCATCACCAAAACCAGTGTACTGTAATTATGTACATGAACACGAGTACTGTCATTTTATGTAAAGTTACTGTTTTTGAGCGCTGTCTATTGATATAAAAAAGAACATTGTATCTACTAAATGTATTGGATAGCTAAGTTACTACTTTGTGGATACAGATATAACAGAAACCACAATCAGTTAACAAAATATTATGCGCTGGTACAGATTAACCAAGCAAAGGTACTTTAAATAACTCCCTACATCGTAAAATATCAGTATAATAATCCAATCACATCATACTTAATGAGATCACTGACATGGACTATTCCGCTGCAGAAAGAAAACGTTACTTTTGATACTTAAAATATGTTTTGCTGATTAAACTTCAATACATTTACTTTGAAAGTCATCCTCCTCCTTCTGCACATTGTAAATAAATATTGAGAGCATATCAGTATTTCAGCATATCACACTGAGCAGCAGTAGCATATGCAATAGTGACTGTTTCATTGTTAGTTTGACGGAATAAAGAGGTCAGCACCAGCAACTCAGTATCACAAGAGACAAAGAATACATAAGTTTACTGTGATGTAGCTATATGCTTCAGATATGCTGTGGCTAAGTTATGTGGCCCCTGATTTGCATTATCTTGGATCTAGCTTGGGTGCAGCTGCTGTTGGGTTATGTAATATGATGCTCCATATGTTCCACATGACTAATTGCACTATACAAAAGGAGGAGGGAAAGAGGGAGCGTTAGCGTAAGGAGAAAGGGTGGGAGAAGGAGGACGAAAGAACAATGAGGAGGATGGTGAGACTGGACAAGTTTGGGGAGAGAAGAATGAGAGAGAGGGCGATGAAATAGAAAAAATAATATAATTAGTTCCTGTTCCTTCAGTTTATATCAACAAGTGTGATCAGCCTTGCAGCCTGTGTCTCCTCGTCTCCGTCCCACAGTTCTCTGTCCAATCGGTCCAGATTGATTGTGATAGCTGCAGGCTTTGACCTACTTTGAAAGACAATAGCCCCCCAAGGCTGCTTGGGACATTCTGAAAGTTTGGTTTGGAGGTCAACTGGGATAGTGGATAGTGCAGAGCAGGCTAAGAAAAGGTGGGGTGCAGCCTAACCCCTTCATCCTTTCAGAATCACACTACCACCCACTTTAACTCCAAGTGATAAAGACTCTGAAGGATCAAAACCAGCAGCTCCCAGGAGTGGCTAGAGACTGTTGGGCACTCCAAGCTGCCCCATTTACACTGACAACAGCCCCACTGTTTTGGATGTCTTCATCTGTCTTGTGTTGTGTTCAGATACAATGCAGATTTATTTGTTTAGAGCTGTAAAGTGGCATCAAAGACATACAGTATACAAGGTTGTTTCTTTGTTCCCGTTAGAAGTCCTCCAACCCAATTGAAAAAAGGAAATAATTTACTAAAATGGCTCTTCTATGACCTTTCTTAAATTTCAGAGGACCTGAAACAATAGGGCTGTTTCCACTACCGGGTAATAGCCAGACAATACCTGGAATGAAACGCCCCGAAGTTGAATACGAACAGTCTGGAGCCGGCTTTTGTCGGTACTTTTTTAGTCCCTGTTGAAGAGCAGGGTCTTTTTTCTCCCCTGAAAACAGCCTGGTTACTGATTGGATAGATTGCTAAGCAGGATGTGACTCGTACTCTACACAACAACAACACGTGCCATTTGTAAAAGCCGGCAAAGCAGTGTTCCCAACTTAGCGACTTTTTTGCTAAATTTAGTGACTTTTCAGACCCCCTTAGCGACTATTTTTCAAGAAAGCGACTGGAGACAAATCCAGCGACTCCTTCTTACTCTTCTTAACGAGCCAATAATGAGCTGTTAATGAGCCATAGGCCGGGTTGTTAAGAAGAGTTAGCGGCAGTTAGCTACAGTTAGCTCTGTAGCAGTACAGTGTGTATGTGCTGCTGCTACAGGAGGAGTTCACTTAGCAATCTCTGTTTGTTTACAACAAGCACCGGACACTCTGTGCACAGTTAGCGATGTCATTAATTCACAATCACTATGTTTACGATCAGTGGAGACTGCATAATTAGCCATGCTGCTTTCAGCTGCTGATGTTGTGCGCAGTTAGCGACGGTGGCCTGAGACTCGAAACACGACTATTGTTCCCATGAGAAGTCCTCCAACCCAATTGAAAAAAGGAAATAATTTATCCTTTTATGACCTTTTTCGAATTCCAGAGGACCTGAAATTAAATCTCATATATAATTAATTTCAGAAAAATTATTGACTGTTTTACCAAAGCTGGCAATTGAAATCATCCCAAATTGTTGCATGGTAAGAAATGTGATCATCTCATGGTCTTTGAGTGTCTGCTTGTTGGTAAGTGACAAAAAAAAACATGAGAGGTCCTGACACAGAGAGCCTGTCCTGTGCCATTATCTTGTTAACCTACAGATCCCACATCCTCAGCTGTATATCAGCAGGAAACTGCCTCCAAACAAGCCCTGCTTTCTGCCTCGAAGAGACTCAGACAATGAGTCACATTCTGGCGCACGACCAGCTACAAACTGTTGAGACCAAAGAAACTGGGAACTCAGGAACTGACACACACACACACACACACACACGGGATGCCTAGGGGGGACACTCCAGACCGGATAGTCAGAAGAGACGCCCTGCATAAGAATGAAAATAGCAGAGAAGAACAACCATGCAAACTCTATAGCAGTGTAGAAGAGTATAAACAGACAAAACAGCCACAGGCGATAAGAAATAAACACACAATCAATGAAAAGGGATTGTGTTGCAGAGATAAGCTTATTGCTCATTATTTATTTTGGGGCAGCTGACAAAAGTCAGGATAATGAACCTATTTCCAAAACACAGAATGAGATAAACATGCATTAATTTTTCATCCTTAACTGCTTATCCAAGCACAGACCATAGGTGGAACCAATCCCAGCTGATATTGGGGCGAGAGGCAGGGTACACCCGCCACAGGTCGCCAGGCTATGGCAAGGCTGGGACAGAAAACCATTCATGCTTCAATTCAACCTAACCTTTGGACTGTGGGAGGAAGCAAGGAGTGTATAAGAAGTAGAAGGCACAGGGTTATATGGCATCATGTGCTTGTTGTACATGTAAACAGTCAAATCTGGCCTGCACCTGCCGAAGGGTTCAACAGGTGGCGCACAGTCATGGAACACCTTGCTTCTTTCAGGTCAGGTAACCCCTTGAGCATCAACATCAGCTGGGGTTGGCTCCGGCCCCCTGGGACCAGAGTTCCTACATGAGGAGACCCCATAAAATATATTTATTGTACATGAAATGTGCAGAAAGTTGGGACATTGTTGAAATTACTTTCTTACTATGTGTATTGTCCTGCTCAGCATGTTTTCTTTGTTTATTGGAATTTATTCATAGTTTCCTGTTTTATTTTTTTTAGTACTCACCTATTTCTCATTTTAGAAAACTCTTCTTCCCTCATGTTTCCCACCTCGCAACACTTTCACCGTCCCTGTTTATCTTGACAATATCCTTCAGGATCCAGACATTCCTGTCCTGATTATCAAAGTTCTAAAAATGTCCTTAAGAAGAGTAAGAAGGAGTCGCTGGATTTGTCTCCAGTTGCTTTCTTGAAAAATAGTCGCTAAGGGGGTCTGAAAAGTGACTAAATTCAGCAACAAAGTCGCTAAGTTGGGAACACTGCTTTGCCGGCTTTTACAAATGGCACGTGTTGTTGTTGTGTAGAGGACTACGTCACATCCTGCTTAGCGATCTATCCAATCAGTAACCAGGCTGTTTTCAGGGGAGAAAAAAGACCCTGATCTTCTACAGGGTCGAAAAAAGTCCCGACAAAAGCTGGCTCCGGACTGCTCATATTCAAATTAGGGGCATTTCGGCAAGTGAGACCCGCCTCATTCTGGGTATTGCCCGGCTATTACCCGGTAGTGGAAACAGCCCTATTGTCATGTGTTAGTTTGGTATTTGAGAAAAAGTTTCAAACGCATATCATCCTTATATATTGAATATTTGGGCAATAGAACACAGGCAAAGTGAGTGGAGTTCTCTAGTGGTGCTTTTCCTGGTTCCAGAGGACACATAAAGAACCTATGATGACAATCGGAAACTAAATCAGATGACTAAGGCCGAAGCTTTCCCAATTCCCTGATTGTAAGATTGTATAGATAGGATCAGGGGATTTAAGGGTGTGTTGAACTTTTACACCTACAGCAGCTCTTCAAGAGGTCACGAGATGCAGCTCTTGTTGTGAATTTACCAAAAGTGAAATTTACCTTATTTCTCTAAGAAGCTAAACAAACAGTAGAAGCCGTATTAGTAAATTGAGGAGGAAGCTTTGTGAAGTGTATGTATCCCACTGAGGCTGAGAGGTTGTCATATAGACATACCACAGTCTGCTGGCTTTCCTGGCCAAGTTTAAAACTTTCAACCTCAGACTGTTTAGCTGGGCATTAATTCTACAACCAGATAGTCCCTTGAGACAGCACTTGGTGGGAAAGCATAACATTAGGTCAGATCCACAGTCCAGTATGCCAGTTGGGAGCCTACCTGAGTGAGTTATATTATTTTACAAATGGTTTCTCTTTCTCTTCCAGTTTCCAAGTCCATTCTACCTACCTAGGGCTGTGTCACAGCTCAACATGCAGCAAGTGCCATGGCTGCATTTTATAGTCTATCGAAGCTTTACTCAATGGACAAATATGTGCATCTCCCTATATTCTACTACAGTTTTTACTTTATTCAAATAATCTACTATATTGTATGTGTATGTTGGTTGAAGTTTTCTGTACAATATACTGGATGTGAAGAACCAGGCTCCTTTCAACAAAAATAAAATGAATTGGCTCTTTTGTTAACTCCACAGTGGTGTGAAATGAGGAAGCTACCATTCTGTCTGCTGAGCGAGAAACACAGAGAAACCATCACTCTAAACACACACAAATGCTCCTTTGCCTCCTCCTCCACTTTATTCTCCCTCCATGCTGCCTTTTCATGAATGGAGCTGCAGAGTGGAAGCTTCTTATTGGCTTAGCAGCAGACCAATCAGAGCAGGACCTGGGATGGTGCTTCAGGCCATTCACAAAAGCTGCTCACTCACCCTCCCTTAGTCGTACAGCTAAAAAGTTCCTCTCGTGTGTAGAATATCCATGTCTCTCTGTTTCTCTGTGACAGTATAATTCCCACATTGATTTTTGGTTATTTTGTGCATATTTCTCCTAAAGCATTTAAATGTGACCATACAAAAAAATGTAGTGAAATATTACCGTTACAGACATAACTTTTATACTGAAGCTCTATACTGAACCAGAGACTCATGTTAGTGGAATAAAAGGCTGGTTGGTCCACCTTAAAAAGCAGTATAATTCTGGTTCACAACAACAATCAAACAATCAAATCAAATTTTTTTTTTATTAAAGTTTAGTTGGGTCCCTTGTGTTACAAGATCGAAAATCTAGATGTTTTTGCTTTGATCAGATTTTGATTCAAACATACATTATACTTCAAAGTTGACAGTTGCCTTTTAGGTAGCAGCAGTGTTAATACTTCTACACAGACTGACTCAAACAAACCAGGAAACCAAAGTATAAGTGCAAAAAAAGCCAAAGCCATGAGCAAAGTCGGGACCTTTATGTTGTGCTCAACAGGCATGTTAGTGTTATCGTGTTTTAGTTGCTGTCCCACCTCAGTTAAAAAGAAATTCTTTATCAACACTAAGCTTATCCAGCTGGGCAGGGACAATGTGTAGGAGCCACCACAGATAACAGCTTCTACAGTTGGACAAGAGGTGTGGTAATTAATGGAGACACATTTTGTACAATTTTGAACAAGAACTCATTGGATAGAAGCACAGAGAACTGCTGGTGCTTAGTTCGAAATGGTCAGCATAATAATGTGGAGATCAATATTTCTTATAGCAATGTCAGATTTGAAGTTTGTTGCTGCCTTACAGTGAGAGTGAGTTTACTTATTGAAGCAGGAGACAGCAGCAGTCAGTGATAAAGCATTTAGTCTGGGTTATTAAAATAACCGCTCTCTAGGGTGTAGTGAAAATCAGTTTTATCTCCAGTGAATTTGAATGTCAGTTAAATGTGATCAAGAGGTCATTTAGTTCGTCAGAAGCTCCAACAACTTGACATCCTGTTCAACATCTGATAAATGGAAAGGGTTAAAGTTTTCAATCCAATCCAATCCAATCCAATCCACTTTATTTGTATAGCAAATAACAAAAACGTCTCCAAAATGCTGTACGTAGAATCAACAATAAAACAAACATTTCCATATAACAATCAGCAATAGATAATAAGTGTATAAATCTGAAATTATGCTATAAATAAAACAATACAATCAAACAGATAAACATAGTAAAATAAATAAAAGACGTAGTTAAAAGTAGTAAAAGAAACATAAGACACAGAGGACCACAAAACTCACGCAAAGTTAAAAAGCCAAGGAATTAAATGGGTCTTAAGACGAGACTTAAAACACTCCACTGTGGGGGCTGCTTAGATGAAGAAGGCTTGTTTAACCTTAATATTTTAGTTTTCGGTCTCAGCTGTTGTTCTGCTGTATATTTGCAACTTCTCATTAGACCAAGTTTTCCATTGACAGCTCATGACTATTTTAAATCCAGTGTGTAATGCAGGCCTTGTGGTAAAATAATGTCTAGTCTCAAGCTATTAAAGCCCCTTTGACACATGCACTGCAACTCATCTAGACATTGAGGAGCTGTATGTGAGAGAAGTAAGTGTAATGTCTCATTGAGCCCATGTGTGAAGAGAATACGTCATTAGCTTGGGAATTCACAGCGATTCAAGTGGTTGTGTTGATAACATTTATATTGTGCAACTGGCGAGAAACGAGGAGAATGCAAACACCCAAGGGTGAAGACAAAGGAACATCTACATGAAGACACCAATGAAAATTACTAACATATTGTCAACATGAAAACACTATGTCTTGTCAACTGATGACAGTTTGTCTTGTTTCACTACTGAATAGGAGATTATTCTGTGATAACAACATGTTTTTAGGGTTTCAATGTATAGCTGTAGGCTAATCAGTCAGTAAATAGTAGAAGAAGAAGAGGTTATGCAAGAAAAAAACAGTAGAAGAAGAAGAGATTGATCAAGAGAGAACAAATAATAATAAAGAGGTTGCTAATTGGCCAACTTTTTTTTCCAGCACAACCTCGCCTATATGACCTAATAATAATTGAGTTTTTTATTCTGACTTACTGGATTAAAACATTTTGAACCAAAAAGAAACCTAACATAAATGTGATCTTGTGATTGTGTGATCCTGTCATCAACTCTGGTTTTTATTCTAGTGGGACTCCATTTTATTAGTGTCATGTGTGTTTAGTGGAACAATTTTGGTCATTTTGTGTCTTTGAAAGTCATTTTTTATCTTTTTTAGTAATCTTGTGTCTTTTTTTTGGTAATTTGTGTCTTTTGTGTCATTTGGTGTTTTTTTGTCATTTTGTGTCTTTCTTTTAGTCATTTTGTGTCTCTTTTAGTCCTTTAGTCCAACATAAAATGTGATTTTGAATCTTTTATTTTTACTTTCAAAACACTATCATGCTCAATAAAGAATTTTAAATGTTGCAAATGTGAACAAAGGTTGCAAATATAACATATAAGAGGGTTACATCCAGTTCTTTCATTTTATACTAAATATATTTCAGCTTGTCTCCAGTTTTACTTGGTATATCATCATCAAACTGAAACTGGCCTCATGGAGTTTACAGCCAGAACTTTAGAGGTACATTTACAGTAGGGCTCCACGCTGCTTTGTTTTCTAGTCTGGATGTCATGAAGAAGTCATGCTTTGGCGCTTTTGCAGACTCCAGAGGGTTAAGTCAATGCAAGACATTTTTTATGCAGGCTAGTGCAAAGCATTGGCTACACTCTAACTTTGACTGTGCTTCACTCATTATCCAAGTGTCATGGGTGGAGATGATACACAGTACAGAGTGGGACGTGGGAAAGAGATGTTTATTTATATGGCACTTATCAAAATCAGTAATTACAAAGGAATTTTGTCATAACAGAGGTAGTAATAATAACACAAGCTGTTGTTGATAGCTCACATCATAAGACATACAACCATCTAAAGCAGCTATCATGAAAACAAATAAAGCAATGGGCAGGAAATCTACACAGCTACATCTGGACTGTGCTATAAAGATAGAATGATAGGGTGAGAAATCAGATTTCTTATAAACCTTGGTTTCAAATGATTAAACTTTTGCAGAAAATATGATATGAATATTTTGAAAAGTATCCAGCAGTGCATGGGGAAGAAATATATTAAAAATAGAGGTTCTATTGGTCACAACATTAAATTGACCAACATTAAGTATTGAGTGGATTTTAGATGCTTGTGCACTACGTCGATGACAAACTATGCAATTGGAACACACCAGTAGTGAATCTGTTCCCAGTACAATGCATGTTCAACTTTAAGTTCTGAGGTTACTGCTGACCTGATGTTCTACCTCCACCCGATGTGGAGAATCAAATCAAAGGCACATGGCAAAGAGCTTCCTCTTATTTGAAACCTCCCATCCCCCACCCCCTGTCGTTAAATGCCAATGGCCCTCAATTGTTTGGCAGATTAAACTGTTTTGTCTGAGTCTTACTCCCCTGTGGTGACTTGGGTCTTTCTTTACTTGTAAGCAAATCACTGACATAATGCATGTCCTAGCCCCTAACCCTTACTTTAACCATCACAACGAAATGCCTAACTCATTGACATTACAGCAAACAAAAACAAAAAAAGAACAAGAGTCTTAGCTTCAGTGCTATTGTTGTTAGCAGTACATTTCAGAGACTAAGGCCCCATCAAATCATATATGGTTTAAAATGCCTTCTGGGTGATCCAATAACAAGTGGACAGCTTTAACCACTTCTGGAATTAGAATGATTCTCCACGTGTGTTTTGAGTGACCATTGTGTGATCAGATCTCACTTCCCCACTCAATATAAAAATAAAGTAATTAAAGCTGCAAGCAGCGATGAACAGGCCCGAGCAGAGTGGAGCCGTCGGGGGAGCCGGCCACCCCAGGTCCAGCAATCGGCTGCCTCCCAAAGGGACCTACAACAAACAGGCCATGGGTTACGAAAAGGGGCATGGCCAAGTTAAGGGGGCGGGGCAAGGTGACGAATGAAATAGGAACTCTTTGGCGAGTGCAATGAAACTTTCGAAAAGAGTGTATGACAAACGGGCAATGAGTTATGAAAGGGGCATGGCTAGTTTAAATGGGCCGAGCTACCAACTTAGGCAGTCCCTGCAGACTGCAACAACACCTCACTCAAGACTGTATGACTGTGGTTAATCAAAAGGGGCGGGGTAATAAATCACTGGTTAAACAGGGACTCTCTGCTGAGTACACTGAGACCTCACACAAGTCTCTACGACAAATGTTTAATTTGTTATTAGAGGGGGTGTGGTTAAAGTATATTGGGCGGGACTTTATGAAACATTGTTATCCAGAAGTGTTCAGTGATGGATCTTCATCAATCATGACAAGGTTAAGGCATATTTGACAATGTATAGTGAAGATACAGCAACTTCCTGTATCATGGCGAATGATCAATATTCGCCATCAGCAACACGGTTAAACAAAAATTCCCATTTGACATGGATCTGATCAACCAACTCACAGCAGGACGGGGGTTTTTCATGGTTTCTGACTGCCGCCATATTGGTTTTTGGCAAGGGGTCGATGTGCAGAATGGATTCAGAGTCAGAATAATGCTACATCATCAGCTAACACAAGCGCTAGCTAGCTTGATTAGCATGGAAAAATTGTTCTTATAAACAGTCAACACCTAAGGGTGTCGTTTGGTCTAACTGAACACTGAAGAGATTTTTAAGTAACCAAAATGTTCCAGTTAACGGATGAAGTGAAAACATGCTGTGAAATGATAAAAGTTCTAAGACTAAAACACTGAGTGTGTGCGGTAGTGACGGGAGTGTGTCTATGTTCCCCGGGTCCTATGTTCCCCTCTTTGTATGAGACCAGGGAATATAGGACCCTTTTTCCCCGCTTTTCCCAAAAAGGGTCCTATGTTTCCCGGTCTGTTACTTTTTCCACCATTACTGCCAAATTCCATGGCAAATAGGCCTATGTAGGCCTACGGGGCTGTTTGATGTGCATATGCAAATAGGCCTAGACGAGGAAAGATTAGGTCAGGGGTGGCAAACCTGCAGGTCTCGAGCTAACCCTAACCTTAACCCCGCAACATCTGGTATGTATTGCTACAGGGGAACATAGGACCCTTTTTGGGAAAAACGGGGAAAATAGGACCCGGGGAACATAGGGATGACCCCGGTAGTGACATGTGAATCATACAGTCGCCCCACCTTAAAGCATAGTCTGCTATTCCTATGTAATTCAGTTGTCAGTGGGAGATTTGTACTTCAGTCACTTTTCTATGGTCACAAGATGGCTAGACGAGTGTTACCGAGTGTTTTGCGTTCGCTTAACTGAATGTGCTTATTAACAAAACAATAAATAAAACAATAGACATTTGTACCAAGCCACAACCAGCTTGTTTTTATCCTTCCTCTACCTGTTCCAATATTACAGTTTCACAATTGCATTAACTGCCCAACACTGAAATTAAATAAAAATTTTAACCTGAAAATTGTTAAGCTAGTTTGACTGGGCTGATAGGGGGAATTTATCTGCTGTTAGTACCGTATTAACACAACTCAGAAGAGCTAGCTAGTTTGCAAGTGTTAGAAAAATTGCACGAGGAAACCTTGAAAATTGAATAATCTGTCAGCAACAGAAAAAACCTCACAATTTTTCTGAGATCGTCGATGGAAAATGAAGTGCTGGAGACGTCCAAGTTTCTCAGTTTAACATAGTTTTATTACAATACGTCAAAAAATGTGCATTTTACAGAGATTCTCCGGGTTCAAAAACTCATGTCCCTGATACACACAGATGGGTTTCAGTTTGTGAAGTCTGAACCACTTCTCTCTCCCTGAACCCATTAAAATACTAAAATTTGTTTACAAAACATGCTGATTTCCTCCAAGAAGTTCCGCCTTCTTGATCCGCTGATTCGCCAGTTTTAATCAATACAAAACGGCACGTCATGCCACCTGGGCATACGATCTTGCTACCCCGGACAAGGCCATCCTGACCTGGCTTCTTCTCCAGAACATTCAACAAAAACCTCCTGCCTTGTTATGCCTTACAAAGATAGTATGTCTTACAGAGCCAAAGGATTTTCACTGTCTCACATAGATTCTAAAAGTCTAAAAAATATGAAACAGACAATGAAATATAAGTAGTCAAAGTAATCTAAACCAACATTAACACACAAACATAATCATTGTATCAAAATCATATTGCCTGATTTAATATAAATGCATAGAGAGAGATATTACACCCAAGGTTTTGACCTTTGATAGTGACCTGCGTCACGCACAGAGACAGACACAGAGTCAGAAAACAGAAGAGCAGAAATCAAGCATCAAATCATTTACCAATATAGAAAATAATCAATTATTTTAACACAAGTCAACCTCCAAAATTGACTAACTTTAACTTTTTAACTTTAACTTATTTGCCAACAATGAGTCCAATAATGTTTGCTCTTGTGAATGACCTGACACACTGTAGCTGTTGTACGGACAATAATCTTCAAACCAAGTTAAAAAATCCATTGTTGCCAACTCCTCAGTAAGGAAAGTAGTTATTGGCTGTCCAAAAAGTCGCTAGAAGTTCCCTACTTTGCATAATTGACCATGTGCCTGTAATTGTAATGGATGCTGTAGGAGAGAGGAATAATGTGGGAGAGACACAAAGTGAGTTAAAAAAAACGAAATATGTTTAGAACTACAAATGCTTCTTCTGTCGAGTCTTGTCGAACACTTTTGTTAACCCAAAAGAGACACTCTGACTGTCTGCCAAGGTGGGATCAGCCAGCGGCGACATTACGCATTCGCGATTAATTTACAGTAGGACGCTGAGGGGTTAACATCTCCTGCTCTGACTGCAGCTAGGAGGGACAGCTGCGTGAGGACTGGGCCACTTGTGAGTGCTTTGGGACGGTGAAGGGGCCCACGGCAGCACTGGTAATTGTTAAGAAGAGTAAGAATGAGTCTCCAAAACTCTCCAATAACACCAGAAAAAGCTGCTAGATTTGTCACTAGTTGCTTTTTTTGAAAAAGAGTCACGATATAATGTTATGCCTGATCAGTGTGTATCCTAATAAAAGTCTATTATTGGTGCAGTGGTGAGATCAAACAATTTGATCAGAGGCTTGGAATTTTTAGTCCATATAGTCACATGCCATAAATGCGTTGTAAGAGTTAGATTCATACAGCCTGTGAAACAATCCCATCCCAACACAATTACATTGTGAAAGATGTAGAGTTGACAATAATATGAGGCTTCATCTGTCTGAGTTGGATTGCGTTCACATTTAATCAGGCAGTGCGGTGATTGGCCTCAGGGTTTGACAGTGGTGGGGGAGTGTCACTTAAATAACTTGTTTGTGTAGATCAGGGATGGGCAACTGGAGGCCCAGAGGCTGTCACTTGAAGTGGCCATAAGTACAACTACATGCATTTGAGCATGAAATCTTAAAAGTGCAGTGTAAAAATGCACAAAATTACTTCTTGCAATTAATATTGGTCTCTACTGTTCTTGCACTGAAAAAAAAGAAACCACAGTAGGTGGTTATTTTTTATTTGCTTCAAACCTTTTGTATTCCTATACATACTATTATACATGCATTTGAGCATGAAATATGTTAAGTTACTGCACTGTAAACATATTTAAAATTGCAGTTTCACCATATCTGGTTAAGTGCATGGTCCTATATGTGGCCCTGTGGTAGTATCCATGAAAAAATGTGGCCCCCTCCAGCATTTAAGTTGCCCATCCCTGGTGTAGATCATATTGTTCACTTCAACTTCAACTTCCCCCCATTTTGCAGTAGTAGACTTTATATTTGCTGTTTTATGGGTTAATTGGGTTTCTTAATGGCCCATGCTACACATTTTCACCTGGTTACGTTAAAATTAGGCCAGTTGTTTCTCTGTAATGCTGCTGACAAACAAACAAACTGAACCAAAAACATAACCTGCAGAGGTAATAATGGAGGAGGTGCCCACAAAGGCTGTATTTCTGCAATAGTGTGAAAACACCTTTAGACAAACATTAACATAAATCTAGCCGATCTCACCCAACTGTTAGGTTGGACAATCCCAGAGGGTGTTTTCATATCTAACTATTTACTATATCAAATAACATAGCAAAAGTTTATGCACTAATGTGGGCAGTGCAGGATGTGGCACACATGGGTATTAGTTGGCTGGTTTGAAAGCCATGTGGGATCAACCACACACACTTCTTTGTTATTGGTTGAAGCTGCGACAGTTGAACATTATGCAATATGGAGATGCAAATTTACTTTGCCACTGTAAGCGAATGTTTTATTATTCCCCTTCCCTCGAATGGAAGGCAGGTGGATGGGAGGCGACTATTTGCAAAATAAAAAATGTTACATTTGAGGATGTATGACCACTGCCTTAGACGGATATTGATGCATGTTGTTTGGCTGGTGTATAAAACATCACAGATGAGAGGAGGATTAAATTGCTTCATTAGTTACTGGACATAGAATTGCAGGAACCACTGACAACTCAGGACTGTACCGCAAAAAAGGTGTGTCTAAAAACAAGATAAAAACACTAAATCTGAGGGAAATGATCTTGCTGCATGGACAGATAATTTCACTTGACAAGATTTCTTAAATTAAGTATAAATTAATATTGGATTATTAAATCTAGAAATGAGCATGTTGTACGCTTAAAATAAGAAATGAACTCTAAAAACAAGATAAATTAAAGCTGCAAGCAGCGATGAACTGGCCCGAGCAGAGTGCACTGACAATTATTTGTTTCTTACCAAGATAAAAAAACTTTAGATTTAGAAGTGTTAGATATTTATCTTGTTTTAAGAGTTAATTTATTATTTTAAGCATTCAACATGCTAATTTCTAGATTTAATCATCTTAATTGCAGAAATCTTGTCAAGTGAAATTATCTGTCCATGCAGCAAGATCATTTCCCTCAGTTTTAGTGTTTTTATCTTGTTTTAGACACACCTTTTTTGCAGCGTGCCAGTATATTAATATATGCTCCTTTTCAATATTTTTCTACAATTAACTTCTTGGCTTTATCTTAGCAAGCATTGGAACTTGTAAGGGGACTAAAATCACTCTACACACACTCTCTCTCTCTCTCTGTGTCTATGTGTGTGTGTGTGTGTGTGTGTGTGTGTGCAAACAGTGGCACACTCACACAGTCTGGTCAATTTGCATTTAGGGAAGTACTGTTTTAGCTGGAAGGTTTAACGCTCTCCAGCCCCAACTGACATGTTGGCTAAAGTAAACAGTCCCAGAAGACAGCTGCTCTCAATGTGCAGCAACACTGAATGTTGCCAGAGCTGCTAATCCGGCAGGAATCACACGCCATATCAGTGATCAAACTAGTATTTCAACATAATCAAGGTTTAGGATTCCTCTGATATGTTCCTTGTGAATTTTGCCAGAAACAAGAAAGACCATTACTTTCAACCTCAAGAAAGCAAAAATTGGAAAATTTCTGGATTCTTTTAAAAAAATGTTTAATGGTAGAACCGTAGTGACAGAATAACAGAAACTTAATCCACCATGAATAAAACCTAAATAAATCCCACCATGCTGTTACAACCCACATAAACAACATTTCTGGATGTTCGGTTTCAAGTTTTTCTTGTTAAAGTTGGTCTCCAAAGTCGTAAACCTTATGCCAGGTGGGTCTGGGATGTGAGTGGTATAAAAAGCTTTGCTTTGTCCTCAGTTCCAGTAATTTCCAATAAGGCCTGAGCTCCCTGCCAAATACTTTACAGGGACTCTGAACCGAGACAATGCTGCTGACCTTTCAGAGAGAAATTTACAATTTGTAATCCAAGATGAAGACTATGAGATGTGGTTGGAAGGTCCATAAAAAGATAGTGGTTGGACTTTGAGTAAAGTTTTACAAAAATATTATATGGGGCATCCCGGTGGCTCACACTGGGCACGCATCATTAAGGCTGAGTCCTTGCTGCGACGGATCGGGGTTCGAATCCGGCCTGAGGTCCCTTTGCCGCATGTCCTCCTCTCTGTCTCCACTTTCACCTGTCACCTTCAATAAAGCATGAAAAATGCCCACAAAAGAATAAAATAATGTATGTATTTTCATTCCAGCTAGCAGAAATTCTCAACAATTCCAGCTTTACTTTTTGATATTCCACCAAATTTAACCTTACTTTTATCTCAAATTTATTTTTATTTTTTAATTCCCAAGCTTGAATGAAATAACACAAATGTAGTCATGCTAAACACGTCATCACGGAAAATCATAAGCAGCTCCAAATGTTTGCTTCAGAGCATAGAAAAATAGTGGCATTCACTATCCAAATGCTCACAATTGACTTCGAACCCAATCTTTTCTGCATGTAACCGTATTTGTAATTTTTTTTGTTTGCTGAAGAGGGATGTTGCGTTAAGTGAAACACATATGAGCTTTTTACTTTTTTTCTCCTTTAGCTGTCAGCTTTGATGGCTGCACACCCATAGTATTCTGCACTACTGAAGAAAATATGAATGATGCTTTGAGTCCATGTGTGTAATGGGTAGTGTTGGTCAGCAAAACTTGTGTTAGAGGACAGAAGGCTGAGGCGTTAAACTGAGGATCTCTCCAAAGGTAGGTACTGGAGCAGGAAAGGAAAAAGGGAAAAAAATGATGGGCCTTTGAAACGACAAGGGGATAAACAGGAATAAAAAGCTGCAAGCTCTTCCATCCATTTTCCTCTGAAGCAGGCTAAGCACAGCATTCCAGGCGTCCCTCTCCCCAGCCACAACGTCCAGCTCTTCCTGGGGCACCCCGAGGCGTTCCCAGGCCAGGAGAGAGATATAATCCCTCCACCGTGTTCTGGGTCTTTCCTGGGGCCTCCTACCAGTTGGACGTGCCCGGAACACCTCTAACGGGAGGCGCCCGTGAGGATCCCTACCAGATGCCCAGACCACCTCAGCGGACTCCTTTTGACTGGAAGGAGCAGCGGCTCTACTCCGAGCCCTGTGAAGCGGATTCACGAACAGCAGTGTACCTCGCCCGGCACGGGTAAACCGGGGCCCCCTCCTTGAGCCAGACCCAGGAGGGGAGCACGCAGGCGATCGTCTGGTGGCCGGGCCTTTGGGTTAGCCCGAAAGAGACCCTGCTGCCATCTCGCGAGCAACACAGAAGTATCTTCCATCATAACACCTGACAACAAAGTAGCTTCTTTCCTCAGGCTGTGAGACTCCCCAACCCTTCCTTAATAATACATTTTGTCATGCAAACCTATGTTGTGCAATGAAAATAAATGAAACTGGAAAATCTGAAAATATATAATTATTTTAATCTGAATTCAGTTAGAAGGCTTGTTTTAAATATTTCATGTTGTTATGTTGTATTTTATGTTTGTTAAAGAAGGTTTAATGTTGTTTATCAGTCTACAGCAGTGCTTTGACAGTGCACTGTCCAGTGCGCACGTCCATTTCCAAGTCGTTTTCACCGCTAAGAGTTCATGCAGACTCTGTAGAATAGGGCTATTTGGGACACACATGCATACAGTAAGAGTCGCGTGGCAGCTAGACGTCGTCATCTAGAGGAAGTAAAATCAGTGTGTTGTTTGTTATAATAAATACTGGGAAGCCTGTATACCTCAACATCCCCTGCTATTCTTCTTCAGTCGCAGAAAACAGTAGGGAGGGAAGTAAGAAACAATGCTTTTCCTGTGACACCAGAGACTCTAAGCATTGTGATCATCTCGTCAGATACTAAGGAAGCATTCATTTTTTTCTCTCCTCTCCTTCCTCACTAGCAACTATCTTACCAGGATTTGAATTGGACCAAGAAAAGGAAGGGAGGAAAGTTTAGACAGGAAGTGGGACAATTGTTTATGTCCGCATTAATGTATGTCCTGACTATTACTGATGCAGCAGCTAAATCACCAAATTAAATGAGGATAGGAATGTTGCAATCCAAATACTCACATTATATGTATGCTGTAAAGGTTTTGTGTTATTCCTCCTGTTTATACTGACAATATATGAAACAATCCCATCCCAACATAACTGCATTGTTAAAGATGCAGTCCAGCTGACAATAATAAGAGGGTTCAGCGGCCTACATAAGTTAGACCAATAGACGATGTTCAGAAATTGTAGGGGTTTTTTTTAGAAAGAAATGTCCTCTTTGTGTTTAGGGCAGAACTCTGTCAAGGCCATGCTCTAGCTGCTGATAGTATTGAAAGAGAAAGATTTGGATCTGCATCAAAATACATTTTGTTGCTGTTGCTGTATATTATCTTCTGTAAGACAATGCAGCGATTGCAGCTAAATGCTATCACCAATCAATCAACTAATCAATCAGACTTTATTTGTTGCACTTTTCATGCAAAAAATGTTACAAAAAGTGCTTCACACACAAGTGATAATAATAATCACTACCATCATAAAACCTAATTATGCTAAACTAAAATAAATCAATAGAGAAAAAAGCTCTATTAAAAGTCAGACTAAAACAATAAAAGAAAACGAAAAATTAAAATGAAGGGCTGTGGCAGTAGGAAGCGTTGATACACTCCGTGCTCGGTCCTGTGGCCTCTTGACGCGTTGCACCTCACAGTGGAAGCTCCGGAGATTTTCTGTGGCAGGTGCCATGGGGATGCTCAACACAGGTGTTTTGAAATTTGGGGCGTTTCATTATGGAGGTCGCATCGGACCACCCTTGGTATATATACACACACGGGTACACGCCCGCATTACCTATACTTGTTCCGCTACTATAAGCATATGTAAAATAATTCAACACAAGGTAGATACAACATACTTAAGCCTGCCAATACAAACATCTGTCAGTCGAGCCCTGAATACAACAGAGCAGCAAACAGAAGGCAACAGATACTGTGCACGCTTTGGCCTAAAATGCTTAGATCACGAAATCACACAGCTAGTTACCAACACTAGTCTAATGATGAATCAGCAGTGTTCTGTTGTTGGAGCATAATAGAATTATTTAGAAGTAATTAAGAGCCAGGATTTGTGCTTCAACCACCAAATTAATTAAATTTGTAATAGCCAACAGAGGGGAAAATCATGCATTTACCACAGTCTTCACAACAAAACGATACGTCTGTTGCTGTGGTTGAGTGGGAAGGCACCAATGATGCTGTGGCTCAGTTGGTAGAGCGGGTTGCCAACGAATCGGATGGTTGGTGGTTCGGTCCCTCGGATGGTTGGTGGTTCGATCCCTGACCATGGCAGCCTACATGTTGAGCAAGATGCTGAACCCCAATTTGCTCCTGATGCTGCGTTCATCGGCGTGTGAATGAATTCCCAATGGTGGCAGGTGGCACCGTTTAGGGTAGCCTCTGCCACCAGTATGAATGTGTGTGTGAATGGGTGAATGAATGCAGTCTGTAGTGTAAAGCGCTTTGAGTGGTCGCATAGTGACTAGAAAAGCGCTATATAAGTGCAGGTCCAGTTACCATCTATTTACCATATTAAATGTGGACATTTAACGAACTCTGCTAAATTAAAAAAAGATGTCATTGACAGTAGCGGGAAACACAGAGTTGTGGAGGTGTGGGTTTTTACATGCCTAATGATGGAGTCCCCAATGATGACCGTTGTCGGATCGACCTGAGGACCGGGACCACTGGCAGGTCGAGGCAGACAACGGCTGGAGTGACAGTGTGCGGTTTCAGTTGGAGGATTTAATGGAAATGTTCAGTAGCTGGAAGCTCGGCGATTTGATGGAGCCTGTTGAATGGTCGTTGCGATTGTTGGATGATACTGACCATCTGTGTGCCGAGGCAACTGAGTGGAGGGAACTCCTGCTCATCTAGCATCATGAACTTGTTGGACAGGCAGAGGTCCTAGAAGAAGAAGAAGAAGAAGAGTACTTTATTAATCCCACAATGGGGAAATTCAACCTCTGCATTTAACCCATCCTTTTTTACACACAAGTGAACACACCATGCAAGGAGCAGTGGGCAGCACATTACTGCGCCCGGGGAGCTGTGGAGGGGGGGGTTAGGTGCCTTGCTCAACGGCACTTCAGTCCTACACCTGTCAGTACTGGGATCCGAACCAGCGACTCTCCAGTTACAAGCCCGATTCCTAACCTCTAGGCCACGGACTGCCCAGGTCCTGCACCAGGGGACAACATGTAGGGGATTTACAACCATGTTTTCCCTGGTAAAACACTGTCCATGGTGCCGACTGTCAGGGGTTGAACAGAGGAGAGTCTTGGTCCATTGGTCATCAGTCCGGGACTGACCTGTCTGTGTCCATGGCACAGTGGCATCCAGATCTCCGCCAACTGTATCGCCAGGAGCCACAGAGGTGCTAATGCCCCGGGCTAGCATGATGTAGATGAGCCGTTCCTCTTCTCCTAGTTGGTGAAGGAGAGACTCTTTTCTCCAGTTCAGTTACTTTAAGGTGTAGCAGATGGCAACCCTCACAGGCAACAGATGTGGAGGTAAGAGGAGGCATCTTGCCTTTTATTTAGCTCTTCTCAGAAAATAAAATCAACACCGGCTAACCTGGCTAACAGGCTAAAAAGGAACCAGGCTACGCTAACGGTGGCTACGCTGGAGTTGACAGTCGGGTCCAGTAGATAAAAATCCAGACATGCGATGACTAAAACCTTATATTGGGGTAAAATTCAACAATAAAATGACAAAATTTGTATTGTAAAATTCTGGCGTAAAACTGAATAAAAATGTCAATTTCAGACAAAGCTTCCACTCGTTTACAGAGCTTTTATCCTGGAAGTCTAATCCTAATGTATCAGTGTTGCCATCTCCTCAGTAAGGAAAGTAGCTACTGGCTGTCCTAAAAGTCGCTAGAAGTCGCTAAATGGTCATCGCCTAATTTTCCATAATTTACCGTGTGCCTGTAATTGTAATGGACGCTGTAGGAGGGAGAAATAACGCCTTGGGAGAGACAAAAGGATTGTAAATAACCCCTTAAATTTGTTAACCCCCTAAATTAGAACTACAAATGGACTGTCTTCTGTCACAATTCCAACCCTCCTCATTTGTCTTTATTTTTAAAGGGAACCAATAGAGACACTCTTACTGTAAGAGTGTCCAGCTAAGGAGTTGACATCTCCGGCTTTGACAGCAGCTGGGAGGGGCTGCTGCGGGAGGACTGTGCCGCTTGTGAGTGCTTTGGGACGAGGGAGGGGCCGCCAGCAGCCCCCGCTGCTCATTAAGAACAGTACGATTCTACAAAAGTCTTTTCTCTAGTGGCTTTTTTGAAAAAGAGTCGCTAGAGGGGTCTGAAAAGTCGCTAAATATAGCGACAAAGTCACTAAGTTGGCAACACTGTAATGTATTCCCATTGCTAACATTAGCATGCTAATGTACTAACAATGCTAATGTGCCGATGTTTAGAAAGTTATTTTGGTTGGATTTTTTAAATTTATTTTAGTTTGACATGTTTGTAGAGCGCAGGCTGATGGGATTGCCATTTAAGTATTACAAGTCATACTGTGGGGCACACAAAGTGTGTTCCAGAGTAGTATAGTGCAAGGTATTTACATATGAACACAGAGTATAAATATAGTGCAGGTATGAATTGAATATGCTATATACAGTGAATGAATATGTTATATAAATATATACAGTAAAGAATGTACACTAAAGCAGCAGTGCAGGTAGATGAATGGATGGTAATAAATAGTCATAAATAGTCAAAAACAGTCATTAATGTGGGCAGATTACAGGACAGTAGGTGTGTCACCTCTGTGTAGTGTTCAAGAGGGTGATGGCTGAGGGGAAAAAACTGTTCCTGAACCTGCTGGTTCTGGAGCGCAGGGAGCTGTAGCGCCTCCTGGAGGGGAGGAGGGCAATCCATCCATTATTGAGTTATTTCCCTCTGGACCAAAGCGAAATGTATGTGAATCCATTCATTTTGTGGCACTCTTGGCCTGTCTTTAAAGTGGCTGTACACTGAATTCAGAGATATTGCACGCAGCTGTTAACTTGGCATTGGCTGAGCCAGCAGCTATACTAACAGTGCTAAAAACGGAAACAGTGAAGACAGAGCTAACAGTGTAAACTGGAGGGACCATGTCATGGGTTGGGAAGGTGCTCTTTCATACAGTAATAACAGCTGTATGAAAGGATTGCAGAGTGGTGGTGAGTGGGACACCTGCAGGGACTTGTGACCATATGTATGTGTGTGTGTGTGTGTGTGTGTGTGTGTGTGTGTGTGTTAACCAACTCATTTTGACTTGGGCAATATGCAGTGTACGTAGATCTTCATTGGGCCTGTATGAATACATAACTACTGTCTGCATGTTTGTAATTCCTGAAGACATTTTGGCACCGAACCAAAGTTTTACAATGGCAGCAGTATCATCTTTGAGAGTGAGACTAGCTGTAAGAATGGGTGTGAGGTAATGATCAGCTGTAAACAGAAGCAGGATCTGCACACTGTCATTTGCTTCGATTCCCTTTCAACTTGAAAAATCTCACAGATCTTTGCCAGGTTGGCAAAATAACCGCATGTAAAGCTTATTAAAGAGTCACATCTCAAAATCAGAGCCCACGTCTTTACAGCAGCGGCAGATAACCTAATGTTACTGTACTTGTATGAAAATTGCAGATCTTTTGCAGACTGTACTAAGATTTCTCCAATTTTGTTGAATTAGTTTGCCTTAGTTTCTTACCTCACAGAAACACCCCCACAGCGTGAAGCTGCCCCCAGCAGGTTTAATTTTGTATATTTCTACTGATGCGTTGGGTTTACACTGCATACTGTATAAAAGATGGACGTAGTCTCAGTCAGTACGTTTACATGACACTTGAAAAAAACAAATTATTGCCTTCTCACTATAACTGGACAACTGAAGTGCATGTAAACATGTTAGTCCAACTAATGTCGGAGTTCTCTAACTACGATTAAGACACCCAGATAATGCGATTGGAATTGGATTTTCACCGGCAGGGAATGACAAGACAATGCATGTGCGCATGCACCAGATGCTCCACCCCCACGCTGGCGTATGACCCCGGGACAAAAACATCCAAGAAAGCTGGTTGCATTAGCCGATCACATTAGCCGGTCGCACGTTAGCCGGTCACATTAGTTGGTCGCACGTTAGCCGATCGCACGTTAGCCGATCGCACGTTTGCCGATCGCACGTTAGCCGGTCACATTAGCCGGTCGCAGATAAGCCGGTTGCACATTAGCCAGTCACGTTATCCGATCGCACGTTAGCCGGTCACATTCGCCCGTTGCACATTAGCCGATTGCACATTAGCCGGCCGCACATTAGCTGGTCGAACTGAGGAAAGGGGGCCATACTAACCCACTGAAACAACGGATATTGCCACCCAGTGAGGAGGAGGAGGAGGACACATTCTCTTCAGTTATTTGATTTTCTCAGTTGCATGTAAACTGGGACAAGGATAGAAGTCCGATTAGATGCCAAAATCGATTTTTAAGCATAGCTTGATTAAACTGTGCATGTAAACGCACTGAGTGAAGACCCCCATAGATTTCTGATGAGCCACTCAGTCTGGTGGGTCTGGCTGCTTAATCTATTTGCATAAAGGCTGAAGCTGGTTAAACAAAAATAGGAAGCTTTAGAACTGAAATGAATTTGAAGGCCCAGCTCCAATTGTCATCGATACATTAAATGGAATGTCCTTAACTCATACAATTTGTAAATCAGAAATATTCACAAGTGGTAACCTGCTGTTGGTGAGTAGTGTGTAATTGTATAGATTATAATTTAATGGCACACAGCCATTATAATTTTCTGTTGTCATATTTACAGTCTTTCTAAGGCCTCCTTAAAGTGACACACCTGTTTGTTGTGCAGTTCAGGTATACATAATGGATTGTGGGACTTGCGGGGGAGTAAGTTGGAATGAATGGTAACACATTCCAACATGGTGACAAAGATCAGGGAGCTTGCATCTCTGCCACCACATCACCAAACAATGTGTCAATGACTTTGCAAAGAAATCATTGCATGCCTTTGTGTCTTAACTGTAGGGTTAGACATCAACAGTCACTGGTTCATAAGCAGGAAGTGTTGTCCTAAAACAGGCACTCCTTTAACTTGCTATCTGCATATCACTGGCAGCAATAACACTGTTGTAAGATATCGAAAAAAAAATGTGGTATTTTGACATCAATACATTTAATGACCCTAATTATCACCAAGACAGTAACACACGCACTGTGCATAATCAGGCTGACTTGCACACATGGGAGCTCGCTTCTAATGACTGCCATGTTTCTTTTCCTTTTGTATTAAAACAGCAAAGCATGAAAAGGATGGGTTAAATGCAGAGGTTGAATTTCCCCATTGTGGGATTAATAAAGTAATCTTCTTCTATGAGCATGGTGGATGACTGTTGTGCGGCAGGATGCTAGAACCATTGGGAGACGCGAAAGGGAGAGCCCTTGGATTTGGATTTATACAGCAAAATGGATTAGTGCAATAAAGCAAGCTAGAAAAGAAAAAAATGTGTTTCATGTCTGACATGTGTCATAAGTAATAATCAAATATACTAAAAAACACAACAATTCACCCAAGATTCCTGTCATAAGCCCTTTTCATAGTGCCGTGGGACTTACCTGTCAAGTTTTGTATTTGAAAATAAGGGAAATTTTACGGTGCCCGCGGCGAGCAGTCTCACCACCCCAACCAAGCTCCAGTACCCCTTACATCTTAAGACAGGTGTACAAGAAAGCTAAAATCACCACTTGTAAACCACTTATAAACTACAATTGGCTTCATGCACAGCTGCACTACTTCCTGAACTTCAGCCAGCTCCTTTGTTTCCTGTCTGCCATTAATGGATAAACTGATTAATCCAGGTGAGACTGACCTGTCACAACAACAATAATCAGACACACCTGGATTAATCAGTTAGTCAGAACCCTATGGGTGACGTCACGGTGACTATGTCCATTATTTATTTTTTTAAAGATATTTTTTGGCCATTTTATAGCATTATTGATCGACATTATTGATTGACTGAGCGATATTCAGAGTGGAAGAGCCGGATTCGAACCTGGGCTGCCCGCTCTTGAGGACTGAGCGTCTATGGCAGACCTGGGCATAGGGGCGGCCCGGGGTCCACATCCGGCCCGCTGGCTGTCCCCATCCGGCCCTGGAAAAAATTATTACAACCACAGTGCTTTTATTTTGAAGGTGCACAGAAACGCGAGTGATAAAAAACTCTGGGGGGTTTTTTGGTCATTTTACGTCTTTTTTTTTTGTCATTCCATGTCTTTTTTTGGTCAATGTGTGTCTTTTTTTGTCATTTTGTATCTTTTTTGGTCTATTTGTATCTTTTTTGTAATTTTACATATTTTTTGGTCAATTTGTTTCTTTTTTGGTAATTTTACATCTTTTTTTTTTGTCTTTTTGCATTAAACTAATACATTGCTGGTTTACTGCATAACATACATGCTCTATATTGTTTTTGTGGTTTAAATGTATGTTATTTTTAAAATAAATGGAAAAGTGAGATAATGCTTGTAGTTTTTACCATTTTTTACTGCTCTATTTGACTTACTCCGCATTAACATAGCCTTATCATAACATGTATTCTTACCAGTAGCAGCTCAAAACAAGATCATTTACTGCTTTTTATAAAGTGATGAAATTCATTTTGAGCAGAATTAAGTTCAGAGTTTTGGCCCGGCCCTCCGCAACCTCCATAGCATCTCATGTGGCCCCTTGGGAACAATAATTGCCCACGCCTGGTCTATGGTATGCGCTCCACCAGGTGTGCCACCAAAGACACATCATGTTCATATTTAAACAGTCTATGGTTATCACTGATCTGACGTCACACACTAGCCTCGCGACAGCTGCCACCTACAGTACCTGTAGTAGCTACTGCTGGTGACAGTTATTGCGAGGCTAGTGACAGAGCTCAGATTGGGAATGTTTTTCGTTATTTTTACTCCGACTGGGCCCAGTTATAATACGAGAGATTTACTGGAAAACACTAATACGGGAGGACGGGGGTAAAATACGTGACTTTCCTGGCCAAAATGGGATACTTGACAGGTATGTGCTGGGACATTTACAGCTCTGTAACGTCTCTCCTCCACTATGAACGCGCCCGAAGCAGAATGGCGGGATCAAATGAAGCGGGACATTTTTTCCACTGGATGCGTTACGACTCCAAAATGCGTCCGTCCGCAATGGCTGCGTATCTCCGCAGTCAGTCAACAAACACCCACTGACTGGAGGCAAATCCAGCGACTCCGTCTTAACGAGCACTAACGAGGTCGGCCGGCTTGTTAACAAGAACCTCTTGTTAACAAGGTAGAGGTATTTTATTTTGAAAATATACCGGATGTTTTATTTTGTGTCTGTGCACGACTTCCTGCCCCGAACGATCTGCTCTGTGCTGAATTGATGCGCCGTGCTCCGTCGTCCTTCAAAAATAGAAGCTCTGTGCAAGTGTTGGAGGGCTGACGGATGGCTGTGCGACGTCGGACTCACTACGCAGCCGATCTGGAGTTGGTAGAATCTCACACAGTGATTATAATGAATGCGTAACGGCTCTGCCGACAGATCTGCAGCCGTTACACATGCAGTGGAATTTAGGGGTAACACACGTCTCCAACTTCATCCAACAGTCATTGAATCACTGTTCAGCAGCACAACAGCTGCAGCTACCGTCGCGAACTGTGCACAGCGTCCGCCGCTGATCGTAAACAAACCGGCATTTGCGGGATATAGTTGGCATGGTATGTCAAATCAGTCAAAATGACTTTATTCATCCCCGAGGGTAAATTCAGTTAGTCTGGTAGAATCTGTTAGAATGAGACAGCCTGATGGCTGTAGGAGAGAAGGATCTTTTGAATCTTCACTGCTAGGAGCCGTCCATTGCTGTTTTTTTGGTCCATACAGGTTTTGTGTAGTGGATGATCCGGGTATTTCAGAATGACCCCCAACATCCTGACAGTGCATCTCTCCACCATGTGGCTGTATCTGTGAAACCACAAGAGAACAGTCTGTACTTTATAGAACATGTACTCATTTCTCTGAACTTTATTTAACTTCATTTTAAGATTATAGATTTACATTTAACTGTACACATCTGTTCCAGGGGATATTATGCTTTCAGTTGAACATGCTGTTGGCCTGTTCCAGATGTTTCCTAATCTAGACTCTGCTCATCTCAAACTACTTTTTACTTGTGTTGCTCTCCTGTCAGTGCAAAAAAGATAAATATTAAATAAATTAACCAAACAAGGCATGCACCCATCAAACAAACGGACACCACACACAAATAACGAAGTAAGGGACTGTAAACAGGACTGAAAACAGAGACATAATGCAAAGCTGCAAATGATTGCGAACACTGCACACATACATTGTGCACAAAACATTGCACTTCTGTTCAGGAAAAAAAGAGAAAAGGAAAAGCCTATTGCACATGTCACAGAAAAAAAGCTTATTGCACATGTTATACAGAAAAAAAGCTTATTGCATGTTATACAGAAAAAAAGCTTATTGCACATGTTACACAGAAAAAAAGCTTATTGCACATGTTATACAGGAAAAAAGCTTATTGCACATGTTATACAGAAAAAAAGCTTATTGCACATGTTATACAGAAAAAAGCTTATTGCACATGTTATACAGAATAAAAAGCTTATTGCACATTGTAAGAGCAGATTTAATGTTGATTGTTGTGTGTGTCATGATCCAACTGTGATTGGCGGGTCCGCCTATATAGGTGGGAACCCTTTGGGGGCTCGTCAGGTGTTTTCCAACCGGAAGGGGAAAAACTGTTTTTGACCGCTATATGTTACGCTGCGGTGCGCGGCGCTCGTTATGCTTCGCGCAGATGTATGTATAGAGATGGTGTGATTGAAGTATGAGATGTGAAATAAATGGACCTGTTTTGCATCTAAACTAAAAATCAACTGGACTCTTATTCATCATTTATGGCCAAGTAAAAGCGTGTCAATTAATTTTCCTGTTGAAATGCCTCAGTGGCTTAAAGCATTGGCTTAGCTTCTACATTCAAAGTCATAAACTGTTTGAAAGGTCCACAACAGTTACTGGAGTGGCAAGTTGGACCTTTGTTTCGTGTGTTGGTGTTAAACGTGAAGAAAAGGCTGGAAGTTGGACTTTTGTTGCGTTTTGCGAACTTTTGTTCACGAGGGAAAGAGAGCCAGGTGGAGGCTTTGTGTGACGCGTCAGCTGAGCGTCAGCTGCTCACCTGCCGACTGGAAACGCCGGTGAGGAGAGAGGATCGCGAGGAGGAGCGAGTGAGGAGAGAGCCACGAGGAGGACGCGCTTCCGCAGCTCACCTGCCGACTGGACACGCCGGTGAGGAGAGCCAACTCGAGGAGGTGCGGGCGAGGAGACGCCGGTCAGGAGGACGCGCTTCAGCTGCTTACCTGCCGACTAGGACACGCCGGCGAGGAGAGCCAACGCGAGGAGGAGCTGGCGAGGAGACGCCGGTGAGAACGCCGAACTTCACATGGCCACAGCCTTCAATAATAGGTAAGGTAGCGCTACCACTAATAAGAGATGGCCATCTAAATCTAAGTGTGCACACGTATGGGCGTAATCCCAATGCATTGGTTGCTGAAGTGGAAAAACATTTGACTGTTTGACTGACATGTTGTGACTGTCGGACTTTAAATGGAGGACTTGGGGTCTAATGTGGACACATCGTCGGGTGTCCTTGCGCCAGTTGCTGCCGGCAAACCGGACTCTGTACTACTACTACTCGGCAGTAGCGACACACGGACAAGCCAACGAGTGGTCAAACTTTCTGTTAAAGGGCTCGCTGACAAGATCGAGCGATTGCAACATGTTCGAAAGGTTAAATTAAACAAAGCAAGTGCTTTAAGGAAATTAATACAGGAGTCTATGCAAAGCATTAAAATGTCTGAGGTAAAAAGTTCTCTACATGAGTTTATTGAACTGTATGATGAAATAAGATGTTTGCATGATTCTGTGATGATTTTGTTGCCACAAGAGGAAAAGGAAAAGCATGAAACATGGTTCAAGGCTAAAATGATGTTCAATGATGAATTTAATGATGAAGTTGAAATGTGGGTGAAATCAAATGAAAATCAAGTGTTTGAAACTGAGAATAATGGTGATAAAGGTGTTGAACATGATGGTATAAATCCAAATGACAGTGTTTATAATGTGGGTAAAAATTCAGAAAAAAGTGTCACAAGCCACAGGTCAAGCACTGCTTCCTCTGTAAAAATAAAGGCAACAGCACAAAAGGCTGCAGTCATGGCTAGAATGGCAGCCATAAAGGAACGACATGCAATGGAGGAACAAGAGCAAAAAATAAAAAGGAAAAAGGAACAACTCGAATTGGAGACGGAACTTGCTGCATCTGATGCTATGTTGGCAGTTTTGCAAGCTATGGATGAACAAAGGCTCTCTCAGGCACCAACGGATGGTATGAACTCTTATTTTGAAAGGGAAAAAAGGAAACTGGCACCACAAATACTCAACCCATTAGCCAAGAAGTATGAGCCTGCAGCCTGTAATACACAGAAGCAAGTGGATTGGTCAATGCAACAAAATCAAAGGCAGCCAGTGGATATGCAAACAAAACACAATAAAAAAATGTCATCTGTGTTAACATCACAAGGGTTGATGCATGATCAAACAACTGCTTGGGTGACACAAAACAGGAGACAACATTTGAATCATGGAGAAAATGATCAGACTCCACTTGGTGATATTGTGAGTATTATGTGCAAGCAAAATGAAATCACAGCCTCTTTGGTGAACCAACAACGCCTGCTCTCTCTGCCACCACGTGACATACCTGTCTTTGAGGGAGATCCATTTCAATACAAAGCCTTCATAAAATCATTTGAACAAGGTATGGAGGACAAAGCAAGTAAGGCTGACTGCCTGTACTACCTGGAACAGTTCACCAGAGGGCAACCAAAGGAACTAGTGCAAAGTTGTCAACACATGGATCCTGAACGTGGATTCATTGTGGCTAAAGCTCTGCTTCAGGAACATTTTGGAAATGAGTATAAGATCGCTAATGCATATATTGAAAAAGCTTTAACCTGGCCAGCAATAAAGTCAGAGGATGTTAAATCTTTGCAAGCCTATGGTTTGTTTCTACGTGGGTGCTGTAATGTGATGGAAGAACTTCCTCCTATGCAGGAAATGGACATGCCAAGCAATATGAAAACAGTGGTTTGTAAATTGCCATATAAATATCGTGAAAGGTGGAGAGCTGTTGCCCATGATATAATGGAAAAATACAATCAAAGGGCGCATTTTGTTGATGTTGTTGCATTTTTGGAGAAACAAGTGAGGATCCTTTCTGATCCAATTTTTGGAAATATTGAATCACCTGTACCACAGAATGTAACTGTTTCAAAACCCTGTAACAAATTCAAAATGCAACCAAAGTCATTCAGAGGGAAAGGAAGTAGTTTTGCCACTACAGTAATGCCTGTCAACTCATCTGAAGAAAATGCTCACACAAGCAATGAAAAGAGACAGAACATCTTGTATTGTTCTTGCTGTACACGTGCTCACCTCTTGGAGAAATGCCAACAGTTCCAACGTAAGAAACATAGAGAAAAGATCCGGTTCCTAAAGGAAAAAGGAATATGCTTTGGGTGTTTAAAGGTTGGACACATAAGCCGTGACTGTGAGAAACGCTTGGTCTGTGAGGTTTGTGAACAAAAACATCCCACTGCAGTTCATATTCCAAAGACCAATGTTGAGTGGCAACGCACATGGGAGCCACCTGAAGAAAATCCATCAACTTCTTCCCAGGTATGTGGACGCACAGGGGCCGGTAATGACCGTTGCATTCTCTCCATCGTCCCAGTGCAGGTCAAATCTACAAAAGGAAATGAAATCATTCAGACATATGCATTCTTGGATCCTGGGAGTACAGCCACATTTTGCTCTGAACAGCTAATGCAGCGATTGAACATCACAGGAAAGAGAACAAATTTTCTTTTGAAAACGATGGGACAGGAAAAGGTTGTTCCCACTTTTGCTGTGTCTGGAATGGAGGTTGCAGCTCTTGCAGGAAAAAGTTTTTACCCTCTGCCTGAAGTTCTCACACAGAAGGAGATGCCAGTCAATTCAGACAACATTGTCACTGCTGCTGATTTGGAAAGGTGGCCTTATTTGTCCAAGGTTCACATCTTTTCCATAAAGGCCAATGTCGACCTACTGATAGGAACCAACGCTCCCAGGTTACTGGAACCATGGGAAGTGGTGAACAGTTGTGGAAACGGTCCATACGCTATAAGAACAGTGTTGGGCTGGATTATAAATGGGCCTTTAAATGGAAAATGCAGTAATGAAATGTCTGTTGTGGTGAATCGTATTTCAGTGTCTAAGTTGGAAATCATGCTGAACAATCAGTATCAGCATGATTTTAATGAACGGCCTTCAGAGGACAAAGAGATGTCTAGAGAAGACATAAAGTTTATGGAGATTATGGAATCCTCTGCAACTCTACAGGAAGAGAGATACTGCCTTAAGTTGCCCTTCAAGAGACTGGATGCTCACCTGCCAAACAGCTTTAAAGTAGCAAAGCAAAGGATACTTGGACTCAGGAAAAGGTTTATGAGCAACCCAGAATTTCACACAGAATATTCAAGTTGTCTTAATGATGTCATTGAAAAGGGCTATGCTGAAAAGGTGCCTCTGGAACAGGTGCAAGGCAGACCAGGAAAGGTATGGTACATACCCCACCACGGTGTACATCATCCAAAAAAGGGTTCTCTTCGAGTGGTGTTGGATGGTGGAGCCACGTATCAAGGCACGTCATTGAATAGCGAACTGTTGCAAGGGGCCAAATCTCACCAGTTTACTGCTTGGAGTCCTCACACGTTTCAGACAGGAACCTGTGGCATGTATGGGTGACATCCAGGCAATGTTTTATCAGGTGAAGGTGGCAGAAGAAGACAGAGACTTTCTGCGCTTTCTCTGGTGGCCAGGGGGAGACCTCAGCAAAGAACTAGCAGTCTACAGGATGACAGTGCACATGTTTGGGGCTGTGTCCTCACCCAGTTGCGCTAGCTATGCGCTAAGGAAAACTGCTGACGATAATAGCTATGATTTTTCTGCAGAAACTGTTCAAGCTGTTAAACAGAACTTTTATGTGGATGACTGTTTGCTGAGTTTGAGCTCTGAGAAGGCAGCAAAGCAACGAGTCAAAGAGCTCAGTGATCTCTGTAAAAGAGGTGGATTTGTTTTGGAGAAGTGGGTGAGTAACAGTCGTTCAGTGCTGCAGAGCATTGCTGAAGATCGGAGGGCAAAGGATCTAAAGGAGCTTGATTTGGATAGAGACGAACTTCCTATTGAGAGAGCTTTGGGTCTGCTCTGGTGCGTAGAGTCAGACTCATTTAAGTTCAAGATGGAATTCAAACACCAGTCTCCAACCCGACGGGGGATGTTGTCTACAACCAGCTCTGTATATGATCCTCTGGGATTTCTGTCGCCAGTCACTCTGTCTGCTAAGATGCTACAACAGGAGCTCTGCAGAAGAAACTGTGGATGGGATGATGCAATACCACCAGACATCTTGCAGCAATGGGAAGTGTGGTTACAGGAGGTCACGCTATTATCATCATTCAAAGCTGAACGCTGTTTAAAGCCGGAAAACTTTGGTGTCCCCATATGTAGCCAACTGCATCACTTTGCAGATGCCAGCAAAGATGGCTATGGCACTGTAAGTTACATCAGGCTGAAGAACTCCAGAGGTGAGCATCATGTTACACTCCTTCTGGGCAAAGCCAGAGTCACACCTTTAAAGGCTGTAACAATCCCACGATTGGAATTGACTGCTGCCGTCCTAGCTGCCAGAGTGGATGCCATGTTAAAGGCCGATCTTCAAATCCAGCTGGGTGAGTCTGTGTTTTGGACGGATAGTACGTCAGTGTTGAAATACATCAATAATGAAGATAGGCAATTTCACACGTTTGTGGCAAATAGGATCTCAGCCATAAGAGAAATCTCAAGCCCTGCTCAATGGAGGCACATTGGCACCAAAGACAATCCGGCTGATGCTGCATCGCGGGGGATGAAAGTGTCAGAGTTTCTAAAAAATCATCACTGGTTGCAGGGACCCAGTTTTCTCTGGAAGTCTGAGGCAGATTGGCCAGTAAGTCATCATGATGTTAGGATGGATTCTGATGATCCAGAGGTCAGGAAGGAGGCCACTGAATGCCACTGATCAGCTCATAAGTTACTTTTCATGTTGGAGAAGACTTAAAGTGGCAGTGGCTTGGTTCCTAAAGTTCAAAGGTCATCTGTTGGAGCTCAGTCGTCATCGAAAGGCCTCTGGACCACAGACTGGTCAAGTGGGAGGAAAAAGGGCTACTGTTAAACAGCAGAGCAGTGTCCTTACACCAAAGGATTTGGAGGAAGCTGAGCTAGCTGTCATTTGCTACTGTCAGCAGCAAAGGTTTGCACCTGAAATTTCCTCACTGTTGTCTGAGAAGCACACAGTAAGCAGACAAAGTTCCATTTACAAGCTGGATCCCATTTTGGAAAATGGACTCTTAAGAGTGGGCGGGAGATTAAACAAAGGAGCGATGCCATCAGAGGAAAAACATCCCCTCATCCTTTCTAAGGAGCAGCATATCTCCAAGCTTCTTCTCAGGAACATGCACCAACTACTGGGACACAGTGGGCGGATCCATACACTATCTACACTCAGGAGGAAATATTGGATAACTAATGCCAATGCAGCTGTGAGGAAGATCATATCCCAGTGCAGTTATTGCAGACGCCTTAATGGCAGGGCCATGGAACAGAAGATGGCGGATCTTCCTAAGGAGAGAATTGTTCCAGATCTGCCTCCATTCACAAACGTTGGAGTTGATTACTTTGGACCTGTGGGGATAAAAAGAGGGAGAGTGACTTGCAAGAGGTATGGAGTGTTATTTACCTGTATGGCCAGCCGAGCAGTTCATCTTGAGCTGGCAAACTCGTTGGAAACAGACGCTTGCATTAATGCAATACGACGCTTTATCAGCAGGAGAGGTCAAGTCATTCACATCAGATCAGACAATGGAACAAGTTTTATTGGAGCAGAGAGAGAACTACGTGAGGCTGTTGGTGAGCTGAATCATGAACGCATTCAAGGAGCTTTAATGTCAGCAGGAGTTAAATGGAGCTTCAATCCTCCGGCCGGGTCTCATCATGGTGGAGTTTGGGAACGCATGATGCGCATAGTCAGGCGTGTTCTCAGCTCAGTTCTACACCAGCAGACACTTGATGATGACGGGCTTCACACGGTCATGTGTGAGGTTGAAGCTATTCTGAATGATCGTCCTATCACACAGCTGTCTGATGACCCAAATGACTTGGAAGCGCTCACTCCCAACCATCTTCTTCTTCTGAAGGGTAAACCAGCCTTACCACCAGGACTTTTCAAATCGTCTGACATGTATGTGAAGCGGCGCTGGAGACAAGCTCAGTACATTTCAGATTTGTTTTGGAAGCGTTGGATCCGGGAATATCTGCCCCTATTGCAAGAAAGACAGAAGTGGAATCAGAGGAAACAGAGTCTGGCTGTTGGAGATGTTGTTGCCATTATGGATCCCTCAGCCCCTCGTGGTTCCTGGCTTCTTGGGAAAGTGTTGGAGATTTTTCCCGATGCAAAGGGCATGGTGCGTTCTGTGAAGCTACAAACTAAAAACAGTGTTATTGAGAGACCAGTGACCAAACTTTGCCTGGTACAAGAAGTGTAAATTTGCATTTTCATGTACTCATATTGTGCTCTTATTATTATTGTCTGTATTGAATTGCCATGTCTGCCGGCCATGACAATTAGGGGCCGGAGTGTAAGAGCAGATTTAATGTTGATTGTTGTGTGTGTCATGATCCAACTGTGATTGGCGGGTCCGCCTATATAGGTGGGAACCCTTTGGGGGCTCGTCAGGTGTTTTCCAACCGGAAGGGGAAAAACAGTTTTTGACCGTTATATGTTACGCTGCGGTGCGCGGCGCTCGTTATGCTTCGCGCAGATGTATGTATAGAGATGGTGTGATTGAAGTATGAGATGTAAAATAAATGGACCTGTTTTGCATCTAAACTAAAAATCAACTGGACTCTTATTCATCATTTATGGCCAAGTAAAAGCGTGTCAATTAATTTTCCTGTTGAAATGCCTCAGTGGCTTAAAGCATTGGCTTAGCTTCTACACACATGTTATACAGAAAAAAAGCCTATTGCACGTCATACGTGAATGTGAAATGATGTAGCTGAAACAACACGATTGTGTCAACTGTTTCCATTTAGAAACTGTCCCTCAGTGTGTTTGTCCGTGTTTTAAGCATCCTGAAACGTCTGCCAGAGGGCAGCAGCTGGAACACCCAGTGTCCTGGGTGTGTACTGTCGTTTACTAGTGCACTGGAGTTGTGTCATCCTTTAACTCCATCCTGCTAGTTCTTTAAAGTGCTTTTAAAAAAAAGGCCATGACTGTCACACCTCTACTTTCACAAAAGAAGATCCTATACAGGAAAGAAGTTGAACCCATATGGAAACTGCAGAGATCCTTCAATGATTCATATAAGCTGTTACTGTAAACTGGGTCTGTCCTCAACATCACAACAAGTGATTGTAGCTTCATCTGCATTTTATGTTTATACAATGTACAGCATGAAGTTTCTAGCTTTTTGTATTAAAATGTATGTAAACATTGTAAACTACTACTAACTAACTGCTAACTCTTCAGATGGGTGTTTCCCTTAACGACCAACATAGTTTAACCCTTTCTGAAGCAAAAAAAGTTTAGATGCCTCACTCCTTAATAATTACAGACTTGCATCCAATCTTCAATTTTTAAGTTAAATTTTAGAGAAGCTCTGTAAGCATAGATGACTCTTTGTACAGAAGCTTCAAAATGAATTTTGGTGTTCCTCAAGGTTCAATTTCTGGTCACTTATCTTTTTACATTTACAAGCTGCCACTTAAAAATGTGATCAGGAGGCACGGCTTAAATTGTTATCACTAAGCTGATGACACACAGCTTTCCATTGTTGTTTTTCCTGATGAGGGCCAACAGATGCCCTTTTTAACCCTCCTGATATGCTCAGTTTGACCCGGTGCATGTTTAATCATCCAAAAGATGTCAGAAAAATCCTCAAAAAGTGTCTTTTTATGAACACTGAAGACCGACATAGAAAATATATTCATTTTACATGACTTTTACATTTTTTTAATGGGCTGATGTTGATGAATAGAGATGAGGAACCTCTTCTATTTAGGGGCAAATTGACCGATTCACTTAAAATCACATAACAGCATTTGCTTGCTAGCAGCTACTTTGTCCACTCTGGTAGACATAGAGTGCTCAAACAATCACTTGACATGCATAAATCTAATGTTTTTAAATAGATACAGCCATTTTATTTGTGTTTCAGCCCGTGGTTGCATATTGTGACACAGATAGTTTTCCCCTCCAGTGAGCATAGTTTTCAGAGTATCATGCACTCTGCTCTGTCTCTATACATCAATTATGTCATGAAAGATGACCAAAGGCCACACTGTAAAAAATGTCTCTGGATTTTACGGTGAAAGACTCCTAAATCATGACAGTAAAAGACGGTAAAATGATAAATGGATTAATTCAGTTTCAGTAACAATGAAACACCGTAAATGTATATATCAGTCAAAACATTACACACATTTTTTTTTTTTGAAAAATACATTACTCCACTGTAAAATACTCTGGCACTGTGTTTGTAACAAAAATATACTGTACTACAAGCCATCACTGTAATTTTTGCATTTATTTTTTGTAAAAATACTTTTTCTCACTATTAAATGTACTAAACACCATATCTCTGATATACTGTAATATTTAATGGTAAAATCTTTATAAAGTATTTTCTTGTCAATTATATGGCAGATGGAAAAACTTTTTTATTTTTTATGGTAAAATATAATCTTAAAAAAAAATCTTAAATGTGAAATCAAAAGTGCTAGTATCATTTTATCGTAATATAAAAAAAAGCTGGACCGTATTTATTACGGTAAAGTTCTGGCAACCACAGCTGCCGTTTTTTTATCGTAAAACAACAGGTTTTTCTTTTTTACAGTGCAGTGCTAATACATTAAATGGACCATTTTCGTTTTAAATTTCAATCATAGCATTAAATGAAATAATTCATTCTCAGCAGGCACTGTACCATGACGACCTGGTACAGCGCCTGCATCACTGCTGATGCTGCACCTAACTGCCTGTCCACGTCACGCTCCATTCTTCATGCTGACTCTCAACTCAACTTCGTCACACCTCAAGATTACAAGTGTCCATGTACTGCAAACACAATCGGCCCTGGCAGAGGCCAGCATCCCCTGAAAACATGTTTAACGTTGTGTCAAGTATACAGACTCACTTTGGTTATAAAAGGAGTGGATGGCTGATAGTTCAGTTAAACTAATTTATTAACTCTAACCTGACGCTGCCAGATGTTTTGTTCCACAGAACCAGCTGAGAGGCTGTCATTGGCAGTGTTGCCAACTCTTCAGTAAGGAAAGTAGCTATTGTGCCAAGTGCCTGTAATTGCAATGGACGCTGTAGGAAAGACAAAAGGTGAGTAAAAAGACACCCTAAATATATTTAGAACTGCAAATGCTTCAGTTTTCTGTCACAATTCTAACCCTCTCCTTAATCCGGCCTTGGGACCTTCAAAAGTGACCCAAAAGAGACTGTAAACCAACCAGCGGCGACTCTGTGCATGCATGATTCATTTACAGTCTGGACACTGAGGGGTTAACATCTCCTGCTCTGACTGCAGCTAGGAGGGACTGCTTTGTGAGGACTGGGACGCTTGGGACGGTAGAGGGGCCGCCGGCAGCCCCCACTGCTCGTTAAGAGGAGTAAGAACGAATCTCCAAAAGTCTCCAATAACACCAGAAAAAGATGCTCGATTTGTTGCTATGGCTTTTTTTTTTTAAAAAAAGGATCGATAGAGAGGTCTGAATACTCCCTCAATATAGTGAAAAAGTCGCTAAATTGGCAACACTGGTCACTGTTTAGAAAAGGGCAGACATACCTGACAGGTAATTTGATGGACCATTTGTCTATCACCAACATTGTGATGAAACCACTTTTCACCCCTTTTAGCCAAAGCAGTTCCAGTGCTTCAGCTGATTCGCCGTTTGGTTCAAGTTGTGAACCAGCTTGGAACCAGTTTGCTTTTCCACAGGCTCTAGAGACACGTCATTACGTCACTGTTTACGTCTGTATATGTCTCCGCCCTCTCGGCAAGTATAACAACAACAACAACAACGGCAGTCTACATTGGCATCCAAACAGAACACATCTCAAATCAAATCAAAATGACTTTATTTATCCCAGAGGGTAAATCCAGTTATTCTGGTAGAATCTCTGTTAGAATGAGACAGCCTGATGGCTGTAGGAGAGAAGGATCTTTTGAATCTCTCCGTCCTGCAACAGAGAGAGAGGAGCCGTCCACTGCTGTTTTTTTGGTCCATAAAGGTTTTGTCTAGCAGATGATCTGGGTATTTCAGGATGGCCTGGAACATGTTGACAGGTCATCTCTCCACCACCTCCTCCAGTGTGTCCAACCTGGCTCCAACCACAGAACCAGCTCTTTAGACCAGTCTGTCCAACCGCCTTCATCTCTGTGTGTGATGCTGCCTCCCCAGCAGACTGCAGCATAAAACAACACACTACCACCACAGACTGATAAAACATCTGCAGCATCGCACTACACATGTCCAGAGATCTGAGCTTCATGAAGAAAAAGAGGTGGCTCTGCCCCTTTTTGTAGAGAGTGTCAGTGTTTAGGGACCAGTCCAACTTATTATCCAGGTATACACCTAGATACTTAGAACTTGGCACCACCTCCATGTCCACCCCACAGGTATTCACTGGCTGAAGGAGGGTTTGAACCTGTTGAAATCTATGATCATTTCCTTAGTCTTTGAGGTGTTCAGTAGGAGATAGTTCTTGTGACTCCAGTCACTGAAGGCTTTTATCAGATCCCTATATTCAGATTCCTGTCCATTCCTGATACACGTCACAATAGCAGTGTCGTCCCACATCTGAGCTGCTCATGTTGAATGCTATGGACGGTGATTATATTCTTATTAACACTGAACTTAAGATGTTAATGTTGAACTTTGTTGTATGCTAACACTAACCTGCTAGCCCACTAATGTTAGCACGATAGTGCTAGCCCGCTAGCAGTATCAATCACATTGCAGTTAAACAAATCAAATGAATGAATGGTACACATTTTGGATTGGCTCTCTCAACAGCAATGAGTTGGTCTTGGTGGTCAGATAGCCCCGCCCCCAGCCCCAGACATAAGCGGTTTGCGGTTCAAGACCAGCAAAGAGTTGGAGCTGGAACCAGTTTTCCTGACAGAGACTTCTTTGGCAATCGAAAACCAAAGAACTGGTTGGCGATTGGGTACCTGTTCTTTGCTCTTCTTTTAATGGACACCAGGAGCTGCCATTATTGTTTTGAAACTGAACAAACTCTCCCGTCCACTCTATGTAATTGTAACTGATGTATATATGAGATGGTTTATATTTAACCAACATTTTTTTTCTGTTCATGTTTCGCAGTTAGTTTCATGTAAAAATACTGTATTTTTCCAAATCCTTATTACGTCATAACCTCTGAGGTTGTGAATTTGACAAGAGGAGGGTGTTCATCGAGATTCTTATCAGGAACGCATTAAAAACAACCACATTGGAAGGCAGCATACATCATGAGGTGGTGAAAGACATCAAACTCTAAATGGTTAGGGCCAATGTGTAGTCTCACAAGCCTCTCAGACAAGCAACAGCTACATTAAATGCCTTTCTTGGGACAATGACCACCTAAAAAGACATCAAACCCAGACTGCAGATATTGACTTCAGATACATGTCTTTGAAGTCAAAAAATCCAAATGCAACAATATGCTATTTTGCATGTGACAGCTACCTAATCTGATTCCATTTAATGTGTAGTTTCAACCCACATTTCTCCTTTTTCTTGTTACAAGTGACTAATGAGGATTATGGCTCCTTTATGACACCAAGCACCAAGTTTAACATCTTTTATGCATCTCGATTGCTTTTGTTTTTGTCAGATCCTTAATTTTATGGGATCATCCAATTCAGAAGCTGCAATTTTTTCTGGTCATTAAGGACCATGAATATTGACATCAGTTCCATGTAATTAGCAGAATTCTATCAGTTGTTACAGTTAGTTGGAGGCAGACTTTTATTTTGAAAAAACATATAGGTTCAGATTTAGCAAGATAAGAAACAAAATGACCATTTCTACTCATCAACAGCTGAGTAACTTGCTGTATGTGCTTTGTTCTGTTACAATTCAAACTGTATGATTAGAAGCATAATCAGGTGGTGACAGCCACTGCTGCCCAAGGAGACGAGCTCCTCCCACTTCATGAAAAATATGGGAGGCTAAATAAATTGTAAGACTAAAAAACCCCAGACTGCCATCCTCTGAGTGGAGTGGAATGATTGATTTGAAAGTTCGGTTTGTGTGTGTGTGTGTGTGTGTGTGTGTAAGAGAGAGAGAGAGAGAGAGAGAGAGAGAGAGAGAGAGAGAGAGTGTGTGTGGGGCCAGTACAAACAAAAGTTCTGAATAGCCTGGCTTTCTCCCTCTAAATAAAAGACAGCGAGCGAGCAAAGGAGGGATGAATAGAAAAAAGCAAAGTAAGAGAGGAGGCTGTGTGCTGCTCCGGCATGCAGCCTGTGAATTACCACAGCAGATGGTGTGTGTATTTGAAACACAAAGGGCCCAGGAAGTGGTGGATGAGTGGCGTGCAGAGGCGCGAGCCAAAAGACCTGTTGTCAATCAAAGACCTTTACTGCCTGTCTGTCTGACCGACCGCCTGGACACAGTGTCTGCCTGCTGCCGTCACCTTCAGGCTCCTTCTGCCTGTCTCACTGCCAGCAGTTAATACAGATCCACACTGCCTGTCTCACTGCCAGCAGTTAATACAGATCCACACTGCCTGTCTCACTGCCATCAGTTACTAATACAGATCTACACTGCCTGTCTCACTGTTAAGTTAGTAATACAGATCCACACTGCCTGTCTCACTGCCATCAGTTACTAATACAGATCTACACTGCCTGTCTCACTGCCATCAGTTACTAATACAGATCCACACTGCCTGTCTCACTGCTAAGTTACTAATACAGATCCACACTGCCTGTCTCACTGCTAAGTTACTAATACAGATCCAAACTGCCTGTCTCACTGCCATCAGTTACTAATACAGATCTACACTGCCTGTCTCACTGCCATCAGTTACTAATACAGATCCACACTGCCTGTCTCACTGCCATCAGTTACTAATACAGATCTACACTGCCTGTCTCACTGCCATCAGTTACTAATACAGATCTACACTGCCTGTCTCACTGTTAAGTTAGTAATACAGATCCACACTGCCTGTCTCACTGCCATCAGTTACTAATACAGATCTACACTGCCTGTCTCACTGCCATCAGTTACTAATACAGATCCACACTGCCTGTCTCACTGCCATCAGTTACTAATACAGATCTACACTGCCTGTCTCACTGCCATCAGTTACTAATACAGATCCACACTGCCTGTCTCACTGCTAAGTTACTAATACAGATCCACACTGCCTGTCTCACTGCTAAGTTACTAATACAGATCCAAACTGCCTGTCTCACTGCCATCAGTTACTAATACAGATCCACACTGCCTGTCTCACTGCCATCAGTTACAAATACAGATCCACACTGCCTGTCTCACTGCTAAGTCACTAATACAGATCCACACTGCCTGTCTCACTGCCATCAGTTACTAATACAGATCTACACTGCCTGTCTCACTGCCATCAGTTACTAATACAGATCCACACTGCCTGTCTCACTGCTAAGTTACTAATACAGATCCACACTGCCTGTCTCACTGCTAAATTACTAATACAGATCCACACTGCCTGTCTCACTGCCATCAGTTACTAATACAGATCCACACTGCCTGTCTCACTGCAATCAGTTACTAATACAGATCCACACTGCCTGTCTCACTGCCATCAGTTACTAATACAGATCCACACTGCCTGTCTCACTGCCATCAGTTACTAATACAGATCCACACTGCCTGTCTCACTGCAATCAGTTACTAATACAGATCCACACTGCCTGTCTACGCTGGCTGTCTTACTTCTATCAGTTCCTCATACAGGGCAGTTTTTTCATTGTATTTTTAGGGGGAAAGGCTAGGGTTACAGCTATCCTTATAGAAATATAAATATAGAAATATCCCTTTTGAGCCCTCTAAAATTATATTGGATAAAAACGGACGTTTCATGCACCTAATACTGACGATGTGAACTTTTTCAAAGTTTTTTCTCTCAATTCCCTGATGTCTCCCTGTCATTATGTAACTATGTGAGTAGATTTTAATTGTTTAAGGGATACAGTTCTAGATTGATCCTCCTCCAAGCCATCATTTTTTTTAGATAACTAATACAGTTTAAACCTCAATTCCTGCATTTATGAAAGTATTAGAACTTCACATAATGCTCCCCTTGTTCTTACACACATGTCTATACACATCAAAATATTCTTAAGCACCAATCAAACTTCAGATGTGTCCAATAAAACAAGTTGGGAGGCCTTGAAAGCATATTTGAGAGGAGAAATTATAACTTTTGCAGCATATAAAAATTCAAAATGACCAAAATTGTTACGCTAAACACACAAGACACAAATAAAATAGAGTCCCACTAGAATAAAAACCAGAGTTGATGACAGGATCACACACAATCACAAGATCACATTTATGTTGGTTTTTCTTTGTTTCTTTTAGGTTCAAAATGTTTTAATCCAGTAAGTCAGAATAAAAAAATCAATTATTATCAGGTCATATAGGTCAGGTTTTGCTAAAAAAAACAACAACATGGCATTTTAACTTTTTTACGTGGTGTATACAGGCAGGATGAAAATGATTCAAAAATGGACAAAATAGCCCAAAACTCCATAGAGTTAAGCTTCTTTCCTCTCGTCATGGACATGGTGAAGGGGGACTCTTGGTCATCAGAGCCAAGCAATAAACATCAGCTCCTCGTGTTATTTCTCTACTCACTTTTCCATAACCATTTTTATTGCACATATTTTATAGTGCATGCTTGAAACAGTGTTGTTTTTACATGTATGTGGTCTTGTTCAATATCATATTTTCTCATCGTTACTATCTCTCACACTAGCTGTGGCCCTTTTCTGCCTGTCAGTGCAGTGGTTCAGGACCCTCGATAACAACGTTCTTTGGTTTTGAAAGATACCATATCTTATAGTCATGATGTCAGTTTTCACAAGTTTTTGTTCTTTTTCTCAGGAATCTGTCCGTCTTTCTCTCAATCCATCATCAGTTTCTCTATCAGTGTGTTTCAGGTCATGGTGGATGCCATATCATGGCCTTCTTGGGTGGCAAACCCTCCTACATAACAGCTGGCCATGCTTGCCTCCAACAGAGCTGGTGGGCAGAATAGCAAAACAAATTAGTGAGCTGTGCTCGTCAAAACAGTAGATGCACAATGTTAGTGTATGACAACAGCTGGTAGTTTAGACCAGTGGTTTCCAATCATGTGCCACCAAGCCCCACAGGTCTGCAGGCTCCCATTCCAACACATTTGTTTGTTTAGTGATGAACTTAAAACTTCAGTATTTAGTACCCAGTTAATACTTCATCTATTGTTTCTACCAGGCATGAACACACAAAACAGTAGTTGGTGTAGAACCTGATAATGTAATAACCCCGATAATGTAATAAAAATCTGCACTTGAGTCCATTGAAAATGTAATAAAACCTGATAATACAATAACTTCCCGATAATGTAATAAAGTGCATTTCCCAATAATGTAATACACTTTTTTTTACCAATAATGTAATAAAGTATAACATTAATGGGAGGTTATTACATTATGAGGTTAATTTCGCAAGTCCTGATAATGTAATAATTCCCCAATATTGTAATAATTTAATAGCAGACCACCCATTACTTGGGTTCAAGTGGTGATACTGTGTAGGCAACTCTAGCTCAAGAGCTCTAGCGCCACCAACAGGTCAAAGTTGAATGTTTATTAACTTTTGACCCGTTCATCCGTTTTTCACAAACGAGGTGACACGAATGCATTCAACAGCTTCTTGAAATCTAAAGGTGCTTGGTGTTATACTTTATTACATTATTGGTAAAAAGTGTATTACATTATTGGGAAATGCACTTTATTACATTATCGGGAAGTTATTACATTATCAGGTTTTATTACATTTCCAAAGGACTCAAGTGCAGATTTTTATTACATTATCGGGGTTATTACATTATCAGGAATTTATTACATTATCAGGTTCTACAGTTGGTGATCCTCCAAATAAACAATGTTCAGCTTGGCCACGTCAAACTCCATCTCTTTATTCTATAGTGGACAGTAGTTTCACAACTACTATCTGACATTTTTGCAAATATTACTCTTGTATTTATGTATTCACACTGCAAAAAAGGTGTGCTAAAAACATGATAAAAACACTAAATCTAAGGGAAATGATCTTTCTGCATGGACAGATAAATTAACTTGACAAGATTTCTTGAATTAAGATTATTAAATCTAGAAATAAGCATGTTGAACGCTTAAAATAAGAAATTAACTCTTAAAACAAGATAAATTAAAACTGCAAGCAGTCCATGCTGTCCATGCAGCAAGATCATTTCCCTTTCCTTGGTGGTTTTTTTTATCTTGTTTGTAGACACCCATTTTTGCAGTGCAGTGGTGAAATGCAGCTAAGTACATTTACTCAAGTACTGTACTTAAGTACAATTTTGAGGTACTTGTGCTTGGGAATTTCCATTTTATGTAACTTTATACTTCTATTCCACCACATTTTAGAGGCAAATTCAACATTTTACTCCATTTAGCTGCCAGCTTAAGTTACTTTTCAGGTCGAGATTTAACATGAAAAAATAAGATGATAAGACATTTTTACAAGTTACACAGTATATTAAGTGGTGGAAATTGGCCCTACATTAACCACATTTAAATGCTGCTTATACAAATGCATCAATAATGATAAAACAATATATTTGGAATGTATAAAACCATTTGAGTGGGGTGGCAGGTATTTTTTTTTACTACTTTAAGTACATTTTGATGTTGATACTTTTGTAAAAAAAAAAAAGTACTTCAGTAAGTTTTGAATTCAGGACTTTTACTTGTAGTGGAGTAATTTTACAGTATAGTATTTAGTACTTTAAGTAAGTAAGCGATATGAATACTTTTTTCACCACTGACTGTATGAGACATGATGGTCATGTTGTTCTTTATTTGTCATATGCACAAAAATGAAAGTTTCAGTCTTTCAAAAATGGCTGTTAACATTTCATTCATATTATTGTAGGGAGGATGTATCCATATGAGTGTTTAGCTGTGGTAAAATCCACCACGTAGTGGGGCTCGTTTGTGTTGTAAACATAATTGAAAGGTCATCTGGTGCAATATAATTCCATGCATCAGTGTCTAAAAAAGCAGACACTTGATGTGACAGTTACTGGATGTAATGCTTGGAATTTCCTTATTATAGAAAAAGACTACAAAAGAAAATAATACAAAAGTATAATGACAAGTCATTGTAAAACATCTTAAAGACTGGTCACAGTTAATCTTCATCTTTTCACAAGTCTGCCATATATATATATATATATATATATATATATATATATATATATATATATATATATATATGCCGTTCAGGAAATTATTATATATATGGATTCAAAACCTGAGTATGATTATAGACACATCCAAAAAATTCTGAACACAGAAATTGAGAACTGTTAAATGGCTTACTCCAAAATTCAGTCATATGTAGTTTTTATGTATTTATTTATTTTATTTTATTTTTTTTTATATTTTCATTATTTTGTACCTTGTAAAATGGATTTTCATACAAATCTCTGAGTTTACTTTAGCCAGACTTAAAGGGAGTGGCTCATCGTGTTTCAAAATACTCCATTCCTCATTTTGTCGTGACTGCAAAACCTGTGTGAGTTGCAAATTGGTTAGAAGTTAAAAGTTGCCATGGCATCGTTGCACACTGCTCTGACTATCTAACTATGTTGATCTGAATGGGAATGTCCATTCTACTCTTTAGTTTCTATGGTCCAGACAATAATGGAGGCACCTCATACATAAGGTGATTTTAGACTAGGACTGTCATGATGCCCACCAGGATTTCTGTGTTTGAATGATGTGTATTTAATTTGACCGATACCACGTATGATTATAAATGTTATAAATGTTTGTGGTACTAAAAGTAAGTGAGTAAGTAAGTAAGTCAGTAAGTATTCCTTCTCTGGAAACCATAAATATATATCAATTTATGACAATCCGCCCAATAGTTTTTGCGACATTTAACTCAGAAGTGACTCCAAACTGCTGTTGTTTACTGTAGCCTGTTCTGCTTTGACTCAAATTCCTGTACATTTCCAGTATCTTTTCTCAACTTCTCTCCTGGGAAGGGAGCTCACCAGTTAGCACGTTGTTGCTGGGCCTGGCACAGCTAGAAACACTGACATCAAACTGCCACTCTGTGGGCCCACCACCACCACCGCTTAGACATGAGGGCCTGGTGCAGTGTGAGCCGGGAGGAAGGCAGAGGTGAAGGTGAAGTGCTGACCCCTGGCATAGCAGACTGGCTTGTTGAGAAATACATTGAGGAAACCTTTAAAATTAAATTATCTGACTCCAACACTAAATCCTCACCTATTTCTCTGCGCCGATCGTTTGATGGGGAATGATGAGCAGGAGAGGTCCCAGTTCTCAGTTTAACTTCATTTTATTACAACACATCAAGAAATGTGCAGTGACTGAGTCTCTGGGTTCAATCCACACGTCCCTGACATCACATTAGACTGGTCAGTTCATGAAGGCTGGACCAGTCTAATTTCCCTTGAACCCTTTTTCATATCCTAACACAAGTTTTCTAAGAATGTACGTTGATCTTATGCCTCCTTTTGATCCGCTGATTTGTCAGTTTAATCAATACGTGGACATGTCATGTCACCAAGCAGAGAAGACAGTTATCTCTCTACCTAGCACATCAAGTCTGTGACCTGACCTGGAACAAACTTTCAAATCACAAACTCCTGCCTTGATATGACCTGCAGAGATATTACTGGAGACACAGATTTTGCAACAAACATCCACATAAAATACATATTTTTGTGATGATAGAATCTTACTCTAAGTAGGACAGAGAAAGTTTAAGCAGATGGAGTAAATGTATTTAGTTTAATCATAGTTAAACAAAAACAATATTAGCACATGGGAATTCTAGCAAAGCAGCTTGCATGATTAATTTATCAATGCACAAAGAGAGGTTACATACAGATAGACACCAGAGACAGAATATAAGATTATTCTAACAGGCTCTAGGGATGTGTGAAGTCAACTGCCTTATGGGAAAATCAGTCTGCAGAGGGAATTTCCCCAGTTGAGAGAGTCGGGTGTGGCACTATTACAGTGTATTACACTGCTGTGTGTATTTAAAGCTCTCTCCTGTCCCAGCTCAGAGGCTGAACCTGGTATATGATTGCAAGTGCCGACGGTCTCCCCCTAGGGTGTTGCTACGACTTTGTGTCAGCATGCTGGAGGCGACAATGCAACAGTAAGTAGTCACAGTATGGTTTATCTTGTCTTGAGGGAGGCGCAGAGGTTGTTTGAAAAACAAGGAAAGTTATGAATGTAGGTACAGTCTTATAAATCCTGGATAACCACTGTAGTACTCAGTCACTCAAAACCCTGGAAGATTCTGTGGGAACAGATCCTCTGATGACACCAGAGGCTATAGCCTCTCTCATTCTGGGTCACAGGAGACGTTTTTGGTGCACTGCAAAAGAGGGGTGTCTTAAAACAAGATTAAAACGATAAATCTGCGGGAAATGATCTTGCTGCATGGACAGATAATTTCACTTGATCAAATTTCTTGAATTAGGATTGTTAAATTTAGAAATAAGCATGTTGAACACCTAAAATAAGAAACTAACTCTTAAAAATAAAAAAGTTAAATCTATAAAAAGTTATCTAACACTTCTAAAAACTTTTTTTTTTCTTTATCTTGGTAAGAACCAAATTATCTGCAGTGTGTACATACAGAACATGAACTTTTTTTTATAGCGTGGCTCAGTTGGTAGCGTGGTCACCCACCAACCGGAAGGCTGGAGGTTTGATCCCTTACCATGGCAACCTACATGTCGAAGTATCCTTGAGCAAGATACTGACATTACATTTTGTTTTTTTAATGGACAGATTGGCATCATTTATAAGGAGTATATACTCATATATAGGAATACGTCTTATGTAGGCTTCATTATCATTTCTGGTTACATGGGTGCAGGATCATCATACAGCCGTGCTCTGTATGTATTTTCTGCACCCTTCAGATATCCGGTAAACAGCAACAGAGACTGTAGTAAGCCATTATACTACAATCATCAAACACTTATTCCTTTATCATTGTGCTTTGTAAAAATCCCCGACTTTGTTGACCATATTTCCATATTTTCTGCACGATTTGCATAGTATTTGCATTCTGAAACGTAGCTGTCCTCGACAGCATGCTACAAATGAGCAGGGGAAAGCCCAGTGGCTGTTACTCATTACACAACCAGGAAGCAGCAACAGCAGCTGGCCAGGAGCCTCCAGCTACAGGATGCTAACCATTCCAGGGAGGTTTTCCACAGGGCAGCTGAAATTAAACGAACAGCTGAATTCACAGCCACTAAATTCTTAGTTTCTGTACACTTCAGTCAATGTTTTTTTCTTTTCTTACAAAACTAATGGAATGAGGTGGAAAAACAACAAATGAAAGCTTTTAATTTGTGATAATAATCAAAGTCATAAAAATCACAACAACTTTATTTAAAGAAACAAAGGTTTAAAAAATGCTCTATGATAAAACATACTTAGTAGGCAGATTAAAGAAAGAGTCAAAAAAACAAGAAAACAGCCCCAAACTCCAAAGGGTTAAAGAAATATAAAAGTAACCAGTTATGGGCAGCAAGGATTTGGTGTGATCAGGTGTCTTAGCAGCATTTTGTGTGTCAAGTGTTGATACTGGAAAAGTGCAATGCAGTAGTTGAGTCTACACTCTAAGAAAACCCTGTTGTTTTTACAGTAAAAAAAAAAAAACGGCAGCTGTGGTTGTCAGAAGTTTACCATAATAAATACAATGCAACTTTTTGTAATATTACGGTAAAATGATATTAGCACTGTTGATTTCATGTTTAAGATTGCCATTTTATTCCATATTTTACCATAAAAAAAATGTTTTCCATCAAAAGAAATGCTGTTCTGCCATATAATTGACAAGAAATTACTTTATAAATTCTGCATGAATTTAAGATTTTACCATTAAATATTACAGTATATTTTTGTTAGAGATATGGTGTTTAGTACATTTAACAGTGAGAAAAAGTATTTTTTCTAAAAAATAAATGCAAAAATGATTTAGCAGTTTTTCACTGTAAAATCTACAGACATTTTTACAGTCTAGAGGTGAGGAAAGCATGGATGGCCTTTCTCATTGACAGCAACAAGAACAGCTGTTGTGTACCTGAACTCCTTCTTTAAGCTCCACACACCCTCCCTCTCACTACTCTCTTCCAAAGAAAAGTGTCTGACTCTTCTGCCACTTCAGGTCCTATGTCACCAAATAGACCCTTCTCCTCCGTAAGTCCCCAGTGGTGGACCAGACGGTGTCCTCCGAACACTCAGATGTTCATTGCTTTCGATAAGTGTCTGTTTAATGAAATTGTACCCTCTATAAAATAAATTTGATGAGACTTGATGAGACTTGCTCTCATGGGGGGTCCCGGTGGCTCACACTGGTAGTGCGCTTACCACGAAGGCCGTGTGCTTGCTGCAGCGGACCCGGGTTCGAATCCGGCCTGAGGTCCCTTTGCTGCATGTCTTCCCCTCTGTTTCCCCCTTAATATCTGTCTCTATCTAATAAAGCAGTAAAATGCCAAAAAAATCATCTTTAAAAAAGACTTGCTCTCATGTGTAACCTCTCTCATGCGTAACCTCTTTGTCTTTGTCTTTTCTATTCTATGTATGAACTTTTAACCTCAATGTGAATCAGGATTTATTTTTTGTGTAAGATTTCTACATGTTTTATCTATTGTCATTGTATATTGTCTGTATGTTTTTTGTACCTGCCTTAGGACAACCGGCATATTTATATTGATGCTTTTGCTGATATATTGATTCATGTGCATTGTTAATCACTTAATCAAATAAATAAATAAAATAAATCAGAATATGTGCAACACTAAGTAGCCTCTGACCCATGTGTTCAGAGGGTAAATTGGCTATACACACACACACACACACACACACACACACACACACACTCACATACACATATACATACATATATATACATATACATACCATACAAGTTAGAAAGACCAATATCACATGAATGCAAGTCTGTAAAAATGTGTTTTGAGAAGTCATTTAAAATAATTCAGTGATTAACTGTCCCTATACTGGTTTAACTGTTCACACAGTTGGGTAAAATTGGCATAATGATCAAAGTATTATTTTTAGGCACAATTCGCCCCAGGTAAAACATGTATATTTTAATTAGGGGTAGACCATGGGTCTCAAACACGAGGGCCACAGTTGGCCCTCGTGACGATATTTGTGGCCCCCACCTTGATATGAACGTTTAATGTGAGTTTTATATGAATGGCACTTTACCGTGTTGTGTGTGGAAGGTCCCTTTAATTACTTTTTTGGTAATTTTGTGTCTTTTTTTGGTAATTTTGTGTCTTTTCTTAATAATTTTGTGCCTTTTTTAAATAATTTTGTGTTTTTTTAAAATAATTTTGTGTCTTTTTTGGTAATGCTGTGTCTTTTTTTAGTAATTTTGTCTAGTTTTGTGGTCATTTGTGTCTTTTTTGGTAATTATGTCTTTTTTTGGTCATTTTGTTTCTTTTTAAAGTAATTTAGTTTTCTGTCTGTCATTTTGGTCATTTTGTGTCTTTTTTTGTAATTTTGTGTCTTTTTTTGGTCATTTTGGTCTTTCTTAAGTAATTTAGGTTTTTTTTCTGTCATTTTGTGTCTTTTTTAGTAATTTTGTGTCTTTTTTTGGTCATTTTGATAGTGCCTCCAGTGGCCCCCAGGTAATTTGAGTTTGAGACCCCTGGGGTAGACCCATTGTTGCCCTTTGGGAAGAACAAGAGGAGAATGCTTCTCTAAGCATGACAGTGCAGGACCTGTGGAAAGATAAACCATTTTCGAGTGACATCACTGATGCCAACAAAGTTTTTCAGGCAGTTGATTAACACATTGTGGTCCGATCATCTAAGGGATATTTGGAATCCATTGGTACCAAATATGCCATATAAGACCATGTAGGGTTAGATTTTGTCAAGGAAAAACTGACATGGCCATTTTCAGAAGGGTCCCTTGACCTCTGACCTCAAGGTATTCGAATGAAAAAGGGGTTTTGTGGGTCACCACAAGTCTCCCCTTTACAGACCTGCCCACTTTATACTGATCTCATGCAGTTTGAGGTAAAAACCATGCAGTACAAATGGTATTTTCACCAATTGTATTTGAATGTAAAATTACGTGTTGTGATCTAATCACAGCCTGACAAAACTTTACAAACTACACCGAGGGCATTGAGCTTAAATCAAAACCACCACCTAATTGTCGAAAAATGCAAAAAAGGTCCAAATGGGATTTTGACAGTCTTTTCATAAATTCTCTTGCGGTCAAAAATGGTCAAATGTTTTTTGAACGGATGGAATCAACTCAAAAATTGCTAAAAAAAACTTATCAGCATAATTGAGTATTGGAATGGATCTGATACACTATAAAATGTTTGTAGAAATTACAGTAAAACACTGTCAAATTGCATCAGAATTAGGGCATAAAATTAAAAATTGTTTATCACCGTAGTACTTAGAAAAACGACAAAAAAGACACTTTTAATTACCGTAAATCAAAGATTGGCACAAAACTTTTACTGTCATGAACTGTAGAAAACACAGTTACCCTAAAAACATCGGGATTATTCAGTCTAAATTGCAGTTTTTGCTGATATGTATTTCGAATGTTTCTTTATTATTCTTCTTCCCAAATGATCGCATATTTCACTGCCTGAACATACCCCAAAACTCATGAAACTTTAAATATAAATCACACATGGTGAAAATTTTTATAATCTATTGTCATCCTGAATTTTCACGACTAGATGGCGCTATAATAAAGGAAAGTGCGTTTTGGCTAATAACTCCCACATACTTTATCGCACATTCAAAAAACTTATATCCACGCGTTCACTGAGTTGCGTTGAATCTCGTGATATAGGCCATGCCCATTTTCGCCTAGAGTTTTTTTTCGCAAATTCGCAAAATGTCGCAAACCTACTTTTTCGAACTCCTCCTAGGCAATTTCATTGTTTTGCACCAAACTTTGCACACAGCATCTATGGACCCTCATGACAAAAAGTTATTAAAAGAATTTTGATCACCCAAAGAATACTCAAGTTATTAAATAACAACTTCCTGCAGGTGGCGCTATTTTTAACACAAAACACAAAGTGTTGCATATCTCCACATTGGTGTGTCTGAATGACATGAAACTCAGGTTACTACTTCCCCATGAGCCCCTGAGACTCTCTGCAAAATTTTGGGCGATGATCACTAGGTGGCGCTCTTTAAATTGAAGTATTATATATCTCCAAACCGGTTGGTCGGATTAACACCAAACTTGGTGAACTTATTGTCAATGCCCTCCTGAGGATAACCCTTGAAGATTTTATTGATCGGCCCCTAGGTGGCGCTCTGGCAGCAGCTTAATTTAATAAGTGCCACTGTGCCCAGACCATAAGACTTAAGGTAATGAAATTCATAGGGGTGGTATAGACTGGCCCCTGTAACGCACAAACCCCGACGGCAGCATGCCCCGACACGCGTGTACTGCGAGGGCCCGTTCAGTACTGCACGCAGTCCTAGTTACATTTAAATTTTCAGTAGAAAACCAACTCAATGTATTTTTACGGTGAAGTTATAGCAACCACAGCTGCCGGTATTTTACTGTACATTATGAACTTTTTTTACAGTGTATAATCACATCATGATATCCTAAGCCTTAATACATTTTCATAATTTTAATTAACGGATTAAATAACATGTTTATTCAAAGTTAGCTAGAACAACCTATTTACATCTGAAATTAATCTTAATCTGCGCCATCTACTGTTGATCTGCTATCCCCGCTAATACTGTCACCCCGAAAATAGGTGGAGTGGAGTGAAAGAGGTTAAGAAATTAGGAGAAGAAATAAGGCTTACTAAATGGACAAGTTATCACCAAGTTTAAATAGAATTCTATAGCCTGGGTATACCCATACTGCCTTGCGCGCTCGAATTTCATTTCAAACCTCCACACAGTCTGGCAACTACGGCCGTTTCTTAGCCCTGTTTTAGGGATCCAATCACAGAACGGGGAGGGACGGCAAGACGATGACGCGTACTTCTCGACAGATGGAAGCTTGCAGTTTTGTAGTTTTCTTACGGATCCAACATGGCTGCATCCGACGCCAAGCTCTCTTTAGCTGTAGACGGCGTTTTAAATAGTTTAGAGCCAAAGTTTATTTTAAAAGAAGAACAACGTTTGACTTTACACTCCTTTATCACCACCAAAAAGGATGTTTTAGCCTTGCTTCCGACAGGATTTGGCCAAAGCCTAATCTACCAACTAGCCCCGCTACCGCTCGCTGCTGTAACGCCGGTGATCTGGCTTCGAGCCGGGGGGCAGCGGAGCCGGCCAGAGACCCCCAGCAGCTCGTCTATTGACCATAAAATCAGTGGATGTGTGTGGCTGAATGACATGAGGGGGAATAAGGCGTAAAAATAAATAATCTTGCAGGAAGCGAGAACTGGAGAAGCAAAGCAGCAAGCAACACTCTCACAGACACACACACACACACACACACACACACACACACACACCAACACTGCCGGTAGACTGTGAGCAGCCAGAGTCAGAACATGCTGCAGAAAAACGTTGCAGAAGCAGAATTGAGCATTTAACGCCTGGATTCCACTGGATGCGTAACGACTCCGACAGGGGTCTGTCCGCAACGGCTGCGTATCTACGCAGTCCGTCAACACCCACCGGATCCGTCTGTGTCGGAGCTGTTGCGGACAGCAGAGTCCCGAGGACGCACGAGATCTCGCGAATTCACGCCTTATCAATTGATATAACTGGAAGATAATCAACATCTCCTCGTTAATGACTGGAGACAAATCCAGCGACTCCGTCTTAACGAGCGCTAACGAGGTCGGCCGACTTGTTAACGAGCCGGCCGACCTCGTTAGCGAACCCGAGGTATTTTATTTTGAAAATATACCGGTGTTTTATTTTGTGTCTGTGCAAGACTTCCTGTCCCGAACGATCTGCTCTGTGCTGAATTTATGCGTAGTGCTCCGTCGTCCGACAAAAATAGAAGCTCTGCGCAAGTGTTGCGAGGGCTGTCGTATGGCCATGCGTTGTTGGACTCATTACGCAGCGGATCTGCAGTCGGTGGAATCTCACACATTGATTATAATGGGTGCGTAACGGCTCCGACGACGGATCTGCAGCCGTTACGCATCCAGTGGAATCCAGGCGTTAGTTTCAAAGCAGAGATGGGCTAGTCTGGCTATGTAAACATAAATTTCTGTCGCTCTACCTACGTCATCTGGTATAACTGATACGATTGGCTAAGAGCTACCTACAGTCGATTTTGATAGACATTCTAAGCGCCCAATAAACGGCTCTGGAGGATCGTAAACCACGCCTCCTCTACGGAGAAATGAACGGCTGGTTTCCAGTCTAATATCATTTGTGATTAGTCTGGCGTTAGCCAGGCTAAGAATTCTGGGATTGTGTTATTACATTTTCTATGTCTTCATTTTAGCATGGCAGACAGGAAGATCTTAACTTTTAATGTCTGCGTGAAGCAACAGAATCTAAAATCTCTGTGCAAGAGTCATTAAAAAGACTGACAAGCTCCTCTATGGCTGTGGTGCTCATTGGTATTAAATAATGTGTTTGAGGCAGTAAAAGATTGATAAAATGAGGAACAGAGAGTGAATTAGGGATGAGTCAGTGTAGGGAGCCTGTGGTCAGGATTAACGAGTGGAACCTGGGAGAGCACTGCCTTTTGATTGACACATTAGTCGTTTCTATTGATCGAGAATCAATATCATACCACCCCTATTAGACAATAAATAGGCAGCAGATGCAGTAACCGTTTTACAATTTAATGATATGTATGAATCAGGTTCACAGGAGGTGTACCTTTGAACTTGTTTGAAGCGCAAGAACTTTGTAGTTTTTGCAATGAGTAAACAGCAATGACATTTGTATAATCTAGTGAACTTCATTTACCCTCTGGGATCACTTTAATTAACTACCCTTTAAGGCAGTGGCGGGTGGTGCATTTCACACTTAGGCCTTAAGTGGTGTCCAACTTAGTCAATAAATACCTTTCATTTTGCCAGCATTTATAACACCAGGACTGGAGAGTAGTTAGAAACACACTTAAGCACGACTAGGCATTGCATCACCTCAGTTGTTTACAAAATGGGCTATTATCCGGCGCATTTTAAAAATCAACAATACCGCATCAGCAATTAAAACATATCTGATATGCTACTGTCAAAACTTAAAAATAAAAGGGTCTTTAAAATTATCTTTCCAAAAAGTTGTATTAAATTAGTCCACAAAGAATATGCAAGCTTTAACAAGATTGTACAATACATTGCAAAATCGCAGTTTAATATCAGAAAGACACTAACAAGACGGCCATACTTTGGCGACAGCGACACAATAAACAAGTATCTTTGTAAAAAAACTTTTTCATGTCAAAACGTGACGTATCACGACTTTCTGTGACCTGTTGCTTTGAGTACAACCACACAGCTGCGCCAATGCGCCAGATTATTTACATACCGTTAACAGTCTCGGCCGGGTGTGACTCTGTTGATCTGCATAGCCCTGCCGTGGCTCAAACTAGTAAGTATCCATATCCAATCACAGGACACGTAAATGTCACGTTCAACGTGAGGCCAGCTAGAGGGCCTTACTGACACAACTCGTGATCTGATTGGCTATCGCAACTATCTATCAACTGTATTTGCCCGTTCACTTACAGTGCACAGACGCCCGCATTGTTGATTCTGAAGGCCCGGGCAGATTTCATACAGCCTGGCAACATAAGATAGCTGAATTCTGATTGGATAAAAACTCTAACCTAAAAACAACAGCACTGGAAGGAGCATAATATGACATGAAGAGAATATGAATACTTTTAGATATTTAGGGAAAGAAAATTAAAAATTAAATTAACCTTTATCATAATTATGATCATGATTTCTGGTTATGTTAGGCCAGCAGAGAAGGCCTTGCTGGCCCTTGCTGGCCCCAACATTTTTATACTGTATATTCATATTTATTCTGCACTGGAATTCTATTCTACTCCTTAATACATACTCCTTCTTTAGAAACTTTATATTTTATTGTATTTTTATTGTATTTTTATATTTTATTGCTTGAAGTATGCCTAGGTTGTTCTTTTTATTTAATTGGCATTGTCTATGTGTGTAATGCTGCTGCTACACTGTAATTTCCCAGCTTGGGATAAATAAAGTCTATCTATCTATCTATCTATCTATCTATCTATCTATCTATCTATCTATCTATCTATCTATCTATCTATCTATCCATCCATCCATCCATCCATCCATCCATCCATCCATCCATCCATCCATCCATCCATCCATCCATCCATCCATCTATCTGACGGCCCACCACTGCTTTAAGGCCATTAAGGGAAAAAAATGTCCACTTCCAAAAAACGCTGTAAAAAGTTTACAGATTAGTAATTTTTCTAGTTTTTGTCTGCATAAACCTCTAAAACAACTTCCGGCCTGCTCAAAACTACCACATTTTAAACATTTTTGGCATTTCAACCCTTTAAATGCCAGTTTGATTACAAGATGTAACTGATGTTTTGGGGGAAAAAAACACAAAATTGTAGCTGTTTTCCATATAATATATAATTTTTGGCTGGGGCATTTGTTCTTATCACAGTCCTAAGGTTAACAACCAAACTGATTTTGATGCACTTGTATTTTTGGTAACACTTTACAATAACCATCATTTATAAAACAGGTAGTTTATTAGTGTTTAACCACCATTTATAAACCATATATAGGCCATTTAGAATGGTAAATACATAATGTATTAATGTTTAACTAACTACATCATCTATAAATGCTAAATGCTAAATTACATTGTAGAATTGTATAAATGACAAATAGATGGTTTATTAATGTAAGTTTACAGTTACTTTACCATTAACAAACAATTAGATTATAATTATTCGTTTATTAATATTTTTAGTTGCACTCATTTTAACATTTTTAACACTATATTAAGTATGTTAATGATTTTGAAATGATTCATATACCTTCAAGAAACTGGTTGAAAACATTTCAAGATTTAATTTGAACAGTACTATTTAAATGGTTCGTAATTGGTCTAAAAAACCATCTATAAACATGACTTAGGTGGTTATTGTAAAGTGTTACCGTATTTTTTTGTGTAGTGTCAGATTTAAATGTACTAACCTTTAAGGCCATAATGTCCACTTCCAAAAAAAGGCTATAAAAACTTTACAGATTATTTTTCTCAACTTTTTTCTGCATAAACCTCTTAAACAACTTCCGCTCTTCTTCCAAAAATCATGCCATATGCAGTATCACAGCCAAAATAATCTTTAAAAAAGTGAAAAAATTACAAATTTGGTCGGAAATGTCCCCAGTGATACCAAAGGGTTAAAATAAAATAAATGACTGATCAGAAGTTGCTGGAGGTTGTGACATGACCCATACCCATGTTAATTCAGTCATTACAGTCACATGTAGTTTAAATCATTATTTAATTTACCCCACAAACTAACAAGAACAGTGACTGTGAATAGCATGCTAAGCATGACATGGAAGAAGAATGTTGTTCCTTTTGTAACAGCTTCCAGCATATGACCAGACTGAGTCAAATGGTTGTTTTCTAATGTTAGCATTAACCTGCTGACCCAAGCTTCAAGTAGATAAAAACAAAAGAGACAATGCAGACACACATGGTCTAACATATGCATCACCTCGTGTGCACACTCTGATTAGATAGCATTCATTTCTTCTGGGCTATGCCTGTTCCGACTATGTGGGAAAACTACAAGGAATGTGCTATCACTTCCCATCAGGCATTCTCTCACCACCGCTGACAGGCTACTTGTTAACTAGTTCAGTCTTGCTCGTACAGGCACATAAGAAGGCTTGGCCTACTAAACTTTAAATGGGAAAGGTTACTTTTAAAAGCTGCTGGGGCAAACACGCTGTCAGTCAAAACAGGTCCAGGACCATTTTAGATGACAAACGTACGCTGGATTTACAAGACTGTTTTTCTAAACCACCACACTTTTAACACAGTGATAAGACACTCCTAAAAGTCTTTAAAGTTCTGGCAGCATAGCTCACTGTCAGTGAAGGAATGCCTTCATTACAGGTTTATTGTATTTTGGAAATACAGGCAGGAGGTTTCATCAGCATGAAGCCTTTAATTCACACTTTTCACAAGTTTCACAACTTTAATGGTCAGATTGTAACCTGAATAATCTAAATCTTAAGGGGCTGATTATCAGTGTTTAAAAGTTCAGAATCTTACAAAAATGTCTCTGGTGATAACTGAGTTTTCAAGGATTGTATAATGTTTTAAAATGCTGGAAAACCATTTTAAATCTCTGGAAACAAAATTTTGTAGTTGGGTTTTTCTTCACAACTCCAGCTCTCTTACCGTTTCTCCAACACAGTTCCACATTTAATTAAACTTAGGATTTACTTTGGTTTCCTGCTTTGAAACATTCCAAATGATGAGCTGATAACTGGTCTGCAAAAGTTGGGAAAATATTCACCCAAGAGTTTTGAAAGGGTCTTACTTTGAATTGTTTTGAATGAGCAGTCTGTCAATCAGATCTCTGCATTACCATGGTCTGCTTACTTCCTGTTTCTACCGCTGTTGTAGCAGGCGGCAACCTCCAGGTCTGAGCAGTGAGGCAGGAAGTGCCTTGAGCTGCAATCTTCCGAAAATTCCAGCAGGGGGCGCTGACAGCGGCTGCAGAAGCATTTGGGTCCATTCATTTTAATACAAAATGAGAAAACTGCTCACTTGATTTATTACCTCAGATTTTTTTTAGGACAACACTATGGTCTCAATCACTAGTAAAAAATATTCTTTAAGACAATTTGATGTTAGTAGTTCAAATCATGGTTCAATTTAGAAGACAATAGAAGATAGAAGGGGCGTGGCTACCTTTGATTGACAGGTCACTAACAAGACAAAGAGAAGCAGAACAGTGCATATCCACGGCAAGATGTCAATAAAATAAAAAAAACTAGAAAATTTCCTCTGGGGGAAATTTTGAAAGGGCCACGGGGGCTACTGCCGGTGTGTGTACACTATGATGAGATTCTTCAGAGATTTCAAACAATTAATACTAGTAATGTTATGATACTATTCCTCTTCAAGTATTTATTTATACAGCAACCTATGCCCTTTAACCTCAAAATGTGTGTGTGTGAAACATTTGTATCTGGAGGAGTGTGCGCGCTTACGCGCGCATGTGTGTTTGTGTGTGTGTGTGTGTGTGCGTGCGTGTATCTTTAACTGTTATTACATTAAATGACCAGTGTGTGTGTGCGTGCGTGTATCTTTAACTGTTATTACATTAAATGACCAGTGTGTGTGTGCGTGCGTGTATCTTTAACTGTTATTACATTAAATGACCAGTGTGTGTGTGCGTGCGTGTATCTTTAACTGTTATTACATTAAATGACCAGTGTGTGTGTGTGTGTGTGTGTGTGTGTGTGTGTGCGTGCGTGTATCTGTAACTGTAATCACATCAAAACATCAAAGCGTTGGGTCGACCAATCAGAGCAGAGCAATCAACGGAATTAACAGCTGTGGAATCTTCTGGCAGAGTGAAAGCAGCCAGAGGTGGGCAGAGTGAAATTTCTGGCCTCGAACAGAAAGCATTTTTGGCAAAACCATAATACCTATCATTGATCCGACATCACTTTGAGCGTCCTGAGTTCTTCCTGAACCTCTACATATGTTTTTTTTTTAAGAAAAATGAAAAAATAGCTTTGTTAGAGCGATCTAAAAAAACAGTTAAATCTCACTTTTTCCGAAATCTTGCTGCGTTTTTAATATGGGACCCAATGAGGCTGTTGGTGGTTTTGGTGGCGCATCTTTGCGTCGTACGCCCAAATTATAACTCTGACAGCTTTACCAGAGGATTGTGAGTGAGAAGACAAATTTTCCTACATTTCTATGTATAAATTATTTCTGTAGAGTGGAATTTGCGGCCTGGAGCGCAGTTTTCAAATTTATTTTTTGACAGTTTTACCTCTCCCTCTACACTCTGAGCGATGACATCACACACTCTGACACAAACATTCCGTGCAATACACACCCATTATAATCTCAGAATTTCTCCAAAAATGATCATGGTCATTGAACAGGGATTGATAAAAAACTATATGACCTATCGAAACGCAAAGTAATACACCAATACACAAGACTTGTGTCTACTGTTTAAAGTTTAAATGGAGTCTCTAGGTGAAATTATGCCGGAGAAGTAGACGTCTGAAAATCTTCAATTAATGTTCTTTTTTGCTCATTTTCTTTCGGCCGTCCCATTCATTTCAATGCAAAATTTTGGGCAGTTTTTCGCGACTTACGTCACGAAAAATTCATATTCCGTAGAGAAAAGTAATAGCACACCGATCCCGATCAAACCGCACATTTTGATATATAATTTGTCACTAGTAGCGGGACGAAATTGCGTCCGGAAGAGGAATAAGAAGAAATCCACAGTATAACAGTAGTAAACACTGGTCCCTACAGCTATAGCTGTATAACAGTAAACACTGGTCCCTACAGCTATAGCTGTATGGGACCAGTGCTCGGTGCGATTGCCCCGAGGCCCTAATAATAATAAAGTGGTTTGTTCTCTTAACTTAACTTTGACCCATTCACAGTGTTTTCACTTAATGACATTTTTTACATTTTGTTCATTTAAAATGTCTTGTTCAGCGTTTGGTTGGACCAACAGACACTCCAAGGAGTCGCTGCTCAGTTTTCTGAGGTAAGTAACGTACATTTTGTTTTTGTTTTTTGCTATCCAAAACTAACATCCCGGTTAATGCTCCAGTTAATGCTAACATGAATTAGCAGTGAACAGATCCCTCTCACTCCTCCACAGTCCAGACATGGGTGGTTCTCATAAAGCCTGTCTATGTTATGTCTGTGAAGATTATGAGGACATACTTTATTAAACTAAATACATTTCACTTTTATATAAATAAACAATATAGCCAAAATGAGGCAGAATTCATTGTTTTGTGTTAAAATATTTTTTTCTATATATTTAAACATATTTTTGATTCACAATTTCATTACTGTAATGCGTCCAGATAAAAATGTCATGGTTTCCCCACTCTTATATACAATAAATATTTAATAAACATTATAAAAATAAATATACATTTGTTTAAAATGTATTGTTTAACAGAATATAATCAAACATAATGGTTTTTAACAATGTATAAAGAACAAAATCTGAATGAATATTGATGAGAAAAATGGTTAAATGTTACTGTAATGATAGAATTGTTTGCATTGAAATATGTGTATATTTTAATAAAATACATTTTTGTGATACCAGCTACCCTTGAGCATATTTAAGTGCTTGCCAAAGAAAAGAAAAAAAAGTAAAAAAAACAAAACATTTGTTGTTGTTTTTTTATAAATATACATCATTTAAATTTATATTTATATTTATATTTAAAAATGTGTTGCGGTAATGAATTTTGTTGCTTACAGTGTCTCTAAAAATGTCAGAAAAATATTTTTTTTTTAAATAGATTATAAATTCTTATTAAAAAGTGACTTCAGACTGTATATGTTATAAAGGGTCAAAGAAAATATGTATTCAATGCTAATGGATTTTTGCTATGAGCTGTACCATGTTTATGAGAATCACCCAGGTCTGCTCTCAGTTTTCGAAAACTAGATAGCGACATATGTAAAGAAAGATGGTGTCGAGTGTAACACTGAACTCGATGCTTCCAACGGGCAGTCCACAAACCAACGGGTGACGTCACGGTGACTTTGTCCATTATTTATACAGGCTATGTGTCGTACCAGTTCTGTTTGTTGCTGTCTGCTATCAGCAAATCCATATGTTTTTACAATGTCTGCAGGATTTACCACTGATTAATGTCAATGGTACAGAATTGTTGATGTACTTTCACCTGCACCTAGTTTTTTCTGATACGTTTAGCTGGACTGTAAGATCCTTCTATGTCATTTTTCTCAGTGTCCAAAATGACCAAAATATATGTGTACCACTGGTGAGAGCATTATGCAAACTGTTACTTGTCCCATGATTTTTAAATTTTTTTATCACACATTCAGAAAGTACCACAAACAGCAAAATGTACAATGTGTTGTCCAACTCACCCGTACCCGGGTCATATAAACACCCTGTAGTATCAAATATATGCTTTTCCTGTTTGTTTTTCTCATTTGTTATGACAAGATTTATTAAAATCCATTATAGGGTCATCCATAGTAAATATAATAGTTACTCTGCTTCGCCAACAGCAAGCTTCACCAACATGGAAAACTTCAGGTTCTGTTACAAATATGAACATTGCTTTATTAATCTGTATCTCATAACAATGAATAACTACAGTGATTTAACACCAAACATACTCTTCTGCATTCATTTTTATTGCCAATACTTGTAATTCAAAAATTACAGGCATCAATGCAACAACCCTACAAAAAACTACATGTGACTTGCAAGATTGCAACTGTGCTTGCCAATCACTGTCTCGTTATTAATCCAGCTCTGAAAGAACAGTCTGCATGCAAATGCTAATCTACAAAGATTCAAAAATAAATTTCAGTGTTTCAGAAACTTTTCCCCAACTTATGCACACCAGTTTTCAGATTATCATTTACCATACCAAAGCAGTAAAACAAGGTAAACACAGTGTGAGAACAGTGACAAATTTGAAATATGTTGGATGAACACTGTACAAAGAGAGCTGCGTTGTGAAGAAGGAAAAATTCAAAATCAAAAAACTGTTTGCAGAAATTTGAAATATTTTTTCAGCCTTCTCAAACATACAATCCAAGAATTCAAGCTTTCAAAGCTACTAAATTGTCTCTAATCACTATAGAAAGGCTGTATCTATAGTATCTATTGCAAATGCCAGTCTCCATTGCCCTTTGACCTTTTATCCTCCAAACACATGACATCATGCTGCATAACTGTCATTCCTGTGATTATAACCAAGTGGTTTTGTGCCTGAACCATCCTTTATCCACAGTGTTGTTAAATAAGCATTAGAATAAAGTATAAAAGGAAAACACAATAGAGATTGTGTAATTGACATGCCAAACCATAAATAATGGCAGCGCATCATTATGGGTTATCACCCACAATTATGTTTATTAGCCTAACCTGCACACTAAATTACCCAAACACGCGAAGGCGTGATATTCGTGCCCTTTCATAGTGCAGTCCGGCATCACGGAACGAGGTGGGAGCAGTGCTGAGCAGTAGCACAGTGCTAATAGGCTAACAGTTAGCTCTGTAGCAGTACAGTGTGAATGTGCATGTGCAGTTAGCATGGTGGTTTGTTGACAATAAGCGGAAGGCACAGTAAACAATGATTGGATGACTGTCGGCCCAGGTGGGAGGTGTAATGGTAAATGGACCTGCACTTATATAGCACTTTTCTAGTCGCTTTGCGACCACTCAATGCGCTTTACACTACAGACTGCGATCATTCACCCTTTCACACACACATTCATACTGGTGGCAGAGGCTACCCTAAACGGTGCCGCCTGCCACCATTGGGAATTCATTCACACACCGATGAACGCAGCATCAGGAGCAATTTGGGGTTCAGTATCTTGCTCAAGGATACTTCGACATGTAGGCTGCCATGGTCAGGGATCAAACCACCAACCCTCCGATCGATGGGCAACCCGCTCTACCAACTGAGCCACAGAGCCATGCGTGACGTCAAATATCCCGGCTTGCCGGAATGGCTCCCTCATAGTGGTCCTGCTTCCAACAGTCCCACCAATTTTCCCCCTCTGTGACTACTTCTGGAGGCGCAAAATTGGTGGGATCACATGATCCCGGCATTCGGCTTCGGGTGCATTCATAGTGGAGGCAAGACCTTACAGAGCCGTAAATGTCCCGTCATGAAACGACACTATGAAAGGGGCTAGTGTCTCTGTGTAGAAGATGCCACAGGCAGGGCAAAATATTTTTTTTGTTTTACTCAACACTTCCTATTTTTTGTCCTGTTTCTGTTTCAAAATAAAAACCCTGTGGTGTTTCTGTGGACAGAATCCCTTCATTTGTGAACACAGCAGTACAGTATTTGCAGGGCCATGGTATGAAAAAATTAAGTAAAACAATTAAGAGAAACACAGTTTAGTCAAGTATCGGTAGAAATACTTTCTATCATTTATGGAGAACGTTAAAGGGAAAGTCAATGCAGATGGCAGACAGCACCACAGCCACAGCCGTTCACGCCATGCGCTGCTAATGCTGTTAATGCTGTTACCCTCAGTTCAGGTTGAAGTTGTTTCTTTTAGACAGCAGCTTCATCTTCCACTTTGCAAGAAACAGAAAATGAAAAAGGACAGTGTCATTTATTTATGTCAAAACAAAATCAACATCATGCATATTGCTGTCAGTCAGGGGAAGTTTTACTGGATTCAGTTGTTTTGATAGTTGATATCTTATTACAAATAAGAATTTCACATTTCTATCACATGTCATTGACACATCTCATTCTAAACTGGATTGAACATGACTTATTTGTACTGTCACATAATTGTCATTACAACCATTATTAATGACAACGTTCACAAAAACTAGATACACTTTAACAACAACCTTCACATCAATCCTGCAACATTCCCATGTGTTTCTTTGTCTTTCTGCAGCAAGCAGTGTGTGTTTGGACTGAACCCAGCATTTCCACAGCAGCTCTGAAAGTCATTAAAACCTTCACAGACACACAACTGGCTTTCATTTTGTCATTATGGCCCCCATGAAGGCACTGATTGTTGAGGAGCCTCAGCCAGTGAAACAGTGCATTGGAGGGGGAGGGAGAAAAGGATGACGGAGAGACCACACATGTCTTCATGGACAGAGGATCCCCTGCTAACCCATGGACTTTACTGAGGCCTGTGGGAATCAGCTGCCTCTGTATAGTTATGCTGCAGAGCAATGTGTTTTGTGTTTGAAAATGTTTCAGCAAGTTCCTGTGTTTGATCTTGTCCAGTTAAATGTTAGCTACATTAGAATGGATTGATCGTGCATTGCCTACACTGCAAAAAAGCCAACTTGTATTTTTTGGCCTAAAACAGTGATTTAAGTTGGTAAAACTTGGAAATATAAATTATAGACATTTAGGGCACAACAAGTTAGCACAACAAAGGAAGCCAGTTGTATGCTCGAAAACAAGTTTGTGAGTTGTTGTTACTTATATCTTTAAGTTGGGGTTCACAACAAGGGACAATAGTTCTGCTAACTCTTATTTCTTTGTTGTGAAAAGGGGTGAAATTCGGTCATTAGCGAAAGCTAGCGGCTAACTGATGCTAGCGGCGCTGCTTGTTACAGCTACAAGAGTAGCCATTAGCGTATCAATGCTAACTCAACATTGTGGTCGCAACATTAGCTGACACTTCATAGCAGCATTACAATCATGCCAATTCAACACATTGCAGAAGTTAGCAGAAGTAAGGATTAAAAGTTATTACAATGTAAAATTGTAAGTTAGTACAATTTACAGTTGAGTTGACAAAAATCAGAATTCAGAGTTCAGCAAACTCAAAAACAAAACTTAAAATATTTAGTTTAATTGTCCAACTTTTTATTTTATCGAAGTTTGTTGCCTTGAAATTTTGAGTTCACCCAACTTTTCTTTTTTTGCAGTGTAGTCCTCCAACTCTATTTCTGTAGCTTTTAGAAACTGTAATCCATCATTCACACCAATCTAACTCTTTACATTCTTTACACAGCTACTGTATTTCTGTCGCTTTTCCTGTGCATAACAGCTCAGCATACTGTTGTATATTGTTCACTATACCTTTTAGTGTAACAGTTTTGAACAACTATAAACAGGTGTTCAAAGACAGATATAAGCAGCTCCTTTCATTTAAAAAAAATGCTTAAATAGTGGCATGGCACAAAAAAGAAAAGAAAAGGGATTATAGACACAGCATAGTAGATCCAATATGAGTAAAATTTGTATAAAATTAGTAAAATGAGGGGCTACACAGTGGTGTACACTGCAAAAAAAAGGGGGTCTAAAAACCAAATAAAAACACTAAATCTGAGGGAAATGATCTTGTTGCATGGACAGATAATTTCACTTGACAAGATTTCATGAATTAACCCTTTATCAGGCAAAAAAACATGTTTGGTAACTTGAGCCAATCAGTAAGTCATACAAGATTCAAGCTTTCCTTTATTGTCATTGTATTAAAATAGTATACAACTTAATTTACGTGTGCTTCTCAGGTGCTTTAAAAAAGACATTCAGACATTACGCATATGTCTAAAGAGATAATAAATAGTTTAAAGGTAAAAGATAAAGTGTTGATGGATGCAAATGATGTGTTATTGTCTATTTAGGGTTGCTGTGGGAAAGAGACTATAATAAATATTATAATAATAATAATAATAATAATAATAATAAAAATTATGACTCAACTGACCTCGATTTGCATTATAAAAATGAAATATTTTGCAAAAAGTCTTGCAATTTCCTCCAATATCACTTCAGGGTTGATATTTTCAATTTCCAGGAGCCCTATGGGTTAAGATTGTTAAATCTAGAAACAAGCATGTTGAACACTTAAAATAAGAAATTAACTCTTAAAACAAGATAAATCATCATCCTAATCATAAATGATCTAACACTTCTAAATCTAAGTAATTTTGTCTTGGTAAGAACCAAATAATTTGCAGTGTACTGGGCATGTACATGTATGTTCTCCCTGTGTCAGCATGGGTTCTCTCCAGGTCATCCGGCTTCTTCCCACAGTCCAGACATGCAGCTAAGGTTTAATTGGTGACTCTAAATTGCCCGTAGGAGTGAATGAGAGCGTGATTGTCTGTCTCTATGTGTCAGCTCTGTTATAGTCCCCACCTCTCACCCAGTGTCAGCTGGGATCGGCTCCAGCCCCCCCGCGGCCCGAGTTCTGATAAGCAGTAAAAGATAATGGATGGATGGATGGAGTAAAATGAGAAGTATCCGTTGGGCCACCCCCTCCCTCTGGTCCATAGATAACAATGTTATCATGGGTGGAGGAGTCAGGAGGGGTTGGGTCAGATGAGGAGAGGAGAGGAGGGGTGAGACTGTTGTGCCCCACCTCTTTAAAATATGTTATTCATATTATTATAATTTGTCATTTGTCAGAGACAATAAATGTCCAATGTGGTAATGGTTCAATAATGACATTGGAAATTGCATTTTATAATAAATATACAAAGATAAAAAAGATCCTGTCATTTGGATTTAAAGAGGAAATCCCACTGAAGGCAAGGAGACAGAAGAACTGAAAGCGGAGTAAAACTTCACACTAAGGGACAATATGAAGAAACAAAAGCAGGAGGAAAAACAGAATAGCATACAGAGATCTGCATCCATTTTCAACAGATCATTTCTTAAATTAAAATTGTTGAATCTAGAAATAAGCATGTTGTACGCTTAAAATAAGAAATTAACTCTTAAAAAAAGATAAATTAAAGCTTCAAGCAGCGATGAACTGGCCCGAGCAGAGTGACCTGACAATTATTTGTTTCTTACCAAGATAAAAAAAACAACTTTAGATTTAGAAGTGTTAGATAATTTATCTTGTTTTAAGAGTTAATTTCTTATTTTAAGCGTATTTTATAGCGTACATGCTTATTTCTAGATTTAACAATCTTAATTCAAGAAATCTTGTCAAGTGAAATGATCTGTCCATACACATAGTCATTTAATTTTACTCAATATATTTGATAAAATGTATTAAATATAAATGCGTCCTTGATTTTGAGGCAGTTGTTTAACTAACATTAATATAAAAATGTTTGGGATGGAATCTACTTATTTTGATCACATTAAATATAATCTTTATGTGTATGTAATTCTAAATCAAGAGAATTTTGAATGAATCCAACACAGTCAGTTTTTAATTGACAGGCACTTCCTGTTAGGTTGTTATTAAGTCAACTTGTAACGTAGTTAGATTTAATTAATAATATTGCGTGCAATCTGTTGCCTCAATTTCATTGAGTAGCTATTGTTTATCTTTTTTCACAGTAATTTCCCTCAGATTTAGTGTTTTTATCTTGTTTTTAGACACACCTTTTTTTCAGTGTGGTTAATCAAGGTTATAATAGTTTTGGATTTTTCACTAGTTTTTATTTTAATGTCGTTGTGATTTTTTCTTTTCAAATTCAGTTAGATTTTATTCGTTTTTAGAGTGAGTTTGCTAGTTTTAATTAGTTTTTATTTTTTGGAAAATGCTTAGCTTTAGTTAAGTTTTTATTAGTTTTAGTTCTTTTGTAATGGGGTATTTGTTGGGTGCCAGATTTAAAAAAGTCACAATAAATGTTGCCTTTATTCCTTTTGTCTGATCCATCTCATCTAAATAAGTTTAAGTCTTAAAACCAGATAGATGAAATAGGTTTCATATCAACCAAAAAGGTTTACGTGTGAAAAAAGTTGACAAAGACGAAAACTAAGGAAATTTTCACTATAATTTTAGTTAGTTTTGTAACCACACACAATATAGTTTCAGTTAATTATCTTTTACCTTACCTAAACCTAATACATGGTTACCTTTACATGAACCTAATGTAACCTGAACCCTTAAACAAAGTCTGAACTCTCTAAAAAGCCTTTAAATAAGTGAGGACCACCCGAAATTGCAAAGATGTCCTCACTATGTAGGAAGTGCAAGAACACACACACACACACACACACACACACACACACACACACACACACAGAAACAGTCTGTCTCTCCTTTCTCTACCACTTGTTACATTGTTAATCCTGTTAACACGTTCACTATCCCTCTCTTACATCATCTTTTTCCTTTCTCTCCTCCTTCCCTCCCATCACTGTTTTATCTGCTTATGTAATAAAAGCATTACCCTCCCAGCCCTCTACGACACATGAAACCACCACCATCCTGCCTGGAGTCTCTTTATCTGTGGAAGAATGTCACTATGTGGACTTATTAGAAAGACGTAGATTCTCTCAGACACACATGCTAACAGCAGTCTCTCTTTCTGAATTAAATGTATGGGCTTGAAACACACTTACACTCATGCTCCGCTGTTGCTGATTCATAACACCACATGCATAAAGCAAACAAACCCAAAGAAAACCCATTGAAAGGCAACAATAGTTTGCCTACATAAGTTTATAAGTTTCGCATTGCATTTAAAACAAAAAGAAAATGGTAATTAAATCACATATTAGTTCATTTAAAATTAGCAGTAAGCTCTCAGCTGCTATAACTAGTGTAGTATATGGAGTATACTTAATACACAGGCATAAGGGGTTATTATAAACATAAAACATATATGGGTACCTTGCATGTAAGTGATGGAATGTTAGCATATATTACTGTAGTTAGCATTCATCAACTGCGTGCACACTCTAAAAACTTCAGCAGTTGTACACTAAGAATGGACGTTTTCAAATGTTTCCTCATATTTGTTAACATATATAACTTCTCCTATGATTATCCATAACTGGCATATCGACAGCGAATGAACATATGAACACTGACTGATAACACAGTAAATATAGGAACCTGGTCTCACAGGAATCCGTGAAATAGCCACGGATTCGCTTAACTCAAAATCCGTGGAATAGCCACGGAATCCCTCAAATTTCCGTGAAACTGACACAGATTTTGCTACAATGCAAGTTAATGACAGTCATATCCCGTGGCTATTCCATGGATATTTTTTCCTATTGGTTTGTTCCAAGTCACGTGACTTTCAAGGTCCCGGTGGTCAGAACAAAAAACATGGTGGTCAGTTCTCTAATTTTTAGTGAAAAAAATAAATATTTTGAATTTTCTATATAAAAATGGATTTTGATTACATTTCTAGCAAGAAATATATGTTTTATTTTCTAAATATTCACTCAGTGAATGTACATGATCACTTTGTATGTTGGAATAGCCACGGCATATGTCATTAACTTGCATTTTAGCGAAATCCGTGTCAGTTTCACAGTAAGGAATTACAGTAATCTAACCTTGAAGTACAAAAGCATGAACTCATTTTTCTGCATTCTTTTGGGACAGGATGTGTCTAATTTTTGCAATAGATGTCACTCAATAGGTGTTTTGTAGATGATAAGAGGCAGTCCTTGAAGTTTGTTTTATATGGGAGTTAAATGACAGATCCTGATCAAAGATAACTCCAAGATTCCTTATGGTGGTATTGGAGGCCAGGGTAATGCCTTCGATGCTTATTAAGTCTTTAGATAATGAGTTTCGGAGGTGTTCGGGTCACAGCTATTTAGTACTACTTCTTATTTTGTACCTTCTCCCTCTCTTTTCAGACCCTGACTTTCTACCTTTGTGTAAATTTCCCACCACTGTGGTTGTCTACTCCTGATTGGTTTCACCTGTCTTCCCCATACCTCATGTATAAATAGTCCTTGTCTCCTTTTGTCCTGTTGACAGTTCGTCTTGTTCTGTGTGTTTTGTCTCGTCAACGCCCCATTACAAGAACTTCTTTAAGCAGCCTTGTTGGGATGGTGTCTAAGAGACAGGTAGCCGGTTTAGATGAGGGAGAGATCATTGAGGTTGGTTGTTGGAAATTGATTGGAGAGAAACAATCTAATCATCATCATTGCCAGTTGATGGCAGGAGGTAGTGATTGATGATAGTAATAGTTAAAATGTACTTGTTGAAAAAGGTCATAAAATAATTATTAGTGAGGGCTTTAGGAATACATGGCTCAATAGAGTCATTGTGACTCTCTGTGAGACTGGCCATGGGCTTATCTGGCTTTACGGAGGGCTTTCTTATATGTATTAAGACTGTCCTGACAGGTTAGAAGAAATTCATCCAGGTTGGTGGAACGCCATGTCCTTTCAAGCTTTTGTGAGATTTGCTACAGTTCATGGGGCAATGGTTCCATCTTGTTTCTTTAGACTATGCCCCCTGCCATGGGGTAAAGCCTGGCTTTCATCTCTGGCTTCAGGAGAGTGCCCCAGTTTAACTTCAGGCAAGGTTCTCCAGCTCCCACATGGATGCTAAATTTATATTGGTGGCAGGTGGCCACCAATATAAATTTAGCATCCATGTGGGAGCTGGAGAACCATTGGGAATTCATGAACGCAGAATCGGGAGCAATTCACTTCATACTTCACCATGTAGGCTGCCATGGTCAGGGATCGAACCACCAACCCTCCGATCGGTGGGCAGTCTGCTCTACCTACTGAGCCACAGCTCACCCATAACCAATTCATTCAGAGTCATCAATCACTCTTAGTCTTAGTCAAATGATCATTTTGCCCTGGGAGACCCTACCAGGAGCTACTGCCACAACAACCGACCTCCTAGGATCAGAAGAGCATGCAACCCCCTGCACCACATTAAGTTGTTTATTTAAACTTACAGTAAGCAATGGATAGTAACTGTGTCTGTGTGCAAAAAAAGTAGCTGCACCTTCAAGTGCTGCTAACCAAACTATTCAATTCAATTCAATTTTATATTATTAACTAGATCTCATTCTTCCTGACTTTCACAGCAGATGTGTTGCCTCACCAATACCAATATTGGTTCTGGCTGAAGTACAACACACCGGAGATACCTGTTGTCACACCATTTCAGATAAAACTACATTCTGCCTTCATAAATACAAGTTTATGTGCAGGAGAGGAAAGGTGAGCCTTATTGTTGCAACAGCCTACTGTTATATTTTATTTGAACATTTTAATAAGACAGATTGCAAATGTTTTCTTCACTGTAGCTCTGTCCTCCTGCTAGATAGACGCCTGTTACAACAACACACACACACACACACACACACACACACACATTGTGTATCACAACCTTCGAAGAGGCTGGAACAGCTGTTGGCCTGTCCATGTCATATATAACTGGCCAATATGATTCGGTTTGCATGTAAGTCCAACTTCTGTAGATGAATGAAATCTGAATTATGACTAAGATCGGGGCTCATTGTGACTTGGATCCTGTGAGAGCTGTGCCAGTCCGAGTCCATTGCTGCATAACTTTACCTGTGACCTAATAAAAGGCTGCATTAAGACCAGACTTTTTCTCCAGTGTGTGTTTTCTCTGGGTTTCCAATTTACGAACCAGAGAGAGACCTTTACGCTACTTTGTACTTTGGATTTGTTGGTTTATTGTTTTATCTATTTAGACAACAGCCCTTTTCAATTTTGTGTAATGTTTATTTGTAAATTTTCAATGAATAGAGCCTTTAGCCATGCACAATGTTTCTTTGTTCTTTGTTATTGCATGTTCTTTTTATGAAAGAAAATAGAAATAGTGGACGCTAATGACCATTGTCTCTGTGTGAAGTGATTTTGTCAAAAGAAAACAAGTCAAACAAGTGCATGAGTGTTTGTGTATTGAAATAAGTAAATGTGTAAGTAAGTCAAAGACTGTGTACTTAACTTTATATTGAAGAGGAATTATGAGAGTGGTGTTAAATCGACCACAGGGTCATTGATGCGAAGGCTTCATATCTTGACTATGTTGTATTGATAAGTGCAGTAGCTTTTCAAAGCACTTCTGTAGTGAGTCAGAAGCTCTATCTTTCTGAGTTTCCTCTATTTGGACAAGGTCAGGTGACAGGCTCTGCCAGATATTTGTGAATGAACTGTGTGTGGGGGGAGCTTGTATATGTGTGTGTGGCTTTGCATGCAGACACGTGCATGGAGAGCCGTCCATTCATACATTCCAACCTCACACAGTAACCTGAGCCTGGGGGAGGGGTGGGGAGCTGGCAGCAGAGAGAACGAGGGTGGAGTCTTATTGACTTCTTCTGTGAACAATACAGTTTTGTTAGTTTTTTTTACCTATATTATGATTTTTAGTCTTGTGTAATTGCTGATAGTTTGAGATGCGAGTGAAAGATGTTATAAAAGTGTAATTTGGTGACACAGTCATTGCTTTTTTTCAACTGGACACAAGTCAGAAACCAAAGGAACTACTGATCTTGATTTTTTTTAATATTAAATAAATGAGCAAGGTAAATTGTATATAGTTTATTGAGTAAAATATATAATCTGCATTTTACTATGTCTAAAATTAGATATGGTTGCATGTTTCTGGCCCTTGGGCAAAATAATCCTTGCCCATTGAATCTCTATGTACCAGGTGTATGTACCATGTAGCAGGTTGCTCCTTTTCATTAAAAGAGATCTGTCTCTGTTGTCTGTCTCTGTGGATGCGGGTCACTATCTGATTCACGTACGTCACTATCTATGTTTGCGTAATTCACTAACTGTGTATGTAACCTCTCTCTGTGCATTTATAGATTAATCATGCAAGATGCTTTGATACAATGCTCATGTGATATTGTTGTTAAACTATGATTAAACTAAATAAATGTACTCTAAATACACATATTCCATCTGCTTAAACTGTCTCTGTCCTACTTAGAGTAAGATTCTATTATCACAAAAAGATATATTTTATGTTTTATATTTTATTGTTTGTTGCAAAATCTGTGTCTCCAATAATATCTCTGCAAGTCACATCAAGGCAGGAGTTTATGTTTTGAAAGTTTTGTTAACAGAAGGATAACTGTCTTCTCTGCTTGGTGACATGACGTGTCCACATATTGAATAAACTGACAAATCAGCGGAAGGAGGCGACTTCTGGAGAGTTCAACCGACATTTGTAGAAAACTTTTGTTAGGCTATAAAACTGGGTTTAGGCAAATTAGACTGCATCCAGACTTCATGATCTGACCAGCCTTTGTGTAATCAGGGAAGTGTAGATTGAACCCAGAGACTCTGTAAAGTCCACATTTCTTGACGTATTGTAATAAAATGAAGTTAACCTGAGAACTGGGACGTCTCCTGCTCATCATTCCCCATCAAAGAGAAATAGGTGAAGATTTTGTGTTGGAGTCAGATAATTTAATTTTAAAGGTTTCCTCAATGCATTTCTCAACACTTGGCACAATTTTATCTTTATGCTGCTGATTTACAAACCACCAACCACTAGGGGGCAGCAGAAATGGAGTGGCTCTGCCTCGACTCTATGATTTGCAATTTTACTTCTGCTAAAGTAAAGCTAACCGATAACTGCTGTTAGCTGCACTTCGTGAGTTGACTCTGTTATGATACATACTCTATATTGATATATTATAATATTGACTTATAACCTATCCATCTCATTATTGTATTGAGTTGGTGCATTGTGAAACTATGTTTGGCTAATTCTCAAGGTACTTAAATTTTTTTCCTAATTGTAATGAAAGGATAATAAAGAATATAGATCATAGGGATCATAAAGAATGTTCACAGATTGATGTTACCTCAGCACATTTCATGATAACAAATGTTCATTCAGCTCTGAATAATAAAAATACAAGTAATTCACCTTTCATTCATTTAAATACAATCGTGTGGTAACTAAGTACATGTTTGTTTGATTTATGCTATAGCTATTTGACTGTTTTCTTCAATTTCTTGTTCATTTAATGCCTGGTACAACTAAAGGTGCATTTGTTTGGACAAATATAATGATAACAACAAAAATAGCTCATAAGAGTTTCATTTAACAGCTGATGTCTAGCCATTTTCCATGGTTTTCTGGATAATAACCAAAATCATAATCAAAAACCATGGAAAATGGCTAGACACCAAAACACACATACACACACACACACACACACACACACACACACACACACACATTCTTGTACATCTATCTTTGTGAGGGCCCTCATTGGAATAGTGAATTCCCTAGCCCCTAACCCTAACCCTTCACCATCACAGCTAAATGCCCATCACTAACCCTAACATAAACCTAATCGTAAAGGTAATCCCTTAAAATAAAGTCTGAACACTGAAACAAGCCTTGAAAGAAGTGGGGACCGGCCAAAATGTCCTCACTTCACAAAAATGTCCTCACTCTGTTGGTTAAAAATGTTTTCCGGTCCTCACTATGTAGGCAGTACAAGAACAAAAATTCAAAATGCACCTGAAAAAGTCGTGAAAAGTGCTTGACCTCGACTGTGTTAAAGTCACATCATAACTGAATGTAAAATTAAGGAGACTTTCTGTTTTCTTCCAGAAATACTTTGACACCAAGTCCTAACCCTCAGGCCAAAATGTCCCCACTTTCCAAACATGTCCTCACTCTGTTGCTTAAAAACTGTATCCGGTCCTCATTATGTAGGACATACAAGCACACACACACACACACACACACACACATACACACTCACACATACACACACACATACACACACACACACACACACACACACACACATTCTTGTATTTCTATCTTCTTCATTGGAATAGTGAAATAAAGTCTGAACACTCAAACAAGCCTTGAAAGAAGTGGGGACCGGCCGAAATGTCCTCACTTCACAAAAATGTCCTCACTCTGTTGGTTAAAAATGTGTTCCGGTCCTCACTATGTAGGAAGTACAAGAACAAAAATTCAAAATGCACCTTGAAAAGTCTTGAAAAGTGCTTGACCTCGACTGTGTTAAAATCACATCATATTACTGAATGTAAAATTAAGGAGACTTTCTGTTTTCTTCCAGAAATACTTTGACGCCAAGTCCTAACCCTCAGGCCAAAATGTCCCCATTTTCCAAACATGTCCTCACTCTGTTGCTTAAAAACTGTATCCGGTCCCCATTATGTAGGACATACAAGTACACACACACACACACACACACACATACACACAAACACAGTAGCGCAGCCCCAGTCTGTGGCTCCCCTCTCCTGTCTCCGCTTGCAGCCCTCCTCTGTCCTGTGACCTACAGGCATTTAACCTCTGACCTGCAGGGCCAATATTAACTCTTGTGTGATTGTTCCAGGGCAGCCGACTTCCCCTGGCCCAGGCCCTGAGAACATTCCTGGGCTTGGTCGCTAGGAGAGCCTCACTGTCACACTGCTGACCTCCTCTATGGCCAGGGTTACCCTTGATCTTCTATACACACACACACACACACACACACACACACACTCAGCAGCCCCCTCCCCCAGCCAGCGGTCCTTGTGGGGGCTGCTGGTCTGTTTCGGAGCTGAAGCCCACCCAGTCCGCCTACTAGCTGACACAATGCGTTCGCTCCACTAACACACAATATTTGCATCTATGAGTAACTTCTGGTATCAGTGATTTTTACCATCAGTGTGTGTGTACATGCACATTAGTATAGCAGTTAGGAATGTTCTCCTGGATTTGATCAAATTCAGGATAGGATATTTACATGGAACATGAGAAACTCTGTTATTCTCATCCATCTTTACATGATCCAGATGTGTTTTAATTCTGTGAAATATTAAAATCACTTCTTTATTTATCCACCAGAATGCTAAGAAACCTGATCAGATCTTAAAATGTTTAAGTTCCAAAGTTTCTTTTTGAGTGCTCTCATCTCCAGGTGTCTCAAAAACAGGATAAAATGTTTACATGCACAACAGTTAACCAGGACACTCCAGCAACCTGAGTACTTGCCCTCGTGTAAAGACACTAAATAAAAGACTGTGAACAAATTATGTACTATTAAACGAGCAACAACAAGAAACAACTAATTTCCCTTAACGATTTTTAATTTTAAAAAAGGTGGAAACTAAACACCCAAAAAGAATCTTTGTGTTGAAATGATGATAATGTCTGGATTTTGGTGTAGCCTACATAAGGTGTCTCCAAACCAAGCGGCAACCTCCGTGTCTGATCAGGGAGGCAAACCAGGAAGTGCCTTAAGCGGCATTCTACTGAAAATTCCAGCAGGGGGTGCTGACGGTGGCTGCAGAAGCATCTGGGTCCATTCATTTCAATACAAAAAGAAAAAAATTTCTCACTTGATTTATTACCTCAGAAATACTTTTTAGGACATCACTATGGTCTCAATCACTAGTAAAAAATCTTCTTCAAGACAATTTGATGTTAACAGTTCTAATAATGGCCCCATTTAGAAGAAAATATCAGATAAAGAATCGTATGATTTGGGGCGTGGCTACCTTTGATTGACAGGTCACAGGTAACAAGGCGAGCCATCATCAGAATAGAAGAAAAGCAATGTGTCAGCTGTGTAAAAAAGGATGTTCACCGATTTGGTCTCATAACTTTGACCCTTTCACCGTATTTTCACTTAATGACAGTTTATTTGAACGTTTTGTTCAGTAAATGTCTTGTTCAGCATGTGGTTGGACTAACAGACACTCCAAGGAGTCGCTGCTCAGTTTTCTGAGGTAAGTAACATACGTTTTGTTTTTTGCTAGCCAAAACTAACATCAGAGTTAATGCTCCAGTTAATGCTAATATGAATTAGCAGCAGCTTCTCTCAGTCAGGTTGAGGTGTAGAGAGGCTGTAGTCAGTGATCAGATCCCTCTCCTCCTCCACAGTCTAAATATGGTCCCCGTATCAGAAACAAGATGGCGACACAAGATGGCGATGAGTGTAAAGCTGAACTCGATGCCTCAAACGGGCCACAAACCAATGGGTGACGTCACGGTGACTACGTCCATTATTTATATACAGTCTATGCTCCGCACTTTCCAGGTGCAAATTAATGACAATCTTCTTCAGCATTCAGATATTTAATAGGTTTTATTGTTGTTTTTGTAAATTATAGATAAACAATAGTTGTTAACTAGAAAATTTTCTCTGGGGAAATTCTGAAAGGGCCACAGGGGCTACTGCCGGTGTGTGTACACTATGATGAGATTATTCAGAGATTTCAAACAATTAATACTAGTAATGTTATAATACTATATTATATACAAGGAGCACACCTACAACAAGCATTCCTTTTCAAGTATTTATTTATACAGCAACCTATGCCCTTCAACCTCAAAATGTGTGTGTGTGTGTTTGTGATTAAAATCACATAACATTACCTGTGTGTGTGTGTGTGTGCGTGCGTGCGTGCGTGCATGCGTGTTGGAAGCTTGTGTATCTTGAGGAGTGTGCGTCCTTACGCGCATGTGTGTGTGTGTGTATCTGTAACTGTAATCACATCAAAGATCAAAGGCAATCAGATCAAAGCAATCAACAGAATTAACTGACACCTCGAACAGAAAGCATTTTTGGCAAAACCATAATACCTATCATTGATCCGACTTCACTTTGAGCGTCCTGAGTTCTTCCTGAACGTCTACATATGTTTTTTTTAATGAAAAATGAAAAAATAGCTTTGTTAGAGCGTTAGAGCTTTAAATCTCAGACAGCTCAGAAATCTTCCTGCGTTTTTAATATGGGAGCCAATGAGGCTGTTGGTGGTGTTGGTGGCGCATCTGTGCGTCGTACGCCCAAATGGCCTATAACTCTGACAGCTTTACCAGAGGATTGTGAGTGAGAAGTGAGTGAGAAGTGTTCAAGAAACTCAAGAAACATAAACCTTTTGTGCTATGATCTTATTCAACACCTCAAAACATATGTTCATTTCAATGTCTTACATTTTAGAATCAGTGGCTTGTCTGGTGAGGTCTGTGGGACAGTCTACACTACTCTATATCTATTTTATTTACACAGTATGTTACAGTTTCTTACATTCCTGTGTTAAAAATTGCAATTTACAATAGACCTCCCAATCAAAACCTTTATCGTGGCTCCATACAAGCACGCTACTAATAATATAAACCATATAAGTCCTAAAAAGGAAATTGTACTTTCAAAACCATAATCTAGGTATTTCTAGAGCACCTTATACACAACCAAGGTTGACCAAAGTGCTTTACATAACAATAAAAAATCCAAAAGATACATAAATGAATAACAATAAAATCAAAGATAAAATTAAAAAAAGACAATTTCAGAGAAAAAGTGAGTTTTAAAAGATTTAAAAATGTCCAAAGTCTCTGACGGCCGGATACACAGTGGTAAACTGTTCCACAGCTTACTGGGGATTTCCACCGGGCGCCCAACGCCCGCGGAACGGCAGCATAGCGAGCCAGCCGTATACACGCGAGATAATGAGACCACGCGATAATCCTGAACATACAGGAGACCGCGAGATCCCGTGATAAAATGTGTGTGTAAAGTAAACAACAACAGCAAACAGGTTACTTTGCTTCTCTGACGTGGAAGATCTGTTGATCTGACCATCTATCCTTAGAAAAACAATGTGTTATGTCATAAATGATTGTATGATGTATGCCTCTGTCATAACATAATGTTTATGTGAAGTAGTTTAAGGATGCATGAACTGCGTATTGTGTTTTATTTTGAAAGGGGGCGGAAGTGTATTACATTGATTCTGGTGCGATCTGCTCTGTTGAGTTGAGAAAATAGAAATGCTAATACTCGCGGAGCGGAGAGCCGCGGCTGGGACGTTGCTGAGACGTTCCGCAGCGCTCCGGGAGGAAATGCTATCATTGATTAGAGTGGCAGCGATCAGCAACGGCGACCGCGGTGCAGCCGTTCCGTGGCCGTAAAGCGCCCGGTGGAAATCAGGCTTTAGGGGCAGCCTCTGCAAAATTTCGATCGCCTTTTGTTTTTAGCATTTAGGCACATCCAGGTAGGACTCATTCAGACCTCAGAGCTCTGGTCGGTCTGTGAACATGTATGAGTTCAGCTAAATACGCTGGGGCCAATCCGTTTAAAATTTTAAAAACAAACATCAGGATCTTAAAATCAATTCTGAAACGGACAGGAAGCCAGTGCAGAGAGGCCAGAACTGGGGAGATGTGTTCCCGTTTCTTTGTGCCAGTTTAAAGGCGAGCTGCAGCATTTTGCACAAGTTGTAGGCGTGGTAATGAGCGCTGGTAAGCTACATACAAAAGAAAATAATGCACATTCATAAAATACTGTGGCGGTCTAACGTACTAACAAAGTTAAAGGAATAACCCTAAGGCGCCACCTCTGACAAGATACACAGCAAATCATAGTTTAGGATAATGGGAAGGCTTTTGCCACAGTGTGTGTGTGCTGTCTCAGCATTATTTCCCACCAGTTGTTAAATCAAAGATAAATACTGCTATAAAGGTATTAAAAACAAAATCTTGTTACAATGTTTTCACTGAAGGCATTCGTAAATTTGACTGATGTCTCTTTGTCACTGACAACAGTAATGTGCTAACCAGAAAGGTTTTTACTGGTCATTGGTCACATTATGCTGTCAGACTGTGGATGCAGTAGATATTAATGATGTGTGATCAGTCAACATCCTGCCGCTGAATATGGTCAAAGGGCATACTATTACTATAGGACAAAGGCTTGTGATATCTGCAGAAATCTCAATTTGAAAGTGAAAAGAGAACTTCAAGGTCACTTTACAACACAGATTGCATATCTCACACTCTCCTTCACTTTCTGTCATGTGCTTTATTGTGTGTCACTTTTGTACTGTGGCCGTTTTAATGCAGCATTGTACTTTTGTGATACTTTTGTACACTGCAAAAAAAGAAGTTTTGAGTTTGCTCAACTCTGAATTCAGATTTTAAACTTATAATTTTACATTGTAATGCTTACTTACTTAATTCTTACTTCTGCTAACTTCTGCAATGTGCTCAATTGGCACGATTGTAATGCCGCTACGAAATGTCAGCTAATGTTGCGACCACAATTTTGAGTTAGCATTGACACGCTAATGGCTACTCTTGTAGCTGTAACAAGCAGCGCTGCTAGCATCAGTTAGCCGCTAGCATCATCCGCTAGCTTTCGCTAATGACAGAATTTCCTGCATTTCACAACAAAGAAATAAGAGTTAGCAGAACTATTGTCCCTTGTTGTGAACCCCAACTTAAAGATATAAGTAACAACAACTCACAAACTTGTTTTTGAGCATACAACTGGCTTCCTTTGTTGTGCTAACTTACATTATGCCCTAAATGTCAATAATTTATATTTCCAAGTTTTACCAACTTAAATCACTGTTTTAGGCAAAAAATACAAGTTGGCTTTTTTTGCAGTGTACCAAAATTTAAATTGTGTGCTTCTTATCTTAAAATGATAAGCAAAAATGTACAGAAACTGCAGCCTTTTTAACAACCACGAACTGAATGTCTATGAATAATGGCTGAACCATGAGCCACAAAACGCTTATATGTGTCTTTTCAACAAATGCTCATATGTGTTGTTATGGATAGTATAGACAAACAGTCTATTCTGTTGTTTAGGTTGGAGATCTTGCTTCTTTCTCTGCAGATCATGAGTGTGTTTACCAAACTTCATTGAAATGCATCCAATTTTGCTGAAATATGTCAGTCTGGAACAAAATGTTGACCAACAGATAAAACACATGGCCACCCATGGAGCCCTATTACAAACTGTCTGCAGTTGAGATGCATTGTGGGTAGTGTATTTGCCAGGTTTTTACAAGGAAGAAGAATTTTTTTTTTAAAGATATTTTTTGGGCATTTTTAGCTTTATTGACAGCACAGAGAGTGAAAGGGGGAGACAGAGGGGAAGACCTGCGGGAAAGGGCTCCGAGCCGGATTCGAACCCGGGCCGCCCGCTCACGAGGACTGGGCCTCTGTGGTATGCGCTCTACCAGGTGTGCCACCGGGAACGCCCCAGGAAGAAGAATTTGTTCATTAATAAACTCATAGATGACTCTTTTTTGTTTTTTAGTCTTATTCAGATTAACAGCAAACTAAGAATATGTCAGCATCAGAAACACTGCATGCATTGAATTAATAAAGCAGGGATTAAAAAGTTATGACTCAATTTCAGCCAAAAGTTACTGCAGTTAGACTTTTCGGACAGTATACTGAAGCATAACTAAAACTGAACTCCTTGATGTCTGTTTTATCTTGTGACAAAGTTTTAGATTTCAATTTTGCTTTATTTCAGATAAATATTATATAAAAACCACAAAATCCAACTCAAAACCAGGCAGTAATTGCATTTACCACGGTCTGCTTTGGATATATATACTAATTTAAACATGAAAACAATATAAATTGGGGGGCTAGCGAGCAATGAAAGGGTAAGCTGCACCTCCAGATAGCTCGTCAAAAATCCGTTTAAAACTGAACAAAAACGCAAAATTACTGAACGTTACCCACATTTTGAAGAACATAAACGCAGCAGGATTCACGGGACCATAATATTCTGCTCATTTTTCACAATGGTTAAACCGAGAGGCAAAAGAACGATTCACCAGAATCAGGCCCTGAAGCCTCGAGCACGCCAGACTCGGAGGCCCCGGAAGCTGACGACAGTAGTATGGATGAACCCTCTAATAAGACGGTACTCGAGGCCATCGGTGCTTTAAGCACACAGGTGAACCGGATCAAATCAGAGGTCTGTGCTACCATAGAAAACCGCATCACAGAAGTTTCTGCTACCATCAGGGGCGAGATTTCATCATTAAGTGAAAATGTCCAGAAGTCTATTTCGGAGCTGAGAGGCATATCAGTTGTGCACGAAGCCGCTCTTAAAGAGCTAGAAGAAAGCGCTTCATCCCACTCCGACATGCTTTCCACACTGCAATCTACAGTGGACCATCTGACAACGAAACTTAAACACCTGGATGAAAAATGTGAGGACCTCGAGGCGCGCTCGAGGAGGAACAATATTAGGATCATAGGAATACCGGAGGGAAAAGAAGGACCACGGCCCAGAGATTTCATCGCACAACTCCTAACCGAATCGCTGTCTCTGCCGGAGGAACCGCTGATTGACCGGGCACACAGGATAAACCGCCAGAAACCGAAACCCGAAGACCCCCCGCGTCCCTTCATCTTAAGGCTGCATTACTACCATGTTCGTGAGGAAATACTACGCAGGGCCACAGAAAAGAATAACCTGGAATACCAGGGGCGGAAAATATTCATATTTCCGGACTTTCCTTCTTCTGTGGTCAAGCAGAGAGCTGCATTCACTAAAGTTAGAGGAATGTTACGGGGAAGATCAGACGTCAGATACGGACTGGTCTATCCGGCCAGACTGATGGTGACGCACGGAGGAGTGAAGATGTCGTTCACCGACCCGAAGGAAGCTCAAGATTACGCCGAGAAACACTTTGGACAGCCACAATAGACTTTGACATCTAACGGGACACAACAGGCTGCCCGACCGAGTGGAAAACGAGCCGCATACAGACATTCATATTCCTGAACGGAGGGCTACGAGAGGACACTGAATGTCGGTGAGATGTCACCGATGTGGTGAATTGATGGTACTCTTTCCTCTCTCTCTCGCCCTCCTCTCCGCCCTTCGCTCGTTTGTTCGCGGAGAGAGTAATAGCCTGCATTTCCGAATGGCATATGTTTAATGTGTTGAATCTGAACAGGTGAACCGCCCCAGCAGATATGCATACTGGTTTCATTCCCCGAAATTCAGGGTAGGACTGTGTTACAGTTAAATTGTTTTTAAGATACAGTGAAAATGTTTTTGTTATATTCAAACTTAAGACATTTGACGAGCTATCTATTTTGAGAAACGTTAGTTACTAAGGTTAACAAGGGTTAACAGTAACAGCTCAGGGAAGTATTAGATTTTGGTTGGATTATTATTATTATTTTTATCTTCTTATTACGTTTTGAACACTTCCCGAAGTACTCTCGCGCCATACCCGTTTGGTACTGGCTAGAAATGTTTTCGTTTTTGGTCTACTCAGTTTGTTCATGGGGATTTAAGGGAGTTTATGGGAAGGGAGAGGGAGGGATGGGACTTAGCCGTCTAGCTACTGTAATATCACAACCTAAAGGTGGACTAATTGAGACAGACATTTACTCAGCTTTTTTCTGATATGTCAACACAAAATGATCTATATACAAGAGAAAGGGGAGGTCTAACTTTAGCTAGCTGGAATGTGCGTGGACTAAACAACCCGATAAAAAGGGGTAAAATCTTTGCTCATCTTAAATCATTAGCGCCAGATCTGATATTCTTACAAGAAACCCATTTGAAAAAGGACTCTCATACCAGATTAAGGTGTAAATGGATTAATAATATTTTCCACTCATCTTTTAATGCTAAAGCGAGAGGTACAGCGATCATAAGGAAAGGCGTCCCCTTCATCCACAAAGACACCATCTCTGATAAGGAAGGTCGCTTTTTGATTGTAACTGGGGAAATATATTCTACACCTCTCACCTTGATGAATATATACGCTCCGAATATAGACAATCCATCATTCTTTCAGAAGGTGATGTCTCTTATACCAGATTTGTCCCAAACTAATTTAATTATCGCAGGAGATTTCAATTGTGTGTTAGATCCGTATTTAGATCGATCTTCCACTCGGAGAATGGAGAAAAGCAACTCAAGTGTCTTTCTTAATACATTTATCAACAATACTAATTTGTCTGACATTTGGAGATCTGCTAATCCGACTGGCAGGGATTACTCCTTTTACTCGGCAAGGCATAACTCATACAGCAGGATAGATTATTTTCTTATAGATGCAAAACTGATGCCATATGCCGTAAATGCGAAATATCACAACATTCTGATCTCAGATCACAGCCCCCTCACGTGCACTTTGAATATTTTAAACATGGCGAAGCCGCAGACAAACTGGAGGCTAAACCCTCTGTTATTAACCGAAAAAGAGTTTTGTGATTATTTAAAAACTCAGATATCCCTCTATTTTGATACTAATGATAATTCAGAAACGACCCCTTCTACTCTCTGGGAGGCATTCAAAGCTTTTCTTAGAGGCTCTATTATTTCATTTGAAGCATTCAGAAGGAAAAGGAACAAGGCTAGGTTAATTGAATTAGACAACCAAATTAACCTTCTGGATAAAGAGAATGCCCAGACTCCTTCCAGTGATTTACACAAAAAAATATCAGCCTTAAAATATGAATATAACAAGATACTCTCGGCAAGGATTAGTAAGGCATTTTTGTATACTAAACAGAAATATTTTGAGTTTAATGACAAGCCACACAGACTCTTAGCCCGACAACTCAGAAAACAGGAAAATGATCGCACAATACATAAAATTAAATCTGAAAAAGGTGAGGTTCTCATCAAACCCAAGGATATTAACGATCGGTTTCTCCAATTTTATAAAAACTTGTACACTTCCAAAAATGATACAGACTATGTAGCTATGCAGAATTTCTTAGATAAATGTAATCTCTCTCAACTAGATGAACACGAGTCGGCTCAGCTGAACTCTGAAATTTCTATTGAAGAAGTTAAAAAAGCCATCACTTCACTTAAAAGCAATAAAGCCTCTGGCCCTAATGGCCTCCCAGGTGAACTGTATAAAAAATGTAACGAAACTCTTTGCCCTTATCTACATAAGGTGTTTACTCAAGCCCACACCGATGGTGTCCTACCTCCTACCTTAACAGAAGCAGTCATTACTGTTATACATAAAAAGGTAAGGACCCAGAAGAAGTAGGCTCTTTTCGTCCTATTTCCCTCTTAAACCAAGATGGGAAATTATTTTCTAAAATTTTAGCAAATAGATTGAGCCCCTTTTTAGAGAAATTAGTGCATCCAGATCAGACTGGTTTCATACCTGGCAGAAATTCTTTTTTCAATCTTAGACGATTATTTAACATCATGTATGCTACAGACAGACCAAAAGAAGAGTTAGCCATTCTCTCACTCGATGCTGAGAAGGCATTTGACCAAGTTGAGTGGCCTTATCTGTTTGAAATTTTAAAAAGATTTAATTTTGGGGAAAAATTTATTTCAATGGTAAAACTTCTCTATAAGGACCCTTGTGCTCAGATACTCACAAACCAAATATTGTCTCCCCGTTTTAATCTATATAGAGGAACGAGACAAGGGTGCCCCCTATCGCCCTTGATTTTTGCTTTAGCAATCGAACCCCTTGCCGAGAGTATCCGCTCAGACCCTTTAATTCATGGTTACAACACACAAAAATCTTTAAATAAAATTTCATTATATGCTGATGATGTTTTGTTATTCATCTCTCAGCCGCAAGTCACGATTCCGCAGATACTCGATAAAATCAATTCTTTTGGGACCTTCTCTGGTTTTAGGATAAATTGGAATAAAAGCGAGCTAATGCCCGTACATGTACAGAACAATGCCTGGTTACAGAACCTCCCTTTTCGTATTTCTCCTGAAAAATTTACATATTTAGGAATCCAGATCACAAAGTGCCACTCCCATTTATTTAAGGAGAATTTCCCACCACTGTTGTCTAAATTACAGTCAAATATACAGTTTTGGAAGTCCTTACCAATATCGTTACTGGACAGAGTCAATGCTATTAAAATTATTTTCTTGCCCCAGTTACTGTATTTATTTCAGAACATTCCAGTGTTTCTTCCTAAATCCTTCTTTAAGAAAATAGACGTGATCGTGCTCCCTTTCCTTTGGGACTACAAAACTCATAGAATTGGCAAGAAACACCTTTGTAAATCTAAATTGGAGGGGGGCTTGGCACTCCCAAATTTTTTATCATATTATTGGGCCTCACAAATTAGGATTATGGCATACTGGCTGGATGACACAGCAACCCCACCAAACTGGCTCGAATTAGAACAAGAGACATGCCAGCCTAACTCTATGGGTGCCATTCTTCTAGCACCTTGCACTATTGAGAAGTCTTTATACAATTGCAATGTGATGATCCATAGTACAGTGCGCATTTGGAAACAAAATAAATCACACTTTAAGTTGAAACCTATATGTTATGCACTTCCTATCGCTGGAAACCCTACCTTTCCACCATCCATTATGGATAATACCTTCAATCTCTGGAGGAATATAGGCATCCATACAATAGGAGACCTATACATTAAGGGCATATTCTCATCCTTTGCACAATTACAGAGTAAATATAATCTACCAGGAAGTGGTTTCTTTAGATTTTTGCAAATTAGAGACTATGTGAGAACACATCTGCAAGACTTTGAGACTTTTAAAGGCTCTTGTCTTGATCGATGCCTCCGGCCCATGTCTTGCTCAGAAAAATCGATATCTTATATATATGACACCTTGCAATCTATCAGTCCAGTGAACTCCACCCGAATAAAGACAAAATGGGAGGAAGAGATGGGCACTGAGATCTCGGACACTCTGTGGGAAAAGAGTTTAGAACACACTCACCGATGCTCCAATAATGCCAGGCACCGCCTAATCCAATTTAAAATTTTACATCGTCTTCATTACTCTAAGGAAAGGTTACACAGAATTTACCCTGAGCTGTCCCCTATATGTGAGAGATGCCATGCAACAGACGACACGTTGCTTCACAGCTTTGCTCTGTGTGATAAGGTCAAGGTCTTTTGGTTTAATATCTTCAGTTTAATATCTGAAATACTTCACATACAACTAGACCCTAAACCACTCACCATTATTCTGGGAGTGTTAGATAATGTTAAAAGGTTAAACAACTTCCAACAATGTTTCCTCTCTTATTGTCTCATTGTCGCGAAGAAGTTACTTCTCATGCACTGGAAAAAGAAAGACGCGCCCACCACAAAGATGTGGCTTAGTGATCTTACTAACATTCTCCATTTAGAGAGAATAAAATATACTCTTATGGATAAACTCCCGCTATTTGACAAAATTTGGTCACCTCTCATTCAGTATCTCACACCTCGTAGTGGCAATTAATTTTTCCCCTTTATTACAACAAATTACTGAATAGACGGTAGGGTACGGCTGGGTGGGTGGATGGGTGGGTAGGTGGGGGATATTTGCTTAGGTTTTGTCTTTTTAGTTTATCATTTCTTTATCTGTATTTTGCATCCTACATATTTGACTGTTCATTCATTTTCCTTTGTTATATCATAAAACAAAAAGAGGGCGCTGTGTCCTGGCTGCACACTTTCCTGTATGGATATACATTGCTCACTTGTGTGTTTGTTGTAATTGTGTGACGCTATGACTGTGTGCTCTAATAAAAATATTTGAAAGAAAACAATATAAATTATAAGTATATTTGAAAGGGAAATTATTATCTAGATAGTGATGAAGTCAAAAAGTGAGATAAAATTATATTGAAGACTAAAATATAACATTGCTTTATAATAATAAGTCTAAAATATGCAAATCTTTGAATAGAGTTGTTAAACACTTTTAAATACACTGATAACAAAATCAATTTGAAAATGTTTGTTCACTGAAAACAAAATATAAAAGCTGAAAGAAGACAACAACATTGTAGTTACTGCACTCTGTTTATCATCACTATTAGAACCTTTTACAGCAAAACCAGAGTACAGTAACTACGTTTTTGGGGTCAAAGGTCAAATAAATCATCATGATTTTTTAGCATAAAAAATTACATCATCAATACATGTAGAAATAAGTTTCATATCACTTACCTACCCAATTAACTGGCCAGTTAAAACTTTAAAGCAGTTTTCTCAGTTTTACCCTTTGCGTAGTTACTGCAGTGAGACTTTGAGCAGTATAGCTCACATGGGTAACCACCATCAGGACTCACCCTTTAATTTGAAATCTCATTTATTTTGGAACTCTTGAAAGTTGAATACATTTTTTTTTTAATGGTTGCAAGAAAAAAAAAGAGGTAGCCCAGAGCGTTGTCCAGCTGCTCTGGGGAGATACTGGGCTGTTCCCAGCCAAGTGTATGTAGTCCCTCTGTCCCGAGTCTTGTCCTAGGGGCAGTTGGACGTGTTACTATGGAATACCTCGGCAGGGCATCTCCCAGCAGCCCAACCATCTGCCTTTGCTCATTTAATACAAAAGAGAAGCAGTTCTGCTTTGAGCTCCATCCACATGTCCACTGTCACCCACAACCTCTTTAAAGGCTACATTGGGCATTGTACTCAGTGTGTGTTGAGGAATTATCAATACATTTCCAGTAAATGTTTCAGTTTTTACAACGACTAAATAATATCCTCCAAATATTTGAACAAAGAGGTTAAACAGAAGTGGTTTAAGCAAACACTGATCATGTTTTCGGCTTACTCTACACATCATGAAATGGAAGTTTCAGCTGAGGCATGTGGGTTTGTTTGCTTCCATTGTTTTCCTCTGTTTGCTCTCCTGCCTCCAGTCACCTGTTGGTTTTTTCCTCAAACACAGTGCAGATGTCAACTGCTTATAAGGGAAGTTGACTATCTTAATGCAATGGCAGCAGCCCATTCATCACCTGTCACCACTCACTGGCAGAGGAAGTTTACTCAGCAAGATGCGTTATTTCTCCCCTCCAATTTTCCTCTTCTCATCTGCACAGTCCAGAGACCAGTATGCCTATCTGTATTCTTAAATGTTTACTGTTATCTGGTAAACATTTAACACGCCAGCATTCAGCGGCTCTGCTGGTTTCTACGTTTGATTGATAAATGAGGGCCAATGTGTGTTTACTTGCATGTTTTTTGGAGTGTCGCTTGCATGACAGTGTGTGTGTGTGTGTGTGTGTGTGTGTCCAGATGCTACAATACAGGCCAGTCATGTCAGCAGACAAAGCCAGCAACAGGACATATTTTGAGGAACAATGGACATGACTCTGGTAGGGATGGACACACACACACACACACACACACACACAGTGAAAAAAGTGGTTAAGTTAAAGTGGTGACTCTAAATTGCCCGTAGGAGTGAATGAGAGCTTGTACCGTTGTCTGTCTCTATGTGTCAGCCCTGTGATAGTCTGGAGACCTGTCCAGGGTGTAAACTGCCTTTCACCCAATGTCAGCTGAGATTGGCTCCAGCTGAGTGCGGATAAGTGGTAAAGGATAATGAATTAATGAATATATACAGTGGCTTACAAAAGTATTCATCCCCCTTGGATGTTTCACCCTTTTGTTGCTTTTACACATGAAATCATGGTCAATATAATTTGGCTTGTTTAAAAAGAATTTGCAAAAAAACCCTCTTTAATATCAAAGTGAAAACAGATTTTTGCAAAATAGTATCAATTAATTAAAAATATATTAGTATTCATCCCCTTTAAAGTAACTGACATATTTCAACAGATGATGCAGCAGAGTCACAGTTAATGAAATGGAGACAGTTGATGTGTGTCAAGTGATCGTAGTATAAAAACATGTGTGTCTGGGAGGTCCAGTCTCTGGTCCGTCACTATTCCTGCTACAACTGCAACATGAAGATAAAAGAACACTCCAAGCAACTCAAAGAAAAGATAACTGGTAAGTATAAGTCAGTTGTTTTCTTTTAAGAGTTTATATAGAGCTGATATCTAAGATCAATATGATATTTAAATTAAACACGTATGAGCTATTTTTGTTGTTATCATTATATCTGTCCAAACAAATGTACCTAAAACATAACATAAAGGTGTTTCTAATTTTGAGAAACATTGAAACATTAGAAAATCATTCTTGAAAACTCATATAAATGTCCTTTTATAAGGATGGACAGAAGTGGGTAACAGGTCTTAACCCCTTAATATTTCACAGCCTTATTAAAAAAGTGGTAGGGGTGGGGGACAGGGGGATTTCAAGGCAGGTTAACGGTAGATGTCACATAGTGGTGTACTTTATCTATAATATGTGAACCTGAAGATTAATTTGAGATGCAGGTCAGCACTGGGTGTCAAGTTGTTCTAGTTGTCAATAAATAAATTAACAAATGAATTACAGTTTGATTTGTATTAGGGTTTAGAACAATATTATATGAGTATTATGATTGCCCTGGTGATCCTGGGAGGTGTGTTGTTGGGGACTTAGCTCATGGTAGGGTCTCCCAAGTCAAAGACGATGCGAGACAATGATTCCCAACAATGAGTTCCCAAGGTAGCTGGAAAACCCTGCTTAGAGAGACAGCAGGGCACCCTCCTGGAGCCACACCTGGGAGCACCATACGGTGGTTCATACAGTAAGTGAACTTGTACCAGAACACTTTAGACAAAAGAACCTGCCTGAGAATCTTCATTTTGTAACTTTTCTTCAGTGATAGATGTCTGTACATTCTTTTGACAGGAACGGCTGCCAGCTAATTCAGTGTACTTTTAATATGGGCAATTTGAATAAATGTAAACAAATACAGGCTGGAACAAACCGATCTGTAGAGAAAACAGCTGTACTTGTCTTTAGCTGACATTACAACAGCACCATATAGCCAAGTTGATTTGCAAAACATCTTTTAATTTTGATAATTTTTGGGTTAATACAGATCTAAGTGGAAAGGGGAGAGAAAGAGATGAGGACATGCAGCAAAGGTTCAGAATGTATTCCCATCCACTGCAATCACACCATCTTTGTATGAGCCAGATCAACCAGGTATGTTACCAGGGCAACCCTAACAGTATCTCTCACACTGTCAAATTTGATCCTTAGCTTATAACAACACACCCCACCACACCACACATAGCTGGTTCCTCTCAGACACTGTCAATCACAGCTGAACTACTCAAAGTAAACACACATTGGCTCTCATTTATCAATCAAACGTGGAAACCAGAGCAGGGCCGCTGAATGTTGGCGCGTTAAATGTTTACCAGATAACAGTGAATATTTCATAGCTTAGGCTAGTAGCCTCTTTAAAGGATTTCACGGTTGCAGGGTTAATTTATTTGATGATATTATAATGATAAATTATAAAAACATGCTTTGGTTTGTCACTATTTAAAAAATCCCACCACAGAGTTTGATCAGCTCCAGGCATCGATACAATAGTCTAAGATCAGTTCTCAGACTCAGACGTGTGAACTTCACGCTGACTCAAATTTGCGTTCACGAGCTGAGAGCAAACGGGAGATCTGATCATACCCTCCGCTCACGTCCAAATTGATAAAAATGGGCTGATGATTAGCTCTATGGAACTGACTCCTAACATCAAACTTTAAAGGAGGAAGTCAGGATTCAAACAAATATTCAAAAGAACTTTCTTTCTTTCTTTTTTCTTTCTTTCTTTCTTTCTTTCTTTCTTTCTTTCTTGCTCTGTCTCAAACTCACACACAAGCACGCAAACACATGCACAAGCACACACACACACACACACACACACACACACACATTTTCCCCCTAATGGCAGCAGACAGCCCAAAATCGGCTTGACCATTACCCCAATTAACCCTCTGAGATTGTGTGTATACAATTAGAGTATATATGTGTGTGTGTGTGTGTGTGTGTGTCCTCAATGGGTCCATGTTGGTGGGGGAAGTTTTTTTGCTTGTTGGTAGATTAAATCTGTGCAGCTGGTGGTTAAATGACTTGAAGATATAATTAAGACTTAAATAACAGTACTATCACAACTGAAGGCTGAGAAGTTTAAATGCATTTAAACCTGCAGCCAGATGAAATTCTCTCTATTCTTTCCACATTCCGTCCCGTTGTTCATGGGTTGTAACGACATGTCTTAGCTAGTCATGCTATAGATATATTTGGTAGATAAGTGGTAATATACCTGCTAAAGATATCATAGAACATGTTTATTGAAAGAGGTTTGCATATAATTTATAAAGTATTTTCTTGTCAATTATATGGCAAAACAAAGTTTCTTTTGATGGAAAAACTTTTTATTTTTTACAGTAAAATATGGAATAAAATGGTATTCTTTAACCTGAAATCAACAGTGCTAATATCATTTTACCGTAATATTAAAAAAAGCTGCACCGTATTTATTACAGTAAAGTTCTGGCAACCACAGCTGCCGTTTTTTTTACTGTAAAAACAACAGTTTCTTTTTTACAGTGTGTAGTTATCAGTATGCATTCAGTATGCTTAAAACAAACTACTTTGTATTACATGTTGTCTGACTAAGTCTAATAAAAAGTGTTAACCCTTTATTGGGCGAAGAACTATATTTGGTAACTTCAGTGGATATCAAAACAGGGTCCCCATGTCTCTCTGTTTGGTCGTAGAACCACATGGATCAGGCTACGTCACAGACGGTGACACCATGACATTTGACCAATTTAATAATATTAGCTTTAGAACTTGACTATGATGGCATATTAGGGCCAAATATGAATAAAAATAAAAATACAAACCTAGGGAGGAGGGTGGTAATATTTCAAGAAAAAATATGCAAATTTACTAGATTAAAGTGGCAAATCTACAAGAAAAAAAGTTGCAAATTTATGAGATTAAAAGTGGCAAATCTGCGCGAAAAAAGTGGGGAAAAAGCAACATTTTTCTCGCAGATTCACCACTTTGAATCTCACAAATCTGCACTTTTTTTCTCCTAGATTTGCCACTTTAATCTCGTAAACTTTTTTTTCTCAAAATATTACCCCCCTCTGTATGTTTTTTTACACATTCTGGCAGTATGTAATATCCTCCAATATTCTCTAAGGTTGAAATTTGGAATTTGCAAGTATTTCAATGAGTGCCCTATTAAGGGTTAATAGATGCTCCAAAAGGCCACAGTGCTTGAGAGTGGTTGAGAGTCTGTCATCAGATACTGTGATGATCAGAGCTCAGCTTCCTGAGGTGGCCAACCTGCCGAGGCCAGACTGAATTCTAAAGATAGACAAGAATTGAGTTTCATACTGTCAACTTTCCACAGTGAGATTTCATCTCACTCAGGTATTCACTGTAAAATACACGCAGCTTCATTTTTAATGATCAGTAGCGTTGGTACAGCTGTGAAATGTGCAATTGCAAGCACTGGAGTGTGCGTGCATGCGTGCATGTGTAGCTGGTGTGTGTGGATGTTACTAATGAGTTGAGAAGCAGGTCAGCTCAGCAGAAAGATAGAGGCCTCCTGGTGAGGAGTGGTCACCACTTTTTGATGGCCACGCTTCAGGACACAAACACACACTCACAAGCAAGTTGATCAAGTGTATGCAATGAGGTCAGGGAGGTGTGTGGGAAGAGGAGGATGGCGTGAGAACACAAGGCGACGTGGGGGGGGGTCCCTCTTACTTTTTTTTTTCCATGAATCCATATTGTTCTGCAGTGGTCACCACAGGCTGGACACATGCCTGCCATTTGGGCAACAGGTGGTCAGGCATGTTTTACTAAGGTCAACAGACAGTGGTAAACACAGAGCGTTGCCACTGTGATGAACAAAGGATGTCAAACTGGGTTTTGATGTTTTTACAAGCTGAGCTGAAGTAACTATCTACAGCACATTGCATATGAAAATTAAATTTCTGTCTCCACTCAAGCAGAATTAAAAAAAAGAAGACGATACAGTTGTGCTCATAAGTTTACATACCCTGGCTGGCAGATTTAATGGTAACACAAAAACTTTTCTTCCACCTATGGTTAGTGGTTGGGTGAAGCCATTCATTATCAAACACCTGTGTTTACTCTTTTCAAATCATAATGACAACAGAAACTACCCAAATGACCCTGATCAAAAGTTTACATACCCCACTCTTGATACCGTGTACTGCCCCCTTTAACATCAATGACAGCTTCAAGTCTTTGTGGTAGTTGCATATGATGCTTTTAATTTTCTCAGATGGTAAAGCTGCTCATTCTTCTTGGCAAAAAGCCTCCAGTTCCTGTTAATTCTTGGACTGTCTTGCATGAACTGAGATCTCCCAGAGTTGCTCCATGATACTGAGGTCAGGAGACTGAGATGGCCCTCCACAACGTCCCATGTCCAAGTACATCCCATGCACAGCTTCCAGGCTGATGAGTGTACATTTTCCTCCAGTATTTCTGATAACATGCTGCATTCATCCTGCAATCAATTTTCCTGTGCCTTTGTAGCTCACACATCCCCAAAACATCAGTGATCCACCTCCGTGTTTCATCATAGGCCTTGTTGATTCCTCTCCAAATGCAACTTTTATGGTATTTGTGGCCAAAAAGTTCAAATTTGGTTTCATCACTCCAAATGACTTTGTTCCAGAAGTTTTGGGGCTTGTCTCTGCTGTCTGGCATATTTTTTTATGCTGCTTTGTGGCATTTGCGTTGTACATACCACTTTAAAAAACAGAAGTGGAATAGTAACCATAAATTCTGCCAGGATATGTACACTTATGAGCACAACTGTATATACCGATAAAAACTGACCATGCTAGGTCCTGCATTATTAGCGATTAGACAGGGGTCATGATCTTCAACTTGAGACCTTTAGTTTATAGTTGATGATGTGATCACATGATACATCCTCCTACTTAAAGTTGGGTTTTTATCAAATGTTTAAACATGAATGTATAGACAGAACATCTGGGGCCAGGTAGTATAATCCAGGTCTGTTACAAACCTGACTGTGTGACGAGACAAGTTCATGACCCGTCTCACTTGTTTTATTGATGTTGCTCAAATCACAGCATGAACTTGAAGAGTACAATGTTCTAATAACTGATAATGATGATAGTAAAAACTACAAATTGTAATCAACTGTAATCAATCAATTGATATTTGGAGCAAAGCTTATCAATCCAATGCAAAAATAAAAAGAAGAATGGTTTCAAATAAGGTAATGCACAGCATATAATATAAATCATAATAGAAAATAACTTTTAGTTAGATAGAGTTATGGGATTGTTAAAGTTTGCAAAGACAAAAAACAGAAGTGAAATTAATGTAATCTCAAGTGCCCACACATTCACCAAAATAAAATTAACAAGCAGACAGAAAATAAGAAAAAGAGCATCTGTTTTGCTAGTTTCCACTGCATCCCAGTGTGTTAACAAAGAAATGTTAGCATGTGGATGACGTGATACACATCCTTGCCAATGGTTTACACTATTCCACTGAGCAACAGGTGGGCAACACACCAAAAAACATTGTGATGCACCAACAAAGGCAGTTAAGATAAGCAGCTGGATGGTAAACATAAAAAAGTGAAAATTAAAAATAAGCTTTATGTTTTAAGGAAATTGATTCAACACATTAGTTAGACCTCAATGATGTGTTTTTGGTGAGAATCACTCATTGTATACATTACTTTGATTTAAAACCTTAAACCCATTTAGGCCTAAAACACCTGCAAAAATTTCTGTAAAACCTCTGGGCGATTTTAAAATGACCCCCTAAAACCTGAAGTTTTTCTGGAAATTCAACAGAAGTGACAACGCTTCCTACTAAATAATCGATTTTTCAGCCTCAGTAGCAGATAGAAATTAAATTCAAAAAGTATTTGAGAGCTTATAGCTTCATTTTTTTGGTTTGTTGTAAAGAGCTTCTGACTAAATATGTTGCTTGAAATATGTATACACTGTAAAAGAAATTGTAGAAATGACAGTAAAACACTGTCAAATTACATCAGAAATAGGGTGTAAAATTAAAAATTGTCACCGTAGTAGACACTTTTAATTACCGTAAATCAAAGAAAAGCACAAAACTTTAACTTTTAAAATAACCCCCCAAAACCTGAAGTTTTTCTGGAAATTCAACAGAAGTGTCAACGCTTCCTAGCAAATAATAGATTTTTCAGCCTCTGTAGCAGATAGAAATTAAATTTAAAAAGTATTTGAGAGCTTATACTTTAGCTGTTATATCTGAGCTCCCTCTGCTATAGTCGTCTTCCGCCATGATTTCAGTTCTGGAAAATTGCATTTCGACACTCCCACATGTATTCTGATGCATTTCATTGTCCAAGAGACCGAAAATTGGTGGAAAAAAATACAAATACTACAAAACGACGTATCCGATTTCCCAGCTTTAATGATAGAATAACACAACATCGTCCTCGGTTTTAATGGTAGAAATGCAGTAATGCTTTCCTGGCTTAAATGGGTTGAAGGACATCTTTAAATTTCAGGGCTGCAGGTAAGTAAGAAAGTGGTTGAGATGACCTTTAAAACCCTTTCCCAGAAACCTACAACAACACACCAAATGAACAGGTGTGCCAAAGATCATTGCAATGAAATCATAAAACTGTTCAGAGAAAATGACATCCTAGATCAGTGATTCCCAACCAGGGGGGCGCCAAAGGTCCACGGGGGGGTCGCGAAGCCCTCTTGATTTTAAGGGGTGTAATAAATGTAATGGGTTAAATATATACATCTATACCTATAAATTTGAAGGAAAAAAAAGCCAATCTACAAACTCTGGAGGGGGCCACAGTTTTTCATGGACACTACCACAGGGCCACATATAGGACCACAGTGCACTTCACCAGATATGATAAAACTAAAATTTTAAATATGTTAGCAGTGCAGTACCTTAACATATTTCATGCTCAAATGCATGTATAATAGTATAAATAGGAATACAAAAGGTTTGAAGCAAATAAAAAATAACCACTTACTGTGATTTATTTTTTTTTTTCAGTGAAAGAACAGCAGACCAACATTAATTGGTAAAATAATAGTAATATTGTGCATTTTACACTGCACTTTTAAGATTTCATGCTCAAATGCATGTAGTTGTACTGAGGGCCACTTCATGTGAGGGTGCGGGCCATATGTGGCCCCCGGGCCTCCAGTTGCCAATCCCTGATATAAGTGTAAATTCAACCTCTTAAAACCAGAAGTCCACACAAACTTGGTGTCCTGTGAAAGCAGAAATTACGCTGATTATAAAGATATGTGTCACATCACTGTGCAGCGAAAACTCAGCGAGCTAGCCCCAAAAAGGGGGGGGGGGGGGGGGGGGGGGTTGCCAAAGTTTACAATGATAAAATTGTGGGTCCCTTAAGAAAAAGGTTGGGAATCACTGTCCTAGATGATCAAACTGTTAGACTAGGTTTAGACTCCTGTAGAAATGACAGGAATGTGTACTACATGTTTTGGAGCAGTATTTGCAGTGGCAGCAGCAGTGCCGTTGCCTGACCAGGAGCTGGGCAAGGGGGGAAAGCTGTGAAAAGACAGAAGAGTACTTTTCAGTTAGAGTTGCATGCTACCTCTCAAAAGTCTGCTTGCCAGCCATTCTGCCTGTCTGTCTGCTGAGGGGTCTTTGACCCCCTCTAACTGAGGCTTTGACAATGTGACAAGGCAGCAAGCCACAGACCACAGGGCTGATGGGCAACGATATTGTGTAGAGGGCAACTGTCTATTCTGGACTATTGTCTGGATGAGCACTACTGTCTCTGAGACAAAAGAAGCACCTGCCTGATGATTCAAACACACTGACACACACAGACACACACAGGTCTGCCATGTGCCTCACACGAGGCCACTGTGAGTCCATAACCTCCTATTACACAAAGGAGGGGAGTGTGATGTGGGGCTGGACACGTAACACATGCTCAGGGATTTCGTGTGTGTGTGTGTGTGTGTGTGTGTGTTGGGGGTGGGAAGGCTCACTCTACGGGTCAGTTTGGCGGGAATGTCAGGCTTGTTGGATTTACATCTGTTCAGCAGTGTGCCAAGCTGTGCGCCACACTACAGAACATACACACACACACACACACACACACACACTCACAAGCTCGTCCAGCCATTTGTGAGGAACAGAGAAGCATCATGTTGGCAGGCGCCTGATTAACAACAGGTCAATCTGTCCCTCTGTGTATGTCTGTGTGTATGTGTGTGTGTGTGTGTGTGTGTGTGTGTGTGTGTGTGTGTGTGTGTGTGTGTGTGTGTGTGTGTGTGCGCATGAGCAGCGGAAGCGACACTAAAACACTTGTTGCGCATCTGTCCTCCGAAGCATGTCCAACAAGCAGCTCCCATAGTCAAAGAGAGGCTCTGTTGATCCAACCAGCCTGCAGTTGACAGTCATCCAGAGAGACATAGAGACTCAGTCCTAGCTGTCACCTCTTCATCCCTACTGAATAATTGTGCATTCATGTGCTGTCAGAATAATTCTATACACTGCTCTTCACCAGGGAGTTTTACTAAAAAGTCCCACTATGTCATTAGTAAATAAGTAATCTGATCTCATTCAAATGTTTGGTCAGGAAAATGACTTGCATTTGCATGAGTAAGCTGTTAAACTTACACATGAATGTAAATAGATAGTGTTCTAATGGGACAAAGGCTTCAGAAGAGGAACCATCTCCTTTGACCACACTCAAAAAAATGACTTGTTCCCAGAACATTACAAAATTATGGAAATAATTTCCACCTCAATAAAATGCTTTAATTTAGAAAGAAACAATTTTGTTGAGTGAACAAAATGTAAATATGTTGGGTCAACATGATGTATTTGTCTTACTGTTAATTAATTACCAGGGGTCAGTCCAACTAAATTTGTATGGGTAATTGAAACATACTAACGTAATTTTCTTGGGCCATTTAAACTTGTATGATATTATTAAGAGTTACTTAATTTAATAGGGTAGTTACAACTACTTTTTAAAATAGTGCAGTACATGAATTAATTGTGCTGAGCCAACGAAACAAAGTTAGGTTGAAGTGGTTTAGCCTAAAAGATTACCTTTATCATATCAAACACAAAGTATTATATTCAGCAATTTAAAGATAAATGTCAACCTGTATAAACCCAGCTGGTGTCAAGTTTGGAAAAGAAAAACACAAAGCAAATTGGATTTTTTAGAATCACTTTAGAAGGAAAGGTAAAACTGAGTTTCTGTTGCTGTGAAAATACAACAAACAGCCTAAAACTTCAGTGTCCAACAGTCTGTGATCATATCATACAATATTTCTTCTCAAAATGCCGAGTCTTCTTTGCTAGCCAGAGCCAAGGATTCACCTTTGACCTTTGACCCTGGCCTTCAACTAAGAGGGGCACTACTAATTATTTTTATGCTAAAACTACATGTTTTAAAACTGTTCAACCACAAAACATAATTGTACATATTAGAAGCTACATGTTAGACTAAGGATAAGGTAACAGACACCCAGTTTGCTTTTTTTGAGTGCAGAGAAATAAAGTGATTCCGTTTTAAAGTTAATTCTCGTAAAGTCAAGAGCAAAGAACACACTCATGTAATTTCAGTAGCTGAGTGTGTTCTTTGCTGTTGATCATATCACTTGATCGTCATCAGCAGATGGATCCATATGCTGTTGTAATGGAATTGTAGATATTCAATGCTTTTTCTTTTTTTGTGCACTTAAAAGACATCAAATGTTCTTTCAAGTTCAGCATCAAAGTTCATTTGCTCTAGAATAGCTCTTAAATAGTTTGTGGTGAGATGTTTCTAAGGTCAAGATGGAACTCTGAACCTCAACTTTTCAGATTTTCATAGTTGATTTTTTGCGACATGTGCTTTGAATGAAATTGACTACTTAATCTTAACACAGAAGGCAATCACCAAAATAAACCATAGAGTCCATTTTCTGGCCAGAATTTGTAAAAATTCTGGATAGAAAAACAATGGTCATTTTGGCAGGATCCTTAATTCAGCCGTATTGTGATCATGCATATGACTCATGGTATAATGGCGTCACAATGAATTTGAAGCACAGGCTACAGACCTCACAGAATAAATTAATCAGACTTGTTTTGGACCTCCCCACCTTGAATCATCCCATTTGATAAGGTGGGATGGTTGAAGGTGGAGGATCGTGTATCTCAGATGCAGTTATATGGTACATATGAGTGTTTATGGGGAGGTACCCAATTATTTTAAAAAGGGACCAAAATGGAAATAAAAATATAATTTTAAAAAATTATATACGGTTTGGTACAGGTTGCAGTTTCATGTTTTTATATCAAGAATGGTCAAATAGAAATCAATCAATCAATCAATCAATCAATCAATCAATCAATCAATCAATCAATCAATCAATCAATCAATCAATCAATCAATCAATCAATCAATCATCACTTCCTATGAGTCATTACATTATTCTTAAGAAGACCTGCCCATGAGTGTGAACAACAGCAAATCTAAAAGCTTTAATGTTTGCATTAAAGCCATTTATAAAGTCTTGAATTTAAAGAAATGTTCATATTGAGCAAACAATGCAATGGAAGGGTGACCTCGGCTACTACATGTCTCAGCTATATCTCTGTTTGTTAGTGCAAACAGTGACTGGTTGGTGATAAAGTGGCGGTGACTTTGAACAGCCAACCAATAACCCCAGACAAGGGCCGTAACACAGTTGGCATCAAGATTATGTCCAGTGGTTAAATGTAGACACAAGGTGAGTTACAGTGGGAGAGGACAGAATCAGTAAGGACAAAGTATTTCAAGACTTTCTGCAATTTGTTGTGCCTTCATTTTTTTGTTTTGTTGTAAAGAGCTTCTGACTAAATATGTTGCTTGAAATATATATGTATACATTGTAAAAAAAAAATGTAGAAATTACAGTGTAAAACACTGTCAAATTACATCAGAAATAGGGTGTAAAATTAAAATTCAGTTCAAAATTGTCACTATAGTAGACACTTTTAATTACCGTAAATCAAAGAAAAGCACAAAACTTTTACTTTTACTGTCACAAACTGTAGGAAACACATAGTTTTGCTGTAAAAATATAACATTTTCATGTAAAGTTAATGGAGAAATGCCATTATGTGTGAATGAATGACACAATTACCCTAAAAATGATGGGACTAATCAGTCTAAAATACAGTTTTTGCTGATATTTACATTTAAATTTGCAGAAGAAAACCCACTCGCTGTATTTTTTCCAGATGAAGTTCTGGCAACCAAAGCGGCCGGTATTTCACCGTAAATAACTGTAAGATTTTTTTTTACAGTGTAGCCTGCTGCTGTGCTGCTGGGCACAGTGACCATCTCTGACATGTTGTTAGCTTACTTACTATGTGTTGATAACAGTTTTAGAGACATAGTGAACTGTTTCCATGCAAAGGTAGGCTACACACATTGGGGCAGTATTTAGCTAGGCTTTAAACCAGGCGGCAACCTAAGCACCTGAGCAAGGAGGCAAACCAGGAAGTGCCTCAATCTGCATTCTACCCAAAATTCCAGCAGGGGGCACTAAGTTTGGCTGCAAAAAAAATCTGTCCATTCATTTCAATGCAAAATTTGAAAACTTTTCACTTGATTTATTACCTCCGAATTTTTTTAGGAGAACACTATAGTCTTAATCACTAGTAAAAAAAAAACTTCTTCAAGACAATTTCATGTTAATAGTTCAAAAGATGGCCCCATTTAGAAGAAAATAGAAGATAAAGAATCATATGATTTGGGGCGTGGCTACCTTTGATTGACAGGTCACTAACAAGGCGAGCCGTCATCAGGAGAGAAGCAGAACAATGCATATCCACGGCAATGTGTCAATAAAGTTTTATATAACGTTAAATCGATATAAAAAAGGACATTTAAATAATAAAAAAGTTCCAGTTTCAAGTTTTTGGGCAGAAAGCAGCATTTGGGGCATTTTGTACCTGTGAGTTGGTTACATTGAATGCTTTATTACTACTGGAACCTTCTTTTTTTCTTTTTAAATTTAAAAACTTTAAGCTCATAAAACATGCTGCATTTCAAGCATTTAACCAATGGAATCAATCACCAGTATTCACAATTCAACTTATACACATCATTCACTTGAGTATTATTTAAAATCTTAGTTATTTATTCATTTTTTAAAGATGAGGTTTATTTTTGTTGTTATTGCATGCTGAGTACAGGTGCTGAGATGAATGTTTCAGGACCATGAATGAATAATTTAGATTGTAGATTGTTCAGGTGAAGGATCTCTACTCCATGCTTGACTTAAAGGATTTTATTGTACACTATTTGTTCTGACTTATTAATTGTCAGGTGTTACACAAACAAAATGCAGTCTTTGTTTTAAGTTTTATACAACATTGTTGCATTTACATAATAGTTCCTTCAGGTTGCCAATTGGAGATGTACAATGTCATCACTTTATTTAAAGGGAGAACCATGTTGCTCTAATACAGCATACTTGTTTCATCTTAAGCATGTATGTAGTATGAAGAAGAAGACTGAAAATGTTCTTATATAGTACAAGGTTATCACAGTTTTGGATTTTTCATTAGTTTAAGTTTTAATTTGATTTTTTGTTTTCAAATTCAGTTAGTTTTAATTCATTTTTAAAGTGAGTTTGCAAGTTTTGATTAGTTTTGATTTTTTGGAAAATGCTTAGTTTGAGTTTTTTTGTAATGGGGTATTTGTTGGGTGCAAGATTCAAAATAGTCACAATAAATGTTTCCTTTATTTCCTTTTTCTTCTCCATCGCAGCTCCAATAAGTTTATTAAGTCATAAAACCAGATAGATTAAATAGATTTCATATCAACCAAAAAGGTTTACGTATGAAAAAAGTTGACAAAGACGAACACAAAGGACATTTTCACTATCATTTTAGTTAGTTTTAGTAAGTTTTGTAACCACGCAACACAGTTTCAGTTATTTATCGTTTTTTTAAAAACTTGTTTTTATTTTGATTTCAGTTAACGAAAATGTTTTTTTAATCCTAGTTTTCTTTATTTCATTAGTTTTTGTTAACTATAATAACCTCAAAGCTGTACTCAGGGACAGTGCTTGAGTTATACAAAGTTATTTTTCACTGCTGCCTAGACTGCAACATTAAAATATTGTTTACGCATTAACACATAAATAAGGTAACATTCTGAAATGGAACATTTGTGTTTTTGCTATATGTTTTCACCTAACTAGTGTCATTTAAATTTTAAATTTAATTTTTAACAACTGTTTATTCTAGTAGACTAAAAGACTGCTCACTGCTATGTGACAAATGTGTATTTGTTTCCTGACATGTTTTTCAGTGAATCAGAATGAAACACATGTACAAATCCTTGCAGGAAAACATGTGCCTGGTGGTAGTTTCATGAGTATTTGTGTGTGTGTGCATATATTAGCCGTCTTCCTACAACTGTTGCACTACACTAAGACATTTTGAAGGCTGAATGGAGGAGTGTAGAGGAACAGGGAGGGACAAGGTCGCTTTCAGAGGAGGGAGGAACTCAACACATAAATCCTACAGCTTCTCTTTGATAAGGCTTCAATTCACCAGGGATCATGTAGCACGCTAATTGTTGCCTGCTTAAAACTCCCAGCCAGTTCACAAAACGCACACCACCCCACTAATACACAAACACACACATAGAAGCATTTAAATATAACATGTGTAACTTATGGAACTATCCCTGTCTCTATGTAACACATGTGACAAATACACAAAAACACATACATGCTAACAAGCAAGATACAGAATAGCTGTTGATTGAAACATACCAAGGTTTTAATAGTTTTTTTTTTATTAGCCTTAGTTTTAATTTAGTTGTGATTTTTGTTTTCAAATTCAGTTAGCTTTAATTCGTTTTTAGAGTGTGTCTGCTAGTTTTGATTCGTTTTTATTTTTTGGAAAATGCTTAGTTTTAGTTTAGTTTTTATTAGTTTTAGTTTTTTGTAATGGGGTATTTGTTGGGTGCGAGATTCAATAAGGTCACAATTAATGTTGCCTTTATTTCCTTTCTCTGATCCATCTCAGCCCCAATAAGTTTATTAAGTCATAAAACCAGATAGATGAAATAGATTTCATATCAACCAAAAAGGTTTACGTATGAAAAAAGTTGACAAAGATGAAAACGAAGGACATTTTCAGTATAATTTTAGTTAGTTTTAGTTAGTTTTGTAACCACACAATACAGTTTCAGTTAGTTATCTTTTTTTTTCAGTTAACTAAAATGTTTTTTCAATTCTAGTTTTCGTTATTTCGTTAGTTTTCGCTTCACTAAACCTAACAACCACAGTCACTGATAAATGGTATCACAATGGTGGTTATCAACTCTCTCAGTTAACCCTTTCCGTCATGTTACTCAACTACCGGAAAAAAATGATCGCTTTCCACCCGCTTCTATAAAGAATATGAATTATTATTACAGCTAAAGCAATATAGCTGTTCTAAATAAGGCACCCGAATAATTTTGGCAGAAAATAATGTGTGAATTCATGAATTAATATATTTAGTGAACCACTCCATGCGCTCTCAGTGACTACTGTTGATTTCTAACCTGACAGCTGCACACACTGTTACACTGTTAAACTGACTTTTAAATGTTATAATAATAAAGTGGACTTTATGGTGGTCCCATAATGAATGATATGTTAAAATATATTTAGTTTTGCTCACTTCAAAAATAAATTATTTTTAGGTCTAATATCTTGGATAAACAGACTAACAATAGACATTTTCAAATCAGTATTCTATTAGCTTTAATACTGGCAGTTTAAAACGAACATCAGCAAGTCAATATGAAGCATAAAACATAATGTGATAACGTTATGTTTTAAAGGAGTTATATGGTTTTTTATATGCAAGTAAACATCATACTGATTAACATTATAGTGAAGTATTAATGTATGATACCTTATTTTATAGGAAAGTAATTTCAGAGGCTGTGTGGTTAAAAGTCCAGAGAACTACAAACTGCACACAGTAACTACTGTACCTGTAACTATGTTACACACAGTAACTCTACTGTACCTGTAACTATGTTAAACACAGTAACTACTGTACCCGTAACTATGTTACACACAATATCTCTACTGCACCTGTAACTATGTTACATACAGCAACTACTGTACCTGTAACTATATTACACACAGTAACTCTACCGTATCTGTAACTATGTTACATACAGTAACTACTGTACCTGTAACTATGTTACACACAGTAACTCTACTGTACCTGTAACTATGTTAAACACAGTAACTACTGTACCTGTAACTATGTTACACACAGTAACTCTACTGTACCTGTAACTATGTTACATACAGTAACTACTGTACCTGTAACTATATTACACACAGTAACTCTACCGTATCTGTAACTATGTTACATACAGTAACTACTGTACCTGTAACTATGTTACACACAGTAACTCTAATGTAACTGTACGGTTCAGTTTGGTTTACATTTATATCTTATTCTCCCTGCTCAGGATCTGTATTTCTCATATAAATATTCTTTGGAGTTTCTAACGGGTTATGTCGGCCTCAAAAAACTCTTGCCCTCCTCAGAGACCGCCGCACTACCCCACACCAATGTCCACAGGATTTTCCGAAAAGGGTGATGCTAATTTCCAAAGGAATTGATTGGTTAATAGGCAGTGCTTTTATAGATACTGATCTCTTATCAAGAACATAACCTGGTCCCCACCAGGTTAGCTTCTCAGCATGAGTTGCCATGGTGATCTAGCCAGATTAAAAGAGAACCACCTTAGTGATACTGAAAACCCAGAGCTGAAGTTACCTCACTAACCCTCAAATCCAGCTTGGTAGTACAGGGCTCAGGACCACAGAAAATAACAACACACATTTACACTGAAGAACACATAAAACAATTAGGGAATATAGGGAGCCTATGCCTTATTAAATCTAAACATAATAACTCTCTTTCTCTCTGTCTCTGTTTCTCTCTCTCTCTCTCTCCCTCTCACACACACGTGCGCGCGCACGCACGCACACACACACACACACACACACACACACACTCCACACCCCCAGGCCAAAATCAGGCCATTTCTGTCTTGAGATGTTCAAACAATTAAGTCAACCTAATGCGAGTGGACAGGCGCCCACTGCCATGGCTGCCAGACACAATATGCTATAATTACACATTCACTAAATGCAAACATCTGAAAATGTTGTCTTCTGTTAGACTCTGAAGCCTGAAAGAATAAAAGGCTTCAGGGTGACATACCAGATTCTGAAGCAGACATGTGGTGCTAACTCTAGCGCTAACATCCAACAGTAAGATTAGAAAGTGGAGGAGAAAGGAGACTTTTTCAGGAGAGAATACTTTGTCAATGAACTTTGTTACACAACTTTTCTTTTTTTTGATATTTGAAACAAAACACATTTTAAATATTTTCACCAAAAGTGTAATGCTGTAGTACAAAACATACCAGAAACATTTAATTTAGAGTTGTCAAAGTAAATGTGATAATAACACATTGGAGCAAAATGGTTTTGTTTTGACTTAATAACGCATGTTGTATTATGATAACAAAGTAACAAAGGCAAATGACTGCTAGCAACAATGGTTAGTTGTATGGCAAGTTAAGCTTCAAAGCCCTGCAGATGGTCTGTCAACAAGACCAAAGTCATTTGCAGTTACAATCGATTTAAACTGATGTAAATCTCATTTGCTAGCTTAGCACAAAGCCGAAGCCTTTTTTCAGTGATGTTCCCCCTGTGCACTATTTTTTCAGCCAAGTACCCCCTAACCAGGGCAAAGCATTTTTGGTTGGAAAAAAAAAAATTAAAAACAGAGCGCTGTGCCATCAGTGTCGGATTTATTGAACTTTGGAAATGATAAACATACAAAATTCAAACATTTGATAAAAAAAATTATTTCAAACATTTTAAATGTTAATAATCCATAACTAAATTTACAACAAATATTTCTCATCACTAAAATGTAGTGATTCAAACTAATGTAGTAAAAACAGTGAGCATATAAGCATTTAAAACTATAACTGCTACGCTTCAACCACGACTCCATCTTTGAGTTTTCTACTGATTGACAGGTGATGCCAGTTGTCAACCATCCTGGTATGGGGGACACTCTGGGTTTTTAGGATCATTAAATTGAATAGCCTACTGAATATAAAATTAATTTTATGAATGTATACTTATATTTTCCTAAAATATTTATTAAATATTTTTTTAAAGAATTTTTGCATGGATGCTACTTTTTAAATGTATATTTTATAATCTCACGTACCCTCTGGAGTGCCCTGCATTAGAGTATTGGATTTCACTCTGCAGTTACCACTTTTACAGTTACTTCAGGGTGACCGCACATTATTTGACCAAGTGGAAACAGTAGTTATTAGATGTGACTCAGACAAAGGAGCTTGAAGAAAGAAAACCATTAGAGCAGGGGTCTCAAACTCAAATTACCTGGGGGCTGCTGGAGGCAGTATCAAATTGACCAAAAAAAGACACAAAATGACAGAAAAAAAAACCCTAAATTACTTAAAAAAGACAAAAAATGACAAAAAAAACAAAACACAGAATTACTAAAAAAAAGACACAAAATGAACAAAAAAGACACAAAATTACTAAAAAAAAAAAAAGACATAGAATTACCAAAAAAGACACAAAATTATTAAAAAAAGACACAAAAATATTTTAAAAGATACAAAATTATTAAAAAAGACACAAAATTATAAAAAAAAGGCACAAAATTACCAAAAAAAGACACAAAATTCCCCAAAAAAGGTAATTAAAAGGACCTTCCACACACAACACAGTAAAGTGCCATTCATATAAAACTAACATTAAACTTTCATATCAAGATGAGGGCCACAAAACATTGTCACGAGGGCCGCAATTGGCCCGCGGGCCGCGAGTTTGAGACCACTGCATTAGAGCAATACTTGAGAAGTGGATAAACTGAGGAGATCTCATAGTTGTATGCCCTTGATCTCAATTATAACTCGGTTATTTTGAAGGAGAATTGAATTGAGACATAATTGAGATCAGGGGCATACAACTTTTAAGCTGATCTTTTGCTCCTAATGGTCACTTAGGAGAAGAAATTCAGAAACAAATGATCACAGAATGATACAAATATGAGAAGCTCAAACTGATCTCAGGAGAAGAGATTGAGCAACACATGAGCAACTCATTTTTCCTACTATTTGGGTTAGTTCTGGTATTTCATGTCACCTACTTGGATTTTTGTTGAAAAACTGTTCACTTTTTTTGTCTTCTTTGAAAATTAAGGAACATTACAATCATGAGGTCAGACAAAAAGGGATTTCAAGAAACAAATGTCATGAAACAAAGAACTAATCAGGAGAAATAGTAGTAAAATTTTGAAGAAAAAAAAAGAATAAAAAGAAAAAGAGGTACATGCATTGGTCACGCAGAGAATACGTAAAGTCTGTGCATTCACTGATAATGATTAAAAAAATCATATAGTTATTATTAGAAAAAAAGATTATACATTCATCAGGCTGTCATAATATTGAAGAAATAGTTCATCTTTTTTGTCTTTTACAATTCCGATAGACTTAAGAAGATAGTTGAATTCAAGTAGAAACACCTTAAACTTTGGCTAAGCGTTGAGAAATCTGTGTTCTTGTATAAAGAACTTACAAGAGAAAATTAAGAAATTGGTTACAAATTCAACAGATTTGTTACAATGAGTAAAATAATAAAGAACATCTTTTTGGGTGAATAGGTAGGAGACACTAAGAAAGTTTGATAAATAATTTCTCAAGCCCATCCAAAAATCCTGCACAACATTACATTCACAAAATGCATGAGTAATAGATTCCTCCAGATCACAGAAGACCCATTTACTATCCTCTTCACTGTTTCACACTGCAACGCTGATGCAATGACAACACCAGTCAAATCACTGTATAACACATTTTAACTAGAAAATTTCCTCTGGGGGAAATTCTGAAAGAGCCACGGGGGCTACTGCCGGTGTGTGTTCACTATGATGAGATTCTTCAGAGATTTCAAACTATTAATACTAGTAATGTTAGATACTATATTATATACAAGGAGCACACCTACAACAAGCATTCCTTTTCAAGTATTTATTTTTACAGAAACCTATGACCTTTGACCTCAAAATGTGTGTGTGTGTGTGTGTGTGTGTGAAGCATGTGTATCTGGAGGAGTGTGCGTGCTAACGTGCGCATGTGTGTGTGTCTGTGTATCTGTAACTGTAATCACATAAAGTTACCTGTGTCTGTCTGTCTGTCTGGTTCTCTCTTTCTGTGAGAGATGGATGAAAGGATTAAAGGCTTTGGGGTCGACCAATCAGAGCAGAGCAATCAACGGAATTAACTGCCGCTGTAGAATGTCCCGGAACAATGACAGCAGCCAGAGGTGAAATGAAAAAACTGTTAAATATGCTTTTCTACAGAAATCTTGGCCTGGAGCGCAGTTTTCAAATTTATTTTTTGACCATTTTTCTTCTCCCTCTACACTCTGGCGATGATGTCACACACTGTGACACGAACATTCCATGCAATACACACCCATTATAATCTCAGAATTTCTCCAAAAATGATCATGGTCATTGGGATTGATAAAAAACTATATGACCTATCGAAACGTGGATTAATACACCGATACACAAGACTTGTGTCTACTGTTTAAAGTTTAAATGGAGTCTCTAGGTGAAATTATGCTGTTTGAAAATCTCCAATTACTGTTCTTTTTTTTCAGCCGTCCCATTCACTTCAATGCAAAATTTTGCGCAGTTTTTCGGGACTTACATCGCGAAAAAAATCGTATTCCGCAGAGAAAAGTAATAGCACACCGAACCCGATCAAACCGCACGTTTTGATATATAATTTGTCGAGTGGCGGGACGAAATTGTGTCCGGAAGAGTAAGAAGAAAAAATCCACAGTATAACAATAGTGCTCGGTGTGACTGCCCCATGGCCCTTATTATAAATGCTTGATAAAAGCACAAAATGCCAGCCACTGAATTTACTCCAAATTGTAACTATTGTCCTTTGTTGGAATTGTGTTGGCATCAGTGCTTTCTTAGAAGAAAGTGAATGATCTGTACCACTCCATTAGCAGAAAATGGGGGCAATAGGACCAACAAAGAATACATTCCTCAGACAAGAGGGTTTCCACTGCCCATTGTCAAATAAAAAACAAGCAGACGCTGATCTATAAACCATGCAGGGACCTCTCACCAGGAAAACTTTGAGCATTTCATGACATTCCTGAATCTCAGAAAAGTTGTCATTGCAGGTCAAAAAGCCGAAATCCTAAAGGGGTCCTGACTTTCAAGATGGTCCCATTAAGAACCATTTGTTTTATAGTGCTTCTTTACAGGCCTCATTTCCTGGACGACCTGAACTGTGATTGAAGATCGAAGAAGCAAAACATAATCAAAGGTGGTTCTCAAAAGATCCTTTTTATTTTCCTGGTGATTCATACTTTGTCAGAAGCTTTTTGTCACTTTCTGCTGCAGTTTTAAAAACATGTTAAAATGTTTCTTTTTCACTAAAGCAACATTAGTCTATTGTTGTACAAGACAAAAGTTCTGGTACAAGAAATAAACGCAAACATACAATGCACACACAGTTACACACACAGAGGCTGGATAAGGTGTCCACTGACACAATCAGACCAGTGGCATCTGAAGAATCTTAACAGCATTTTAATGGTCTGGGAAGGCAACAAAGACCTCATGAAGACACTGAAAGAGGTGTGTGTGTGTGTGTGTGTGTGCGTGTGTCTGTATATGTGTCTGTGTGTGTGTGTGTGTGTGTGTCTGTGTGTGCGTGTGTCTGTGTGTGTGTCTGTGTGTGTGTGTTTGTGTGTGTGTGTCTGTGTGCATGTGTCTGTGTGCGTGTGTGTGTGTATGTGTGTGTGTGTGTGTGTGTGTGTGCGTGTGTGTGTGTGTGTGTGTGTGTGTGTGTCTGTATATGTGTCTGTGTGTGCGTCTGTGTCTGTCTGTGTGCGTGTGTCTGTGTGTGTGTGTGTGTGTGTCTGTATGTGTGTCTGTGTCTGTGTGTGTGTGTGATTGTGTCTGTGTGTGGAAGTGTCAGCTGTAAGTTAATAAAAATTAAACTCATGAACAAGTCTTTTGATCATCATTTCTCTGGCATATAATGAGGTCTATTTGGTGTCGGATATGAGAAATCGTTTACAATTTAGCCCTATTCCCTTTTTGGTACCATCAAATCAGCAAACAGTAACCTGGTAAGATTATGGTTCAGACAGAATCTTTCTCTGTTTATCCTCAGGTAAAATTACTTCCTGACTGTTCGGGGTCCGACTGAACAACAAAAAACTGATTGATTTGAGTGTTGGTGATTTCTGAATGTCCATACTAACCCTTTGATGCACAACATGGGTCTAAAGTGACCCAACTAAATTTTCTACCTTTCTTTCTAAGTTTCTCTATATTTGCAATATATTAATTTCATCATTCAGTATTCCAGGTTTTCCTCAAATAACTTGTTTTTGATCATAATACATCCTATTTTTTCTGTTTTCATTTCTTACTTTTTGAATGGAAACCCTTTTTTTTTTCACTACGCTTCTTATGCACAAGGTCATTTTTGACCCATGTTGTGCATCCAAGGATCACCAATTCACCAATCACCAATTTAAAACCTGACAAAAAGACTGTCCTATTTTGTTAAATTGGTGTTTTTCCAATGAAAATCATTATTTGGTGGCTCTTATAAGTCTCAAATGTTAAAATATGTTATTTTTCTAATGTAATGTGGTGGTTCAAACAACTCTTTTAAAGTTAAACCTTAAAAATAAGACAAACATAGTTACACATATACTCAAATTGTTAATTCAGTGTATCTTGTATTTTGTATCACTACGCTTCTAATGTACAAGGTCATTTTTGACCCATGTGTGTAAACTTGATGTAATAATACAAAAACTATTTTTCTTCATAAAGTATGAAAGGAAAAATGGATATAATTATCTGTTGTAATAAAATAAAAAAGATATCCAAACAGATAGCCAGCATGAAATAACATGGGGAATGAATGCAGGTCATTTTTGACCCATGTTGTGCATTAGAAGGTGTTTATATGTTGTGCATCAGAGGCTTAATTGAGTCTTTTGAAATGATTTGTTCATAATTTTACATGGAAAAATCCCCAAATCTGCCAGAGGATGATTGACCAAAAAAAATGATGTAAGATTCTCAAGGGCAGAGAAGTGCAGATAAAATGATAGTGGAGTTAGTAGTGTTTTAATCTTACCTCTCCTCTCTGCCTCACTCTCTGTCCTCCAAGTCTTATCTATGGCCATTTGTAGCAGCCATTAGCATTGAAGGGCCCAGTAATCTCTAGCTGCAGGGAAGGAAATTCACTTTCAAAGAGCCAAGGCCATTCTCCATTCCCAGTCGTACCCCCCCTCGCCTCCTCCTCCTCCTCCTCTCCTGAGTTCAGAGCCTTTATGTTGCCATCTGTCCACTACATTCCTAACACATCTCATCCATACCTGAAGGTCCAACACTAATGATTCTTACATGCTGCAGTTGTAATGTCATGTTTATTGTTTTCATATCAATTTCATTTTATTCATATAGCCCAAAAACACAAATGACAGATTTGACTTTACAGTCTGTACAGCACACTGTGTCCTTTGACCGTCAAATCAGATAAGAAAAAAAAACCTTATTGGGGGTAAAAAATGCTTTAAATTTTTTAAAAAGACATTTGTTCACTGAATTATCAGTTTGAGACCCAAGCTTTTGTTTGGTATGTATTGTTAGTTTCTCCTAGATATTTTGGATTTATAGGACCTGATAAGTACAAAAACTAAGCAGGAAGTAGTTTTTTTTTAAAAAAAAAAAGGGGGTAATGTTACTGTATAACACAATTAATTCACCAGTATATAAAACTTTTTATTTCCTTACATTTACACCCTCTCTTTGGAAGAACAATAGTAAAAGTCTCATTCTCAAATGAGTACTTCCTGATTAGCAGTGTCGTAGCTTGTTGCTATTGCTAAAAATAGTCAAACTTGCACAGAACATCAAACTACAAACATTATTAAGCACAAATAAACAAGTTTTAATCACAAAATCTGATCAGCTTTTGTACCTGGTCCACTTTGGTTTGGGGATCAGCTGTTGATTGACTTTACCAAGATGCTGCCATCTGATTCTTACACTGATTGATGTATTGTGCTTTTTCTAGAGTGTGTACTACTAAGGACAACATGTTAAGCAGAATTAAGTATAAGGTCCAGAAAACCTAAAATGAAATGTCCACATATGAGGATGCAGGGTCACGGGAGGATAAAAGTAAATTGTTTGACATTTTAGGAAAAGTTTGCAGATGAAAGGATCATAAAGTTTAGACTTAAAGTCAGTTAGGCTAGTGCAGCACTGAGATTGACAAATATATCGGCTCTGTCCAGCACCTAAAAAGCTCACTAACAGTTACAAGTATTTTTGCGAAAGTCTGGCTGGCTTTTCCTCATCTCTTTAGTCCTGAGGCTAAGCCAGGCCAACTTCCTCCCAGCTGCAGCTCTGTGCTTTACACACACACACACGATCAGAGTGGGGTATCACTTAATTATAAGCAAACTCACATAAATGTTGAATGTTCAAGAAAAAAAAAGTCTGCACATCGAGGTCAAGGGCCACATCTCACAATCTTTGTTGAGTTTTTAATAAGATGTTGTGTGTGTGTGTGTGTGTGTGTGTGTGTGCGTGTGTGTGTGTGTGCGTGTGTGTGTGTGTGTGTGTGTTTTAAACTGATGTTTCTAAGATCAACAACAAACGTTTGTGCTGAAACTCATTTTGCATACATATATACAATTCTATTTGGGTACCAATTTGTAGTGTGCACATACAAAAGTTGCTACCTAATGGTAAAAAAAACAGCAGTCATCAATATGGAAGTACGTTGACTTAAGGTTTGCCATTTGCACAAAGGCTGCAGTAAAATGAAATACACAGGTTAAAGCTGTCCTGACACAAATAGAGGATGTGATCACTCAGAAATGTTGGCAGCACGGGAGCTCACAGGTTCTGCCCTGACATCATTCTCTCTTTTGTAGTCTTGTATTCATCTCAACTGGAAATTGCTCATAACTGTGAATGTGTTTCAAGGTAAAGAAAATAAAAAAAAACAACAGAAAATGAAGATACAGTACCATAATGGACCATTAGATGTGCAAAATTCTCCCAATTTACTGCTCAAAATAAAAGTTTTATTATATATTTTATGGTAGGAAATTGTGTTATATTAAATGAATAAATATTTTGGGGGGTTTGCTTGATTAACAAGCATATTGTGCTAGCCTATAACACACAATTGCCACATGCTCAGCCCATGTCAGAGACACATGGGTCATCTAACCGAGGCTGAGCACGTTAGACTAACACACCAATGGTAAGGGCAGACCTTTTACTCCTGCTTCACATCCTAATACTGAGGTGTCGCCACATTGATACACTGCAAAAAAGGGGTGTCTGAAAACAAGATAAATTAAAGCTGCAAGCAGCGATAAACTGGCCCCGAGCAGAGTGCACTGACAATTATTTGTTTCTTACCAAGATAAAAAAAAATTAGATTTAAAAGTGTTACATAATTTATCTTTTTTTAAGAGTTAATTTCTTATTTTAAGTGTTCAACATACTTATTTGTAGATTTAATAATCTTAATTTAAGAAATCTTGTCAAGTGAAATGATCTGTCCATGCAGCAAGATAATTTCCTTCAGATTTAGTGTTTTTATCTTGTTTTTAGACACACCTTTTTTTGCAGTGAATCCACCAGCAATGATTCGAACAAATGCTGACCAGGGCTGTCCCCTGTCCCCACTCCTCTTCCCATTGGCAGTTGAGCCCCTCGCTGTTAGAGCACATCCTTTTATACATTATAACAGAGGGATATGCACTTTTGGACATTTATATGAGCACAATAATCTGAGATCCTTTGAGCAACTGAACTATTATCCTTGTTCTTCCCACTCCTGTCCATTGGGAGGGAGGGGGGGTTTAATACCTAATGTTAATTGTACTGACTCTGAAATGTGGTACTTTGTTTGAAAATTTAAATAAATAAATTGTTCGGGAAAAAAAAAGAGACACATGGGTATCCAGGGATGGCTTGTCAGGAATTGTTGTCTCTTGTGTGATGATGGAGGAGCATGCAAAGACTGAAAATTTAGAGAAGAAACCAACAACAGATGAAATGTGGATTAGTCATTTATTTGTCATTTCTCCAGGCTGTCTCATATCGACAGCTCTCCTGGTCCTCGCAGATTTATTGAACCATTTCTGACCAATAATAATGCATAAGCCATGCCAAATGATCCGCCTACACAGGAGGAGGATCAGCAGCACCACCACCAGAGTCCCAGAGAACATGGTCCCACCTGCAATGTATACAAGTTGTACAAATCAGTACCAAAAAACTCCTAATATTCATTCAGTCCTAGTGTGATTCAAACAATCTAGGCTGTATTCCCGACTACCTGACCCTGTCCAAAGTGTGTGTAGCTGGTCCTAACAGCTACTTTTGAAGGTGCAGTAAAAGTTGTGCTGTCGTGCCTCCTCCTGCTGCATCCCACTGCCACCCTCATCTCTCTTCAACTACTCTTTGTGTTTATGTGTCTTTGTAGTCCCAACGCAATGAACCGGACACATGGGTTTCAAGTGCTAATAGTTGATTGGACAAGCACTTTGCTGGAGCCTTTATCCTTTTATTGAGCTGCACTCCTGCTGTAGAATTTCCATTTAGATAGCATATAGATTGACCCAAAGTGAAGTTATTTATCTACAAGTTCTGGTATTTAATGGAATGCATGAGACATAAGGAAAATATATCATGACCCAAGGAAAAGTAAACGCTTGTTTATATTATTTAAAAAAAGTATGTGGACAATGCCTGGAACTGTGTTTTTCATGTTTTGGGCCTGAACAACATACACTGATATTTAAGACAAAAGGGTGCATCCAACTTGGCCAACAAAGCACGAAAACATGTTGATGCCCACATGCCCAAAAGTAGGTTAACAAAGTCTTGGTTTTTTTTTATGTTTGCCTTCAGATGTGTCCTTGACACCTATATAGACACTATATTGTGCAGGATATTGATGCTCTCGTGGTTAAAATAACATTCCTGAAGCCCGTTTCAAAAATCTGGTGGAAAGCCTTCGCAAATGAGCATATAGCAGCTAGCGTGGATTGTTTTGGCCAAGGTTATTGAGAGAGTTGGACTGAAATTAATTAGATTTTTTAAAACCAGCTGTTATGGCCTCTGAAGCAACAGAAAGATGTTTTCTAACAGTCAAGGTGTCCAATGTTCTGAATGTACTTGAAAGTATTGTGTTTTACTTTAAAAAAACAAAGTATTATAGTTTACAGCAGGTGTACCTACCTATAGGCTACCTGAATTTCTGAAATGTACTATATTTCTAAATATGCTATTGCTACACTTGATGGCAAAAAATTGCACTGGTCTGATGGACTTGAACATACAATATTTTTGTTGCTTAGGCTTATGTATTCAGTCATTATTCAATGGTATACTAAAAATCCATGTGAAAAAAAATTACTTCTCACTGTTCTCAGGTTAAATATTTATATGCTATTAAAATGCGATTCATTTCAATTAATTAATTAATTAATTACAAAGCCTCTAATTAATTAGATTCATTTTTTTAATCGAGTCCCGGCCCTAATATATATATATATATATACACACATATATATATATATATATATATATATTGAAAGAATGTATATTGAAAATCTGAGAATATATATTAAAACCTTATATTGTGAGGTTTCAGTATGTATGTATGTATATATATATATATTCTCAGGTTTTGAATCCATATATATTATAATTTCCTGAACGGCATGCCATAGATATAGAATTTGAAGTTTTGAGTCCATGCTTTGAATTTTAAAACTGAAAATAAACAATTGAGTTGGAGAAGGAAAGTAGATCAAAAGCTAATAAGTTACAGTAACAGCAGAAGAAGTAACTAATTTCCTCCTCCCATGACTGTGTGCATGCGTGTGTGTGTGTGTGTGTGTGTGTCCTCTTCACTCTGATAACAATGATAGCTCTGTGGAGGGCCGCTCCACTACAACGCTTGATAGAGAGATACAGAGAGAGAGAAACCACGGTAGAGGGAGCATGGAAAAAAAGGGGTCTGATTTGTGGAGTGTGCCTCACACCCTCCTGTGGGTGCCCCCTTCTCCTCTTGCTCTCTCTCTCCTCTCATTCCTTTCTTCTCAGCCACTCTGATGTAATCCAAAGGCCTCCGCAGGAGCAGCTGCACAGCGAACCAGCCTTCCCTCCCTCCCTCTCCCTTTCTCTAAATCTCTTTCTCTCTTTTCTTTGCCCTTCCAGAGGCATGCAAGGCGAGGCGAAGCGAGGGAGAGGAGGGTGCTCAGACACAATTGGGGTCTTTTTCTGCCCTGAAAAAAAAGGGGGCTATCGCCTCACATCTCCTTCTGTCCTCCCTCTACTGTACTATACTGCAGGCGGGCGGGTGGATGGGTGCAGTGGCACAGTGTCTTGGTGTGCAAAAAGGGCAGCATAAAGAGACAACTGCACATAAATACCGAAGCCAGACAGAGAATTTAGCTGCATACAAGCATGGTGGCTAAAACAAAACAATAGTGTAAGCAGGGAGTGGAGAGTTAGTAGAATCCATACATGCATAGAATGTATGCCTGAAAAACATTTAAGAGCATTTTGATGTTTTATTTTCTCACTTCTCTCTTTAATGTTTATACAAGTTTAAAGCTTTGCTAGCAGCCCCTACAGGCTGTAATGTTTATTACTCCTCCCATAGTGTTGGTTAAATGATAATGTTGACAGTTAAGTGAGTTTGTCCTGAGGGTGGCGCTACAGGAAAGGCTACGCTAGTCATTTATCATATTGTTTTACATATATACATAGGATCCTGGTTGTTCTCAAGCTCATAGAGTGACCAAACTAGAAATAATTCATCTTCTGAGAAGAATGGATATGCTCAGCGATTTGATGGCAAGTTATCCACTAGATTTTATGTTTATAGTGTAAAGATGGAAATGTTGGCCTTGGAGAAAGGCCATGCACTGGGGGAATTATACAGTTATAATCCAGGATGAAGTGTACAGTGTCACAACGTTCCCAAACAAAAAGGAATGGAACAATTGTAATTTTTCTTTAAGATGGTTGTAATGCATTTAGGCTAACTTTTTCATTTAGCACAAATAACAGAAACTCACTTAAGCATTGAAGATTACACTTGACCCTTGGATTAATGTGTGTGACAAAATAATCTCAACTCAAAGTCAAATTATTAGTTACTATTTACAATTTATATTCTGTGTTATGCACTATTTTCCAGGTCATCTCCGCAAATGTTTAATTTATCTGCAAATGTTTAATTTCACAGTAATGTCCAATTTCTCTGCAGATGTTTAAATAGTTTAGCAAATGTTTTAATGTGAATTCATATTTATCATAGGTTAATTATTTAAAAGTAAAGTTTATTTTGAATGTATGAATTTCTTGAATTTCCCTCAGGATAAATAAAGTATCGATCTATCTATCTATCTATCTATCTATCTATCTATCTATCTATCTATCTATCTATCTATCTATCTATCCATCCATCCATCCATCCATCCATCCATCCATCCATCCATCTACAGTATAGGAGATGTTGGGTATTGTAAGTGACAGGAAGTGGCAGAACCCAGAGCTGATAATCATCCTCAGCGTCTTGAACTACAGTTTGCAATATTCACCCAACAAGACCTCAAATCTAAAGGACACAATAGGTTGTGTGTCACTACGACCCATTACACACATGTAAGCATAAGCATTCTAAAAATAGCTCACATGTCATTATACATACTTGTTTGGTCCGCGGTTGTAAAAAAGGCTGCAGTTTCTGTAAGTTTATGCTACAAAACCACTGACCTAGGTTCACAGCTTGAACAGTGAATACATGTAAATTAATGTACATAAATGCCGGAAGTGAAGTAGTTACAAGGGTCATGTGACTGCCACAAGTTTTGTAAACAACTTTTGTTTACACACAGGATGCAAACCCCTCTTTCTGTGAAAGTCCACATTTTGTTCGACCCATCCACCACCCACCCAAAGGCCGGCATCAGCCATTTTAACTTCGACCGCCAACCACTACGACATCAGCAAGAGGCCGGCAGACGCATAGCAGAGGACGAAAACAGGTTGTATTTCTTTGCCTGTACATACCACCTATATTTACGTTTTTGAGGGAAGACCGAGCTGCATTACCCCTCAGCACTCCGACAGCCCTCTAGTATCGTATGAAACTATAAGATCTGAAAAATGAATGGTACCATCTTGTTATGATATCTGGTTGTAGCTTGCTACTCAACTCCTGACACAAGCTGTCTTCATCTCAAAACTTGACTACTGTAATGCCCTCCTGACCGACCTGCCAGCCTGCACAGTGAAACCCAGTCAGATGATCCAGAATGTAAATGTAAATATTCTAACTCCAAAGTTCACCAAAGTTTTAGCAAGGGTAGAACTGGCATGATGATTTTCAAAGGGGTCCCATGGCCACAAAACTCCAAAGCAAATCTGAATGTGGGCTCTATGGGTAACCACAAGTCTCAATGAGCCCAATGTCCTAGTGTGATCATGTTCATCCCCACAGTAGCCATTTGACCTCACTGTGGCCTCTAGGATAATCACAGCCTCATGATACTTAACCCTTTGATGCACAACATGGGTCGAGTTTTTATGTTCTATATATTTGCAATAAATTATTTTCATCATTCAATATTCCAGGTTTTCCTCAATTAGTTTGTTTTCGATCATACATCCTAATTTTTATGTTTTCCTTTATTCATTTTTGAATAAAATCCCTTTTTGTGTCACTACCCTTCTAATGCACAACATGGGTAAAAAATGACCCATATCTATTTTTTTACTCAGTAGCTTGCTAAGCTAACTACTTAGCTAACTTCTTGGCTAAGTATTTAGCTAAGTAGCTTGCTAAGCTAATTACTTAACTAACTTATTTGCTAAGTATTTAGCTAAGTAGCTTGCTAAGCTAACCACTTAGCTAACTTCTTGGCTAATTAGTTAGCTTAGCAGGCTATTTAGCCAAGTAGTTAGCTATGTTATAATACAGAAACTTTTTTTATTCATAAAGTATGAGAAGCAAAATGGAAACCATGATATGTTGTTATCAAAAACAAGATATTTAGAGAAAACTTGGAATATTCAATCATAAAATAAGTTGATATCAAAAGATAGAGCACAGAAACAGACAGCAAGCATTTAGTAACATGGGAAATGAATGACCCATGAATGTAATTTTTTACCCATGTTGTGCACAAGAAGGGGTGTCAATATGTTGTGCATCAAAGGGTTAACATTAATAAACTAGAGATCTAGAGCACTCAGAGGATGGATGGCTTTACTAGGCATAGTTTATAGTTCCTGAACAGTGCTTGCCAACCAGTCACTGAAAAAAACATAATTCCTATAGAAAACTCCAAAATGTCTAAAGTTTTTGATGGATTTCTCTATGGTATTCCTAAGAGGTCTTGGGTTTTTTTCTTTTGACTACTGTTGATCAATTCTCAAGATAGAAAAAAGGTGAAAGTAGTACTAATACTCTGTAACAAATGGTATCAAATCAAACATTTCTGGAACAACTAATGAGACACTATGAGCATGGGAATGAAATGTATATACTCATGTAATTATGTTCTAACTCTTATAAAGTGTGTCCGCAGTGATGGTGTCACATGTTTTGATACACTGATTGGCTGAAGGAGTTTGTCTGTCAATCCAACTAGTCCCGCCCAGCTCCTGCTTACTTCAGCATTTGGAACGAGGAAAAGGCCAGACTATCACATAGAGTCAACATCAATATTGAGCTCACATTTCCTCCTAAAATTCACTGCCACCCCAACCCAAATTCTCTATAAATTGGATTGGAACTTCAAGGGGTTAATAAACAGTGATAAACTCTAATACTTGTGGTGTTGTTTATTAATATTATATTTGGTTAGAACATATTTAGAACTTGTTGACTCAAGTCATCTTTAGGCAAAATAAAAAAATCTACTTTGGAACAAAAAACTAACATAAAAGTTAACCACATAAATCCATTTGTACCATTCAAATTAAAGGCCGGATGGAAAATAAATAAACATGATCATGACAAATCAGTACAGAAATTGTCTACTTATTAATAATGTTAAACAATAACACTTTAATTCAAAAGAACCAGTAGGATCTTTAAAAAAAATCCCTAAAGGGAATATCATGCCAAAGATGTCTCTGAAATATGTATGAAGAAAAAGTATTTCTTTATGTCTACAGAATTTCAACATGAAATGTTACAACTATATTACTATTATGATCATACTTTTTATTAAAAGCTCACCTTCTCAAACCAGGTTGAATAAATGCCTGTGAAGTCCCAGCAGTGGATTGTGTGTTGTTGGTACGACCAAGTGTTAACTTACTGTAGCTGAGGATAACAGTCGCCTCAAATCAAGCTGTTGTTTGCACACTGAAGGTGGTAAATGATGTCCTTGGTTTGACTTTTGTGATACAGTGCTGCTGATATAGACACCAGACGAGCAGGCTAACAAAGTAGCTACTTGATATGCTTTAGTAGAAGACCATTTCAGAACCACAAAAAAGTGAACCTTAGTACAGATATATGTATTTTTTTTGCTTGGAAAAGGTGAAAGAACTAAAATTACAACATTGCAGTTGTCTGCCTTGCCAACCATTTAAGTTACAGTATACATCCTGTCTGTCCAGAATTAACAATGCTTCAAACATGGATGTTTCTGCAAATAAGATACAAATTCTAAAGGGTGGATGCTTCAAACACATCTTTCACCCAGCGGCAAATTCAAACTCTTGGCTCCAATTAGCTCTTGATGGAGTCATTAGCCGTCATTTACTTTTTCCACCAGCACTATAAATGTTTCATAGATGTGTTCAAGACATGACATATTATAATAGTTTGTGTTGTATATTAGGTTCGGCACATTGTGTATGTCTATACTCGGGACTTACATGCAGATCAGATCACATTTCATGACAAATAATGCATATTACTAGGTCATTTAAAAGGGTTCACAAACTATTTTCTTTCCACTGTATGTAAAGAAGACACTTGGGTTGGCCATTCTCATTCAGATATCTTGAGGTCGCTTTTAAAATCACTATGTCCTCACTAAAAATAGCCATATCATTTTGCCACATTATTTCGCCCTACAAGATCAAGGTACCAATGTATTGATATTCTAGTTTGAAATGATATCTACCTTCTTTGTGGTCCCAAAACTGGTTCTGCTACAACCTTCAAAACAAAAATCATCCAAAAAGTCAGACGGGCCATCTTTGGTTTGTATACATATCCTTATCTTATTATTAATCATCAAATATAATTATATAAGGTTTCACAAAAGGCTGGTTTGCAAATGTTGATATTAGTTTCAGTCCTTGAATTAAAAATTTGACCCGTAACATTTTAAATATTTGTTCCTTTTCTGCTAATGTAAAGTAAAACACAAAATTCAAGGTGTAAAATTATGATGGAATATAATGCAGTAACTCTCCCTGGCATTTTGTATTGCACCTGAATGCACCATGAAGTCTGTCTGCTCTATAACTGTGGGTTAGGTTTAGTCTAGTAATCTCAGTTCACAATCTGAAAAGCACATTTTATTCCAAAATCCGTTAGACCTGCCTGACCCCTGCTCTAAGTGAAGGAAACCACCAGCAGCGGAAACCACTTACCTGTTTGTGTGTGTGTGTGTGTGTGTGTGTGTGTGTGTGTGTGTGTTTCTGTTCAAGTGGCCACCGGTGTTTATTATGCCTGTCTAGGTGTCATGCCTCTGACTAAATGTTGTACTTCCCAGTCACCAGGTTAGAGGGACCAAGAAGGTCACATATGGTGTGTCCTAGAGGCACGAATGCAGTGTGTGTGTGTGTGTGTGTGTGTGTGTGTAAACTCAGGTTAGGGTCAATCAGCCATGTGTTTGTTGATACTTTAGGAGAAAGGTGAACCAGCTCCTGCTTCTGGGAATTATCCACAGTGATGACCATATTTGGAGGGCTGTTTTGTGTCTGTGCTTTATAGTTTGACTGCAGTTACCCATGTCATTTCCTATCATCAAGGTCTCCATTACAGCAACAGAAGACATGCCCCTTAATATCCCAACCTGAAGGCGATTACAGACCTGCGCTCATATTCATTACACTGGACCATAGGCCTGACTTGGCTGAATGACATAACTAAGTATCCTCAAAGAGGTCTAGGTATGGCAATGTTTGGTAAAAAAGTAAAATGTTCTTTTGCAGGAACTCAAATAAAAGGGTTTGATGTGGAAACATTTTTTGTGGCTGGACACATGAGTCAAGGAAGTCACTATGTGAAGAAAAAGAATCTAGATAGAGAAATCAAATCAAATCAAATCAAAATTACTTTATTCATCCCCGAAGGGAAATTCAGTTAGTCTGGTAGAATCTCTTGAAGAATGAGACAGCCTGATGGCTGTAGGAGAGAAGGATCTTTTGTATCTCTCCGTCCTGCAACAGAGAGAGAGGTTTTGTGTAGGTAATTTCTCCACCACCTCCTCCAGTGTGTCCAACCTGGCTCCAACCACAGAACCAGCTCTTTTAAAATAGAATCCCTATATTCAGATTCCTGTTCATTCCTGATACACGCCACAATAGCAGTGTCGTCGGAGTACTTCTGGATGTGGCAGGACTCAGAGTTGTATGTGAAGTCCACTGTGCACAGTGTGAACAGGAATGGAGCCAGAACAGTGCCTTGTGGAGCCCCTGTGCTGCTCATTCATGTCCCAGAAACACAGTTCCCCAACCTGACATACTGTGGTCTTCCTGCCAGGTAATCTGTGATCCAGGAGATAAAGGAAAGATCCACTCCCATCTCTGTGAGCCTGTTTTTAAGTATGTTGGGTTGGATGGTGTTGAATGCGCTTGAAAAATCAAAGAACACGATTTTCACAAAGGCACCAGTTTCCTCCATATGAGCAAGGGCACGGTGAAGCATGTAGAGGACAGCATCGTTCACTCCAATGTGTTGTTTGTATGCAAACTGCAGGGGGTCCAGTTTGTCTTTGACTTCAGCTCTCAGTAGGCGTAGAATCAGCCGCTCCAAGGTCTTCATGAAGTGAGAAGTGAGGGCTACTGGTCTGTAGTCAATTCTTCCATCTCCGCTGTGCAGGTGGTATGATTTTTCAATAGTTCTCTGCATAATTGGTATATTCACATAAATGTGATTCTTTTACACTTCTGGTGAATTTGCTTCTGTTACGTGCTTAACCACAGGGTTGGGCTCCTAGTGCTTCCTGAACGCATCAATCCTATGTTTGTGCTACAGTTTAATGGAACCTTGAAAACTGACAGGAATGTATGTAAATATTCAACAGTGCTTAATAAATGTATTATACCACCTGACATAAAAAAAACAAGAACACATAAACATCTTAGACATTTTTCAAATGCTTGTTTAAAACTAAAATGTTATTGTTGTTTATTTGGCAAATAACAAAATTAATTCACCTTTTCACCGTAGTAGACGCTTTTAATTACCATAAATCAAGGAATTGTACAAAACTTTTAAACAGAAAACAGAAAACACATTAAAGGAAGGATACCATAATGTCATAAGGACACAATTACCCTAAAAATAAAGGGACGCGTCAGTCAAAATGATAGTTTTTGATAATATTTGCATTTCAATTTACAGTAGAAACCCACTTTTATCATAAATTAAAGATATTTTTTTAACAGTGTACCACAGTGGTGATAAACTGTTGGAGAAAAAAAAGAAAGAAAAACATACTGACGCACTGTTTTTTAGTTTTGAACACATAGTTAACATTGGGAAATGTTAACTATGAATATCACCTTGTAGATGCTTTCAATTACCATAAATCAAGGAACAGTACAAAACTTTTAAACTGTAGGAAACACAGTAAATTAAAGGAGGGATACCATGTAATGTCACAAGGACACAATAACCCTAAAAATAAAGGGACTTTTCAGTAAATATTACAGTTTTTGATCATATTTACATTTAAATTTACAAATTCTGGCAACCACAGCTGCCGGTATTTTACTGTAATTAAACAGAATTTTTTTTACAGTGTATATAACATGTAACATTTTCAACACGGTAACTAGTTTTCTGTTACCTACTATTAGAGTTCAAAAGTAATCTTTAACACTGACTGTGTAGATATGCTGTACTTATTCAATCATTTCATTTCATTGAGTACGGTGAGATGAGTGGAGTAAATATGTGTTCTGCTGGCTGCCCAAACAAAGCTGGAAAAACTGCAAGATTAAAAAAGGAAGAGGAAGCAGGCAGACAATCAGCTACACGGAGCTAGCCGACTGCTGTTGGCATGACCTAAAAGCAAGACGTGTGTGTGTGTGTGTGTGTGTGTGTGTGTGTGTGTGTGTCGAAGCTGACAGCCAAGCTACCAACCTCTAAAGCCAGGATCAGTGCAGGGTGGCACACTCCACAGACAACATGCTGCACCCTGGGTGGCCTGCTCTGTTCAGCTGCCTGTTTGGAACCATGGGTGTCTGGCCAGCAGCATTTCACCAAGACATCTCAACACCAAGGAGAAGCTTTAGATTTGTGTCACTAAAAGCTGGTAGACTTTAGCCCATTTGGAGTTATTTTGCAGAGCTAGATGGTGACCATGCTGTCCTGTTGGTCAGTGCCAGTATTCCTGGCAAGCTTCTTATAGTTAACAAAAACTAACAAAATAACGAAAACAAGTATTGAAAAAACATTTTCGTGAACGAGAGTTTTAAAAAAAACGATAACTGTGCGCATGCACACACACACACACACACACACACACACACACACACGGGTACCATTATTGTCGTTGTTTAATATTCAGTCCCTGTCTGTCTATGTCACTGTATTGTATTATTGCACTATTTGTCTGTCTGTCCATATCACTGTATTGTATTATTGCACAATAAAAATAAAAAAATAAGAAAAAAAAGAGCTGATATCTAGCCATTTTCCATGGTTTTCTTGGTAAAAAAACAAATAATTATCAAGAAAACCATGGAGAATGGCTAGATATCAGCTCTTTAATTAAACTCTTATGAGCTAAAAAAAGATAACTAACTGAAACTGTATTCTGTGGTTACAAAACTAACTAAAATTTTTCGTTTTCGTCTTTTTATGACTTAGTAAACTTATTGGGGCTAAGATGGATAATAAAAGGAAATAAAGGAAACATATTGTGACCTTTTTGAATCTCGCACCCAACAAATACCTCATAAGAAAAAACTAACACGAAAACTAATAAAAACTAAACTAAAACTAAGCATTTTCCAAAAAATAAAAACTAATTAAAACTAGCAAACTCACTCTAAAAACTCATTAAAAATAACTGAATTTGAAAAAAAAAATTGACAACAAAATTAAAACTAAAACTAATGAAAAATCCAAAAAGGTCACTAGAGATAGGCAGACAGGCTGTGTGTGTGTGTGTGTGTGTGTGTGTGTGTTCTTGTACTTTCAACATAGTGAGGACCGGAACACGTTTTAACAACAGAGTGAGGACATTTTTGCAAAGTGAGGACATTTTGGCCGGTCCTCACTTCTTTAAAGGCTTTTTTTAAATTTAAGACTTTGGTTTAGGGTTAAGGTTACAAAAAAATGATAATTAACTGAAACTGTATTGTGTGGTTACAAAACGAACTAAAATTATAGTGAAAATGTCCTTCGTTTTCGTCTTTGTCAACTTTTTTCATACATAATTAAGAAGGATAAGACAAAGGAAATAAAGGCAAAGTTAAAACTAATAAAAACTGAACCAAATCTAAAGCATTTCAAAAATAAAAACTAAACTAAAACTAGCAAACTCACTCTAAAAACTGATTAAAACTAACTGAATTAGAAAACAAAAATTCACAACGAAATTAAAACTAAAACTAATGAAAAATCCAAAAGTATTATAACATTGGCAGGGAATTCACTATTCCAATAAGGGCCCTCACAAAGATAGAAGTGACAGTTTATTTGAGCGTTTTGTCCATTAAAAATGTCTTGTTCAGCGTTTGGTTGGACTAACAGACACTCCAAGGAGTCGCTGTTCATTCTTTTAGGTACGTTACATACATTTAGTTTTTGTTTTTTGCTAGCCAAAGCTAACATCCCAGTTAGTGCTACAGTTGATGCTAGCATGAATTAGCAGTGACTTCTATCAGTCAGGTGTAGAGAGGATGTAGTCAGTGATCAGATCCCTCTCCCTAAAACTAATGAAAAATCCAAAACTATTATAACCTTGGCAGGGAATTCACTATTCCAATGAGGGCCCTCACAAAGATAGAAATACAAGAATGTAGATGTGTGTGTGTGTGTGTGTGTGTGTGTGTGTGTGTGTGTGTGTGTGTGTGAGTGAGTGAGTGCAGGGTTGTACAGGGCAGATTTCATGGTTGGTTGATCACAGGCATCCCAGACCCGACCCTCATGACAGCTGCAAGAAACACTGCCCTCCGTCAAACACACGCAGCTCTTGCTTCAGACACGCTTCGGATGATCTTGCTTCTGTCCTCCTCTTGTTGTCCATCCTCTCTCTACCTTTTCTTTCTTCCTCCCTGCAATCTCAGTATTTTTTTCCTTTCTACCTCATGTCTTCCTCTTCTTTGAGCTCTTCATCTAGTCTATTTCTGTCTGTCAGCACTACAGACTGACTAGTTTATTATCTTTCTATCAACTACTGAGGGTAATATATATGTCTCCATAGCTGCTCAATGCTCCACTATGTTCACAGGCAAGTTTCCAACTCTCTATCAGCTGTCTGCTACTGTGCATGTAGTTTACAGTGGCTTTTTTAAAGCTTTTGCTCATGAATGCAGCTTCCTGTGTCCAAAAACAAAGCAGAACTCCATGAACTGATGAACTGCAGATACAGCTAATATGTCTCTAGAGGGTCGTCACTAACAGTGGCACATTGTCATTTTATACATTGGTATTATAAAAACATTGGTCTTAGCCACTCATGAAATCAAACTAAGGTTGTCACAATACTAAAATTTTCAACTCGACACCGATACTCAAGAAAATATTCAGTACTCAATACCATTTTCGATACCAGAAGGATAAAAACAAAGACCCCAAAATTTAACAGAAATATTTTTATTAACAAGAAAAATGCAACATGTAAAAATGAACAGAACCACAGGTTAAATATGTATAATAAAAAACAGTTGTGCAAAAAGAAACTGCAGCTATGATATAACAAGCTTCAGATAACAAGCTTCAGATACTCGTGTTTCTGGATACAACGTTTTAGTATCGATACTTTTTTGAGTATCGATACTTTTGACAACCCTAAATCAAACCCCTTTTTATGTATCCAGATTCCTTCATGTAATAAAAAAAAATCTTAAAGATCAAGCAAAAGTCACAATTGAGAGTGAATCAAACTCACTGAAACAAAACAAGGAAGTAAAACTTATAATGAAAATAATCTACAAATGAAAAATTAAGAACTTTCATGTCCTCAGCAAGTTGCTGTTAAAAAAAACTTCCTCAATAACACCACAATATTGAGAACAAAGTCTAAGTTTAATAATTCTCAACACAAACATCAAAGTTGAATCTCCCTGGATGGTGCAGCTCTGCATATAACTTCACACATATTGCACTGATTCACAATGAAAAAGCACATGCTTAAAACTTTCAATATCCCTTCCGCAAGACACATACTTGTTCACATATTATAGATCATTTTATACGCAGACCAAATTAATTGACACTGACACTAGGGAATACAGAGACTTAATACACAGGGAAGGTAGGGTGATTGGGATCAGGTGGAAACAATCAAGGTTGGGGAAGGTAATCACACAGGCAGTAAAACACATAAGGACAGGAAGTGAAGAGATCTGAAACAAGAGACAGTCTGAGGCCACGTTTATACATAGCAGGGTATTTAGAGCGCCATTATAACTATGCCAAACCTATGGGCGGCAGTGTAGGGAGAAGGAAAAAGCCATGCAAGCCAACCATAATCCTCAGAATCAACAACAACAAATAACACGAGCAACTTCCTGTTCTTTTCAAAACAACTAATATGGCATTCGTGTGGACAGACAGCGGCGCATAAAATGAGCGTGAGAACATAAAACCCTGTTTGTTTCTCCCAGTTGACATGACAACACATAACCGGAGTTTTCCAAAGTCTCCACTTTACCCAGAGTTTTTAGAAATAATGGTTTTCTGTGATAAAAACGGGATTTTTGTGTAAATGAGAGGCCAAACCGCATGGAAATATCTGCGTTTTCCCTTCGTGTAAAAAGTGTCAACATAATACGGGAAACAGGAATGACTAAAATAACAAAATATAAGACATGACCCTAACATGATGTCACAGGTTTTGTGTGCAACATTCAGAGCATATCAATTATTCAGAGTCAGAGCAGGGAATAATTGCCTCTGTACAGTTCACATTCTCATTCTTTACCTAACACATGAGGACTCTTGGAAACGCCCATTGGGTCTGGCTCCTAATCTACTTTTAAGGACTTTGGGAACCACAAGTAACATAGCACTTTGGAAGCATAGTAGGGATTATTGTAAAGGAGAACAAGGCTTCCCGTGTGTTTTATTTAAGGCATCATATTTTGACAGTCTTCTTGTAAATTCTGTGCTGGATTCTGTTAACACATCCATGTTGATAGCCAGAGCCAGCCCATGGCATAGGCAATATAGGCCAGACAGCAACCTTCAGGTCAGAGCAGTGAGGCAAACCAGGAAGTGCCGTAAGCCTACATTCTTCCAAAAATTCCAAAAGGGGGCGCTGACAGAGTTTGCAGAAGCATTTGGGTCCTATCTATCTCAATACAAAAGAGACGACTTCTCTGATTTATTAACTCTTTTTTTTTTATTTCTTTTTTAGGACACTATGGTCTCAATCGCTAGTAAAAAATATTTTTCAAGACAATCTGATGTTAATTGTGTAAATAATGGCCCCGTTTAAAAGAAAACAGAAGATAAAGAATAATATAATTTGGGTGTGGCTGCCTTTGATTGACAGGTGGCTAACAAGGCGAACCGTCATCAGGAGAGAAGAAAAGCAATGCTTAGCCACGGTACTGTGTCGATAAAGTTTAAAAAACATACACGTTTACCGGTTTCATCTCCTAACTTTGACCCTTTCACTGTATTTTCACTTAATGACAGTTTATTTGAACGTTTTGTTTATTAAAAATGTCCTGTTCAGCGTTTGGTTGGACTAGCAGACACTCTAAGGAGTCACTGTTCATTCTTTTAGGTAAGTAACGTACATTTAGTTTTTGTTTTTTGCTAGCCAAAACTAACATCCCAGTTAGTGATATAGTTGATGTTAGCATGAATTAGAAGCAGCTTCTCTCAGTCAGGTTGAGGTGTAGAGAGGCTGTAGTCAGTGATCAGATCCCTCTCCTCCTCCACAGTCCTGATATGGTCTGCTCCCCTTATCGGAAACAAGATGGCGACGAGTGTAACATTGAACTCGGTGCTTCAAACGGTTAGTCCACAAACCAACAGGTGACGTCACGGTCACTACGTCCATTATTTATACAGTCTATGTTATAGGCAAATACTAGGGGCACCGTCCATCCAGGGGGCGCCACAAATGAGGGAAGAAAAAAAAGGTGTCACTTTCACTATTTGCTAATATTAAAAATGTAGTCCACATTAAGTTAACTGCACATCAAAGCCTATCAAATCATAATAATACTACAGTGTTTCCCATTAATTTTGCAGGCCGCAACAGTCTAGATCTAGATGTGCTTCTCCAAACATCAACAATGAGCTTTAGATGAGTAAAGTCAGAGCTTTCCATAAGAGCCAACTGTTCACTCAAAGGCTAGGCTATATTATTTTTTATTCTAATGAAATAGTTTTGATTAACAAGTTGTGATTCACTACAGCGTGTAAATGGTAAATGAAGGTGTGCATGGTGAACTGTGTTATTACTTGCCTTCTGCAGTTTCGTTGAGGTTTGACAGCATGAGATTCCAACGTCGACTGTATCGTTCTGCTTCTTCAATTTTCATCTCTTGTTCAGAGACCTTGCAACTTCCAGCATGCACCTTTTCATTAGCTGTTTTCATCTGGTGATCTGGTGATGTATATATCAGCCAAAACAGTATTCTTTTTTTTTTAAATTTTGTTTTTGAAAAATACATTACCCCACTGTAAAATACAATGGCACCGTGTTAGTAACAAAAATATACTGTAATATATATACAAGCCATCACTGTATTTTTTGCATTTATTTTTTGTAAAAATACTTTTTCTCACTGTTAAATGTACTAAACACCATATCTCTAACAGAAATAAACTGTAATATTTAATGGTAAAATCTTTAATTTATGCAGCATTTATAAAGTATTTTCTTGTCAATTATATGGCAAAACAGCGCTTCTTTTGATGGAAAAGCTTTTTATTTTTTACGGTAAAATATGGAATAAAATGGCAATCGTAAACGCGAAATCAACAGTGTTAATATAATTTTACCGTAATATTACAAAAAGTTGCACCGTATTTATTACGGTCACTGCCGTTTTTTTACCATAAAAACAACAGTGTCTTTTTTACAGTGTAACAGGGTTGTTGTTTCCTGTTGAACGTAGTGAAAACTATGCTCACACACATTTCCAACTGGCATGTGGGCAGGGTGGAGGGGTTTATGTTTGGTACCCCTAAATTTGCATGCAAACAGTTTTTTCATAATGAAATAACTTACTGTCAACTTTTTTATTGTTGACTGACTTCTTGAGTTGAACAATTTTGGTTTGTTTGGCTGCAACTTAAAGAGACTGGCTGCTCAACCACTGCAAACTGTAGTGTTAAACCACAGTCGTTACCATGGTAACCATGCCTGTCAACATATCAAGCACAATTGAATGAGGATTATAACTTCAAAATGTTACAAAAATGTTCCAGCTATTTCTTGCTACCTTGTCTAGTAAGTGAAGAGTACAGTTGATTGGGTCTGCCTGTTTTAGCTTTATAGCTCACACTAAACTACACAGCCCTACAAAGTCTAACTGCAGTAACTACGCAAAGGGTAAAACTGAGAAAAACTGCTTAAAGTTTTTTAACGTTTTTTTTAACTGGCCAGCCAAATGGGTTATAGGTAGATAAGTGATATGACACTTATTTCTACATGTCATGTAGATGTCATTTTTATGCTCAAAAATCATGATTTATTTGACCTTTGACCCCAAAAATGTAGTTGCTGCACAGCTGTAAAAGGTTCTAATAGTGATGCACAAACAGAGTGCAGTAATGACAATGTTGTCGTCTTTTTTCAGCTTTTATATTTTGTTTTCAGTGAATAAACGTTTTCAAACTGATTTTTTATAAGTGTATTTAAAAGTGTTTAACAACTCTATTCAAAGATTTACATATTTTAGACTTAATATAACAAAGAAATGTTATATTTTAGTCTTAATATAATTTTATCTCACTTTTTTTACTTCATCACTATCGAGATCAGGGATGGGCAACTGGAGGCCCGGGGGCCACATACGGCCCTCACCCTCACTAGAAGTGGCCCTCAGTACAACTACATGCATTTGAGCATGAAATCTTAAAAGTACAGTGTAAAAATGCACAAAATTACTTCTTGCAATTAATGTTGGTCTGCTGTCCTTGCACTCAAAAAAAAAGAAAAAGAAATCACAGTAAGTGGTTATTTTTGATTTGCTTCAAACCTTTTGTATTCCTATTTATACTGTTATCATGCATTTGAGCATGAAATATGTTACTGTTACTGTTACTGCACTTTAAACATATTTAAAGGGCAGTTTCATCATATCTGGTTAAGTGCACGGTCCTATATGTGGCCCTGTGGTAGTGAACATGAAAAATTGTCCCCCTCCAGCATTTAAGTTGTCAATCCCTGATCTAGATAATAATTCCGCTTTCAAATAAACTTATAATTTATATTATTTTTATGTTTAAATTACTGCTTGGTTTTGTGTTGGATTTTGTAGTTTTCATATAATTATTTCTCTGAAATAAAGCAAAATTGAAATCTAAAACTTTGTCACAAGATAAAACAGATAAAGGATTTCATTTTTAGTTATAACTCAATTTTGACCAAAAATGTAGTTACTGCAGTTATACTTTGTAGGGCAGTATAAACCAAATCACAGAATGGTCTTTAGCCTTGTCATAGATTGTTCCTCTTATTCCATGTTTATCATCATGGTCAGGCACCTTGTATGGACTCCACTACTTAATCATCATACCGACCACCCCCCTCTTGTGACTTGAAGACGCTGACCCTTGACCTCCAAGGGTCACCCAGGGCCTGAGCACCAGAGCGGGCTGCCTACTTCAAGGCTAGCTCAGAGATAATGAGCTTGCCATAGCTTAGTTTAGCTATGCTGGGCTTGTGAAGAGCATGATTAAAGCATATCTGCACTGGACAACAGTCTTAATGTGCTGTCTTTGCCTCAGGGTGCTACAGTAATCCTGTGTTGTAGCAGGATGAAGGCTAATGTGGTTACAACACATCAACCAGGTTAAATCTGCTGCAAGGCTCTGTCCCCCCTAATCTGATGTCTTTGTAACCCTTGACCCCTCAGCCATGCCATGAATACAAGCATAAATTAAAAAAATGTATTTGTCATAGACAATGTGAAAAAAATTGTAACAATAACGTGACAGATGTGTTTCATGATTTCCAGAATTTGCGAACCCTTGCCCTGGTGTTCCATACATGTGACCCGATCATATGAAATTACAATATTACCACATTACATCACATTTTATCACATTCAAATTCGACACTTAGACAGTAGATCAGCAGGAAACTCCGTTTACTTAACAGTTCAGGCAAAAGGTCAAAACCAGGAGATCAGTCAAACCAGGCAAACAAATCCAACAAGGAGCAGGCAGGTATCCAAAATCCAAGAAACAGGCAGGTTCAGAACAGGTAGATCAAGCAAAAAAGAGACTAGGGCCGCGTTCAGACTGCAGGCGAATCTGATACAAATCAGATTCCTACTCAAATCCAATTTTTAGGGCTGACTGTCCACACTGTTTTTAGCAAGTGTCCAAATCGGATATGGCTCTGTTCAGACTGGGCCACTTATCGACTGATCTGACAGGTTGCTGTAGTAACGGCGTCAGACGTCTTATAATTGCGACAGCGATAAGAACAACAACAACAAACATGATGGAGGCAGGTCACCTCAGTATATTGGCCTTATCACTGTCCAGTAGAGGTGCAGAACATCTCAGACGTACCAGGGGAGAAACCGGGCAGATGGACGCCCCCGCATGAGTTGGGCGCGGCTGCTGGTGGACACCTCGTCTTGGCGATACATGTGCCGCGTAGAGTGACGTCACGGACAGTCAAAACCGATCTGACTGTTTGGAGGTTCAGACTGAGACGCAGCTGTCCAAATGCGATCTGAAACTACCTCCCGACGGTGGTTTCGATCCGGTTCGCAAAAATCGGATTTCATGTGATTTGTGACTGTTCAGACTTCAAAAGAGCCATCCAGTTCCAATCTGGATGGGCTAAAAATCGGATTTTGGCTGGCAGTCTGAACAAGGCTTACGGTCAGACCACAGGACATTTCTCCAAAAATTAAGGTGTTTGTCCCTGTGTGCATTTGCAAACTGTAATCTGGCTGTTTTATGTTTCTTTTGGAGTAATGGCTTCTTCCTGGCAGAGTGGCCTTTCAGCCCATGTCTCAGGACTCGTTTCACTGTGGATAATGACACACTCTTACCAGCTTCAGCCAGCATCTTCACAAGGTCTTTAGCTTTTGTTCTTGGGTTGATATGCACATTTTGGACCAAAGCATGTCCATCTCTGGGACACAGAGCCCGTCTCCTTCCTGAGCGGTATGATGGCTGGACATTCCCATGGTGTTTATACTTGGGTATAATTATTTGAACAGATGAATGTGGCACCTTCAGGCATCTGGAAATTGCACCCAAGGATGAACCAGACTTGTGCAAGTCCACAATTCTCTTCTTGATATCTTGGTTGGTTTCTTTTGACTTTCCCATGATGTTACACAAAGAAGCAGTGTGTTTCAGGTGTGCCTTAAAATACATCCACAGGTGTGTCTCAAATTAACTCAAATGTTGTCAATAAACCTGAAATAAATCAGAAGCTTCCAAAGACATGACAGCATCATCTGGGCTTTCCCAAATTGTTTCAAGGCATAATAATGTTAGTGTATGTGAACTTCTGACTTTGAGGAAAGTAATAAAAAAATTGTTAAAAAATCCTTCTCTCGTTATTCTGGCATTTAGCAAATAGAAATAATTTTGGTAATTCTAACGGACCTAAAACAGGAAAAGTGATTGTCTGATTTCATGTCAGACAGTGAGAAAAAAAGCATATGTGTCTTTTTATATAGTGTATGTAAACTTCTGGTTTCAACTGTAGTTTACTGCATTAATTTGTCATAAAATGTGATCTGATTTGCATCTAAGTCCCGAGTATAGACAAACACAATGAGCCTCATTTATGAAACGAATGGCAGAAAAGTGGGCGTACGGTCATTTCTATGCAAAGGCTCTGCATTTATCCATTTGGAAGTGAGTGGAGGCTATACATATCATGGATGTATGAATTCCAACCTCAGCGGGAGTTCGACTGTACACTGCTACATTTCTGACTGCAGCACTGATTTCCTTTCACAATGCATTTTTTTGACTGAAATAACCTCAACAAAGCATTTCTGCTGCTGATCAGACCTGCACAACGTTCAGGAGAAATATTGGACCATCCTTCCTCACAGAAGTGCTTCAGCTCAGCTGTATTCTGAGGATGTCTGGTGTGAACGGCTCTCTGGAGCTCATTCCACAGCATCTCTATTGGGTGGAGGTCTGGGCTCTGACTGGGACACTCCAAAAGGTGGATTTTTTAAAGTCATTTTGTAGTAGATTTAGTTTGAATTTTAGGTTCACTGTCCTGCTGAATCACCAAACTTCTACTGATCTTCAGCAGGCAGACAGCCACCCTGACATTAACCTGTAGGATACCTTTGATTGAGAATTTTATTTCAATGTCTCTGATGACCAGTACTTTTGCCTCCTCAGGTGTGCCATTAAGTTTTATGAAAACTTTGCAGTTTGCTGTCCATGTAGATTGTATTTTCCTCTGCTTCCTCAGGTAGCGTGCCTTCCCGGCAATGTCCGCATTCCGTTTTGTTAGGTGTTTGTTTAGGTAGACGTCTGATCCTCTTAACTCTGTGGAGTCTGGGGCTATTTTGCTGGTTTTGGGCTCTTTTTTCATTCTGCCTGTATATGCAACTTAAATAATAATAACTATGCCATGCTGGTATCAGTAAATTTTTCTTTTTCCCCTCATCATTATTTTGTCATTTTGACTTACACACGCAAAAAAATAACACAAAAAACAGGTAAAAAAAAAAACCGCGCACAAAATTACAAAAAAACACAAATAAAAAATATACAAAAAACCCCACACAAAAACCCACATGAAAACCCACAAAGACACACCAAAAAAAACACATAAGAACACACACAACACACATAAAAACCACAAAAAACACACAGGTCCAGGAAAGTTTTTACGTCGTGACGTCATGAAGAAGTCGTGCTCTGGCACGACTTCTTCATGACGTCACGACGTAAAAACTTCAGCAGCATGGAGCCCTGCTATCAGCTTTTCTCTAAAGTTTTGCCTTTTCCATAAGTTTCCATGTCCAATTTAGTGCGTCAACTCTTTTTCTTCAATGGTTAGAATCACCACGATCAAGTGTAGTAACATGATTTTACTTTTTTTGCAGAGATTTTTCAGATTTTGCAGTGCACGTTTCAACATTTTTAATGTAATCTTTTGTGTGATTTTGGGCTATTTTTGTGTGTGTTTTATAATTTTATCGTGTTTTTTCAAATTTTTCCATTTTTTTTGTGTTTTTTGTCATTTTTTTGTGTGTTTTTTGTGGTTTTTATGTGTGTGTTCTGTGTGTTTTTTTGGTGTGTTTAATGTGGGTTTCTGTGTGGGATTTTTTGTATATTTTTTATTTGTGTGCGATTTTTTTAAACATGTTTTTTGTATTTTTTTTGTGTTTCCAAATATTGATCCAGTAAGTCAAAATGACAAAATAATAATGAGGTGAGGTTGAGCTGAAAAAGATGATACCAGCATGGCATGGTGATCATTATTTAAGCTGCATATACAGGCAGAATGAAAAAGAGTAAAAAACCAACAAAATAGCCCCAAACTCCACAGCGTTAAATTAAGATTGTTTAACCTAGAAATAAGTATGTTGTACGCTTATCACAAGAAATTAACTCTTAAAACAAGATAAATTACCTAACACTTCTAAATTTAAGTTTTTTTTTATCTTGATAAGAAACAAATAATTGTCAGGTCACTCTGCTCGGGCCAGTTCATCGCTGCTTCCAGCTTTAATTTATCTTGTTTTAAGAGTTAATTTATTTTAAGCATTCAACATGCTTATTTCTAGATTTAATAGTCTTATTATTTCCCTCAGATTTAGTGTTTTTATCTTGTTTTTAGACACACCTTTTTTGCAGTGTGCCATCCGCACCGATATGGCAGACCGTACAATTTGAGTCAGGTATAAGCTTTATACTTAAGAGTTTACACAGTGTTATATATGTCCTGTGAATAAAGGTTAAATGGATTTATTGATGGTCGAGATTCCTAGATGACTGATTTATTGAATCTCCAACACCAACCCAGTTAAAGTCTGAGATAAGGTCAGGGATATCTGCCTGTCCTAAAGAATCTACTGGCAATGAGGTATATCTTTTCTCCAGAATGTAGCTATACATTTTGGAAACAGCTTGTTGTTTTCCCCTCGCCTCACCCAGTACTTTGAGTAATGAGCAATAGGTCTTCTTTGTCAGGCCGGGCTCAAGTCAGGACTCAGATGCAGAGCAGGTGAACTTAATGTTTCTTTATTCAAAAAAGCAGCAGAGTAAATCCTCTCAGAGTGAAAGAAAAGGGCTATGAAACTCCTGACTAAGAGTAGAAACCAAACAAAGAAAAGTCGCTCCAAAGGAGGAATAAACAATGAAACCTAACTACACTAATAAACTAAATAGATAAATCCTAATCTACGAAAAGGGGAATACTAACTTAACTCTCAGGGGAAAAACAATAAAATAAAAACTTCCACAAACAAAAGGCGCTCCAAAAGGGAGGAACAAAACCTGATAGGAAAAATAAAAGATTCTACAAGAACACTATGAAAAACTGGATCAGGACTAAAGGGGGAAAATAATAAAGAACACAAAATCACTCCAAAAGGAGGAAAAACAAATGGCTGACTCGAAAAAGCTATAAAACTAAGACCTGCGCTAAACTAATAAATTAGAAAGAAAAATCACTCTTGTGAGGAATCCAAAAAGGTGAAACAAGAAAAGCTGTGGCAAGAAGGAGATAAGTGGTTGGTATGGTGACGGGGTCAAACACACTGGACCAAGACAAGGGAAAACACAGACTATTGGAAGACATGGAGGGAAGGGAGCACCAGGTGAACACAATCGGTGATTAGAGGAGACAATCAGACAGATGACACACGGGGAAGGGCAAGTGACTTGAAACGAGAGGAGAGTTACTATTTCAGTTATTTAAATAAAACAGGAAATAACAAGACCTGAACACAAAATGAAACACCACCTCACCACCGTGTGACATTATTGGCTGCTCACAGTTGTAGGTTGAAATAGTAAGTAGGGAAAGGGATACTAATAGTCATATTACGGAGGAAACTTGGAAGAAATATTGTGAATTTCAATGGAAAATAACAAGCTCAACCTCCTGGAGAGTGTTTGGCTGAAAGATTCTCAGTAGATTCTTTATCACACCTGTTCAGCAGTCACATCACTCAGGCTCTTCCAGCTGTTGGAGAAAGTGTGGCTCCCAGGAGCCAAATCATTATCACTTGATCTGGGCCTGTCCAAATGTAAATGCTTTTTGGCGTAAGATCTACATAGAATTGGTGACAATATTTGGGACAAACATTAACTCTATGTAGTCTTGGGCTATTTAGTCCATTTTTTAATCCTTTTCATCCTGCCTGTATACACCACTTAAAAAATGTTTAAATGCCATGTTGATGTATTTTTTTCAGCACAACCTCACCTATATGACCTGATAATAATTGATTTTTTATTCTGACTTACTGGATCAACATTTTGAACCAAAAAGAAACAAAGAAAAACCAACATAAATGTGATCTTGTGATTGTGTGTGATCCTGTCATCCAACTTTATTCTAGTTCTATTTTATTTTATTTGTATCTTGTGTGTTTCGCGTAACAATTTTGGTCATTTTCTGTCTTTTTTGTGTCTTTTGTTGTGTCTTTTTTTAGTTATTTTGTGTCTTTTTTTAGTCATTTTGTGTCTTTTGAGTGTCTTTTTTCCGCTTTGTGTGTCTTTTGTTGTGTCTTTTTAGTTATTTTGGGTCTTTTTTAGTCACTTTGTGTCTTTTTTGTGTGCTTTTTTGGTTATTTTGTGTCTTTTTTGTGTCCTTTTTTGGTCATTTTTTGTGTCTTTTTTAGATCTTTAGTCCAACATAAAATGTGATATTGAATCTTTTTTTTGACTTTCAAAACACTATCATGCTCAATAAAGAATTTTAAAGGTTGCAAATGTAACATATAAGAGGGTTACATCCAGTTCTATCATTTTATACTAAATATATTTGAGCTTGTCTCCAGTTTTACTTGGTATATCATCATCAAACTGAAACTGGCCTCATGGAGTTTACAGCCAGAACTTTAGAGGTAAATTTACAGTAGGGCTCCACGCTGCTTTGTTTTCTAGTCTGGATGTCATGAAGAAGTCATGCTTTGGAGCTTTTGGAGACTCCAGAGGGTTAATTGGGATGAATTTCTTTGATTAATTGTGATTGGCAAGATACGAATGGTTCCTGAACCACATGTGGACTCTATCATAAGATGATTTCAGTGCTCGGATTTGCACTGATTTCTACATTTGATAGATAAATGAGGGCTGCTGTGTCTAACTGTGGACTGGTGAAAATACTTAGTAATCCCTTCCAGTCTCATGCAAATCAACAATTCTTGGTTATAGGTCTTCGGAGATCTCTTTTTGTGTGTCATGGTTCACATCAGCAGATGCCTCTTGTAAACAGCAAACTCAAAATGTTTTATATGTTAAATTCGTTCTAGACCTCACACAAATCTCATTTCATTGATTAGACTCCAGGTTTGCTAACTCCTGACTCCAATAAGCTCTTGATGGAGTCATTAGCCTAAGAGTTCACTTACTTTTCCCACCAGAACTTTTAATGTTTCATGGATGTGTTTAATAAAGACGTGAAATATTATAATTGTTTTGTGGTATTAGGTTAAGCACATTGTGTTTGTCTATACTTGGGAATTAGATGCAGATCAGATCACATCTTATGACAAATATATGCAGAAAACTTGGTCATTTTAAAGGGTTCACAAACTTTTTCTTGCGGCTTAGATGAATGAAATAGTGTAATCTACTTGACCTCAACCAACCCCAACATTAAAAATGTACTTTCATGTAGAATTTGGGTTGTTTACATTTTAGTATTACTTCCTTTACATGAGTAGGATCTAAATACACTTGTGTTGCCTTATATGACATACCGTGTTGAAATTTTGGGAAATGCATATCAAACAAACCTAGATCCAATAATTAAACTGCAAAAAATAGCTATTAGGATAGTAAATGAAGTTGGAAACCATGATTCTAAAAATCAGCTTTTTATAAGATCACACACATTAAAATGTTCCTGTTTGTATTCAAAAAATGTTTAATTAAGGCAGGGGATTATAACTTAAGGGGGTTGCTAATGTTTGAAACTCACAAAGTCATAACTAATCTAAACTAAGTACAGATGTGTGTCAGTTTTGGGTGTAAAATTATTGAAAAGGTTAATGATGAAATAAAGATGTGTAATTCTATGTTAGTTTCCAAGAAGACTTTAAAGTCTAAAATTATCAAAGGTTACAATGAAATTTGATTGAATTAGATTTTTCAGTTTAAGCTATTGTGTTTTGTAACGATGTGAATTATTCAGTTAATGTAAGATGGTACAGGAGAGGCAAAAATAAGCTTTGAGGCTTTAGCCTAGTCCTTTTTCAATGCTGTCTGATGGATTCTTTTGTAAAAACTAGGGCCGGGACTGGATTAAAAAATGAATCTAATTAATTAGAAGCTTTGTAATTAATTAATCAAAATTAATCGCATATAAATATTTGACCTGAGAACAGTGAGAAGTAATTTTTTTCACATGGATTCTTAGTATACCACCGAATAATGACTGAATACATAAGCTTAAGCAACAAAAATATTGTTTATTTTTGCTCAAGTCCAACAGACCAGTGCAATTTTTGCCATTAAGTGTAGCAATAGCATATTTAGAAATATAGTACATTTCAGAAATTCAGGTAGCCTATAGGCAGGTAGACCTTCTGTAAACTATAATACTTTGTTTTTTTAAGTAAAACACAATCCACGCTAGCTACCACACTAGCCGCTAGCTGCTATATGTTTTGCATTGAGGTGATACTTGAGGCTGGATGTGCTGTGGTGATATGTGAATTCCTTGTTGCATAGCAACACAACCATGCTCTTATCGACGCTTCCATCCGTTGGTTTTTGTAACTAAATGTCCCATCATCCACGGGGCCAACCAAAGCGCTCTCATCAGCTTCTTCCTTCATGTTCACTGTGGTTTGTTGTTGTCTGAACTCATGAACGCTAGTTGGTGCTCCAGTATAATCGGTCCGCCTGAAACTCATCCAGTGAGAAACGTTCCGCGGTGCAAAAATAAGTGCGATTAAAATGTGTCCATTTTTTTAATGCGTTAATTTTTGTGTAATTAATTAATCTTAATTAACGCATTAAAGTTAAAGTCCCGGCCCTAGTAAAAACATGATTTTTTTTTTTTTAATTTACCAAAATAAAGCATTCATTCATTCATTCATTCAATACTTCTTCCACTGTCTGTTACCCAAAACAATGAGCATAATTGCTCTTTGAGTTTTATGTCCATGCAGCTGGTTTGACTTTCTTCACAGTCCACCTTTCTTTGTCATTTGTCCATGGTGGCTATCTGCCAGCAAACAGTGTCCAACACATCACTTATGCCCATATAGTATTTCTTTATAAATGAAAATTAAAAATGACTTTAAATGACTAAAGCTCAAATGTATTTATTTAGAATGTTGGATTAAGAGGTGAGACAAGAAGAGGGAGGAAAGAAGAAAGAATGGTGGAAGAGGGATGCATGGCTGCATGGATGATGGCAGGTTGCATTAGCAGCATTCCAGCAGCCAAGACTAGCCTCATTGTCCCGTGTGTGTGGGAACCTCCTGAACACTTCCTTTAAGAGCGATTAACAGGAAACCTAAAACGCTGGATTACTGACCCTTCTCATGTTCACCTCAACCTGTTGTAGATCAAGCCATTCAACCCCCTTACTCATCCTCACTCACTCACACACAGACACACACACACACACACACACACACACACACACACACACACACACCACTGTTAGCTATTTACTTATCATTGGAGAAATCAAATAACTTACTCAGTGGTCATTAGGATGCATCAAAACAATATTTTAAAAAAAAGTAGTCATAAGTAATATCGTTTCATATTGCTGCAGGGATGAAAGGAAATGGTTGGTAGGCATGTCCGTATGTCCAGAATTCTTAAATGTGCATTTTCTCTGATTTAAATAATAATATTTTTTCAATCTATGAATATGCAAATCTAATTTCCCAGCTTTAACTATTGTCTGATGTCTCCTCCTTTGCTGAAATGTCTATTTTCAGGGTATTTTTCACATTTCCACACCACACTTGTGTTTTAGTGGCACCAACAACAGATGCTACCATCATGTGATTCCCTGATACTCACTCCAGCATGCATTAATTGGTCAGTGTGTGTTGGCTACCGTTTACATGGAGCTTATGTGAGTAGTGGCCAGCCGGGAGCAGAACACCAAAGCATGACCAGCTGTGAATCTATGAGCTTCTGGTTCATTCATTTATTGTTAGGGTTGGTTGGTGGGGAGATGCTACCATCTAGTGTTGGAAATGGCTCCATGTAGTTTGGTGAAGGCACAGAATATTAAAACTTCTAATTGTTATTACAAGCCTTAAAAAATCACTCTCAATACAGATATATGATGGAACAAAAGGAGCACCATATTACAGGACTGAAATCTAATCAAATAGTTAATAGGTGTGTTGATACACAGAAAGTCACCTTATGCCTAATGTTTTCTAGTGTTAACATGTTTCTGTTTATGTTCAATTCAGAAATAAATATTTAAATCTACTAGGGCAGTGGTTCTCAAATGGAGATTTTAGAATATACATTTAAAAAGTAGCATCCATGCAAAAATAATGAATAATGAAAAAATAATTATTTAATAAATATTTTAGGTAAATATAAGTATAAGTTCATAAAATGATTTTTATATTCAGCAGGCTACTCAATTTAATGATCCTAAAATCCCAGAGTGTCCCCCATACCAGGATGGTTGGACCCAACCTGTCATATGCCACCTGGCATCACCTGTCAATCACTTGAAAACTCAAAGATGGAGTCGTGGTTGAAGCGTAGCAGTTATAGTTTTAAATGGTTATATGCTCACTGTTTTTACTACATTAGTTTGAATCACTACATTTTAGTGATGAGAAATATTTGCAATAAATTTAGTCATGGATTATTAACATTTAAAATGTAACAACAATCACTTATACACCAGTGCCTTATATTAACTCATGACATCAGAACCCATATAAGAGCGCTCTTCTCCATCTGGTGGTGGGAGGCGCAAACAAATAAACAATCAAAACAAAATGGCTCTTACACTAAATATTTGATTTATTATTAATTTGAAGAATATTGTATCTTTCTAAGATTTGGAACCCTTGTTTAATTTTATCCTAAAAAGGACACATACTAGTATTGTCAACATAAGAAAAAATAGACACTTTTTAAAATTTTCAAATTATAATGGCACCCTTTATAATGTAGTATATTTTAAAATATTTCTCATGATCTGACGCATTTATTACTGTCATTTATTTTCCTCCCATAGTCACAGTGTGAATCACTGGTGACAGGGGGACGACCGCCCACCCCCTCATGCCTCTATGGTTGAAAAAAACGCGCTAAAGTGCCCTCTAGAGTGGTGAAAACGAGAGGAAGTGCCTTGTTGGCTGCCCTTTGCACGCGCAAAAAAATGATTTGAACCATCTAGTGTGCCCCTTCATGCAATAAGTTATGATGATGTCCCCTCAGGTGCAAAGAAACTTGATAACGTGCCTTAATGAGTGCCCTTCTAGTGCCCCTGTCTGGTGCCTCCATGGTTGAAAAGGTGTTGCTAAAGTGCCCTCTTGAGTGGTGAAAACGAAAGAAAGTGCCTTATTGGCTGCCCTATGGGACATTAATGAGCAGCACAGGGGCTCCACAAGGCACTGTTCTGGCTCCATTCCTGTTCACACTGTACACAGCAGACTACAAAAACAACTCTGAGTCCTGCCACATCCAGAAGTACTCCGACGATACTGCTATTGTGGCGTGTATCAGGAATGGACAGGAATCTGAATATAAGGATCTGATAAAAGCCTTCAGTGACTGGAGTCACAAGAACTATCTCCTACTGAATGCCTCAAAGACTAAGGAAATGATCAGAGATTTCTGCAGGTTCAAGCCCCCTCTTCAGCCAGTGAATACCTGTGGGGTGGACATGGAGTTTGATGCCAAGTTCTAAGTATCTAGGTGTATACCTGGATAATAAGTTGGACTGGTCCCTAAACACAGACGCTCTCTACAAAAAGGGGCAGAGCCGCCTCTTTTTCTTCTTGAAGCTCAGATCTCTGGACATCTGTAGTAAGATGCTGCAGATGTTTTATCAGTCTGTGGTGGTAGTGTGTTGTTTTATGCTGCAGTCTGCTGGGGAGGGAGCATCAGACACAGAGATGCAAGATCATCATCTAGACAAAACCTTTATGGACCAAAAAAACAGCAGTGGACGGCTCCTCTCTCTCTGTTGCAGGACGGAGAGATACAAAAGATCCTTCTCTCCTACAGCCATCAGGCTGTCTCATTCTAACAGAGATTCTACTAGAATAACTGAATTTACCCTTGTGGATAAATAAAGTAATTTGATTTGTTTTGATTTTAGATTTTTTTTTTATTATTACTGATTTCCCTCAAGGGAGCCCTTTCATACAATAAATTATGATGATGTGCCCTCTAGAGATTCTATAATACAATATCACCCGACTGTGAAAAATTTTATGTGAGGTCCTTGCACTCATTTAGCTCACTAAGTGCACGAAATTGATGCATATAACTTAAAAATTTACAAATTTTCTTCCGGGGGGCATGCCCCCAGACCCCCCTAGATGGTTCAGTCAATGGTTTTAATTGTCAGTACCATATCATTAATTACTTTGATCTGGATCTCCTTTAACTTAATGCTAATCATAATCAAGGATAAGGACTATTTCATCATACATGATGCATTACAGCCACAGTGCTGGTGGGGCTCCATGTTGTGCAGAATGTGCCCTTTTTATTTTTTTGCCCCTGCCCTTCAAACAGTCTGAGTCCACCACTGGTATAGATGTCTAATTTCTGTAAAGTGAGAACACAAGCAGGAAGCTGATGAATGGGTGATAATAATGTGATTTTGTGCTTAAAAAAGTCAAATCTGGCATTCATAAAACATCAGTGCCTAAGTACATATTTACAAGTTGTTGGTGTTTTTTGAGTCAAGTTCTGTCTTCTCATGTTGAGCATCAGTGGTTCACCCTGTCTGGATCGCCTCCAGAGGAAAACTTTACACACACAAATAGAAATGTAAGTAACAAATGTGTTACAGACTTGCACATGCAAACAACTTTCCCATATTCACTTATGTAACACGACTGATAAACGATAAGTTTTCTAAGTGTTCGGACAATGATACAAAAAAATGAATGTAACGGACAAGCTTAATTTTCATTTCAGTCTCTTATCGACCTGTTTATTATTGTTTATGATAACATGACACATCAAACAATTAAGTACGTTCAATAAAGTCTATCAGTAAATGTTACGCTGCTTTGCACAGTTCCTTCTGAAATGCAGGCGTAATGTTATGTCAACCAAAGGCGATCACAATCAGTCGGTTTCTGTGTTTTAATATTAAAATAGCTGCTTTGGTAATCATTTTAATGTAAACCATGTATATAAATAACGGACATAGTCACTGTGACGTCCCTCATTGGTTGACACTGTGGAGTCATTCCACTTCCTGGGCTCAATCCTCAGGACCTAAAGTGGGAGCTAAACATCAGCTCCCTCATCAAAGAAGCGCAGAAGAGGATGTTCTTCCTGCGACAATTGAAATTATTCAACCTGCTAAAGCTGATGATGGTGCAGTACAGCACTGCACCGTCATCAAGACCATCCTCACTTCCTCCATCACCATCTGGTAAGCTGCTGCAAGGGACAAGGGCAGACTGCAGTGCATCATTAGCTGTAGAGAAGGTGACCGGCTGCAATCTGCCGTCCCTCAAGGACCTGTAGGGTGTGTCTGCAGACCCGGAGGCTGCAGATCTGTACCTGCATTTTTAGACCTCTTGTATTTTGCAACAGCGTCCCCAATTTCAGTGGAAGCATTACCACTATTGAATATGGACGAAGATGACGATCTGCGTGTGAGTATTGAATGTGAATCACATTATTTGTTTAACCCTTTATCGGGCGAAGAACTATATTTGGTAACTTCAGTGGATATCAAAATGGGGTCCCCATGTCTCTCTGTGAGGTCATAGAACCACATGGATTTCTTCCAGCTAATCAGAAAAGATCAGGCTACGTCACAGACGGTGACACCATGACATTTGACCAATCAGTATTATAATAATATAATAATATTAACTTTATTGACCTTGACCTCCTATGTAAAAATGAAAAATCTAGAAAGAAAATCTGCAAGAAACAGTCGTTTAAAGTGGCAAATCTGTGCCGAAAAAGTTGCAGATTTACGAGAAAAAAGTGAAAAAAAGCCATTTTTTTCTCGCAGATTCACCACTTTAAATCTCATAAATCTGCACATTTTTTTCTCGTAGATTTGCTACTTTAATCTCGTAAACTTATTTCTCAAAATATGACCCCCCTCCCCCGGGTCCGTATATTTTTTTTTACACATTCTGGCTGTATGTAATATCCTCCAATATTCTCAAAGGTTGAAATCTGGAATTTGCAAGTATTTCAATGAGTGTCCTATTAAGGGTTAATGTTATCAAAGTATTTTGTTGATATGAAGTAGACAGCGAAATGTATGTTTTACTGTGATACGTTTGATTTCTTTTTTTTCTCTGCAGCTCTCCCTGATGACGCAATTGTGAAGTTGTGTTTCACAGATTTGTTCTTTGTTGTTGTTTTTTCATCCATTCATTAGTTCATTTATTAAATAAAATATGTTGAAGCATTTCAGTATTTCACAGCCATTGTTTCAAATTCCCACAACAGCAGTGAGGACTGAACACCCAAGACCAGACATTTCCTGTTGTATGTTGTAGCCGGTCTGATTAATGCAGTGCAAGTTTTGTGCTCTGATGAATATTAAGAGATAAAGAACTGAAATAGTTGGATCAAACAACATGTGTAAAGTATATAGATGTATACAAAATTACATATTTGGGTGTGATTAAAGGTAAAGAAAACATAGGTGTAACAAACCTTTAATCATTTGTTAATATATTGTATTTTGGTGTAATCACCCTTCCAACTGTTTAGTATTGGGGTGTACGAAACCTTTAAACTCTTAGATTTGATGGTGTACTAAACCTTTAAACTGTTAGAATTGATGGTGTACTAAGTGTAACTTATTTCAAAAAGTGGTGCTTGGGTGAGATGCTGATTTAGTTGCAGTTCTACAGCCGTCTAGTAGGGGGCACTGTCGCGAGATATAAGGGGTTAGAGCTGCAGGTCTGAACCTCATGCAGTTCTAAATCTATCCAGTAGAGGCACTGACATTGACTTGTTTTTATTTGTATCCATGCATATTTTATTTTGTGCGGGCAGTACATTTTACATTTTATTTTATTTATTTTTATCGTATTTTTAATTTATTTTATCTTATTGCATTTTACTGTTCTATTGTTTACTACATCTCTTTGTATTGTGTTATCTTTTTATTGTTTGTGCAGCACTTTGGAAACCTTGTGTTTGCTAAAATTGTGCTATATAAATAAAGTGGATTGACAGGTCTAGAAATGCAGGTATAGATCTACAGGTACAGATCTGCAGCCTCCGGGTCTGCAGACACATACTATTGGGACTCTGAGGTGTGCAGGCAAGATTGCAGTGGACCCCTCCTACCCTGGACACAGACTTTTGTGCTCCCATTAGGACCAAACCCCCCTGCCATAAGAACAATTTCTTCCCCTCTGCAACTGAGCTCATCAACAAGGCCAGAGACCCCACAGACTCTTCCCCTCCACCCTCTACACCTCACATTAGCATAATGCACAGCCACCTGACATTATCTACTTTGCACCTATCTGTTTGCACAGCTGCTTCCCTTATTTAAATTACTCTGTATTTGTACATATTTTTCTACTCTTTATTTTTTTTTAAATATTGTTTGTGTGTTCATTTTTTCTATTCTTCATATTTTCTATTCATGCTAGGGGGTTATTTTTAGTTGTAGTACTTGTTTCCTTCATCTTTATTTATTTAGTACTCCGTTCTTTTACACCAAAACAGCACAGCAAATTCCTTGTATGTAAAAACCTACTTGGCAATAAAAAAGATAAATGTGTTGATATAGGTGTATATGTATATATATTTCAAGATACTAAGTGAGAAATTCTACTATTTTTACAATGCATAAATAATGTTTATGATCTATTGTGAAAACATGTTTAAAAAAACTTTATTTAAAAAAGAAGAGTGGCTATGATTGTGCACCTCCTGTAAAAAAACAAATTTATTTTTGTTGAAATCAGAGTTTGAACTGTATATCCCAACTCTCTCCTGTCTACAAAACAAAAAAGCTGTGAAGACTACCAACATATGCACTGTGTTTAATGTCTTTAACTAACATGAAATCTTGCATCTGTTTATTTTATTATTATTTATGAATGAATTATTATTAATTAATTATTAATAATTAATTATTATTTATTATTTATAAATGAAACAAAATTCATTATTTTCCATTTAATTACTCTTCTATTTTTAAAATATTTTTTAATATTATTTATTTCCAATTTTTTTTTTGCATTGTTTATTTTACTGTAACTCATTTATTCTTTGTAACTGCAATGTATCGCTGTTTGATATAAATAAAGAAAAAAAAGCAGGCCAGATCTTACTGCGCATGTGTGAATATGACGTCATCATCCGACCCCGGATCTTCTTCTCCTTGTTTTGGTTGTTGCTGCTACGATGAGGCAAACTTCATTAACCATTGGAGGCAACCCGCGGTGAGTTGCGTTAAGTGTGTATTCTATCAAAATGTGAACTGTATTAAACGAATGTAAAGCTGCTTTGCCTCCACATGTGATTTAACATTACCTTATCAGTTAGCATTAGCATGCTACCGAAACCTTGATTGACGCTTCCATTGAAGCACAAACTTCACTTTAAAGGCCTGAACGAGTCTGATCAGTGCATTAGTTAGCATACCATAAAGGTATGGTATGAACAGGGAGACTATCAACAACCCACACAATGTAAAACACAAAGACAGTGAAAAATGAAAATGGCTGGATGGAAGTAGACTTGCTGTCAGGGATGTTGAAGACATACTTCCAGAGGTAGGCAACCTGCGGCTCTGGAGCCACATGTGGCTCTTCAGGCCGTCTGCAGTGGCTCCCTGTCGCTGAGACAAAAAAAAGTATTTATTTTATTTTGCCTTTATTTCCTTTGGTTTATCCATCTCAGCCCCAATGAGGTTATTAACTCTTACAGTTCTGGGTGTTTTGAATGAGTGTAGACGTCCCAGTCTCAGTAAACATATTTATCATGTGTTCCTGCATGTTCACTAACAGAAACCTTTTTCTAATCGAAACACTGGATTATGTATGAAAAAAATTGACAAAGACTAAAACTTTAATTTTAATTAGTTTTGTAACCACACAATACGGTTTCAGTTAGTTATCGTTTTTAAAAAAACTCGTTTTTATTTCAGTTAACAAAAAAAATATTTCTATTCTAGTTTTTGTTAGTTTTTGTTAACTACAATAACCTTGTTTCTGTCTCTCCAGGTTATTGATGTAGCAAGCTGCTAAGTCTTGTCGACAAGATGTGTGATCAGAAAAATGGTGGTGACCATGGTAAGATGTTACACATTGATGATGTGGACGAGCTGTCAGCCAGTGATGAATCAGAGCCTGAAGAACAAACCAGCACTACTGCCTTTGACGTTGACTGTGACGTTGACGACGATGATGTAAATGATGACGATGGTGATAATGATGGTGATGAGGTCTCTGCTCCAGCTGCAGGACACAGAGCTCAGAGTGCATTCAGTCTGAAAGGTGGAAACCAGGCTTTCTCCAACCGCAGCCACAGCATCTTTGAATGCCTGGACAGTGTTTCCCAGCTGGCCTCCTCCTCTCTGAAACAGGACAATATTACAGACAGAGTGTTTGCTCATTCTCTGTCTTCACGTCCAAACAGGAAGACCAGCATGCCTCCACCAAGCTGCCCCACACCAGCCAAGAAGAGAGGAGTCCCAGACTACCTGGTGCATCCTGAGCGCTGGACACACTACAGTCTGGAGGACGTGAACTGCGACGAGAGCAACAGCAAGATCGCTCACCAGTTCCTGTCCAGTCTGCAGCAGAGGAAGGAACAACAGGAGAGTCGGACGGATCCCGACTCTAACAACAAGCAGAAGATTATCTTCTCCAAACCGAGCAAGTTCCTGGTGGAACAACCTGCCAACCAGCTGTCAGCTGTTGAAAACAAAGAGCAGGAGACATGCCTCAGTCATCTGAAGGAGGACAGTGAAGATGAGGAGGCTGGACGAAGTAGAAAACACCAGAGTGTAGATACGGCTGTGGAAAAGGACAAAGACATGGGGGGAGCTGTGGCTCCAACAGAGGAGATGAAGGAGAAAATGGAAGAGGCCAACCCGGCCTTTTCCTTCTTCAGGAAGACCACGCGTAAGAATTACAGGAAGAACTCAGGGCAAGAGGACAACTGACCGAAAAAAATCAAACAGAGTACATCTTGTATAGAAAAAATAAAATCACTCTGGTCCATTCAAATAATCTGATTTCACTGTTTTCAGAGCAGTTTCATTGCTGAGTCACCAAACAACCTCATAAAGACCAGTTTCACCACTGACCCCATCAGCTTTACCCATGGCTGGGGTTGGAAATGTGAACGAAGGGTTTAGCTGTTAGTTAATCTGTTCTGATGTTAGCATGCCAGCTGACTGTTTTACCACCCAGTCAATAGCTACTTTTACATCCAAGACTGAGGACTATTTTATAAGCTTGCTACATTGTGTGGGGTTAAAATATAATATTTTATACATTATCATTGTTCTCCTTCCCTCTTCATCTTTCATCATACTCATGGTGTTAATGTTAAAGGTTGTCAGTTCTCAACAAACATTGTTAACCCTCAACATATTGATGCCCCTTCTAATGCACAACATGGGTCAAAAATGACCCACATTTATTGGCTGTGTGTTTCTGTGCTCTGTCTTTTGATATGAACTTATTTTGTGATTGAATATTCCAAATATTCTTTAAATATCTTGTTTGTGATAACAACAGATCATTATTTCCATTTTGCTTCTCATACTTTATGAAGAAAAAAAGTTTTTGTATTATTACATAGCCAAGAAGTTAGCTAAGTAGTTAGCTTAGCAAGCTACTTAGCCAAGAAGTTAGCTAAGTAGTTAGCTTAACAAGCTACTTAGCTAACTACTGAGCCAAGAAGTTAGCTCAGTAGTTAGCTTAGTAAACTACTTAGCTAACAACTTAGCCAAGGAGTTAGCTAAGTAGTTAGCTTAGCAAGCTACTTAGCTAAAAATGGATACGGGTCATTTTTCACCCATGTTGTGCATTAAAAGAGTAGTGACACATAAAGGGATTTTAATTAAAAAAAAAAAAAAAAAAAAGGAAAACACAAAATTTGTAATTTATTGCAAAGATATAGAACATAAAAACTTGAGAAAACACTTTAGACCCATGTTGTGCATCAAAGGGTTAAAAATGACCATGGAGTTTAATAGGAAAGCTGCTGCTGTTATTATTAGTTACAGTTCAAAATTTACAAAAGCTGCAGTTTAGTTAAAAAATGCCTGAGGAAGTGGGTAAACTTTTTTTTTTTCATAAAATCTGCATGACAGCAGTGATTGTTACATCCTGCTTCTCCAACTGGGGAGAGAAATTAGAATTTCATTATCTTCATTTGATCTGTACTTTTATTAGTCTTAATCTGAAATAAAGTAGGAATATTGATTTGTATTATTGTATTTGTTATTCTTTTAAAAACATTCAAACTGAAAGTTGTGGCTTATTGAAAATGAGAAAATAAAATGTATTTACATCCATCTTGTGCTAAAAGTCAAGTGAAACTCTTTTAGTTTTTGTTTGAATCACAGGTGGAACGTTTACACATCATTACAACGTGTTTTCTGTCATGAAAAACAGTCCACCATTACCTTAAACCCACCTTAAAGAGATAAACAGAAGTTGTTTACATCCAGTCTTTCTCACCAAATCTGTCTTTGTATCCTTGATACAAATGTGTGGTGTAATTAGAGATGGGCGGATGAAGCCTGGTGAAGCTTTTGAGGCTTCTTCCTGATTGTATCAAAAAAAAGATTTGAAGCTTCAAAGCCTCAAAGACAGACAGACCCTACCAGTGACATCTAGTGGTCAGCTCTAGTTATAGCAGCCACAAACTTCTAAATGATTCACACATCTTATCGATTCCAGTTCCAACACAAATCAATAAAATCAGTCTTAAGCAGCTGTGTCTTCTTTCTGAGAATCATTGTCCTCACATGAAAGTGTTAGAACACTTTGAAATGTCAATTTTCTGATAACATGTTTAAATGTGCGTCAGTGTTTTTGAGGTTTGACTGAAGGTTTGTGAGAAGTTCTTATGCAATTCAGAGAAAACCACTTATGGTTGTGGATCCCTGGATTTGGATCATATACAGTATTATCCAATATCAAATCAAATCAATCAAATCAAAATTACTTTATTCATCCCAGAGGGGAAATTCAGTAATATAATAGCAGCCCAATGTGACTAAACAGATTAATCCAGGTTTTTAGTATATTTTTTATTGCTACATGGCAAACAAGGTACCAGTAGGTGCAGTAGATTCTCAGAAAACCAACAAGACCCAGCACTCATGATATGCACCCTCTTAAGGCTTTGCAATTGGGCAATTAGTTGAAAGGGGTGTGTTCAAAAAAATAGCAGTGTGGCATTCAATCAGTGAGGTCATCAATTTAGTGAAAAAACAGGTGTGAATCAGGTGGCCTCTGTTTAAGGATGAAGCCAGCACTTGTTGAACATGCATTTCTCTTTGAAATCCTTAGGGAAATGGGTCGTTGAAGACATTGTTCAGAAGAACAGCGTACTTTGATTAAAAAGTTGATTGGAGAGGGGAAAACTTATAAAGAGGTGCAACAATTATAGGCTGTCTTGTTGGTTTTCTGAGAATCTACTGCACCTATCTGGTACCTTGTTTGCCATGTAGCAATAAAAATATATTAAAAACCTGGATTAATCTGATTAGTCACATTGGACTGCTATTATATTGAACAATACTGTACCTCTCCTGATTTCCATTAAGAGAACATGATTGCAATGTAACAAATAACATGAAAAGATTCAAATTCAACACTGTAGAAGTACTTGGGTTTGACTTATTCTGAGGGGCTTCCTTGTGCCACAATGTGAAAAAAATGAATATTGTGCTTGTGCAACAGTGTGAAAATGAAGTGCTATGAAGCAGGAGGAAAAACCGATCATTTCACGTCTCCTTATAATGAATGCAGCAACGCCAAAGGTTTGAATCATTCTTTTTTTAGATTTTTTTTTTATTGAGAAATTCAAATACAGTCAGAACATTCATGTCGGATAGAACAAACAAAGTCTGGCATCACAAAATGAGAAAATAAATAAATATGAGACAACATGAATGAAGTGCATAAGTCAGTACAGATGTAAATTAAACAGAATAATAAAATAATTAAATTAAAAGGGAAGGAGGAGGGGGGAGGGGGGGGAAGGCATGACATATTTTACATTTCTCAAAATATTTCTTGAATTATGTTAACAGTATGTATACATTTGTTATTATCAATTGTTTTAATATACATCATTCAATGTAGTTATTGATTTCAATTTCAAAAGCAGGAAAGAAGGGTAAGGTTCTTTTTTTCGGTTATCTTTTTTTTCTGACATTTGCTTTGGCAATATGTACAGTGTTGTCATGCCAATAAAGCCAATTGAATTGAATTGAATTGAAAATTGAGAGAGAGAGAGAGAGAGAGAGAGAGAGATTTATTCATTTATTTGTTTTTTTAAATACTAGCATGTTGACTTCAAATGGCTGCTGAACACTGACCTATCGATTGACACCTGATTTGACCAATTGAGAACTTCTATGTCCAATCGCAGCCCAGCGAGCTGATGACTGGCGTTTTGTATAGCCAATATAGTTTCGTTCAGAACCCGCTCTGGTTCTGTTTCCTATTGGCTCGCAGGCGTTAGGCTATTAGGGGGCGGGACATCCTGTAGTTGTGCTGTTCTCGATTGGATGCGACCCTACGAACCGGGAATATTTTGAAACTTCAGTGGGTGTGTGCTGTGCAGTTAGCTTAATGTGTTTGTCAAACTGATAAAACTTGGTAGTACCAGTTACTGTAGAACGGATTTATTTCCTTGACGTAGTTTTAAGTAGTTCTCTATAATTCTCCATGGAGAAAGTAGCAGGGGAGAAGCAGTGTGCTGGGCCGAGGGGCAGCCTGGAGCTGGCTGACATCGTAGTGGTTGACTTGGATTCCTACGTTAACGTTGAACTGGACCAGGGCAACAACGACGGGTTGATTTCAGAAATGGGAAAAATGTCAGATATATCACAAGGTCTGTGTCATTTTTTTCTCTTCGTTGTTAAAATACTTAATAAGAGGTATACTGCGCGAATGACACATTTAGGTTAACATTACACAGTTGCGTACACAGTTCGTAGCTTTTCCGCCTCAAACCAGTGGAACCAACCGCTGTTCGTTACTGCCTGCAGACACATACAGTCTATGTGGAACCTTATTTATATACAGTCTATGTGGAACCTTATTTATATACAGTCTATGTGGAACCTTATTTATATACAGTCTATGTGGAACCTTATTTATATACAGTCTATGTGGAACCTTATTTATATACAGTCTATGTGGAACCTTATTTATATACAGTCTATGTGGAACTAATAACATAACCTAGCTAACGTTAGATGAGACAACACGGATTACCCCAACACTGAATGATCAGAGATCAAATCAACTTGTGGTACATGATCAAATTTGGCTATTGGTGCCTCATGTAAATATATATATAAATAGGGCTGCAACTAACGACTATTTTCATTTTCGATTAATCTGTCGATTATTTAAACGATTAGTTGTTTGGTCAATAAAATGAAATATCAATGAGTGCTTCCCAAACCACAAGATGACGTCCTCAGATCTCTTGTTTTGTCCACAAACCAAAGAGATATTCAGTTTATTGTCATAAAGGAACAAAGAAACCAGAAATATTCACATTGAAGAAGCTGAAATCAGAGAATTTGGACTTATTGTCTTCAAAAGTAACTTCTCCAACCAATTATTCGATTATCAAAATAGTTAACGATTAATTTAATAATCGATTATTGGTCGATTAATGTAATAATATTTGCAGCTCTAGCGTAAATCAATTCCCAGTTGCACCCAGAATCTGGTTAGTGTAGAAGGTTTATTTTTTGCTACATTTTAAATGATACATGTAGAGGAAAGTGATTTTAATGAAATATCAACAATATAAGCGTCTGTCCTGTTACTTCTTCTGACTGAAGCATTTGTCATACATGATCTATTCAATGATTCTGAGAAAGTCTTCAATGACTATAAAAGCACAGGACAAGTTAATCATGTGGGTGTTGAGTGTCCTGATAGCCCAGAGAAAGAAGCTGTTCTCTCTGCTTGTTCTGAATAAATAGAAATTATAAGTTTATTTGAAAGGGAAATTATTATCTAGAGACTGATCAAGTAAAAAAAAGTGAGCTAAAATGTTATTAAGACTAAAATATAACGTTATAATATTAAGTCTATAATACGCACATCTTTGAATAGAATTGTTAAACACTTTTATATACACTTCTAACAAAATCAATTTGAAAATGATGAATGATAATAAAAAAACAATATTGTAGTTACTGCACTCTGTTTTTGTATTGCTGTTAGAACATTCTACAGCAGAACCAGACTGCAGTAACTACATTTTTGGGGTCAAAGGTCAAATAAATTATCATGATTTTTTAGCATAAAAATGACATCATCAATACATGTAGAAATAAGTGTCATGTCACTTACCTACCTATAACAAATTTGGCTGGCAAGTTAAAACATGTTAAAAAACTTTAAAACTGTTTTTCACAGTTTGACCCTTTGCGTGGTTACTGCAGTTTTTAGATCTTTAGGCATGCTTGATTAAGATCCCCAGCACTGATCTGAACTCCATTACAAAGAGCTGTGCTAATGTTAGCTTCTGGTGGGATATACTTGCTCTGTACAAACCATAGACCAATATTTATGCAATAAAGGTAAGATATCTGCTGGCTGTGATGGGTTGTTTCTCGTCACATAACATGCGGCGTGTGTTGTGCAGTTCCAGAAGTTTAACTATGTTTATCTCGGGACGCAGATGTTGTACTGCGTTGTCAGCTTTGTCAATTGCTTTATTAGTGACACAACATGTGCACCCAGTAGGGCTGGGCGATATGGACCAAAAGTCATATCCCCATTTATTTAGGCTGAATGTCGATATACGATATATATCCTGATATTTTTTAATCACAAAATGAGAGCAGATGTTCAGTCAAAGTCATGTCAAAGTCATATGACATGTCACAAGTAGTTTTATTGAAACCATTTATTTAAGTGAACATAAATACTGTATAACAACAGGAGTACCTTTAAAAAAAAAAATCTTAGCTCCATAAAGTGAACATTTACATAGAAAAATATCTTAAACATCAAGAAATTTGACTCTGTTTTCACTTAAACACACTCATATAATCAAGTGCTTTCCAAAATCAAGCTTTAGAAACATTCTACATTAATATTATTTTCTCATTTCATAGTTTATTTTTTTTAATCAACACTAGCCCTAATCATAAATATCAAATATTATTCATTAATTATTATAAATTATAACATTATATTATATTATTGCCCAGCCCTAGCACCCAGATTAAATTCAGTGATTTATAAACACTGTATGAACATCAGCAACAACAAAGGTATAGAAGATGACTAAAATTCTCTGCAGCTCATAATGCTTAAGCTTTTCCCCAACAGCTCTGTTTCAGAATGAAGAGGAAGATGAAGATGAGAGTGAGGAGGATGATGATGGTGATTATGACGACAGTGGCACAGACCATTTTGGCTCTGAAAAGTCAGGGACTCGGCTGCAAAGATGTGAGCGCCGTGGAGGAGTCACTTCAGGTCTTCCAGACACGTTCCAGACGAGCCACCTGCTGTTCTATGAGAGGTTCAAGGCGTACCAGGACTACATGCTGGGTGACCACAGACACTCTTACATATTCTGATTGGAATACAATATAGCAACAGTACGGCTGGGCATTATATTGATAGTCATATGTAGGGCTGGGCAATATGGATTAAAAGTCATATCCCAAATATTTAGGCTGAATATCGATATACTGTGTGTGTGTGTGTGTGTGTGTGTGTGTGTGTGTGTGTGTGTGTGTGTGTATGTATATATATATATGTGTGTGTGTGTATATATATATATAGTGTATGTATATATATATAGTGTATGTGTGTATATATGTAGTGTATGTGTGTGTGTATATATATATATATATATATGTATATATATATATATTATAGTGTGTATATATATACAGTACAGGCCAGAAGTTTGGACACACACCTACTCATTCAATGCGTTTTTCTTTATTTTCATGACTATTTACATTGTAGATTCTCACTGAATGCATCAAAACTATGAATGAACACATATGGAATTATGTACTTAACAAAAAAAGTGTGAAATAACTGAAAACATGTCTTGTATTTTAGATTCCTCAAAGTAACCACTCTTTGCTTACTAGAATATAGTGATTTCACACTTTTTTGTTAAGTACATAATTCCACATGTGTTCATTAATAGTTTTGATGAATCACAATGTCAATAGTCATGAAAATAAAGGAAACACATTGAATGAGAAGGCGTGTCCAAACTTTTGGCCTTATTGAAACTGTTTACTGTTTATTTAAGTGAACATAAACTCTGTATAACAACAGTACCTTTTTTAATTTATTTTTTTAAATAAATATCTTAAATAAAAAAAGCCTATGAAATAAAATAGGCGAATCTTTTTCTGAAGTAAATATATTTATATGATAAAATAATAATGAACATTAAAAAATAAATAAATATGACAAACCCTAGTAAGGGCAGCATTTAAATATAAAGAAAAAAAACTATATCGATATATGCGATATGGTCTAATTCCATATCACATTTAAAATATATCCATATATCTTTTATATCGAAAAATCGCCCAGCCCTTGTCATATGAGACTAGGTATATATTATAATTCTGGACAGTGTTGTCTTGTCCTTGTTTTAAAGGCAGCATTACAGTAAAAAGTTGTTCTCTTCTATTATCTTAAGTCATTACATCCACTTAACTGATTTTTTAAATCAAAAATCTGATTGTGTAAATATTTTGTGAAAGCATCAATAGTCAACCTTAAACTATTGTTGCAATATTGATTTCTAAGTACTTGGTTAAAAAAAAAATCCTGATTTATTTTTTTATTTATTTGCCCAGCCCTAAATACAGATCATTCTGATTAAAATTAAAATCAATTTCTGATCTCAGTCCTTTAACAATTTGTGTGTAGGAGACTGTAAGCCGTCCGAGGTAAAGGCCTTCACAGCAGACTACCTGGAGAAGGTGGTGGAGCCGTGTGATTGGCTGGCTCTGTGGTCTACTGATGCTTTTGATGTCCTGTTGGAGGTGAGAGCCACTTACACACGATTCTGTTCATATTGTAAATGTACCATACCCCACTTGACCCTCATGCCAAACGGGTCAATGTTCACAGACTCCCTCCACTTAGACGCATGTAAAAAAAAGTTCCTTCTGAGATTTTGATTGATATTTTCAATGTAAACTTTTTCAGAACGATAATGATGATGGCTATGCACAATTACAACATTTTACTAAGTTAGCTCAAATTACATTCTGACAGGGTTGTCACGATACTAAAATTTTCAACTCGATACCGATACTCAGGAAAATATTCGATACTCGATACCATTTTTGATACCACAAGGATAAAAACAAAGACCCCCAAAATTTAACAGAAATATTTCTATTAACAAGAAAAATGCAACATGTAAAAATTAACAGAACCACAGGTTAAATATTTATGATAAAAAAACAGTTGTGCAAAAAGAAACTGCAACTATGATAACAAGCTTCAAAATAAATAAATAAATAAATATTTTGAGGTTGTATGCTGTGCACAATACTAGGCAAGCTTGATAAAATAATAATATCTTAAGTTAAGTGTTCATTCCTTGGCTAGGTATCGATACTTTTGAAAATGAGTATTGTGTCCAGATTCAACGTTTTAGTATCGATACTGTAGGAGCCATATATTGCTTTATTGATTGATTATTTTATGTTTAATTTGTTTGTCTTGTTGCCATGGTTTCGGGTCACGTGAGCACTGTAGGGGTAGGTTATATCAGAGTGTGCTTCACCTGCACGGGTGAAGGGAGCGGCGAGTCTAGGTAGCTGTAATTTTTGTTGACCGCCTTTGTTATCGCTTTTGTAATCTGCTTTGATACACGTTCGCCATAAAGTGTACACAATCAACATCATACTTGCGTGTAAAGCTGCTGATTATCATTAAAACACCTTAAACTTCTCTGGACTCAGTGGGCTTCCTTGGAGCAGCAGCAGTGCGTCAAACACATATACAGGACCTATTCTCTGCCTCACAAGCGACTTTTAAGGAACAGGAAAGCCGCAATAGATACTATTTTGAGTATCGATACTTTTGACAACCCTACATTCTAACATTCCTTATTTCCTCATATTTTATATTTTGATATTTGTCATTAAAAATTCAATTTTTGGGCTGTAGGGCAGGGTAAAAAACAAAATAAAAATGTCAAATGAAAAGTGGAACTTCTTTAAAGTGAACATCGGTTTATGATTTCAGGTGTGTAATGTGGACTGGAAGGATCTGAAGGCGTGTGTGAGGCTGGTGCTGCCCCTGCAGTGTGATACCAAAGTCTGTGAACTCACTGAGGAGGCCATGAAGTCTCTGCTGGAGGCCACTCAGCACAAAATCCCCCTGCAGGAGCTCCAGGTGGTTTATGATCAGTCTGGAGACTTTGATCAGACCGCGCTTGCTCTTGAGCACCTCAGGTGGGACTCCTGAGTTGATCCTGGCCGAGTTATGGTTTGGCGACATTTTTAACAGTCAGTCAGTCTACGTCAGTGGTTCTCAACCTTTTTTCAGTGATGTACCCCCTGTGAAATATTTTTTCAGCCAAGTACCCCCTAACCAGGGCAAAGCATTTTTGGTTAAAAAAAAAAAGACTTAAAACAGAGCGCTGTACCATCAGTGTCTGATTTATTAACCCATTTAAGGCGGGAAAGCATTACCGCATTTCTACCATTAAAACCGGGATCGCTGTTGCGTTATTCTGCTATTAAAGCCGGGAAAGCAGATACGTCGTTTTGTAGTATTTGTAGTTTTTTCCACCTATTTTCTGTCTCTTGGCCAATGAAATGCATCAGAATACATGTGGGAGTGTCGCAATGCAACATGGGACTTTTCCAGAACTTTGAAATCATGGCGGAAGACGACTATAGGGGAGGAGCTCAGATATAACAGCTATAAGCTGTCTACTGAGGCTGAAAAATCTATTATTTAGTAGGAAGCGTTGACACTTGTGTTGAATTTCCAGAAAAACGTCAGGTTTTAGGGGGTCATTTTAAAATCGCTTTAAAACTGTTTTACTGGTATATTTTCCAGGCGTTTTAGGCCTAAATGAGTTAAACTTTGGAACTGATAAACACATACAAAATTCAAACATAAAAACTATTTTTAAGTGTTTTAAATGTTAATAATCCATGACTTTATTTATTGCAAATATTTCTCATCACTAAAATGTAGTGATTCAAACTAATGTAGTAAAAACAGTGAGCATATAACCATTTAAAACTATAACTGCTACGCTTCAACCACGACTCCATCTTTGAGTTTTCCAGTGATTGACAGGTGATGCCAGGTGGGGGACATTGGGTTTTTAGGATCAGGAAATTGAATGTAAAATTCATTTTATGAACTTGTACTTATATTTTCCTTAACTATTTAGATTTTTGCATGGATGCTACTTTTTAAATGTGTATTTTAAAATCTCACGTACCCCCTGGGTTGCCTTCAAGTACCCCCAGAGGTACGAGTACCCCCATTTGAGAACCACTGCTCTACGTTTTGCAGATTTTTCTATAAACACATCTGGAGACAGTGGGATGAGGAAGATGAAGATGATGACTTCGACTACTTTGTGCGCTGCGTGGAGCCTCGTCTCAGACTGTGAGTACACTTTGTGTTTGGGTGATGATTTAGTATTTATAAGTGTTGTTTCATTCATGAATCCTATTTGGTGTCTTCTCTCAGCTACTATGACATGTTAGAAGACAGAGTCCCAGCAGGCCTGGTGGCAGAGTACCAATCCTTACTGGAAAACTGCTCCCAGTGCTTCCAGCAGTTCTCTGTGCTGCGTAGCGGCCTCAGCACCGACTCAGACTCGGAGCTGGACAACGTGTCCATGGTGGAGGGCCTGAAGCTCTGTGACCAGCTGGAGAAGTTCAAACGTAAGCTGCACCTCATCGAGAATCCCCTGTTGAGGTAAGGGATGTGTTGACATTCTCCATTAAATGCCAAATTCCTCTCAACCCAACCCTCACCTCTCTCTCCACCCTTATTCCAAAAAAGTTGGGACGTTGTGAAAATTGTAAAAATAACAAAATACAAGATCCAAATCTTTTGCGACAAACATTCAATTCAATTCAACACAGTACAAAGACAAAATAGAATAGAATAGAAATTAGGGCCGGGACTTTAACGCGTTAATTAAGATTAATTAATTACACAAAAATTAACACGTTAAAAAAATTGACTCATTTAAATCGCACTTGAACATGAAGGAAGAAGCTGATGAGAGCGCTTTGGTTGGCCCCTTGGATGATGGGAAATTTTGTTACAAAAACCAACGGATGGAAGCGTCGATAAGAGCATGGTTGTGTTGCTATGCAACAAGGAATTCACATATCACCGCAGCACATCCAGCCTCAAGTATCACCTCAATGCAAAACATATAGCAGCTAGTGGCTAGTGTGGTAGCTAGCGTGGATTGTGTTTTACTTAAAAAACCAAAGTATTATAGTTTACAGAAGGTCTACCTACCTATAGGCTACCTGAATTTATGAAATGTACTATATTTCTAAATATGCTATTGCTACACTTACACTTACACTGGCAAAAAATGCACTGGTCTGTTGGACTTGAACAAAAATAAACAATATTTTTGTTGCTTAAGCTTATGTATTCAGTCATTATTCAATGGTATACTAAAGATCCATGTGAAAAAAATTACTTCTCACTGTTCTCAGGTCAAATATTTATATGCGATTAAAATGCGATTATTTTCGATTAATTAATTACAAAGCCTCTAATGAATTAGATTTTTTTTTTTAATCGAGTTCCAGCCCTAATAGAAATACTTAATTTTAAATTGTGTTCGTCACAGCAGCTCCCAAACGACAAATCAGACAGAAATGGCAAGAGAAGAGAAAAACATTTGAACACTATACATATGGTCACATCAAAAAGAGAAAAAACTTTAACACTATACAGTTTATATTTTAACACAATGTACATGGGGTATGAATAATAGTTAAATAATCAGTGACAGTAAAATAAAAACCAAGTAACCTTAAACTGAAAAACCAAGTTACTGTTCAATAAAAAAAGGAAAAAAAAGAAAATATGTAAGCAATATATAAATCTAAAACCTAAAATATGGAACACTTAATCTGGGAGACTTTTGTTTTCGTTAATATATACGCCCTTTTAGATTTTGTTGCATTCTGTCTCCCCAACATTTATGAAATTGGGGTTGTTGGTGTGTCTGCACATCTTTTTGTTCTTAGTTTATGTGAATTAAAGATGTAATATAACCCAATCAAAAACAGCAGTGATACTAGGCTATTTCTATTAAATATATTGGGTGGAAATATTTCAGCAGATTGCAAGTGGGTCCCAGAGCTCCATGCTGCCCCACGAAAACTAAAGAAATAACGAAAACTAGAATTGGAAAAACATTTTCATTAACTGAAATAAAAATCAAAACGAGAGTTTTTAAAAAAACTATAACTTACTGAAACTGTATTGTGTGGTGACAAAACTAACTAAAATTATAGTGAAAATGTCCTTCATTTTCATCTTTGTTTCATACACAATCCAGTGTTTCTATTTCTCCACAGCTGAGTGTGTGTATTCCTGCTTTGTGGGCTTCCGGGAGAAGCGCGGGTGAAATAACCGCAATGACACCATATCAAGAGCAACTTCTCAGCTTTCAGAAAACATTGGAAATTTTTGGATAGCGTAATCTGTTCAGTTATAATGGTAATCTGAAGTGCGCTTGAGCAAATATGTCGCCGGTGCAACACTCTGTAAACTTTGGATGTTGGATAAGCCGAAGGGAAAAAAAGGCAAAATTTATTATGACCTCTTTGATTCTCGCACCCAACACAGCCCGTTACAAAAAAACTAAAACGATCACTAAAACTAATGAAAACTAAACTAAAACTAAGCATTTTCAAAAAATTTAATAAATTAGAACTAGCAAACTCACTCTAAAAACTAATTAAAACTAACTGAATATTGAAATTTGAAAACCAAAATTCACAACGAAATTAAAACTAAAACTAGGTGCTGAAAGGAAGAGCATCACTTCCCAGAGAGAGAGGATGAAGGCAGTCTTCCTTTTATTACAGTGAAACAAAGCCCCATAGTTCTGCTCTGTTCATTCGCCTTATGTGCTGTTAAAAACATGTGTACTAGTTAGGACAACCTGAATTGTTATAACTTGATATCTCTATTTTGGCAAATTCTTTCGAAATTATTTTTATTGGATTTTCCTTGGATGCATAATTATATCAGCTGTCAGAGCACACATCAGTATCCAATGCATCCATAGACTAGGCAAGTACAAAATGAATATAAACACCAAAATTATATAGTAAAAATATACAAAAGCAAACAGAAAATAAAGAAATAAATGAAGATAACCATATATAAGAAAATAAAAAAATAAAGAGGGACATAAGTTGTTTTACAAATCCAATAAAGCCATCCCACGTCTTGTGAAAGTTCTGCAGAGCAGCATTAACAGTAAACCTGATTTTTTTTTTTTTCTAGTTTAAGATCGCACATAATACAGTAGTATTCTTCCAGTTCAACAAAATCAACCGCCGCGCTAATAAGGAGGAGAATGCCATAATAATCTTGCGTTGACAGGAAGTCATACATATTTTTTCTGAGCTTACACCAAAAATGGCAATAAGGGGGCAGGGAGTAACACATTTTTTAAATAGTTTAGAGAATAAATCAAAGAAAGATGACCAGAATTGGTCCAATTCAGGGCAACCCCTATGTTGGCAAATTCTATGATTCTCTAGTATCACATCATGGCCTTACCTTCATCACCCCCTCTCCAGGTATGTGCTTGGCTACAGAGGTAATACAAGGCAACAGTGTGTGCAGAGCCGTGGGCCTAGAGCATCAGGTATGAAGGTCGTCCATGTGGTCACAGCCTCCTGCAGCACCATCCAGCTCCAGTCCCTCATCACTAACAGACTTCTGGCTCTTTGTTCTTCTGAGGACACTGAGATTCAGGTCAGTACCACACACACACTTATGCTACCTACCTATACATCAGAAGACTTTGAAAAGATTTGGAAAAGACTCCTGGAATCAGCTCATACCTGCTCACATCTAAAGACAAGTTTTTAGAGTTTCTAGTCTCACACTGAGATTTTAGACAGTCAATCTTTCAGGGTCACTATTTACAAGACTACAACTAGATTTTAGCAGTTTTTTCCTACCATGCAATTTTTCCCACATCATGCTCTTAGTAAAAACTTACAAATGGAGGAGAAGCAGCTTTTGGCTCCAGCTGCTCTAGTGTGTTCAGTGGTTTGTGTTTGGAAAAAAAAGAAAAGAGGATGAGACAAAATGCCTCCTCACAAAGCTGAAAAAGGATTTCTGTTTTTCTGACATGAAAAGTTGACTATTTTACAGTAAAAATAGATATAAGGAAGAATAAAGGAAAGGAACATTTAGAAATGAATTCATTATATACATTTATGTCCTATTTAATTATAATGTGTTCAATTGAATAATTATATTTATCAGCTCTATCAACTTTCATTTAGTTATTCATACATTAAGCATTGATTATTTATTACTTATCTATATATATATTTATTTATATATTTTAACTGGGTCTCCTTACTGTTCTCTTTAAGAAAAAGCGGCCCCAAAAATTCGCTTGCGGCCGTAAATATATGACATCACTATATTTTTATTTAGGACTGAGCTTACTAGCATTATTGTGATGTTCCTTTTTTCTGTGGAAGTGGTTTTACTGGCCGGTCTGGAACCGGGGACCTTTCCCCCTCTCATCTATTGGTTGGTGATTGTGTTACGTCACTGAGACTTGATATAATATCAAACACGTTTGACATGATCCAAACCCAAGACTAGGAAAAGACTGATATGAGACAGAGCAGATTACTACCTTAAATTTAACCATGGAGATGACGGGAGTAAGTAAGTAAGTAAGTAAAATTCATTTATAGAGCACTTTTCATAGATACAATCACAAAGTGCTTTACATCAGGGATAAAATGCAGTAAAATATAGAGTTAACAGAAATAACACACAATAGCACAAGAACATGTAACTTCACATATGCCCGGGAAACATCAGCATCAGGGAAAAGCTTGCCTAAAGAGATATGTTTTAAGTTCTCTCTTAAAACTGTCAGTGGACTCTATGCTGCGTAAGGTCAGTGGAAGTGCATTCCAGAGGCGAGGGGCACTGGCCTGGAAAGAGCAGTCACCTCGCGTTATAAAATGGGTCCAGGGGACCATCAAGAGTTTTTGATCTGACGACCTTAATGAACGTGAGGGAGAGTAGGGTCTCAGCAGTTCAGCAATGTACACGGGAGCTTGATCATTTAGGGCTCTAAAAGTAAGTACTAAAATCTTAAAATGAATCCTAAAATTAACTGATAGCCAGTGTAAAGAGTATAAAATTGGGGTGATATGATCTCTTTTCCTAGCTCAAGTTACGAGCCTTGCTGCCGCGTTCTGCACAGTCTGAAGGCGATTTACAGCTTTTTTGTTAAAACACATAAAAAGAGTGTTGCAATAATCAATGTGAGATGACACAAAGGCATGAATTATCATTTCCATTTCAGTTTTTGAGATCATCGTCCTCAGTTTAGCGATATTCCGGAGATGATAAAAGCAGTTCTTCACCAACTGTTTACAGTGGTGGTCCAGGGACATGTCCTTGTCAAACACAACTCCTAGGTTACGTAAGCTAGGTTGAACAGAGGGACCTAACTGACCTAAATGCTGCTTTATGAGGGGAATAGCAGTATCTGGGGCAATAATAAGTTTCCGTTTTGGCAGAGTTCAGTTGAAGGAGGTTATTATTTACCCATTTTTTGATGGCAGTCAAACAGGCTGTTAAGTTATCTAATTGTGTAGCTCTGTCTGCTTGAAAGAGCAGTAGAGCTGAATATCATCAGTGTATAGATGATAAGAAACATCACTGAACTCACCGATAATCTGTCCAAGAGGGGTCATGTAAAGTAAGAAGAGTAAAGGGCCAATGACTGATCCCTGTGGGACCCCACAGACTAGCTCTGTCGGGTCAGATAAGGACTCATTGACATGGACCAAAAAACTCCTGTCAGTCAAGTAGGACTGGAACCAATTCAAGACGGTACCAGAAATCCCAAAGATGTCTCTGAGTCTATCTATTAAGATTTCATGATCTACCGTGTTGAATGCAGCGGTGAGATCTAAGAGTACCAGAACTGTAAATTGACCAGAGTCTGCTGCCATCAGGACATCACTTGAAACTCGAGTTAAGGCAGTCTCAGTGGAGTGCTTTTTCCCAAAACTTGATTGGAAGGTGTCAAAGATAAGATTTGCCTCCAAGAAGGCATTTAATTGTTCAGCTACTACCTTTTCCAGGACCTAAGCTCGAAAAGGGAGCTTTGAAATGGGCCTATAATTTTTTAAATCAGCAGGATCTAAGTTTGGTTTCTTTAATTTAGGTTCCACTGCTGCTTGTTTAAAGGAGATTGGGACAACACCAGTTTTGAGAGATTGATTTATAATCGCTACAATGCAGGGTCCAATAGAGCTAACAGTTTTATGATTTATATGTGTGTGTAGTTCCATAGAGAGCCAGTGTCAGCAGTGGAAACATGCCATCAGGGTGATGTGGTTATTGTCCTCCCAGGGATCTACAGTGTCAGCAGCACCATTTTCCTCCCAGATTCCATCACTATAGAGGGTAAGTCACTCTTACCACTGACATCATCAGAGGTGATCAGTTTTTTTTTTTTTTTTTACAGACTTTCATGTTTCTTCTTAGTCACATAAGCCATGAGCCATAATGCAGTAAATGTGGACTGAATTGTCCAAAACTGGAAGGCTACCCACCTGGGCTATCATACTTAGACACATCCAGGGGTTCATCCTGTTGCAGACAAGTTGCTGTATAATCTCCAGGAATTGTGATTTGGAAGTTTTCTAAAATACTACTGTCATCGTTGAGACTGACTGTGTTCTTGTGATGTTTGTGTGCCAGGATTTGGGCTTCCTGATGAAGTTGTGATTGAAAAGAAAAACAAGGGCGACTCATTTGTGGAGTCCACAGGAGCTGAAGTTAGACTTTCCAACATAAAGTTCATCCAACACGATGCCATCGAGGGCATTCTCTGTGAGTATACCTTCATCAATGTGGTGGCCCTTCATTGTTCCTCATTTTATTATAAAAATGCAATCATCCAGTGTCATTAAAACAAAGGTTATGACTTTCGACACTTCAGCTTTCAGTTAAACCGAGTCCCGTTTTAACAATAATCTTTCAGTTCTGTAACGTCGTCAGCTGTTTCACAGGCATCTGTTTCATGAAATCTATTTAATTTACATAAATCTCTCATAAATCATGTCTACATTCTCAGTGTCTTGGCCACAAAGGATGCTGAAGGTGGAGTAGTCTGGATTGCAGTTTTCTTTTCTGAACAATGCATAAATAATAAAATACGATTAATAAATCTAAAACTCATCTAAAACTAAACATAGCAGAGAGAAGAATTGCTGCTGATCTTGTTGATTCGCCCTGTACAACATCAGGAAAATCAGACCCTATCTGACCGAGCAATTGACACAACTCCTGGTTCAGACCCTTGTGTTATCCCGCTTAGACTACTGCAACTCGCTACTGGCGGGTCTTCCTACTGCACCACCAAGCCTCAGCAGATGATCCAGAACGCGGCTGCACGTCTGGCCTTCAACCAGCCCAGGAGAGCACATGTCACTCCGCTCCTCATCTCTCTGCACTGGCTCCCGGTCACAGCCCGCATCAAATTCAAAGCCTTGTCTCTTGCCTACAAAATAGCAACGGGCACAGCCCCTTCTTATCTAAACTCCTTTGTTCAGGTCCACAAACCCTCCCGTCCACTACATTCTTCCTCCACCGCTGAAGGGCTCTACGTCTCAAACCAGACTCTTCTCCTCTGTAGTGCCCCTATAGGTGGTGGAACCAACTTCCAAACTCCATCTGTTCTGCTGAGTCCTTCTCAATCTTTAAGAAGAGACTGAAGACCAACTCTTTACTGAACACCTTCACTCTTGAGCTACACTGACGACTACGACAAGTATCGCACTGACCACTCTTGCGACCGAAAAGCATTGACGTCCTGATGGACTCAAACTTAACCCACGGCACTAACTCTTGCTGTGTTGCTTGACTTCATCCTGGCTTGTGTTGTATTAACTCTTTTGGACAAAAGCATCTGCTAAATGACATTGTAGAATTGTAGGATTGTAGGAGGAACATCAGCCCGACTTCCTTAATTATATTAGAAGCTTAAAGTGTAGTTCTGTCATGTCCTCTGTCATTAGCCCCTTTCATAGAGCCGTTTCATGCCGGGACATTTACGGCTCTGTAACGTCTCTCCTCCACTATGAATGCACCCGAAGCGGGATGCCAGGATCAAATGATCCCAACAATTTTCAGCCCCCAGAAGTAGTCACAGAGGCGGAAAATTGGTGGGACTGTTGGAAGCAGGACCAGTATGAACAGGCCATCTGGGCGAAGTCACGCGTGATGTCTAACAGACACACCTTCCACTTGGTCCGACAGTCATCCAATCACAGTCACTGTTCACTGCAGCCGCCGTCGCTAACTGTGCACAAAGGACGTTAACAGCTCCTGGGGAAGTTTTACACAACTTATGAGTTGATGTTATAAAGAATATGTTTATTTTACTCACATTAACTACCATGCTCTGCAGCAAACAGTTTCTGCAAACAACAAATCTCAAACTATAACTAGTCGCCTGATGCAAAACGTATTGCTAGCACTGCGCTTACAAGCAAATAATGTGACGTTTTAATTAATCTATCAAATGTTAGTAAAAGCTTTTCTCTGAAGCCCAAAGAAAAAGCTGAAATATATAGAGCCAACCCCCAGAATAAGCTCAGTATTACTCATACAAACACGTTAGCATGAATATTAAGCTATTTAACCTGCCAGTTAAAAGACCTCTCGTTTTTAACTACCTAGCTAATTTGCTATTAACAGCTACACAAATCTCTTTGACAAACATTCCGTTACCAAGACATGAAAACATACCTTTATCTTGGCGTTTTTTCTCCTCTTCCTCTTTCTTTGCTCTGACTGCCACTGAAGGATATGTCCTTTTTTTTGCGACATTGTTTTGCCTCAAACTACCTACGCTTTGGATGCACAGTGCGCACTGCACGGCAGGAGGCCCACATTACCACTGCAGCGGAGCTTCGGCATTAAATAGAGGCAGTAAGAAGCACGAGGCCTACATCAGCAGCAGCACTCTGTTGACATAAAATTGTGTCATCATTACTGTCAGAAGTAGTAAGCGTAAGCTCCACATTCACACAAACAACCTTTATGGCTGCTCTAAAGAATATGGAAACTGTTGTGTCCATATCCACTAGAGCTGTCTGCTGCTGATATTGTATGATAAACTGTTAACATGTCGTTTGGTTTCTACCAGGTGTACGTCAAGGGACTCTGAATATGGAGAACTGTGTGCTGCAGTGTGAGACCACAGGAGTGATCGTCCGAACATCAGCCAGCCTCACAATGAATATGTGTGACCTGTATGGCTCAAAGGTGTGTGTGTGTGTGTCAGAGGGGCATTTGGTCATTGAGGTCTTTTTTATGAGATTACAATCTATGTTGACTGACGACATGTTGATTCTTCATCACCTCAGCTGCAGCTGCAGCTACCTCTTTACTAAACATTTCTTCATATACAGTCAATCCCATACAAAAAACTCCTATTGCTATGTCAATCTTAGATCACTTTGGCAAGTATCTGGATAAAAGATCCCTCAGTCCGTCAACAAGTGAAAACTTTTCTGTTAATTTAACCGCACAACTGATTTATTAACGAGCCGGAGGCCGAAGAGTAAGAAGGAGTCGCTGGATTTTGTCTCCAGTCGCTTTCTTGAAAAATAGTCACTAAGGGGGTCTGAAAAGTTGCTGAATTTAGCAACAAAGTCGCCGGCTTTTGCAAATGGCGTTTGTTGTTGTCATGTAGAGCAGTAGTTCTCAACCTCTTTAAGTCGCGACCCCCAATTTAACATGCATGTTGTCCGCGACCCTCCCTCACTGAACAGAATTTCACACGCGCAGTTCAGATCATACAAACTCAATTGATATGACAAATTTTGGACAAATAATGAAGCAGACAACAACTTAAAAACCTCTCTGACCAAAATGACCAAAAAAGTACATAAAATTAAGCAAAAAAGGACTCAAATTGACCAAAAAATGACCACAAAAACAAACAAAATGACAAAAAAAGACACAAAATGGCCCTAAAAAGAAACAAAATTACCAAAAAAAAAGGCCCATAATGACTAAAAAAAAAAGACATAAAAAGACCAAAAAAAGGACACAAAATGACCCAAAATGACCAAAAAAGACACAAAATGACCAAAAAAAGACACAAAATGACAAAATGGCCAAAAAAAGACACAAATTGACAAAATGGCCAAAAAAAGACACAAAATGACAAAAAAAAAAGACAAAATGACCAAAAACTCTAAAAAACATTAACACAGTGGAGACAGAGCTGACTTCCAAAATGATTTGGCGACCCCCAGAAATCATTTCGCGACCCCAAGGTTGAGAATAGCTGGTGTAGAGTACTACGTCACATCCTGCTTAGCGATCTATCCAATCAGTAACCAGGCTGTTTTCAGGGGAGAAAAAAGACCCTGCTCTTCTACAGGGACTAAAAAAGTCCTGACAAAAGGCCGCTCCAGACTGCCCGTATTCAAATTAGAGGTGTTTTGGCAAGTGAGACCCGCCTCATTCTGGGTATTGCCCGGTAGTGGAAACAGCCCTAATAGGCGCCATCTTTGGGACAGGTATCCAGTTCTTATAATACATCCATGAAGGAAGAATAGTAGCATGACTGTATACATACACACACACACACACACACAAATGAAATAGTGGGCTGATACTGCCTGGTTAATGTAAAATCTGTGTTTTCTGCAGGGGGCAGGAGTTGAGGTTTATCCCGGCAGCGTTTGCAGTCTGCTGGGTAACGGTATCCATCACTGTAAGGACGGAATCCTGATCAAGGTAAGGAAAGAATGATGCTTACATTTCGTTCTTGATGTGAAAACTCACAACAGTTTTACAACCAACCACAGCAGCAATGCAGCCAGTAGGAGGGCCTGGAGTGAGGTCAGGTGGTTATGAGCTAACATAGATAGCGGAGAATATTATCAAATTAAAATTAGGGTTGTCACGATACTAAAATGTTCAACTCAATACCGATACTCAGGAAAATATTCAATACTCGATACCATTTTCGATACCACAAACATAAAAGCAAAGACTCCAAAATTTAACAGAAATATTTTTATTAACAAGAAAAATGCAACATGTAAAAATTAACAGAACCACAGGTTAAATATTTATAATAAAAAACAGTTGCAAAAAGAAACTGCAGCTATGATAACAAGCTTCAGGTCTGAGGTAGTGCAAAAAATAAATAAATACAATAAACAATAACAATCAGAACAATATATTCGGCTGTGTGTTTATTTGTTTATTTATTAAGGATCCCCATTAGCTGGTACCTTAGTAACCAGCTAGTCTTCCTGGGGTCCACAGGAACAGCACAGAATATACAGAAAAAACATATTCTCAATTTATCAAACATTTACAGGTAAGGTCAATCACAATAAACTTAAAAAGGGTAAGAAAGGTAAGAACAACATTTAAAAATGTACAGCTTGTATAAAATAAAATTTCAGTTTCTTTTTAAATACCTGTTTACTTTCAGTGCAACAGAGGTAGTGAGGCAGATTATTCCACAGAGTAATTGCTCTATAGATAAAAGATCGCGATAAGGCCTTTGTTCTTGGGTGAGGCACTTCAAGCTGACCGTTACTGGACCCTCTAGTGCTATAGTTGTGTTAAAGTAGTAGTAGTATAGTTGTGTTGTGTTGTAATTAAAAAGTCAGGCGCTTCATTAATCAAGACTGACTGAAACATTACAGCAGTGCTTGATGCTAACCTGTTATCTACCATCAGCCATGAGAGGGAATCATGCATGCGGTTAACATTAGACCGGGTGGAGCAGCCCAATACCAACCGTGCAGCCTTGTTTTGGGCAATCTGCAGCTTTTTGAGCTCAGTTTTAGCAGCAGATGCCCAGACCACAGAACAATAGTCTAGGTGGCACAACACCAAACTCTGCACTATCTGACACATGAGGGGTCGAGCAACAAAGGAAGCACATTTCCTAGAGATACCAACAGCTCTTCCCATTTTTAAGATAATTTGACTAATGTGATTACTGAAGGAAAGCCTAGAATCCAACATTACACCCAGTAGTTTAACAGCCTCTACTTGTTCCACAGTTATATTATTTAACTGTAAATCCAGCTTTGGGCTACAAGATAACTTATTACTGTGCCTATTAAAATGCTTTTTGTTTTGAGATTGTTAAGGACTAACTTATGACAAGAAACCCAGTCATGCAGAATTTGCAGTTCCTTATTAAGAACATCATTCAATTCGCTGCATGAAGGCGCAGCATAATACAAGGTGGCATCATCGGCATAAAACACAATTTCTGCTCTCTCAGTAGCCCAAGCAAGATCATTAATGAACACAATGAACAGTAACGGTCCAAGGCAGCTGCCCTGAGGCACACCACATACTAAATCCCCACTGTTTGATATACCACCATTTAAATGCACCTGTTGTGATCTAGATGACAGATAGTTATAAATCCACATTAAAGCCAGTGGGCCAAAACCATAACATTCAAGTTTTTTTATCAGAAGAGCGTGATAAAGCAGATCAAAGGCAGCAGTAAAATCTAGCAGCACAGCCCCCACCATTAAAGAATTGTCAATAGCTCTAAACCAGTCATCAGTCATTTTTATCAAGGCAGTGGACGTGGAGTGGCCAGCTCTGTAGGCTTGCTGAGACATAGTTATCAAGTTATTTGTAAAAAAAATAATCTTGAATTTGCATATATACAACTTTTTCCGTGATTTTACTCAGGACTGGTATTATGCTAATTGGTCTGGAGTTGCTCTCATTAAAAACCTTTTTTTTTATCTTTGGGTATTGGGACAATTTTGGCTGTCTTCCACAACAAAGGAGTTTTGCAGACACATAAACACCTATTAATGATATAGGTCACAGGAGATGAAATACAGCTGGCAGTAATCCTTAACAGTTTACTTTCCAGATTATCTACACCCGCTAATTTATTGTCAGGAAGAGAGCAGAGAAGCTTTTCCACCTCTTTGACTTCAACCTGGTGAAATTCAAAAGTGCATAATTTGTCATTCATTATAATATTCGTAATTATGTCCTTTGATTTATGGTTATCTGAGGTATCCATGGTTTCTCTAAGTTTCTTTATTTTTTTTATAAAGAACTTATTAAAATGATTAGCAATGTCATTTGGCTTAGTGAGAGCAAAACCATTTGATTCAACAAAGGGAGGACAAACATGAGTTTTGCGACCCATCATTTCATTAAAAACACTCCAAAGATTTTTCCCCTCATATTTAGCAGTATTTAATCTTTGTTTATAGTAATCCCTCTTTTTCATTTTATTTAATTTTGTGACTTGATTGCGCAAAGAGCAAAACTTGCGTCTGTCTTCAATTAATCCAGACCTTTATAGCAACTTATTTAGCAGCGTCTCTCTCTGTCATTAAATTCATTAAAGTGTTATCAATCCATGGAGCTCTTTTATGTTTGACTGAAAACTTTTTTAAAGGAGCATGCTCGTCAACAATTTTCATGTATTTGGACATAAATAAGCTAAGTGCAGCCTCAGGGTCATCCTCACTATATACATCACTCCAATTTATACTTGATATATCTTTGATAAAATAGTCTTTGTGAAATTTTTTATATGAACGAGTATAAATAACATTTGCTCTGACTTTCTGAAGCTTTGTCTTTCTGGTAACAGCAATTATGTTATGGTCGCTAAAACCAATTGGCACAGAAACAACTTCAGGGCATAGATCAGGAACATTAGTATAGATGTGATCAATACATGAATTCAGGGTGATACCGTCGTTGTCTATACTATTTCTGGTGGGCAGAGTGACAATCTGATACAGGTTACAAGCATTCAAAATAGAGAGGACCTTGTTCTTGTTTGTACCAGGCTTACCCAACCAATCTATGTTCATATCACCTAATAGGTAGATTTCATTATTCATATCAGATAACTTATCAAACATATTACACAGATCATTAAGATATAGAGCATCAGCACTAGGAGGACGGTAGAAACAGCATACTAAAATAGGCTTAAGGTGCGATACATAGACTTGTACACAAATAGCTTCAATATCATCTTTCATTAAATCATAACGTACTTTGGCAGGAAAAATATTCTGAACATAGATGGCCACACCTCCTCCAAACTGATCCCTGTCTTTTCTAAAAATAGTGAACCCCTCAATATTTACATCCATGTCGGTCAAAAAATCATTAAGATGTGTGTTGCTGTTTAGTTGCAAAATAACACTTTTCAGTCACCAATATTTATGTAAACTTATTAACTCTATGCTTATGTATACTGACACTGTCAATTAACGTAAAATGGGCATACTACGTGCCTGATTTATTTATTTATTTACGTTGCTTATAATCATTAACGTGACGTCAGCCTTTAATTGCTAGCTGCGGCTAATGGCTAATAATAACACGGCCAACATTAATGCGAGCCACCGGCCACGATGACGTCAGTAATAGGTCAGTTTGAAATGAAAGACTCTAACCTGTCGAAATTCACTGTAAAGCGTGTTGCTCCTTAAGATGTTTCGCCAAGTTTGAAGTTCAATACTTGATGTTCAATACTAATTGAGTATCGTATCCGGATACAAAGCTTTAGTATCGATACTTTTTGGAGTATCGATACTTTTGACAACCCTCATTTAAATACAATCAGGAAAAAAATATATATATTTGGGGATTCTTTATCACAAGGACCTGGAAAAAAAATTACGAAATGTGTATTTTCTGTGTGTGCAGGATTTTGCCGATGAGTTTGATGTGATGCCGTCAATCACCATGGAGAACAATGTGATCCACAACAATTCAGGCTACGGGGTGATTCTAGTGAAACCCAACAACGGGGAACAGCACGGACCTCCTGTGGACAGAAGTGAAGGTAGGGGAAGCCCAAAACACAGGAACAGGACACGGAAAAAAATGAGGTTGTGGATAACAAGTTAGTCTGCATCACAGAATTGGTATGAGACGGAGCTTTTGTCCGCAGGAGACCCAGCAGGAGCGACAGCTGAGGACAAAGCACAGGAAGGTGTTGCTGACCCCGTCCTCATCTCCACAACATCCACAACAGACCCGAGCAGAAGCAGTTCAGCAGACGTTCCGCCCGAGGCAGCAGTCAACAACAGCACGGGTGCAGACATTGCCTCCACCTCAAGCAGGAAGTGGCAGTTTGGTCATCAGCTGAGCAGGAACAAGGAAACGTCCTCCAGCCGACCCGTCCAGGATCTGATAGACCACCAGATCTTCGTCTCCATTCAGGGAAACCAGTTCAGACGGAACGGCATGGGCGACTTTGGCACCTTTTTCTACTGACGAGTCACTTTCTAAAGGTCCTTTCATAGTTTGTGATGAGAGCCGCATGTTTTAGATGATTTCTTTTGCTTGTCTAAAAATAGATATTTCTGATTCACAGCCATCACTTGAAGTGTTCTGCAGACACCATCATAATGCTCCTGTGTTGACAGGAAGTGTTGTGATCAGTTAGAAGTTGTCAGTGTATTTGTAAAGCACTCTGAACTTCTACCTGTTAGACGGTAAATAGATCCCCACATTGGAACTTGGACCAATGCTTTTATCATATTTATTATTTTTTGCTCCAGAGGGTATATGTTTTTTTTCAAATGCTAGAAATCCACTGGTAATTTTAAATGCAGCTTTTTGGCTCCACTTAAGATATAATGAATGTTGTTTTCTTGTTGAAAGCTGTGCACAGATGTTTCCTTTGGTTGTTATTGGATGTGAGTTTCACATGGTGCCTGGATTGTTTCAGAAGGTGGTGATGTATTTTGTGGTTGAGGGAAGTCTTGGGGCTGACAGGCTCTAACACTAGAAACTAAGTGAAGATGGACTGAGATGGTTTTGTATATACACCGACTCATTATGAGCCTTTGGTTTAAAGTTCTACTCGTGGAAATGGTAAATATAATGAATATCTGTTAACCTCTATGTGGTGGTGCAGTATATTGTTTGCTGAAACCTTACTAAACTTAAGGCTATGGATCATTCATTATGCACATTGATTTTAACATGAATGACTTCACTTGACCTTTTTTCATGTCCTCCACAAGCTGGAATATTAAAAATCTTTGAAATGAGCAGTGACTCAACTAGTTATTTTTCTGATATAGTTTGATGAAACAATAAAAGATCTGATCAGAGGCGTCAGATCACTATGCAGCTATTACACCTGCATAGTGATCTGACAACAAAACACCTTGAAATGTTCAGTTAATCTGAAATAAATACAAATTTTAAGGAAACTTTTCTTATTTCTCCAAATTGACTAAACTTTCCTGTTTAAACTGTATTGGAAATACTACCTCTCGAGTGAGAATATGAATCAAAGATCACGTCTGGTTTCTTTTAGTTTTCTTTATTATCAGACATCAGAATACACTGCCTAGGTACAGCAGAGGAGAACTTTGTCCAGTGTTAAAGGCTGAAAAAGGTGTCCATCTCCACAATTGTAACAACCCACATCTTCAACGCATAGAGCATGTTTTACGTGAACGCGCACGCTGCTCGGTCTACTTTTAACATTAAAAGGATACAACTTATACTGTTTATATTCTGCCTCACAAACACCTCTAATATCTGACAAATCCCAGATTCTACAGTATATTATTTCTGGTTTAAACCGGCTGTTCATAGGTCATACTGGGGCCTTTTAGTAAAGCAGAGACTTAATGATTAAAAGTAAGAGAAAATATACCACAAAACTTCATAAGTCGTCCCATTTGGAGGGCACATAACACATTTGGGACGGTTTTAACTTGCTTGAGCCTGGTGACCTTATAAACTAACATATTTTACATGTTCAAGAAATGATCTGCCCACTAATATGTAGCAATAATAACAATTGTGGATATATTTTTTGAATTCCAAGCCAACATATCTATAAAACATGCAACTTCCTGTTGCCAGTGGGACGTTATGGCTAATGGTCATTATTGACATGTGGCTGGGCTCAGGGGGGAGAAAAGTCTGGTTTATTTTGATAAGTCTCTCTAAGGTTACCTTAGTCCTACACTGCCCTACCAAGTTTTACTGCAGTAACTACATTTTTGGGCGAAATTGAGGCGAATTGAAAAATGAACTCCTTGATGTCGGTTTTATCTTGTGACAAAGTTTAAGATTTTAATTTTGCTTTATTTCAGAGAAATAATGACATAATAATGATAATAATAATAAATAATGACTTTGACTGTGATACAGTGTATAGCCTTGTATTTCTTCATTGTGTTGAATAGTGAAGACAAGAATAATAGACATAAGTGTATATGATAGGGAAATTATTATATAGATAGTGAAGAAGTAAAAAAGTGAGATTAAATTATATTAAGACTAAAATATAACATTATTTTATGATATTAAGTCTAAAATACACAAATCGTTGAATTTATTTAACACTTTGCAATACAGTTATAACAAAATCAAATTGAATATGTTTATTCACTGAAACCAAAATATAAAAGCTGAAAGAAGACAACAACATTGGAGTTACTGCACTCTGTTTATCATTACTATTAGATCATTTTACAGTAAAACCAGCAGGAGTGACATTACAACAACATTGTAGTTACTGCACTCTGGTTTTGTGTTACTATTAGAACCTTTAACAGCTGTGCTGAAATCATTGTTGGGGTCAGAGGTCAAATAAATCGTCATGATTTTTGAGCATAAAAACTACATTGCTTGGTTTTAGTTTAGTTCTTATTAGTTGGTTTTCTGTGTCCCAGAGATGAATGTGCTTTGGTCCAAAATGTGCATATCAACCCAAGAACAAAAGCTAAAGACCTTGTGAAGATGCTGGCTGAAGCTGGTAAAAGTGTGTCACTATCCACAGTGAATGTGCAAATGGGATGTAATTGAGTAATTATCAGACCGCCATTACATTTTTCATTTTGCGCACCCCCTAGTGGCAGCTCATGCACCCCCCAGAATCCCTGCTATAGTGTATGTAAACTTCTGGTTTCAACTGCATATCTCTTTATGTCTTTCATATTCTTTATTCTGTTTTTATGTGTCCGTATCTTGAGCTGCTGTGTCAACTCCATTTCCTCACTGTGGGATAGATAAAGTCATATCTTATCTTATCTTTGTATCACGTGGACTTCAACTGTGGTGAACTTTGGCCAGTAAGATCCAACCTCAACCAATAACAAACGCATTGTCTTGTATTGTAAAGTATCACATCGTGCACTGCACACATGTCGCCTCGGCAAGCATGGCAGCTGGGATGGTTCCACCGGCCCAACAGACTCTTTAATAATTAAGCAGAATGTCAATGTTGTAACTGAGTAAGGTGAAGCCAGTACCTTACATATCACTATGTGCTTTCATCTTACCAATAAGACTGTTGAAACACATATGGTATGCATGCACTGTAAATAATCGCAGTGAAATCTACAGTTATTTACTGTATTATCCACAGTTCATCACTGTGTTTGATTTTTACAGTATAGTGCTGTATAATTTACAATAAAAATCAGTCCTTGTGACAAAATCGCAGTACACTGTAACAGATTGCTGTAAGAAAACAGCCAAATTGTGACAATAACATACTGTTTTCCATTAAAAAGGTATTATACTGTAGAAAACAATGCATTCTGGGCAATATTTGTAGGTAGCTTGCCGTTTCCATATATGATATTTTCTAAGTCTCTTCTTGTCCACATTTTAATGGCTGTATTTCACTTTACTAACTCATTCAGTATATGGTATATTAAAATTACTGAGGTTACAGTGAAAACACGATTAATTCGTAGTAATTGGCTTTCAGACAGTAATATGCAACCCTGCTGCCAGCATTCTACTGTTAATTTACAAGACAATTGTTTACAGTGTAGTTAGGGCCTCGGGGCAATTGCACCGAGCACTGGTCCCATACAACAATAGCTGTAGGGACCAGTGCTCGGGGCTATTACTTTTCTCTACAGAATACGAAAAACTGCCCAAAATTTTGCATTGAAATGAATGGGACAGCCGGAAAAAAATGAACGAAAAAGAACAATGATTGGAGATTTTTAAAAGTCTACTTCTCCTGCAATATTTCACCTAGAGACTCCATTTAAACTTTAAACAGTAGACACAAGTCTTGTGTATTGGTGTATTAATCCGCGTTTCGATAGGTCATATAGTTTTTTATCAATCCCTGTTCAATGACCATGATCATTTTTGGAGAAATTCTGAGATTATAATGGGTGTGTATTGCACGGAATGTTCGTGTCACAGTGTGTGACATCATCGCCAGGGTGTAAAGGGAGAGAATAAATTGTCAAAAAATAAATTGAAAACTTCACCAATGAACAAACACAGAGAGAAAAACAAAAACAAAACAAAAAACACAACAACAACAAAATCACAAGCTGTCAGAGTTATAGTTTGGGCGTAGGACGCACAGATCATCCACCAACACCACCAACAGCCTCATTGGCTCCCATATTAAAAACGCTGGAAGATTTTGGAAAAAGGGAGATTTAACAGTTTTTTTTAGATCGCTCTAACAAAGCTATTTTTTCATTTTTCTTCAAAAAAACATATGTAGACATTCAGGAGGAACTCAGGACTCTCAAAGTGAAGTCGGATCAATGATGGGTATTGCCAAAAATGCTTTCTGTTCAAGGCCAGCAATTCCAGTCTGTCTACCTCTGCTGTTACTCGGCCAGAACAGGTGTCAGTTAATTCTGTTGATTGCTTTGATCTGATTGCCTTTGATCTTTGATGTGATTACAGTTACAGATACACACACACACATGTGCGTAAGCGCACACACTCCTCACACATGCATACATATGCTTCAAACACACACACAGGTAACTTTATGCGATTTTAATTACACACACATGTACACACACCGGCAGTAGCCCCCGTGGCCCTTTCAGAATTTCCCCAGAGGAAATTTTCTAGTTGTTTTTTATTTTACAGTAAAGAAACCAGTACTGTAAATAAAACTAAAATCAGTGTTTGTTTTTTTATTGTACAGTATAAAAAACAGTACTGTAAATAAAAATACAGTAGTTCTACTGTAAATACTAATTACAGTAAGTTACTTGTTAGTTGCTGCCAATAAGTTACTGTAAAAATCACAGTAAACTCTTTACAGTGTGTATACATGGTATACAATCTTCTCCTGCAAAGAAACCATTACTCAATATGTCAGCGTAATAGTGTAATGCAATGTAGCCTAATAGATGTGATGCCAGCATTTGTGCTCAGGCCCCAAAATATTACAATCATTCATGCAATGTAGTAATAATGGAAACGAGGAGTTCAACTGTGAAACACTCGCCTCGGGGGTTTCTGCAGCTGCTTTCAGCCAAGAGTTTGAATTCTCATCATACTTTCGCTAACCCAAAATATTCAAATTAATAAAACCAAATTTTTACCCCTTAACATTCAGTTTTATACTTTTTTTTAAACAGCTTTCATCATTGTCAGACAGTATCATATTTTGCATGTGTTTACCGAACATTTATAATAACACTTTATAAAATATATTTCAATTTGGGGCTCATTTTTTTTTATTTTATTTGATTTAATTTTGTTTAATTTTAAACACATTTCCCTCAAATTCACTTTAAATATTGGGAGATTTTGGGATCTTTGCTAGAATTTTAAATACAAATTTAAAGTCAATTATGTTAGACTGTTGATGACATAAATAATGAAAAAAAAACATATATCTTGTTTTCTTTTAATTATTTATACATGTATTTATTTATTTTTAACAGAAAAACAAGAAAAGTAACTAATTACGGCTTTTAATTGTGTGTTAAAAAATCAAAACAATACCTAATTAAATTAAGAATGAGATTTTCTTACTATCTTTATGTTTTCCCTTCAATTTTAATGAAACAAAATCTATATTTTCAATTAATATTTTTATATGTAATTCTGCTTAAACATAAATACATTTTTTTTTAAAAAGGAAACATTGCTCATAACACTAAGTAACTAATTTGTTGATTTTATATGCTTGTACTGTGCTTTAATGCTGCCCTTTTGTGCGTGTGTGTGTGTGTTTCATTTATTACTTTTCTTTTTTTCTGTCTGTGTTATTTATGTTTTACAATGAACGAAGAAAACTGGGCTGAAGTTTTGCTGTTAAAACTGACTTCAACAGTAGCCTACAAAGAAAGCTCATATTTCCCACCGTTCCCAGGGATATTGAACGAATCATTTGGTCCTGGGTCTTTTAAAATATATATATTTTATTTTTTTTATTCACAATAACAATTAACAATATACACAATATTTGCCAGGGGGTTACAGAAAGAAAACCACACAAAATCAGACAAACATCAATTCCAAAACAGAGATCCAAAATAAACACAGGGTAAGAATAGAGACTAAAACACAAACAAAAACAAAAAACATGATGTATAATTCATCAATCAATAATGTATTTGTCCAAAACAAAGTCTGTTTTCAGAGCCTTCTTGCTCTTAAGTCCTTTAATAGAAGTGCAGTATTGCTCCAGTTCATGTAGAAAGTGACCAAAACTGGGTTTGGAGTCAGAACATTTCTTATTATGTATGTGAAACTTCCCTAAAAACAAGGTAGCTGTACAAAAGAACTCAAATCCCTTCCCCTCTGATTTTCTTCAAAACAAATAATAATGTATTTTTCCTTAAAGTGGATTGCTTGTCCAGTTTTCCTGTTAACAAAATTTTGCACATACCTCCAAAATATTCAAGCATATACACAGTCATAAAACAGATGGCAAATTGTTTCCTCCTCTAAACCACAGAACACACAAGAATACTCAACATCAAGCTTAAATCTCTCTAAGGTTTTTTTTGCTGGATATATTTTATCCATTATTTTAGAAAGCTCATATTTCCCACAGTTCCCAGGGATCATGAACGCATCATTGTTTGGTCCTGGGTCATGTATTGGCGAAAGCAAGGCGCTGACGTCACCGGCGTCTTCAGGTGAAACGGCACACCTTTACCTGTAACGCGCGCATAGCACAGCAGTCGCCTGTAAATATGCGGAAGTTCAGTGAGGAGTACAGGTGTTGTTGATTTCCATATTTAATGTTGATATGTGATTGGCTAGATTAGATGATGAAGTGACGGGGGACAGAGCGGCAGGAGGATCATGACTTTTCTTCTCTCTTGTACTTTCCTGTGAGCGGACTGACAACAGAGAACAGCTTCAACATGTTCTTCAGGAGTGTGGAGGTAAACACTGAGCTGATCTATATTCTCTATGTTTCTGCTCAATATGCACTAAAGTGGTACTAACCCTGTATTGTTGTAGGTCCAGGTGTAATCTACCTGTTGTCCTTCACTTTGTGTATTGAACAGTTAGAGTCACGTGCCATCTGCAGCCTCTGATCTTACAGACAAAACACAAGATGATAATTATGAAGCGTGGTGCATTCAAGTGGCCAGCAGTGGCTTAAGTCATTGACTGTGCAGGGATTTATTTCTGTGGTAAAAAGAATACTTTGTCTCATCAGAAGTCTGTTGTGTTGGGGAACTTACAGAGAAAGTGGAAGACTGCGTTATAGAATGTACTTTTTATTCATAACATCAATGAATCAGTATCCAATCCAGGAAACCTGCCATTTTTTTAACAAAAACAATCACTTTCACTTAGGGCTGGGCGATATATCTTTTATGTCGATATATTTTTAAATGCGATATGGAATTAGACCATATCGCATATATCGATATAGTTCAAATTTCCACTGTGATCCTTTCTCCAGGCAAGCTGCGACATTTATTTAAGATATTTTTTTATTTAAATGTGCACTTTATGGAGCTTTGATTTTTTTTTAAAGTTACTCCTGTTTTTATACAGTATTTACGTTCACTTAGAATAAGGGTTTCAGTTAAACTGCTTGTGACATGTCATATTTGGCTTTGACTTTGACTGAACATTTGCTTTCACTTAGCAATAAAAATAGGGTTGTCAAAAGTATCGATACTCAAAAAAATTTCGATACTAAAACTTTGTATCCGGATACAATACTCATTTTCAAAAGTATCGAGTATCTGAAGCTTGTTATCATAGTTGCAGTTTCTTTTTGCACAACTGTTGTTTATTATAAATATTTAACTGGTGGTTCTGTTCATTTTTACATGTTGCATTTTACTTGTGGATAAAAATATTTCTGTTAAATTTTGGGGTCTTTGTTTTTATCTTTGTGGTATCGAAAATGGTATCCAGTATCGAATATTTTCCTGAGTATCGGTATCGAGATGAAAATTTTAGTATCGTGAACAACCCTAGATAAAAATATCGGGATATATATCGTATATCGATATTCAGCCTAAATATATTGGGATATGACTTTTGGTCCATATCGCCCGGCCCTACTTTCACTTAACACAAATTCATCCAAGCTTATGTCATTATGGAATGCCAGTCAGAGAAAGAAGCCAGTCAAGAAAACCAGAGATGCACAATAAATATTTCAGTAAACACAGTTGTTTGAAATGTAACCAGAGCCCAAACGTTGTCAAAAGTGGGAGTTTTGCTGAAATAATACTTCATGTTTTCATATGGGACAGAGGATGGCTGAATCCCATTCATACACAGGGTGTGTAACTGGATTTATTAAAACAGTTTAGTCTCTTCAAAGGAACTGTGTGTGTTTTTGTTGGCTCAGTGGGTCTAAAGGGAAATCTGATCAGTGGGAGTAGTTGAGGTCACACCCAAGCCAAGGGTTCAGTGCAGAATACCTGGACACATCAAGATCTCACTGCTCTGCCAGAAGACAAACTAAGTCTCTAGGTCAGTATCTGGGCAGTACAGGGTGTGAGGGCACTAAAAGGTGTGTGCCAAACATTACAAAGCAGAGTGTGAGAATACAGCAGGCAACAGACATGAGGAGCGTGTGTGTTGGGCAGGTCTGAACCTGCCAGCTGTTGTGCTGAAATCTGCTCAGCTGTATTCTGCCCTACAAAGTCTAACTGCAGTAACTACACAAAGGGTAAAACTGAGAAAAACTGCTTAAGGTTTTCTACAAGGTTTTTTAACTGACCATCCAAATGGGTTATATGTAGATAAGTGATATGACACTTATTTCTACATGTATTGATGGTGAAATTGTTATGCAAAAAAAAAAAAAATCATGTGTGTGTAAATGTTTATATGTTTGTATGTAAATCTGGTGTCTATGTGAGTATGTGTATCTATATGTATATGCATCTAGCCTACGTTGTTGTAATTTATGGGTAACACTTTACAATAACCATCATTTATAAATGGTAAAAAGATAGTTTATTAATGTTTAATCATCATTTATAAACCGTATATTGGCCATTTAGAATGGTAAATACATAATTTATCAATGTTTAACTACATCATTTGTAAATGGCAAATAGATGGTATATTAATGTAAGTTTATAGTTACTTTTCCATTGACAAACAATTAAATTATAATTTATAGTGTATAAATAGTTTTAGTTGCACTCATTTTAACATTTTTAACACCATATTAAGTATGTTAATGATTTTGAAATGATTCATATACCTTTAAGAAATTGGTTAAAAACATTTAAAGATTAAATATGTATAGCACTTTGTAAATGGTTTATAAACCAATTATTAACCATCTATAAACATCACTTAGTTGGTTATTGTAAAGTGTTACCAGTTTATGTTGTTGTTTTTTTTTGGTTTGAAAAGAAGAACTAATAAAATGAAAAAATGCGATTAACATGGCGCATATATTGATATCTGGCTATATTGGCTGTTTGGATATATCTGTGCGTCCCTAGTCAGAACATGTTCGGAGCTAAATGAGTCAGGATTTAAATATCTGTTATATGACACTATCAAGTCAGTCAAATAATATGCTTGTGCTGTACTTTAATGCTGCCCTTTTTTGTGTGTTTGTGTGTGTGTGTGTGTGTGTGTGTGTGTCTGTGTGTGTGTGTGTTACAGGATAGCACTGAGATGTGGGACATAGGGAGGGACGGCACTGAGCATTTACTTCCTTCAACGGTAAGAATCCACGTCTCTGTCCTCCTTGTCTGAACTTTTCATACATTACAAGATAAGTGTAGACTGACCTCATGAGCAACATGCAAACAGGGAACATATCTGCTCATATGAAAAGATCCTTTGACTCTCTGTTGGACAGTTAAACCTGTGTGACGTCAGACATTACCAGACGAGTTTTATCTCACAGGTCCTTCTCTCACTGTTTGAGATAACACCGTGAACCTGTTCATGCCAGCTGTCTCATTTGCACCTTGTATCTGTCAGGTGTCCTCACTGCTCTAACGTCATTTGGTTTTACTTTGAGGTTTAAAACCTGAAAAAACCCAAATCTGGAACACAGGACTACATTAGGGTTGCAAAATTAATGGAATTTATAAAGTTGGAAACTTTCCATGGGAAATTAACAGGAATTTATTGGAATAAATGGGAATAAACCAGGAATTTACAAAATTGAAGGTTGGCCCTTAACCCATAAGAACCCATGGTAACACTAGTGTGGGTGATTCTCATGAACATGTTACAGCTCATAGCAAAAATCCATGAGCATTGAATACCTATTTTCTTTGACCCTTTATAACCTATACAATCTAAAGTCACTGTTTAATATGAATTTATAATCTATTTAAAAAAAGGTATTTTCTGACATTTTTAGAGACTTTGTGAGCAAAATTCATGACCGTAACACATTTAAAAAAAAAAAAAACGAATCGTGTTTTTTTCTTTTTTTTTTTCTTCGGCAATCACTTAAATATGCTCAAGGGTAGCGGGTTTCACCATATTGTATTTTATTAAAATATACACATATTTTAATTCAAACAATTCTATCATTACTGTAACATTTAACCATTTTTCTTATCAATTTTCATTCAGATTTTGTTCTTTATACATTATTAAAAAAAAACCTGTTAAAAAACATTATATTTGATTATATTCTGTTAAATTATACATTTTTAAACAAATGTATATTTATTTTTTAAAAGTGTATTAAATATTTATTGTATATAAGTGTGGGGAAACCATGACATTTTTATCTGGATGCATTACGGTAATGAATTTGTGAATCAAAAATATGTTTAAAAATATAGAAAATATTATTTTAGCACAAAACAATGAATTGTGCCTTATTATGGCTATATTGTTAATTCATATAAAAGTGAAATATATTTAGTTTAATAAAGTGTGTCCTTATAATCTTCACATACATAACTTAGACTGGCTTCATGAGAATCACCCACAACACTTTAAATCTTCTATAATCTCCCATATTCAGCTTTATGCTTCACATTAACTCATTAAATCCCTAAGCGACACATACTCAACACCCTGGTGTGGTGGTCATGTGACTGGAAACAGAAATATGACAAAGTAGCTCATTTCAAAAAGCTTATTTTTGTTCCGAGTCGAAGTTAAACCCATTTAACAATTCTAATCCATTAATAGGGTGTCCTGTATTACATTTATCGTGTTCTGACCAGATTTCCTAAACAAATAAAAGGGCAAATGGTTATTTGTTTTTATTTATTATTGATTTATTCTTATTTTGTTACTCTAAAAAAAATCTGAAAAATAATTTATTGTTAAACAGCACTAATAATGTCAACATTTTGATAAATGTTGTGGAGATGCAAAGAAAAAGGCAAATTTGTGTTTCTGTGAGCAAAAAATGTGTCTAGTTTTTTTATTTTAAAATAAGAAATATTAAAAACATGAATACCATAAACGCCCAACATATCGTGTATATATGTCACATCACAGATCTTTGACATTTAGGGGTAGATTTTTTTTTAAAACATCATAAATATGTTCTATGTGGTCCACTTGGTCTGTGGTATATCCCCCATAATTTTCCTTTAAGGAATACTGGGTCTGGGTTCTTATGGGTTAAAAGGGAACTTGTATATAGTTGGTGTATATATATTTTAGCATAATCTTGACTGAAACAACCAGATTTCATGTAAGTACACTTAAATATCTACAGTGGGGCAAAATAATATTTAGTCAGCCACTGATTCTACTTAGAAAGATGAGAGATGTCTGTAATTTTCATCATAGGTACACTTCAACTATGAGAGACAGAATGAGGGAAAAAAAGGAAATCACATTGTATGATTTTTAAAGAATTTATTTGTAAATTATGGTGGAAAATAAGTATTTGGTCAAAAACAAAAGTTCAACTCAATACTTTGTAACATAACCTTTGTTGGCAATGACAGTGGTCAAATGTTTCCTGTAAGTCTTCACCAGGTTTGCACACACTGTAGCTGGTATTTTGGCCCATTCCTCCATGCAGGTCTCCTCTAGAGCAGTGACGTTTTGGGGCTGTCGCTGGGCAACACAGACTTTCAACTCCCTCCACACATTTTCTATAGGGTTGAGGTCTGGAGACTGGCTAGGCCACTCCAGGACCCTAATTTACAAATAAATTCTTTAAAAATCCTACAATGTGATTTCCGTGATTTTTTTTCTCATAGTTGAAGTGTACCTATGATGACAATTACAGACATCTCTCATCTTTCTAAGTAGGAGAACTTGCACAATCAGTGGCTGACTAGATACTTTTTTTGCCCCACTGTATGCTATTCCTCAATCACATGCACATAGCACAGTGCTCACTGCAGGGCTGCAGCAGAAACTGCTTTTAGAAATGCTTTACTTTAGTGAGGAACACTCTTAGTGGTTGTCAGATATCAGTATGTGCAGAAACATTACAGGAGGATGACTGTGGGATCACTGCATCCAACATGTTTTAATGAGCAGAGTAGGAACCTGTATGACATGCATACACCTCACCATGTTTACTGTTGATTTTTTTGGGGGGTGTTTTTTTTTTTTTTTTTTTTTTTTTTTTGAACAGTCCACTCAGAGGACATTTGACTATGTACTGGTGGCCAACAAGATGGACGATGTCTTGGACCAGAAGGCTCAGAGACAGAGAGCCTTCATCGGGGAGCTAGAAAAAAAAAACGTCACAGTCACTGTGAGTCTGCTTCCTTGACTTGACACATGATGTAATGTGGTGAAAACCATTGTATGAACCATTGTATGAATCCTTAATGCGTGTGTTGTGTCCGATGGCAGAGGATCCTCCATGATGACAAAGTGTTTTTCGGCCTCCGTATTCCCTGTGAGATGTTTAAAGACTACCAGTACCTGCTCAAAGTGTCCGACGCCTGCAACTGGTGTGCAGATGGGAAGGGCTCTGACAAGCAGGCTACCAGGTAGCACACACATGTACATGTACTGTGTATAATCAGAGATGAACACAACAATGTTATTAAAGTTAACGAAAACTAACAAATAACGAAAACTAGCATTTTCGTTAACTGAAATAAAAAAAAAAACTAGAGTTTTTAAAAAAAACAATAACTGAAACTGTATTATGTGGTTACAAAACTAAAACTAACTTAAATTATAGAGAAAATGTCCTTCGTTTTCGTCTTCGTCAACTTTTTTCATACATAAACCTTTTTGGTTGATATGCAACCTATTTCTTTCCTATCTGGTTTTATGACTTAATAAACTTAGTGGGGCTGAGATGGATCAGACAAAGGAAATAAAAGAAACATTTATTGTGACTTTTTTTTAATCTCTCACCCAACAAATAACCCATTACAAAAAAACTAAAACTAATACAAACTAAACTAAAACGAGGCATTCCCCCCCCCCCCCCCCCCCCCCAAAAACAAAAACAAATTCAAACTAGCATCTCACTTTAAAAACGAATTAAAACGAATTGAATTTGAACTAATGAAAAATCCAAAACTATTATAACCTTGGCACACAAATGTATATCAACCAGTAACATGTACAGGTAGTTCTAAACAGTAACTCTGACAGTCATTGTGCTGTTAATGGAGAAAGCAGTAGTTGTGTAATTATCTTTGATAATTGATGAACTGAGGAGCTCAGCTCACTGCAGCTCTCTGGAAGATTTCACATGTCTGAAGGTTATGTTCTTCTACACAGAAGTCTTCAGCAACACAGATCTGGAATAGTTGGACAGCTAGTAAAAAAATATCCCCAAATGTGCACCTCCATAAAAACTCATTCAAGCCTTTGAGTGTTTGCACCTATGTTAAAAATCAAAATGAACATTTTTGTAAGTGAGCTTTTTTATTAGCTAACGGCTAGCTCCATGGGGAGCGTGTCTATGTTCCCCGGGTTCTATGTTCCCCTCTTTGTATGAGACTGGGGAACATAGGACCCTTTTCCTCCACTTTTCCAAAAAAGGGTCCTATGTTCCCCGGTCTGTTACTTTTTCCACCATTGCTCCCAAATTCCATGGCAAATAGGCCTATGTAGGCCTACGGGCTTGTTTGACGCACATATGCAAATAGGCCTAGACGAGGAAAGATTAGGTCAGGAGTGGCAAACCTGCAGGTCTTGAGCTAACCCTAACCCTAACCCTCATATGAGGGGGTTTTACAAGATTTTAAGCAATAACCTGAGCCAGAGCATGTGGCAAAACGGGCTTCCTGTTTTGCCACCCTTTCTCCCCTTTAAACCTAACCCTAACCCCGCAACAGTGGGGAACATAGGACCCTTTTACAGAAAAAGGGTCCTATGCTCCCCGGTATGTATTGCTACAGGGGAACATAGGACCCTTTTTGGGAAAAACGGGGAACATATAGGACCTTTTTCTTAAAAAGGGTCCTATGTTCCCCACTCCGCTCCCTTCATGGGGTACTGTACAGATATGTACAGAGTCGATCCTCCCAAGTCATCATTTGGTGAGTTGGTTATAAGGGCGTCATGAGCTCTAGGGGCTATTGTTGTGGAGAACATTTTTTAATTGTGCACATGGAGCGGAGTAGAGCAGAGCAGTGGGTCTGTGTGAGCGTCTCCACCTGCTGAGCCCTGCTGACAGATATGAACCTGCCCTAAGCAAAGTATCTGAGCTCCTCTCACACCTGGGCTATTATTTATAATTATTCAAAGGTCTAAACAGGAAAATGTGAGACTGTTAAGTGGAGCAGAGCTTTAGTTTTATTTGACCGACTTCAGGCTGCAGGCATGTGTATGGTATTTATGAAAACCTGCATGATCAAAATACATCATGTTATATGAGCATACTCATTCTGATGCTACTGATAGTTTCTTCAATTGACTTGATTTTTATTTATTATTTCTCAAGAATCCGAATTGTCCACTTCATCCTCCATCACACCTTCATCAACACAGGAGGTGAGTGTGATCAGTTTCATAGAATTCAATAGTATCATCTGTAATTTTATAGACCTTCATCACATGTGGTGATATGTTCAATTGAATTGAATGTATCATCCACTCAGACATTTAACAGTTGAATATTGATCATGGAACATGTATGAAAAGTGAAATCACTCATGTAGATCTTTTTTTCTATCAGAGAACCTGGAGGAACTGGTGATAAAGGGTGTGTTTGATACCATGTTCTGCCTTCATGAGGTGAGTCAACCTATAGGGCTGTTTCCACTACCGGGCAATACCCAAAATGCGGCGGGTCTCACTCGCCGAAATGCCCCTAATTTGAATACGAGCAGTGTGGAGCCGGCTTTTGTCTGGACTTTTTTCATGCCTGTTGAAGAGCAGGGTCTTTTTTTCTCCCCTGAAAAAAGCCTGGTTGCCGATTGGATAGATCGCTGAGCAGGATATGACGTAGTACTCTACCGGACAACAACACACACCATTTGTAAAAGTCAGCAAAGCAGTGTTCCCAACTTAGCGACTTTTGTTGCTATAATAATGAGATGTCCGGCTAACAGTTAGCTTTCTAGCAGTAAAGTGTGTATGTGCTGCTGCTGCTGCTGCAGGAGGTGTTCACTTAGCGATCTCTGTTTGTTTACAACAAGCACCGATGTGAATTACTATGTTTATGATCAGCGGAGAAGCTGTGCAAAATTAGCCATGCTGCTTTTTTTTTTGATCAGTTGCTGACGTGCACAGTTAGAGACAGCAGCCACAGTTGTGTCTCCCGTGTTTAATCCATTGTGACGATCGAAACCAAACCATAAATCCCTCTGGGGGCCTTTTTGTAGTGGAGACACGCAGAGTGAACAGACTTTTGAGAGGGCATGGCCTGAGATTTTCTGAACATGCTCCTATGTTTTTTCTGTTGTGTTGTGTGAGCAGTGTGTTTCGGGTCCTTTTCTTTACCGATGATGTTAGTGTATCCAGCTCTGTGCCTATCACAGAGCCACCTCTTCTCACCTGCCGATCCAGCCGCATTGCGTCCTACTTCTTGATGTTGCCTCCCCAACACATTACCTCTTAGAAGAGGATGCTGGCGATGGCAGCACGAGTCTGTTGGAGATTTTAAAAGACCCCCGGCTTCTTAGGAAATAGTCAGCTCCTCCCTTTCTTGTAAAGTGCATCTGTGTGTGCTGACCAGTCCAGTTGTACCCCCAGGGACTTGTATGACCCCACCACCCCAACGTCGACCCCCTTCATGACGAATGGTGGCAGGGTGGGCCTTGGCCTTCCAAAAGTCCACCACCAGGCGGTGTTCAGCCGCAGATGGTTTGACTTGCACCAAGTCACAAAGTCCTCCACCAGGCTTCTGTATTCTCCATCCTGTCCACCCCTCACACAGGCCACAAATGTAGTGTCATCCAAAAACTTCTGCATGTGGCACTACTTTGAGTTGTATTTGATGTCAGAGGGTAAACAAGACAGGGGAGATCTTGTACAGAGGTCGGAGAAAAAAAAACAGGTTGCAGTTAGACCACAAACTGGTAGAAAGCAGACAGGATTGAGTTCAGTGTGATATGATTAAAGTCTCCAGAGATGCCAGTGAATGCTACGACAGATTTCCGTCATTTGGAGTTCACAGAAGCCACTTATGAGATCAATAGCCGTGTTTCCTTTAAGGGGAAGAGTGGCCGCTGGGAAAGTCTCAGGCCACGCCCTCTCAAAAGTCCGCTCACTCTGCGTGTCTCCATTACAAAAAGGCCCCAGATTTACGAGACTCCGGAGGTGACGTATGGTTTTCTATCGTAGCTTAATTGCTTAGCGACAGTTTTGACTGTGATCCTTGATCACATACACAACGGATTAAACACGGGAGACGCAACTGTTGCAAAACAAAACCAGCATGGCTAATTATGCACAACGTTTCCGCTGATCATAAACATAGTGATTGTGAATTAACCAGCATCGCTAACTGTGCTCAGAGTGTCCGGAGATATGCACCCATTGTTATGGGTTTACTTGAAATAATAAGGAAAATAAAAACATGTAATGAAAAGTTATGTAGATGCTTGATTATTTTAGAGAGTAATGACAAGCTTTGTAAATAAAGAAATAATTGAAAAGACAAAAAAATGCAATAGATGCAAAAAAGAGCTGTTTAAAATCCTCCTCCTGTAAAACAGTATTGGTTGAGCATTTACATGTGATGGCTGCATTTGGTGCTGAATTCTCATGCAGTATTTCTTAAGCAGGTATCAAGTAACCTAACCTGGAACATCTTTCAAACACTGCACGTGACTTGGCTGTAGTGCGAATAACATTTCAGTCAAAAGATTTTTTTTAACTTTGATCCATGTATCCATAGGATAGAGTAGTAACTGCATAGTATGTGCAGTATAAAAGTTAGAAGAGGATTAAAAAAAAGTAAAAAGATACAATATACAGTCAGAGCTACTGGAGAGGCTGCCACTCGCATTAGTGCCAAAAGTGTTAATGCCGGAAATAGTACTTCATTCACGTTTCTGATCATGTGGCTTGATCTACTGCTTCCGTAGCTGGAAACTGGTGAGACAGGATGAAATCAGCAATATGATACCAGTCATCCAGGATCATCATTAGTTTTAGTGAAGTAAATAAACCAAAGAAAGGCAGAGAGCTGAGGGGGTTGGAGGGCGAGGTCTTTAAGTGTCACATTAAATGTTACGCAAAGATGCAATCATTCAATTTCGCCTTGAACACAAAAGAAGGGTTTGAGTCTGTCACTCAAATTAATTTTCATACACTTTAATATAAAGTGAAATGAGGCGCTGTAGAGGCCAACTGTTGTAAAGGAGAACTGTGCTGCAAGACATGGCAGACTGACTGGCATTTGATCAGGTTTATCTAGCTGATGTCAACCATCTGAATATGTCTGCATTGTTCAGTCAATGACCTGAGGCTGTTTTTAAAAGCCAACAGACCCTCGAGCGGAATCTTCAGGGATTTAATAACTTTGACAAAAAACATTTTTTTTTGTTTTTTTTTTACATTTAATGCCAAAATATCATTAAAAAAGGTCACATGGCTGCTCTATCACCAAGTAAGGTGATTAAAGAGGGAAACCTCTTGGTTTATCATTGGTATTAATATGGTACAGAACACAGATGTTCTCTCTCTATATCCGTGTTTCGACTAGGGGGGGAAAAGTGGCCACCGGGAAAGTCTCAGGCCACACCCTCTCAAAAGTCTGCTTACTCTGCGTGTCTCCATTACAAGTTAGCCCCCAGAGGGATTTAGAGACTCTGGAGGTGATGTGTGGTTTTCGCTGTCGTTAAGAAGTGTAAGGAGTCGCTGGATTTGTCTCCAGTCGCTTTCTTGATAAATAGTCGCTAAGGGGGTCTTAAAAGTCGCTAAGTTTAGCAACAAAGTCGCTAAGTTGGGAACACTGCTTGGCCGGCCTTTCCAAATGGCGTGTGTTGTTGTCATGTAGAGTACTACATCACATCCCGCTAAGCGATCTATCCAATCAGCAACCAGGCTTTTTTCAGGGGAGAAAAAAGACCCTGCTCTTCTACAGGGATGAAAAAAGTCTAGATAAAAGCCGGCTCTGGACTGCTCGTATTCAAATTAGGGGCGTTTCGGCGAGTGAGATCCGCCTCATTCCGGGTATTGCCCAGTAGTGGAAACAGCCCTATTAACCCAAAGTAAGAACCTTAACACTGATATGAAACCATTTAAGCATATAGGATAAACACCTGATGTTTGTATGTTGATTTTCCAATGATTTTCAGAAAAAGAAACAGAAAGAACTAAAGAAGAAGTGGGCTCGATGGTCTGGTCTGTTTACAGGCCAACCAGTCAAGGACATCAGGTCAGTCAGTGTAACTGTCTTTCTGTCTGTAACTGCTTGTCTCTGAGGGCGCTTTTACAACCTAAGTCTGTTTGGTTAGTCTGAATCAGAGTGAAATTTATACATTTGGTTTCTTTTGTACTTAGTCTGGTTTGCTTTCACAGTGCAGAAATGTAAGTGGACCAAATGGAAAAAAAAAGATTTTAAGAGGGGCGTATACGAAGGCAGAGGGCTGGAAATTTACTTGCACTATTATTTTTTTATTGGTTGAAATGTTGGCGGAGAAAATCGTATACACGGAAATAAACAAGGCAACATGGAACTGAGCACAAACCGAGAACGTTTGATTATACTGGCCGTAATCTGCTCTGTTGTTCCATTATGTGTTGATCCATTATTTCCACAGACGATGTGCTGCGATCAGACAGCTGCATAATCAGAGAAGGCGATCCTTGATGCACTCTTACCACTAGCTGCTTCTACCACAAAGGTAGTTATCAAGTTATTTTGAGCAATCTGTTGATAATTGTGCAATGACAAATTAGCTTTAGCTTAGTGGTAGCCTACAGAGTGAAACTCAAGGACACAAATGTCATCTTTGTTTTCTTTGTACATCTTACAAAATGCCTGCACAGGAAACCCCCAATCCACTGCATTTTGGTTAATTTCCATTAATTGGGTGGGATTCTGGTGATTCTGATTTAACCGCACCAGTTTGATTAAAACGGACCAAGCTTTGGGTTGTGAACGTGCCCTAAGTGTCTCTAACTGTCTCTAACTGTTCATCTCTGTTTGTAACTGTCTGTCTGTCTGTGTTTGTTTCTATCTATAACTATTTCCTGCCATTGTTAAAGTTGATTAAGGCCCCGTTTACACGAGGACACTCGCGGGTGAAAACGACAAAATATTTGATCGGAAGTGCCTTTCGTTTAGACCGTGACGGCGTAATGGGGGCTTAAAGACGCAAAAATCTGAAACCACCTTCCAAAGTGGAAAAGTTAAATACGCTCCTCCGTAGCGTGTCCGTCTACACTGCCAAGACGCAAAACTCTGCTCAGATCTGCTCACGTCACGTATGTGTTTACGTCACATACATGCTCCAGTACAGGAAAATAAACAAACGTGGGATTATTTCCATGCGTCGGACCTTCAAGCTGCTCTGGCAGCTATAATAAACTTACAGGAGTCTTTCCACCAAATGTACAGGATATGTACAGATAGTATTACTGAACAGAGAAGGATCTGTAATTACCTCTATCACATTTTGGATGCAGCAATTCGTCGGAGGCGAGCCAGACGGCTTTGGAGGAGACCTGGGAGATCTAGTGGATGGTGGATAACTTTGTGGAAGGAGTAGCTGATGAAAATGTGTGGCGTGAAAACTTCTGCATGCCCAAAGATGCTCTTATCGCTTTAAGTGATGCCGCCTGGCATGCATACAATCGAATTTCACACACTTTTGCGTCACCGTATGCACGCAGATTTCTTCCCAAAAATGCTCGTCTAAACAAGGAATAAAAAGTGAAGACGCAACGCCACTTTTGCGTCTTCTGTTCAGACCGGCCTCGTGTGAACGGGGCCTAAGAAACCACAAAGAATGTTGAATTGGTTATTTAACAGTCTCAATATAATACTGATGCCTCTTTATAACCTACATAATTAAACAAATTAAACAAGACCATCAGTGTTACATACGCTTCATGGAGAGCTTTTTTTTGGTTACCTCAAGGAGGTAATGGTAGCCTTCAGCAGGCCCGGTCCTAACCAATTTGGTGCCCTAGTCAAGATTTTAGATGGCGCCGCCTTGCATCACAGTAAATTCCACTGCCATTCCATTCAATTTACATAAACTGACAGGAAAAACTGAATGGCTTTGTCTTTGACATTTTATTGTATTTTTAGAAAACAAGTTGCTCAATCAAAACAGTTAACAAGAAGATAATATATTAGAAATAAAGAAATACAAAAAAGTAAATAGAATATAAAAAGCTTGCATAAAGTATGAGATTTACCTACCCACAAAATCAAAACTGTAAACAAGTGACATAAAATAAATTATAAATACAATATAAATAAGGCACTGCACACAATTGGAAACCAGAAGTCTAGTAAAGACCTCTAGCGCTATGTTTTTAATACTCCATCAACTAGACCACCACCTCCTCAACCTCACATAGACTGCTGCAAGAAAGACTAGGAGAGTAAAGCTGTAGCAAAGTCATCAAATCAAATGATTTATGCGTATGATGGAAAGTCCACTGAGATGTTCTTGCATCACAGTAGATCTCAGGTAGAAAAGAAGCTTCTTCCAGCAGCAGCCACTGTAAACTACGGAGCCCCCCAGGGGACACGGGGAAAAAAAAAGATGGGTGAAAAAAAAAAAAAAATGATGGGTGAAAAAAAAAAAAGGACGGACTTTTGCGAGATCCTGAGATACTTTTGCGAGATCCCGAGATAGTTTTGCGAGATCCCGAGATAGTTTTGCGAGATCCCGAGATAGTTTTGCGAGATCCCGAGATAGTTTTGCGAGATCCCGAGATACTTTTGCGAGATCCCGAGATACTGACGAAACTAGAGGAGCAATGGAGGAGCGATATTCGCCTATTTTCCGGCCTTCTAACTGGAATAGCGTCACGAAAACCGCACCAATTTCCCCCAGGATGGTTTTATTTTGTACAGAAAACTAAGACTGACATTTCACAGGCTTGATCAACTCCCCAAAATCAGCGAGTCTGGCGAAAGATTAAAGTAACCGGGCCGAATATACGTCCTAGTGCCCAACGGCAGCCAGAGTGTTTAGGGACCGTCGCAAAAGTGCAACGTCTTTCTTTTCTATTTTTAATAACTCACTGGAAATTCATCTAATAAACACCAAACGACTTCTGATGTGTTCATGAACTCACTGTGGACTTCCCACACCCTTTATTTTCAATACACACCTTTTCAATTCCTTTTATTCAGTGTGTACAATATTTAAGCCTTTTATTTTGTAATAGCTCTCTTGTTTTTATAGATATCAACACCAAACCACTTCTGATGTGTTCATGAATTCATTGTGGATTCCCCACATCCTTTATTGTCGTAAAACAAACACTTTAAATTTCAGATACCATTCCTTCCAGTGTGTCACCAATCATAAGACATCTGTAAGACAATGAATAAAAATGTAATTTACGTATTTAATTACTGTGCAGCCCAATTTATATATGACTATGTTCAACAAAAGACAAAGACTGCTCTTAGTATTTTAACTCCTCACTATTGCTCGCTATAGTTGTTCTCGATTTTCTGTTTTGGAAAGCATCACAAGCTGATGGTCAAGTACAGATGCATACTTGTGGCTGTAGTAATCATATTTTTGTTTATTCACTTTGCTTTAACAGCTTGCAATTAATGCTAAACTACCTGAAAGGTTGTATGTGTCATGCTTGAATGACAATTTGCATGCTTGACCTGAATTAACAGCAGCAATTTTGAAGAAAAAGAACAGTGAAGTCAAAATAAAAAATGAGAAATGTAAAGAAATGAATGATGTCTAAGAATCTTGTAAGGGTTTTAAAGGAAAGCAAGAAGCTGTGGAAGCTTCATAGTGAGTTCATGAACACATCAGAAGTGTTTTGAAGTCGATATGTAGAAAAACAAGTGAGTTATTAAAAAATAAAAGCCTTAAGTATGAATAGAATATACATGCTTATTGCTCCTTATATCTAAACAACTTGTAAAGGTTTTGCTTGAAACTAAAGGGTTGTGACTGATTCAAACAGCTATCAAATAAGAAAGGCCTTATATATGAAAGAACTATACACACATATTACTTGTGCCTTTAAAAAAGGGGGTTTATTGAAAATAAAGGGTTGTGGGAAATCCACAATGAGTTCATGAACACATCAGAAGTGGTTTAGTGTTGATATCTATAAAATCAAGTGAGCTATTACAAAATAAAAGCCTAAGATATGAAATAATTATATATACTGATTACTTATGCCTTTTAAAAAAATTGAAAGAGTTTTTAATGACAATAAAGGGTTGTGAGAAATCCACAATGAATTCATGAACACATCAGAAGTGGTTTGGTGTTGATATCTATAAAAACAAGAGAGCTATTACAAAATAAAAGGCTTAAATATTGTACACACTGAATAAAAGGAATTGAAAAGGTGTGTATTGAAAATAAAGGGTGTGGGAAGTCCACAGTGAGTTCATGAACACATCAGAAGTCGTTTGGTGTTTATTAGATGAATTTCCAGTGAGTTATTAAAAATAGAAAAGAAAGACGTTGCACTTTTGCGACGGTCCCTAAGCACTCTGGCTGCGGATGGGCACTAGGACGTATATTCGGCCCGGTTACTTTAATCTTTCGCCAGACTCGCTGATTTTGGGGAGTTGATCAAGCCTGTGAAATGTCAGTCTTAGTTATCTGTACAAAATAAAACCATCCTGGGGGAAATTGGTGCGGTTTTCGTGATGCTATTCCAGTTAGAAGGCCGGAAAATAGGCAAATATCGCTCCTCCATTGCTCCTCTTCTTTCGTCAGTATCTCGGGATCTCGCAAAAGTATCTCGGGATCTCGCAAAAGTATCTCGGGATCTCGCAAAAGTCCGTCCCTTTTTTTTTTTTCACCCATCATTTTTTTTTTCTTTTCACCCATCTTTTTTTTTTCCCCGTGTCCCCTGGGGGGCTCCGTAGTAAACAATCAATCAGTCAAAATCAAAATTACTTTATTTATCCCCGAGGGGAAATTCAGTTAACAGGAAGAGTGGCAGAGATTTTCAGAGCAACCCACAAACAACTAGGCTTCAACTATAGTATTTAAAGGGGTGGAGATGGAATAGCACTTTGATTGACTATTACAAGCAGAGCAAACATTGGCTAACCAGGTGTCAATAAAATGTAGACAAATGTATTCCTGAACTAAGGAATCATACTTAAAAGCTAGTGAAAAGGAGCTGCAGCTTCCTTCCCATATATATCAACCCTTAGCTCGCAGCACCTGGCAATTTGCAGCAGATTGGGCTTTGGCCTTTTTGTTGAGTTAGGTCTTACTCCCTCTTTGACAAAGGCGATTGCTTTCTCAGAGTCTGTGCTATTTGGCCTCTTTTTGCGACCCTCCCTCTCTGGTGTTGGCAAGAGACAAAAAAGCATGATGTCATGGCGCTGTCGTCCTTGGGCTAAATATGTTTTGCACCCTGATAGGGTTCCTTTTGTCCACAGAACTTGAAGTTAGGGTCCTCTCTCAGCCCCAAAGCGTGTAGATGGGACTGAAAAGGAAGGCTGTCACACGCAGATCAAAAGGAAGGAAATACTAAGGGGCCCAGTCTCCACAATTTAGACCATGTGATGTTGTGCTTTTGTTGATGTGTTAATGTAGTGGTTCTGCATCATATCGAAAGTAAACCCTCTTGCTAGAACAGAGAATAAAATCTTGCATTCCACGTCCAGGATGGAGATTGTCCTAAAGTGGGATCTCTCTGCTAATTTCCAGCTTGATGGAATTGTGCCTTTGATCTAGATCTTTTGGTTCTTCACAGCCTGAGACAAACTGCGTTCTCTTCCTGAATTGCCTAATGGTTTGCCAGAACGTTATCCTTCCCCATTGCCTCACCAAACTTTTTCCACATCTGGGTTTTTGCTTTGGCAACAAAATAATTAACAGCCCATATGACCTTCGAGTCGTTTCTGCTTCAGGAGAGCCCCGGGCCAATCTAGCCCTTAAGGCTGTTGTATGTTAATCAGGTCTCTCTTGAGAATGAGACCCCGTGTCTCAATGAGATTACCTGTATAAATAAAGGTTAAATTAAAAAAAGAAAAATTAAAAGGCCTCTTTCCTCAACTTGATGGCCTACTTCGCTGCTGGTTTTCACCAGCTGGTTCTTAGGTTGCTGTCACAACAGGCACCAACGCCCAGTCTACAACTCTGAGCAGAACATGGTCTTTGTTCCTTACCTCCCCAGACTGCAGGAGAAATTCTTCTGGTCTTGGAAGTGAGAGCTTGTGGACATGGGCTTCAGCCAGATGTGACTTCACCACCACTACATGTTAGTGTTCACACTAGGTTGTGAACTGAATGTCATATCTTCATTGTCGGTCTCTTCAGCTGCTCAAGAGTAGAGTTCTTTGTTAGCTGCCAATTCCATTGGTTAAGAAAGAAGCCAGGCTGAAAAAGCTGGTTTATGGTGCAGTCTTCGTTAATATGTCAACATTGTGCAACTGGAGGAAAACTGGTTACTCCATTGTTCTCTTTGCAGTTGCGAGTTAGCAACTCAGTGTTTACTTTCTTTGTTTGCCCCTGTTGTTTTCATTAGCTGACAGGCTTTATCACACGTACTGCTTGGTGCTATCTTGTTTACTGTAGTTAAAGGTGCAATAATTAACTGAGAATGTTAAGGCAAACCCTCGCATCTTCTGTTAAGAAAAGTTCTGTGTGTGTCTGCTCTGTTAGGAGAAACAGAGTGCTGAGAGGTTGGAAACGTAGGGAACTAAGGTGAGGTAAAAAACATGACTGTTGACATTTTAAATAAGGTCCAAAAGAGTTGTCAAAGGAGGCCACGACTTGAGTTGGGTCAACTTCCAATTCTATTTCATTCTCTGGCGGTCAGTCAGAACTTGATGCTTCCATCTCGTGCATGCGCAGGTCTAGTAGTCATACCAACAAAGACACCTGTGACCCCTGGATGACCTGTAACATTTATAAGTTCCGGTGTCACCAGAGGACAGGTCAAAAAGTTATCTCATATTCTACGAATCGGTTTGTTGCTGGTATCTTCGTAACTCAAGGGTTGGTGCTTCAGATGTTACTCGTCCACATTTTTGATTGAATCTGAACAATGTAACTGGCGGTGATTCCACCCTACCGGCTCGCATGTTCAGTTACTGTCAACACTACGGCCAAGTGTAGTGAGTACTGCATGTTTCGTTCATTGCTCTGCCAATGGGTGCTCTCGCTTAAAGCCTAGTTGCGTGAGTATTTATTTATCTGTGAACCCTGACTTGTGTTTTCACCACTCATTTTGGTGTCTATATTCTTGTAGTGCAGTGGTGGTTGTACGGCAGCTGTGAGCATCCTACCGCAACTCCCCAGCATGTGAACCAATCAGTTGAGTTGGCTGCTTTCAGTCCACTAGGTTCACCAGGGGGGGCAGACACAACTTCAGACCTGTTGACTGAACACTTAAGGTGTATGTGGAGAAAACCACCAACCTATGCAGGACAGGCAACTTCTTTTTATATGTTATGGAGGCTGCAGGAAAGAGGCTGCACTGTCCAAACAGAGACTCTCTCACTGGGTTGTGGATGTGGTCTTGCATGCTTATAGAACACAGAGACTCCCTGTGCCCTTGAAGGTTAAGTGCCATTCTACCAGCAGTATGGCTAGATCATGGGTGGCATTGAAGGGGGTTCCTCTTCTATGAATTCTGGATGGCTGCTGGAGTTCTTTGTCACTAGGACTTCGCGAGAAGATCCAGTTGGAACAGATCCTCTGGTGACACCAGAACTAATAGTATCCTGGGTCATCCAGGGGTCATAGGTGACTTTGCAACATGATCAACAAAATATTGTATTTTGGTTATTAATGGGCTCATGGAGCCACTAGTGTCTCACTGTGGGCAATATAAGTTACTACAGAGGTATGGCCGGTGCCAGGAAGGAAATCAGTAGAGATCGGAGGGGAAGATGCACCAGAGCATAGGGTGTTTATTTATTCAAAACTTTGTGTGTTTTACGTGGTGTTGAGATGAGACTTGGCAGTGTTAGTCTCAGATAAAATTAAAACTGCACCTATATGGACACGTTTTTCGACAAAAGAGGTGAGCCTCACTCGGGCTTGTAACTGGAGAGTTGCCGGTTCGAATCCCGGTACTGACAGGTCTAGGACTGAAGTGCCCTTGCGCAAGGCACCTAACCCCCCTGCACAGCTCCCCGGGCGCAGTAATGTGCTGCCCACTGCTCCTTGCATGGTGTGTTCACTTGTTTGTAAAAAAGGATGGGTTAAATGCAGAGGTTGAATTTCCCCATTGTGGGATTAATAAAGTAATCTTCTTCTTCTTCTTTTAAAACCAGCTTCGAGGTGTAATAGTCTGCTGGGTCAAGTGCAACACCAAGTGGAAAAATCATGTATATCAATCCTGTTCAGTGATCTACTTCACAAACCTCTGTATGTTTCTTCCCTGCAGGTGTTACTTTGGAGAGAAAGTTGCTTTGTACTACCTGTGGCTGGGCTGGTACACCATGCTGCTGGTTCCAGCTGCTGTTCTGGGTGTTGTTGTGTTCCTGTATGGACTCGCCTTTTTCAACACCAGTCCTCTAATGTGAGTCAGATGCCTATGGAAGTAATATTATATAGTAAATGTGCTAAAACTTGGAAATAACATTAGATATGCACCGATTGATCAGGTGCTGGTCAAACATGGGTGATTTTCAGCTGAACAGCCATAAACTGGATTTCAGTTTCCATAAAGTTATGACTATGCTGTGATTTACTGTTCTTCGAAGGAAAGAAACTTGAATGAGGCAAAATGGTAATCAGCAGGTCAGGCATTTTTAATTTGCATAAATGTATCTCTTAACTCCCTTTTGAAACATTTTAAAATTTGAAAATGTTTGACCATTAATTCTCATGGTAGTATAAAAAATACATGTCATGCCAGATCATTTTGATACTCTGCCACTAACTCTCTGATTTCCTCTGTGAGTTTTGTTTGTACAAGTTTATAAAGTCAGATTCACCAAACTTTTTACATAGTTGTAAATTACAGAGCCCCTCTGGGTCAAATGGCAGAAGAAAACTCGGTGTGGTGGATTACGGATCTGTTGTCACTTCTTCAGATTCTGTTATTTATTTATTTTTATTTTTTACAACACTTTAAAAATTTGCCCCATCTTACAAATGCAACTTTTAAATCTAAAAACATTGGGATTAGGCCTTCATGATTCTAAAGCTAAACTGTAGAGAAAAATGAAGAAAAAGAAATGTCTGGTCATACCTGACAAAACTCTAAAAAGAGGAAAATTGGTTCTCCTAAATAATTCCAACATACAACATGAAAACAAATCTGTTTGTGCGACTGTCTATTTTATGGGGTCCAATCTCTCTTGACTCCTTTCCCACAACAGGTCTTTATGTGATGAGTGGGGAACTTATTATCATTAAATTATATATTTGGTCTCCCGGAGAGCCCTGATAAGTTGGGTCTTCCTGTTAATCAAGTTTGTTCAGAAAAAAGGCACTGGAACCACTTACACAACATGATTGAACTTTATTTTTCCATTACCTCTTTATCTTTGTCTCTCTTTCTGTCCTCAGTAAGGAAGTGTGTCAGTCCAGCATTATTATGTGTCCTCGCTGTGACAAGAGGTGTACAGTATGGCAGCTGTCAGACACCTGCACCTACGCTAAGGTAAACTCATCTCATGTCATTTTATTCTATTTTTCTATCACATACATCACAATAGGGCTGCACAATTAATCGAATTTTAATCATGATCACGATTTTGGCCGACAGATTAAACAACAACAACACGCGACATTGGTAAAAGCCAGCGAAGCAGTGTTGCAAACTTAGCGACTTTTTTTTTTTTTCAGACCCCCGTAGCGACTATTTTTTTAAAAAGTGACTGGTGACAAATACAGCGACTTTCTCTGGTGTTATTGGAGACTTTTGGAGACTCTGAGCGGAGCGAGCCAGCCGTACACACCTGGCCGTTCCGCGGCTGGTGGAAATCCCCTAGTAAGAACAAGTCGAATCGGTACAGTCCTCCTGCAGCAGTCTCTCCCAGCTGCAGAGCCAGAGGGGATGTTTACCCCTTCTGTAGCAGTACAGTGTGTATGTGCTGCTGCTGCAGGAGGTGTTCACTTAGTGATCTCTGTTTGTTTACAACAAGCACCTAATCTCATTTGTGATTAGTCTGGCATTAGCCAGGCTACTGAACACCTCAAAGACTAAGGAAATGATCATAGATTTCTGCAGGTTCAAGCCCCCCCTTCAGCCAGTGAATACCTGTGGGGTGGACATGGAGGTGGTGCCAAGTATCTAGGTGTATACCTGGATAATAAATTGGACTGGTCCCTAAACACAGACGCTCTCTAAAAAAAGGGGCAGAGCCGCCTCTTTTTCTTAAGGAAGCTCAGATCAAGACCCGGATCATCCGCTACACAAAACCTTTATGGACCAAAAAAACAGTAGTGGACGGCTCCTCTCTCTCTGCTCCAGGACGGAGAGATACAAAAGATCCTTCTCTCCTACAGCCATCAGGCTGTCTCATTCTAACAGAGATTCTACCACTGAATTTCCCCTCGGGGAGAAATAAAGTAATTTTGCTTTGATTTTATGAAGAGTTAGTCAGGACTTTGGGCACAAACATATTCCTGGTTTAATGAAAAGCTTGTCTTACTGTCAATCTGTTTGTCTAGTATGATATTCATGCTCTCTCCTCTTGATGGGATATACCATATAATACCTATATGTATGTATGTTTGTATCCTCACAGGTCAGCCACCTGTTTGACAATGAGGGCACTGTGGCTTTTGCTATGTTCATGGCAATCTGGGGTGAGTGTCTGAGCTATACTAATCCAATGTATTGTGATGTCTCATCTAATGTGATCTACAGTAGTGTTCCAAATAATAGCAGTCCAATGTGACTAACCAGATTAATCCAGGTTTTTATGCTGGGTCTTGTTGGTTTTCTGAGAATCTACTGCACCTACTGGTACCTTGTTTGCCATGTAGCAATCAAAAATATACTAAAAACCTGGATTAATCTGGTTAGTCACATTGGAATGCTATTATTTTGAACACTACTGTACATTAGGTAACTGCTTGTCTTTATGCTTTCAGCCACTCTGTTCCTGGAGCTGTGGAAGAGACACAGAGCCAAACATGTTTCTGACTGGAAGGTCTATAACTGGTGTGAAGAGGAGGTATTAAAGACACATTTAGAAAACCGGTCTAGATCCTTTGTTGTTTCTGTAGTGCTGTTTGCTAGTTCAAAAACTTAAGTACTTGTTGGCTCAATAATTGTGCTAATTGTTTTTCTTCTGTACAGAAATGTGTGTGTAGTAATGTTACTAGGAAACAAGTATGTTATGACGAGCCATACATGACTTTATATGTCATTTGGAGCTCAGCTGTGAACTTCATGGAGGCCGCTAGCCAATGTTAGCCCTCCAGGTTTTTCAGAGACCGCAATACTTCAAAAATGAACACCTTATAATTGTATTCTCATGAACACGACAATCTGCAAGAAACATTCATGGAAGCAGAAAAACGTACTTTACCTGATAACTGGGAACAACTATGCGAGTTATGTTTAGTCTTAATTTAGTTTACTTTATTGCAATATGATCTGAAAAACACTTCAAGTAGAGCCTAAAAGACAGTAGTTTCTGTCAGACAAGTCAATCATGATGATAATAATGATGAGAATTTGTGCCGAAGTCTGCACATTATAACATCAAGTTCAATTTTCATACATGTGGCATGTGCGTGCCAAACAGGCCCCAGGTGATCACTGCCAGAATTTACAATCAAACCAAATGAAAATCTTGTCCTATTCTGAAGAACCTCCTGTCCTCTGCATGCTACAGCCTGTTAAAACACTGTATTTCAGTACACAATTGTCCTTGTAAATACCTTCAATGTTTGTGTGTGTGTGTCCTGACAGGAGGAAATAATTCTGCAAATAGTCAATGATCCACAGTGTCAACCCAAACACTTCAGGCACTCCTACAGGCGCAGCACTCTGGTCCTCATTCTGGTTACTCTTATGGTAAGACACACACACACACACACACATACTCACACATTTAGTGTCTGTGGCTGTATCCCAAAGTCAAGGAAGGATCCTCAAACGGCTGAATTTGAAGGATTCTACGTCATCGACAGCTGAAGGACTGTCCCAACGTCCAGGATCCTCCGGAGGACAGAGTCCTTCTTCTGCCCAAATTCCAAGGATGCATGTGTTTATCCTCTGTGCGCCCCGACTACCCATAATGCCTTGCGCACACCGGTCTAACGGGAGATTAAAAAATGTCGAGTGAAGAAACCATGACGCCGGCGGCGCAATATTAATTTAAATATATAAATATTTTCAGTTTACACTGAATGTTATCACATAACTTACAAAACTCGTGTTCAAAGTCAAACAAAACATATACATAAACAAATGACAAAATATTTATCTAAAGATAAACATCATCTTGATACATTGCCAGTTAAGTTAACTCAGTCACTAAAGTTATTATTAATTCATTTATATGCGTCAGATGATGATGTACTATGTGCAAAGTATACGTGTTAACAGGGACCGGCAGCCCGCTATTATCCATTATTGTTATTTATAAATAACTGTTATTGTACTGTACTGTAAAATAAAAGTTAAAAATAAATCACAGAACACATCTCCATGGTGAGTTCTGCTCCGCTGCTTTTATAAAACTAAGTAGCGGCCAAATTCATCCAGGATCAGTGAAATATTCAGGCTTCATCCACTTTGTAGCTTTTTTTTTTGCTAAATCGTGGAGATTCAACCTGAAAGCATCTTCTTCCATTTCCACAAATACATGGAGATGTGCACACATCCCTAACTGCTGACATGTTCACCTGCCAAAGGGTAAGTGTTTCACAACCAAAAGATCACTTTAATTTTAAGACGGCTTTATGTTTGTGTTTGTGTGTTCTAGCTGATGCTGATCATAGGTCTTGCGCATGCCTTGGTGGTGTTTCGAGTGGTGGCTGCTCCCTTGATGTCTGAGGGCAGCTGGGAGTTCATCAGGGATCATGCCAACACTGTGGCTGTGATGCTCGGGGCCGTGCTGCACTATGTCACTATGCAGATCATGACTCGGGTATGTAAACCTGTACGTAATGCAAATCCTTAATTCACACAAGATCAGGAAACCCCTCCTTCTTCCGAGACGGAAGTGCTGACACAACATGAGCTGTGGTGGTAACCGTGTAATCACACCAGATAAGCAGCCGGAATTAGCTACTTTTGTTGCGTAATGCTGAGTATAAGACAAGTTAAAACAAACAATGAAATAAAAAATTAAAGCAAACAAATATTAGAACAACTAAAAGTCAGATCAGTTGAACAGCTGTATTTAAGGGAGGATAGAAGCAAGGATAGTAACAGAAACACTCTACAGTCAGCTAATAACACACAATACTGTGTAACTTCCAGTGGTGGTGCTTGCAGCCATTCTGCAACTGACTGTGACTGTAGGGTTTTTTCACCATGAGGAAGATATTGTTGTTTTCAGAATTCCCAAAATATCAAACTTGGAATCACAAGGTGGATATGGACATGCTGACATGGACAGTTTTTCACACACTATTATGCGAATGCCACACCAGATCCAAACCCTTGGGTGCATCTCATGTTGTCTATGTTATGTCTCCTCTATCCTCGCTTGACTGGAAGTTCTTTTGCGTGCGCCATCTTTACGACCATCCCAAAGCTCTTATTTGCGCTTGGAGGATGGAGGATAGAAGAGCCATGAGTGAGGATACATGAGAGCATCCTATGCGGAAGTCTTTTAGCGCTGGCCCCGCCCCCTGGACTGGACTCAGAAGCTGATCGGACTGATCTTACACATCAACATCGCAGTAGTTTCATACCGGAGTGAAGACAGATAACTGATTAAACTCAAGTGTGTCATCACAAGTTTCATATTTTATTTAAATGTTTCACCATGTAGTTAAAATCTGTTTTATTGTGGCTCTGAACAACAAAAAGACCACAAACATATTTCTACATTCATAATAAATTAAAAGAAAGAGTTAAAGTTATTTCCATTCAGATTTATTATGGATACTATTAAAGTTAAAAAAAGAAAAAAAAAACTTTTCTCCCCTACTCTGCTCCTTGCTTGACAGTTACAGTGCGTAATGTTTGTTGAAGCGTTTTTCACAGCAGCAGGTTTATTGTTCCCAGCGCGTGTGTGCGCGTGCAATGTGCGTGTGCGTGCGTGTACACACTTGTGGTACCAGGCGGTCCCAGTGAGGCATGGACCAATATTACCCTCACTTCCTCAGAAGGAAGGACGTTTCATGTCTCTTAAAACGTCTCCTCTCTCCTCGCTTGGCTTCCCTGCATCTCTTCACCATTAAGACGCAAGTGAAAGGCGCAAGTGAGGGTAGCGCAGATGCAAAATAGACAACATGAGATGCAGCTCTTGTGTGTATCTTGCTAAGCATGAATCCTTTCTATGGAAGTAAGACATACCCTGCCCTCCATTGGTTCCGTACACTATGACCCTGTGATCCTAATACAAATGAAGGCAGCCTGTGCTTTTAGTCAAGCTAAATTATGAATGGTCTTCTACCCTGAAATATAAATTATGAGACTGAAGCTATTTGGCATATATTTTTAAAATTCTTTTAAAGGGAATACATTTTTTTGCGGTATTTGTAGAAACGATGTCATAACTTCAGGCCTGACTGACTAACGTGAGGCCAACTCATTACTGGATGGAGCATGTCAGAGCTCCTTGGAGCATACAAACATTGATACAAGACAGTGTCCTCCTTTGTAACAAACACACACAGTAGTGGTTATGTACTTTTAATAATTCATAGCTCAAGATTGGCACCTTCTATGACACACGTGTCACCTCTCTGTGTTGTCACAAACATGTAGCTGCAGTAGCTCACATAATACTAATTGGCTAAACTGCTGGTTATGTGGTAGGTTCCCTCAGAGTTGATGTTGGCGACAGCATTGAACTCATAGATTAAAGTTCTCCGTCGCTATGACGGATTTCCGTCATTTGGAGTTCACAGAGACTACTTATGAGATCATTATAGCCGTGTTTCCTTTAGGGGGAAGAGTGGTCGCTGGGAAAGTCTCAGGCCACGCCCTCTCAAATGTCCTCTCACTCTGCATGTCTCCATTACAAAAAGGCCCCCTGAGGGATTTACAAGACTCCAGAGGTGATGACCAGAGGTTTCGATCGCCGCATAGTCGCTTAGCGACAGTTTCGACCGTGATCACATACACGATGGATTAAACATGGAGACGCAACTGTTACAAAACAAAAGCAGCATGGCTTATTATGCGCAGCATCTCTGCTGATCATAAACATAGTGATTGTGCACAGTTAGCGATGCCGGTTAATCCACAGTGTCCGGTGCTTGTTGTAAACAAACAGAGATTGCTAAATTGGTGTTGTTTGTTTGATGCTTTTTCTGTTTTTTTTTTGTTTTTTTTTTAATTAGACAAAGCAGTATAGAGATTTGCACCCATTGTTATTTAATCCTGGGGCTGTTTGTTGATGTATTTTTTTATTTATATTTTCTTATATATAAAAGGTTTACTTGAAATAATAAGGAAAATAAAAACATGTAATGAAAAGTTATGTAGAAGCTTGATTATTTTAGAGAGTAATGACAAGCTTTGCAAAAAAAAAAGAATTGAAAAGACAAAAAAAAAAAAGCAAGATGCAATCGAACAGCTGTTTAAAATCCTCCTCCAGTATTGGTTGAGCATTTAAATGTGATGGCTGCATTTGGTGCTGAATTCTTATGCATTAGTATTTCTTAAGCAGTTGTCAAGTAACCTAACCTGGAACATAACCCTTAACCCTTTACTGGAGGCACATTAACAACTTCACATATTGATCTGTTCAGAACATTAACGGGAACGTTGGCTCAGTGTACCTTGTTTAAACCGACAAGAACATCATCAGACCACTAAGGAAATGCGAAGAAGGCTCTGCTGAAGAGCAGCTGATATATGTGAAGAAAAACCTAAATGTTACTTTATGACAATTAAACGTCCCATGTCTTTCTGTTTCTCTCTCTTTAAACATCACCTGTAGGTAAACCGATGGGTGTCCCTTCAGCTGTGTAAACTAGGTGAGAACAAAGAAGTATACTTTCTTCTGTATGCTGTAGCTGCTATACAGTTGCAATTAAATGTTTCAATAGATATACAACAATAAAGTCTCGTTAAAGAGAGTTAGTCTAAATACATTCTTTATTTGAGACAAATTCAAATATTCATGGACCTTTTGTTGAATATCTAACATCACATGAATCCATTTGTGTGTGTGTGTCTGTGTGTGTCTTCAGAGAAGACAAACTCATTTGCCGCCACAGAGAGGAGCTTCACTGTCAAGATGTTCACCTTCCAGTTCTTCACTCTTTTCTCCTCACTGTTTTATGTGGCCTTCTTCCTGGGCAGGTATTCTGTCTGTCTCTGTCTGTCAGTGTGTCTCTAACTCTCTGTCCACAGGATAGACGGACTTTATTGTTTTCTGAGGTCATGCCATCTTTAAACATGAAACATTCAAAATGCACATGATGATGTCAGATGTGACCATGTTAGCTAATGACATAATAAACTTGACACTAAATACTGTATTGATTTGTAACGCAGCATTGGGCCATCGGCTCGTTAAGAACCGGGGATTTCCACCGGGCGTGGAATGGCAGCTTCGCGGTTTTGCTCCGTCCTCTGCCCGGCGTCAATTCCCACCAGGCGCGTAACGGCAGCGTGGCGAGCCAGCCTTATACACGCAGCTGTTCTGCGGCCGGTGGAAGTCCCCAGTAAGAACAAGTCGAAGCGGCGTAGTCCCCCTGCAGTCTTTACCAGCTGCAGAGCCGAAGGGGGTGTTTACCCTTAGCATCCAGTCTGCAAATTGCTAATAGGCTAACAGTTAGCTCTGTAGCAGTACAGTGTGTATATGCTGCTGCTGCAGGAGGTGTTCACTTGGCAATCTAATCTGGCAATCACTAAAAACTGTTGCTATTGTTTGTTTAAAAGTAGTGTTTCATGTTATGAAACTAGTGGAACTGTCTCACTTTGAACAGGTGTACTGTAAACAACCTTAAGATTTCAGGATTTAAATACTGATTGTTTTGTTTTCTCAGGATAAATGGCCATCCAGGGAACTATGTGCGTATTGCTGGATGGAGACTGGAGGAGGTGAGGAAATACATTTGTTAGTTTTTAGTCATTCATACAGCATGTCTGCGCCATAGTTCTGACCAATCAATCAACAATGTTCTGTGTGTGTTGTAGTGCCATCCTAGTGGTTGTTTGACAGACCTCTTCATCCAGATGGCTATTATCATGCTGCTCAAACAGACACTCAATAACATCTTTGAGTTCACTGTGCCGTGAGTATGCTGTGTTTTCATTCAACATCACGTGTAAGGCAGCAGGTGGTGAAGAGTTAGTGTCCAGCCCAACATAGTGTCAACCCAGACCTCATGGGAAAAACAAAGATAAACATATAAGACTTTGTATTAATTTGAAAATGTTATATTTTCCAGCTGGTTCAAGAGTTGTCTGAGCAGAAACACTGCAAAAAAACTGCAGAGGAAGTGTGGATACTGTTACAGGAAGACCTGCCGTGACGAAAATGGACAGGTTGAACCGTGTGACATCTGCAAACTTCGGAACTGGCTGTCAAATTACCACCTAGCTAACACAGACTCCTTCAGTCTTTTCAACGAGTTCCTGGAGATGGGTAGGTCCAAAGTGTCCCCCTGACCTTTCCACCAGAAAACACAACTCACTAGGTCAAAGGTGGATGGTGTCCTTGCACAAAATCCTGAAAGTACCTGAATGAGAAATGTCACTAGGGCTATTTATAATTAAGTATTATTAGTTGTTATTATTAAGGCAACGGTGACTTGAAAAAAGGTATTATTCTGGTGGTGAGGGGTTAGGTTTGGAGAGGGACTGACTACACCCCAAGGATGTAGTCCATTGTGATGGGCACAATATACAACTTCCCTAGTGTTGACATTTATCAGTTTTAAAAAAATGAGGACAATTGAGATGGCAGGATGATTTCAGAGGTTTTTTGAGATAATATAGGAAAAAAGGCAGGCTAGCGAACCCACATTGCAACTCAATGAACTGACTTAAAGGAAGTGGACTGATTTCAGGAGTAAGTTACTGATAAGTCGAGTTGGAACAGGTGATTATATAAATGAGGGAATCAAGGTGAAAAAGTCTGAGGGCATCTGGTGGAGAGCTTTGAAAATGGCAGGACTGGGAAGTGAGAGGACAGCACATGACTGAAGCAAGTGAGCAGGGGCTGGAGACAGGGACACAGCCAGGAAAAAAATAATTAGCTAGAAAAGACCAACTCTATCCTGACATTTCTCATAACTTTCTAATTCCAATTTTAATTCGAAAAAAGTTGGGAAGCTGTGTAAAAAGGTGAATGAAAGATAATGCGTTAATTAAATATATTATATTAACCATATATTCAATTAAAAACTACAAAGAAAATATATTGCTTATTCTGACTTTGATGCAAGCTACACAGTGTTCTAGTGGTTAGCAGCCTTACCTCACAGCAAGAGGGTTACCGGCAACGATGGGGGGAGGTTCACAAATAATGAAAAGCGAAGTTTAAGAACAACATGATGCACAACAGCAGGGATTTAGAGATTAAACCATCTACAATCCATAACAGCATTTAAAGATTCAGAGAATCAGGCAAACTCTACACTTAATTTGCAAGGCTAAAAACCAACATTGGACACCTGTGACCTTTGAGCCCCCAGGCAGCACTGCGTTAAAAAAACAACATGATTGTATAAAGGACATTGCTATGGGCTCTGGAACACTTCAGGCAACTATTGTCACTAATCACAGTTTGTTGATAAAGGCAAGTGGAGAATCTGCGGTGACCCTGAAGTGCAAAAACACACCAGCAATTCACACAACACGGCAGCAATTCACACAACGCGCCAGCAATTCACCACAACGCGGCAGCAATTCGCCACAACGCGGCAGCAATTCGCCACAAAGCGCCAGCAATTCGCCACAACACGCCAGCATTTCACGTCAACGCGGCAGCATTTCACTTCAACGCGCCAGCATTTCACCACAACACACCAGCAATTCATCAAAACGGAGAGGGTAGGTACATATTGGACACTGATCCTCCTCCTGATTGGTTCCTGCCGTCATTCGCTTCTCCATAGTCAAACCAGCCGCCCCTATATATGTAGTGCGCCCGTATTGTGATATTTATGATAAATTCATTGAGCCTGTTCAGAGCGAGCTGACATGAAGGATAAACACTTTACTGTCATTCTTTTTCACTTTGCAGTATAAAACTCTTACCTGCAGAGAGGAGATGAAGTGCTAACTTTACATGGACACTCCACGTGACATAGTCAAATTGCGTTGCTCCGAAAATGTATTTGTTGTGTCGGCGAAATTCACAATACAATGCCTTTGTATATTCATTCATTCATTCTCCTTCTCCGCTTATCCGGACTCGGGCCGCGGGGGGCTGGAGCCGATACCAGCTGACGTTGGGCAAGAAGCGGGGTACACCCTGAGCAGGAGCCGCTGAACTGGTGACCCTCTTGCTGTAAGGCAAGAGAGCTAACCACTACACCACCGTGTAGCCCAGTAAATATTACATTCAATACAATACATACAATTCCAGTCTAATACCGGAGGACCTCGGGTATCTTCTCACTCACAAACTAACAGAACATGTCACTGTGGAATATCAGAATAAAATGCCCTTTGATATTTACTGTACAGTAATTATCCAAGCGCATTTTATTACGAATTTCACCGACACAACAATTAAATTTTCGGCGCGACGCAATTTGATTGTCACGTGGAGTGTCCTCGTAAAATTAGCACTTCATCTCCTCTCTGCAGGTAAGATTTTTATACTGCAAAGTGAAAAAGAATGACAGTTAAGTGTTTATCCTTCATGTCAGCTCACTCTGAACAGGCTCAATGAATTTACCATAAATATTACAATACGGTCACACTACATATATCTATAGGGGCGGCTGGTTTGACTATGGAGAAGCGAATGACGGCAGGAACCAATCAGTGTCCAATATGTACCTTCCATTTTGATGAATTGCTGGTGCGTTGTGGGGAAATGCTGGCGCGTTGTGCCAAATTGCTGGTGTGTTGTGTGAATTGCTGGCGTGTTGTGTGAATTGCTGGTGTGGTTTGCACTTCAGGGCCACCGTAAGAATCTGCTAAAAGTGACAAGTGAAAAACACATCAACAACATCCAGAAAATGCTGTTGACTCTGGGTCTGAGTGCATCTGAGATGGACTGATGCAAAATGGAAATAGTTTTTGGAAATTGTGTGTCCACAGGGCTCAAGATTGAAAAGATACATCCAGATTATTACCAGCACAATGTTCAAAAGCTAACATCTGTGAAGGTATGGGGGGGTGTTAGTGCTCGTGGCATCATAGGTACCTTGTCAAAGGTACATACACGGTTTTGGCAAACAACTGAGCAGACATGTGGGGCTTAACTCCAGCGAAATAAATATATTTCTACCTTCTACTAGTATCTTAACAAATATTTTGTGTCACAAATAGCTCGGTTGAGTTACATTTCACATGATGTCCAAAAATCGAGGTAGAGGCAGACCTAAAGATGACAAAAAGACAGACTTTGAAATTCTACACAAGGACCACAAGGAAGACGATAGCGAGATGCTAAGTCGAGGAGTAAAAGTAGTTTCCTCCAAACGAGAGGAAAAAAAGCTATGGGGACATTTTCTGAAACACTCACAGAAGAAAGACTGCATTAGCATAGCCGAGGACCAGATCACTTTCTTAACAACCCTAGCCGATACCACATAGAAAAAGTCCAGAAACTTACCTCACAGATTGAAGAGTTGTAAAACCGACAATGTTGCTCCAACCTGAGATTGGTTGGATTACCTTGAAGGGTTGGAGAATGGAGATGCGCGTACATTCTTAATGGCATGGCTACCCGAGGCCCTTGAGATAGAAGTAAGACAACCGTTTACCAACCCTACTGGCTGGGGGAACAGCAGACGCAGGATCAGCAGGGGTCAGATGGAGTAAGGCCATGGATTCTCCTGGTGAAATTCCTGGCATATTGAGACAGAGAAGGAGTTATGAAAGCAGTGCTTCTGAAAGATAAATCAGGTTACCATTAGCTAGAAAAGGAGTTATGAAAGCAGTGCTTCTGAAATATAAATCAGTTTACCATTAACTAAATGTTCTTTTTAAAGTTTTTTAATGAATATATGTCAAAAACTATGTTTTTATTTATGTTTCAATCAGCATCCCCACTTCTTTTAGAATTAGGGTTGTACTCATGGTGGCTAGCACCAGAGGAAGACAAATTTAAATACTGTAGCTTTAAATGAAAATGCTTGAAATAATTAACTTTCCACATAACAAAGTTATGTTCCATCCCCTGCAGTGGTGCAGTTCAGTTTCACCACCATATTTGTGGCAGCGTTCCCCCTCGCCCCCCTGCTGGCTCTCATCAACAACGTCTTTGAGATCCGCCTGGATGCCATCAAGATGGTCAGCCTGGAACGGCGGCTGGTTCCAAGGAAGACCAACGACATTGGTGAGCTGTGTGTCTGTTGATATACAATCATAGGTTACTCTAAAGAGTGGACTGCGTATGGCATACATTTCACATCACTGAATCATTTAAATAATGCATGAGAACATTTAAAAAATCACAGAAAATACGAAACCGCACATTTAAAAAAAATATCTAATATATATTATATATTTACTGTATGTCATAATAGCACTCCTTAGGAATCCAACCAACCAACAGTGCTGTGAAACATCAGCTTGCACTGAAGCATCTAATAAAAACATTTGATAAATGTAAAGAATAAAAATATGACAAAGGAAAACAAGGCAGCCAAAGGCAGTTTGAAGGCAACAAGGTAAATTGTAACAATATGTCCTGTTTTGCAGTAAGTCAGCAAGACATAACAACTAAGAAACTGGAATCATCAAATTGTTAAAAGAAGAACAAATGTTGCCTCTTTTGTTCTGATAGTTCTGCCATGTGGCCATAGGACAAGGTTCAGTACATATTATGTATGACATATTTAGATGACCTGTGGCTTCTTTGAAAATGCAAAGTTAGTAGATTTTCTTTTCTATAACATATGATAATCTTAATGTATGTTTTCACCTGAAAATTAAGTTCCTGAAAATTGTTAAGGAAGTATGTGTGCATGATCGACAGGTGCATCAGACGTTTTTCTTCCTTCCCCAGCTTCATTTCAGTTTCAGAATCACTTCCACAGTAACAACTGTTACTGATATGTGTTACAGTATTATTCCATTTTGTACAGCTGTGTGTGTGACAGTCTTCTGGCATGTGTGTGTGTGCCAAAACTGTCCTCTGTATGCAGGTGTGTGTGTGTGTATGAAGGCCATTTTATGCCAGCGAACTATACTAAAACAGCACCTATGCGATGACATCAAACCTCTAACGTGGGCATTGAAATTCCATTCACTTTCAATGGACAGACGAGCGTCACGTAGGCGTCGCGTGACGGGTTAAGTACGCCTCAAATATGTGACATGAAGACCAGCGTTACTGTTAAGTATGACACTTGTCACCCCTTCATTATCTGGTGTACTTGCAATACGCGTGCCTGGACGCACGCCTATTTATCAGTCTTTAAGCAGGCGCAGGCGACGCGGTTAAGGCGTTTTAGTATAGTTCGCTGGCATAAAATGCCCCTTAAAGACCTCTGTCTACAAGTGTTTGAGTGCGTGTGTGTGTTAACAATTATTATAAATTATTATTATTTAAAATAAACAATATGACTTGACTTACTCAAGTCACTTCGAAATGGGGCACCACTCTGTAAAACAGAAAAGATAGTCAATTCACTAAAATAATTTTCATAAAGTTGCTAAACTACCAGTTTGGAACTCTGACTAATAATTAACTTAATAATTATAATCAAATTAGCATGTTAAGATTTAGCAAAGGTTGAAGGAATTTGGAATTCATTTCATAGACGAGGCTGACATCTCACTCATACATGTGGAACATTAAAAAAGGACAGCGTGTATATAATAAATAAAGATATTTATTCTTAAAAAAAAAAAAAAAATTAGGTTTTCACACCTCAGGTAGCTGGAACTGGGACAGAGGTGCAGGGGTTGTCTTTGGGGGTTGTTTCCCTTTTGTTTGAACAAAGCTCCATATAGGATGGGACTTTTGAGGCTGAGATGAGGAATGGTGGCACATTTTTCATTAAGTTCAGTTCACAATAGAAACTTACAAAAAGTCCACCTGTGGCATACCTTTGGCGCCTACAAACTTAGTGAGTGTGTGTGTGTGTGTGTGTGTGTGTGTGTGTGTGTGTGTGTGTGTGTGTCAGCACTGTCTTCTGTGTACAGGTGTGTGTGTAACGGTACTGTTTTCTGTGACCAGGTGTGTGGACAAGGTTGTTGGAGGCCATCGGTGTGTTAGCAGTGATTGCTAACGGTCTGGTCATTGGAATTACTTCAGACTTCATTCCACGCCTCGTCTACCATTACCGCTATGGCCCCTGTGCTAATGGAACCCTTCATACACAGTAAGCCAAGTTGCAGCTGAAATACCTGATTACACTTCAGGGGACTGTGATCTCCCTCACTGTGAGAGTTTTCTGTTTTTGTTGCAGCTGCATGCAGGGCTACATTAATGACACTCTGGCAACAGCTTCTCTGGAACACCCAGCAGTTCGAATGGACTTTCGCGACGATCAGATGGTCTTGGACAACAAAATCTTCAACATCACACAGTGCAGGTGAAAAAACCTAACTGTTACTGTGATTAGTCCGTACAAAACAGAAGGATGATTCACAAAACTGATGAAAATGGCAAACTGTTGTGGGTTGTTATAGACCTCCTTCAGCAACCAGTGAGGCTCTATCATCACTAGACGTGTTTCCTTTAGGGGGAAGAGTGTCCACCGGGAAAGTCTCAGGCCCTCTCAAATATCCACTCACTCTGCGTGTCTCCATTACAGAAAGCCCCCCAGAGGGATTTACGAGACTCCGGAGGTGACATATTTTTCTCGTTCGTCACGATGGATTAAACTGTGGCCGCCGTCACTAACTGTGCACAACGTCAGCAGCTGATCATAAACAAAGCAGCAGGCTAATTATGCACAGCTTCTCCAGTGATCATAAACATAGTGATTGTGAATTAACGGCATCGCTTACTGTGCAAAGAGTGTGCTTGTTGTAAACAAATGTAGATCGCTAAGTGAACACCTCCTGCAGCAGCAGCACAGTGTGTATGTGCTGCTGCTGCAGGAGGTGTTACAGAGCTAACTGTTAGCCGGCTCTGTGACTGCAGCTGAGAGAGACTCCTGCAGGAGGACTGTGCCGCTTCCACTCATCCCTACTCCTTTTAACGAGCTGCCGGCCCCCGCAGCTCATTAAGAAGAGCCGAAAAGTTGCTAATTATAGCAACAAAGCTAAGTTGGCAACAGTTCTTCTCTGGCTTTTACAAATGGCGCGTGTTGTTGTGGCGTCGAGTATTACGTCACATCCTGCTTAGCGATCTATCCAATCAGTAACCAGGCTTTTTTCACGGGAGAAAAAAAGACCATGCTCTTCAACAGGGACGAAAAAAGTCCCGACTAAAGCCGGCTCCAGACTGCTCATATTCAAATTAGGGGCGTTTCGGCGAGTGAGACCTGCCTCATTCCGGGTTTTGCCCGGTAGTGGAAACAGCCCTATAGAGCAACAGTGGCAGTACTAGACTTTTATACAAAGCGTGGCCAGAGGGTGGGCAAGGCTTTATCAGTGGGTCAATATACGAGGCCTTATAAACGGGCCCCCCAGATTACCGTGGTAAAAAATCTGAAATTCCTCGGTGGACTTTTTAAAATTTCCACGATGGACTTTGAGACTAGTTTCTTTGCAAAAACCGTAATATTTCCAACAGGTCAAAGGAAGGCATACACAATTAATTAAATTATTTTTTTCGTAAATCGGATGTTGAAATACACTCTCCAAAGTACAAAATATTTAACATTGCCTTTTTAGCTTGTCATGTAACAGAGGTGTGTGTGTGTGTGTGTGTGTGTGTGTGTGTGTGTGTGTGTGTGTGTGTGTGTGTGTGTGTGTGTGTGTGTGTGTGTGTGTGTGTGTACAGCTACAGAGACTACAGAAAAGATGACTACACTCTGACTTCTCAGTTCTGGTTGGTTTTGGCTGTGCGCTTTGCTTTCATCATCTTGTTTGAGGTTTGTACTCCTTTTTCAGTTTTAAAATGATGTCCATTTGAACTTAAAATGACAGTTCAATAGTTTCTCTGTCTTTTATGTGTGTTTCTGCAGCATGTTCTAGTGGTGTGCAAGTTTATAGCGTCCTGGTTTGTCCCCAACAATCCCATTAAAGGGAAGAATGATCGCCTGGAAGATAAACTGGGTCGGCTGAAGGAGGAGCTAAGGTAAGTCAGCAGTAGGTTCCTCAAGACAAAGGTTAAAAGATTAAGCGTGACCTATGAAAATCCATATTCCAGCTGACTGCATACAGAGGGCAGTAGGGGTGGGCAATATGACCAAAATTGTGCTATATATGATTTTATATCATGGTAACAGTATACAGCGGCAAGAAAATGTGTGCGAACCCTATGAAAATTAACTACTTTTCTGTGTTTATTTATCATAAAATCAGATCTGATCTGCATCAAAGTCCCAAGTATAGACAAACACATTGGACTTAAACTAATACCACACAGAAGATCATAATATTTCATGTCCTTATTGAACACAATAAATGCAATTATGACTAATAACTCCATCAAGAGTCAGGAGTTAGCAAACCCGGAGTCCAACCAATGAAACCGGATTTGAGTGAGGTGTAGAGATACTTTGACCTATAAGCAACACTCAAACTTTTTAAGTTTACTATTCACAAGAAGCATCTGCTGATGGGTGACAGACACTCTGCTGAGGAAACGGCAACACAACGCCAAATAGTGTAGATATACTTTCAGTAGCTTGAAATGTGGCGTTAGTGCAGCATGCAAGACTGTGCTGGGACAGATTAGAGAGTTTAATGAAGTCTCCTTGCTTGGCCGGTTATAGATTCGTGTCAAACTGTCATTATAGCCCGTCGGAACGGTTCATGCCAGGCTCAAATCAAACCCACCACTGATGATGAATATCATCAAAAGACGATTTTTTTTTTCAAAAGACGCAGGTGTCAAAGCTGTTTTGACAGGCAAGAGGCAGACTAGAAAACAGCAAAACCAACTGGGGCAGTGTGGGCAGGGCAGATATGTTTTTTAATTGCATGAGGCCAAATTGCGAGGGCGCGAGGCCCTGCCTTGGTAATAACTCTTAATGACATCTTTATGACAAGTCCAAATTGTATCACTGTATTTGAGTTCAAGAAAATGATTCATGACGGTTATAATTGTGTGATGACAGCCAATGTTAACACCAACCACATATGAAAGTTATATGTAAGATATATAACTTAAATACTTTATTTAAGTTTGATATTCAGGCCTGTTATAATAAAGATATTGACAGGTTGACATGTTGTCTGGGTTAATGTCAAGTTGTCATAACAAAGACATCCCAAACAACTTTGCATAAAAGGTGACATAATTGACCAAATGACACTTAAACTGCACCTTCTGTCTTGTAGTCCACAAAAGCCTAGTTAATGCTATTCTACCCAATGTGCAATATAAGCACAATGACAAGCATTACGCTGGTAACAGTTAAAACACAGTTTTTATTAACACTGATCTTAAACGTGGCCTCCCTGGAATCCAACTGGCACGAAACCAGACACCTTTGGTCTCTGTGGACGCTGATAAACCGGTTTCGTTACATCGCTGTGTGCTTTAAATAACGCTATACTGCATCATGCAGATTTGCGTTCGCTTGTGTGTAGTTTGTCGATGTCAGAATTGTGCGGTGATCTTTGATGACCTGGGATTGAAAATGTACTCGAGCATTAAAACCATTCTGCTGAATTTGATTATTCAAAACAGTTACATGAGTCCATGTGACAGAGTTAATGTAATTTTTTATTATCCAGCGCTAGAAGGGAGGGTGAACGTTGTACATCTGCCTTATTGAAAGTCAGTGAAGTTTCACTTTAACCCAGCTGCCAGTTGATCCTTTTATACCAACATCGTTATCTTACAATGACACCTGTGTTGCTCAATACTCTTCTCCTTCTTTGTGTTTTGTTCCTGATTCAGTGAAATGAAACGCAGCAAATCAACAGACGTCTGACCTCCTACAGCTGACCTCAGATCTGCCTCCGCTGATGAGTGGTTGAAGCATCGAAGGGAAAGATGGTGCCTTCTTTTTATAATTTATATTTGCTGTTGTAACATGAGGCTCGAATGTATTAAATTGTGTGACGTTTAAGTGTCAGGGTATGATTTGATGTTTATTACTCCTGCTGCCATGTTGCCACATAACCATCACACTACATGTAACACAACTTACAGTGGTGATGTTTTAATATTAAAATGTAAGAAAGAATATAATTTGTCATTTTTGAAGTCCTGAGTTATTCTGCCCAGCATTATGTGTTTTACTATGTGTTTTACATGACTATTCTATACACTCCATATTGCATGTGTTCAGTGAGACAGCCTCAGCACTTAAATGCATGTTCATGACCGGTAGAAGGCAGTAATTATTCAGTAATTATGGGAAATATGTTCTATCCTTTATCAGACAGAAACTAGAAAAACAATGTTTTGTAATGTTTTGTCTCATCAGCAGTACACCTATGTGCTTCTGGATAATTTAATGACTGTCTATTGTATTCTTTTCTCACAGCCCTTACATATGTTTTTGTTTTTGATTGTCCTGTGATTTTGTTTGTTCCACAAAGCGTATGAGCTCCACTGAATGTATTGAGGGTACCACAGGATGCCTTAAGAAGTGTTACTTCTGTCATGGAGAAATTTATTCATGCATTCAGTCACAATGGCCCTCATTTATCAAATGAGCATAGAAACCAGCACAGATCTCAAATTATATTTCGTCTTACGACAGGGTTCACGTGTGATTTATCAAACCATCGTATCTCTCCAATCACACGTGAGAATGATCGGCTGTTGATAAATGTGGCAGCTCGAAACAAGCGTCATTTAAATACCACGCCCTAATATATATAATATATATATACATTTTACAGAAATACGCAGCGACGGAGGTTCATGAAATAAAAGTACTTATAGTTATGAACTCAAACAAGTTCAGTGAATATTTTACATTTGGAGAACAGACTTAAACGTTTTCACAGCTTTTTGGTTGAAGGAGGTAAACAATGTTTTAAAGTAAGTTTTAATCCAAAAGAAGAGGAATTTCTCAGAGTCAGAAAGTGAAACGCTGACGTCCAACAGCTGCAACACAACAAACTGGTTTTGTTTGGCAGCATAAAAAGTGAAAAGGAAGGAAATCAGTGGTGCTGTCAGCAGAGCAGCAGTGGAGCATTAAACTCCTGGTGAGGTTGGAATATTTCATTTATACATCGTGATACATAAAGCCTAATAATCTATATAATATCCATATATTGAGATATATTATTCACCTCTTTACATTAAGTCAGAACTCTGTCCCAGTCAGAGGAGTGTGTGGCTGATTGGAAATGTTTCTATTGGGTCAGAACCGCTGGTGAAGGAGATGCTGACGCTCCGGTGTCCAGCAGGATAATTATAATAATAATAATAACGGTAAACAGCAGAAGACAACAACATTTAATATCCTCGGCTAGTATTCTGGTTAAAGAATTTCACGGTCACAGGGTGTATTTATTTTAAACTATGTTTTAATGATAAATGATATAGTCTAATCATTCTTTGGTTTGTCACCATTAAATATCAAAACACCACAGAGTTTTATCAGCTCCAGGTATCGATACAATAGTCTAAGATCAATTCTCTGACTCAGACGTGTGGACTTCATGCTGACTCAAACCTGCAACACGAGCTGAGAGCAGACTGAGATCTGATCGTACCCTCCGCTCACGTCCACATTGATAAATGCCGAGCCTTGAGTAGAAATGATCGTACGCCCACTTTACGCTCACTTTAAGCTCACTTTCTGCCGTACGCTCGTTAGATAAATGAGGGCCATTGTGTCAGTTCCACAGTGGGTGTTACGTGTCCCTGATCATAAATATTGTAAATCACTGTCTACAGTAAGTTTACAGTAATCACAATCAAAGTTTGATTACAGTTAAAGTATCTGGGGCTTCTCTGCATGGTGTTTTCATGAGACTTGAATCTGTCTGTGTACATTAATAAACTTTACAACAAGATTTCACGAGATTTATAAAGCCCCATATAGGCCTGGTTCTTTTTTATAAAGCAAAATAATGAGCTTAATTTCCATACCAACCGTAGAAAAGCCCATAACAATAAGTTTCATGTCAATAGTTGTGTCCACCCACCAATCATCAGACCTGTCAGTGAGAAAAACAGAAAAGAAATAGCAGTTTCATCGACTGTGTGCATCGGCAAAATGACTACTAGTGAAACTAGTGAATCATCACGCTTCTGTACTGCATATTCATCCATTCATCCACCTAGTTATCTGGGGCTGGGTTGTTCTTTTATAAATAGTAATTAATGTGTGGGAAAAGGCATACATATCGTAATACACAGTTGTTTTGACGAACATAACCAAGGCTGGTGTTTACATTTGTGGCACAACTAGGCAAAGGTTGAAATGAGCGAGCAAAGGGACTTGAAATTTGTATCCCTCTCATTTTAAGATTCTGACAGGTCCTGATTATGTATTTATCCACAGCATTGTTGTCTAAGGTTTTAAAGATATTTTGACAGTTTCCCTTCACACAACAGTAATAATAACTAGAAAAATTCCTCTGGGGAAATTCTGAAACCCTAACCCTGCCACGGGGGCTACTGCCGGTGTGTGTACACTATGATGAGATTCTTCAGAGATTTTGTGTGTGTGTGTGTGTGTGTGTGTGTGTGAGAGAGACAGAGAGAGAGAGGGGAGGAGTGTGCGCACGTGTAACTAAAATCACATAAAGTTACGTGTGTGTGTGTGTGTGTGTGTGAGTGAAGCATGTGTATCTGGAGGAGTGTGCGCGCTTACCTGCATGCGTGTGTGTGTGTGTGTTTGTGTGTGTGTGTGTGTGTGTGTGTGTAACTAAAATCACATAATGGTTGTGTGTGTGTGTGTGTGTGTGTGTGTGAGTGAGTAAGTAGCATGTGTATCTGGACAATTGTGTACGTTTACGCGCACGGGTATCTGTAACTGTAATCACATAAAGTTAGCAGAGTGGACTTTTAGTTATTGAAATACCTTCTGAGGGCAGCATTGCTTGCCATTGGTTCTCTCGGCCCCCCAATCAGAGACAGCAGGAAGCGGGACATGGATTATTTTAAATTTTTAGTATGCCGGACTTGAATCACTTCCCAGGAGATCGTTGCAGTCATGGTAATGCCATGTTTTATGTTGAACTATATTATAAAATATCAAGATATTAGTAGTGTGTTTGTATTAAAGTAAGGCTTGTTATTTACCGGTAGCTATCTAGACTAACTGCATTATATTTTAATAACATTTTGATATTTTGAATTGTCACCCACTGCCTGAATTTTATGTGTTCCTTTTCATGAATGAAGTAATTTCCAACATAAATTGGTGCATGAAAATTCTCCAGAATGCAGGAAAAAAGTGTTTGATGCTCAATATTTCCTCTCCAGGGACACTTTCATCCATGTCAGCTGCAATGACATTCCCAGCTCTGAAAAATTAAAATTGAAGTTTAACAATCTCTTCGACTCCCTCAAGGTCATGAAGGAATGGGATATTTAGCTGAGCTTAGCTTAGCATAGCTGTAACTGAAGTTTTAAAACTATTATTTGTTAAAAAACTTCAGTGACTTTGCAGAAGAGCTGTTTAACAAACATTTTAGGCTCACTTCCTCTATTGAACTGCAGGTCAAGGGGGTGCATCATGCCCTCAACCTGAGCAAGGCTCACTTCCTCTATTTGGCTATAGCAGTGGTTCTCAAATGGGGCTACGTGAAGGCACTCCAGGGGGTACGTGAGATTTTAAAATATACATTTAAATAGTAGCATCCATGCAAAAATCCTTAAAAAATTAAAATAATTAAATAATTATTCAATAAATATTTTAGGAAAACATAAGTATAAGTTCATAAAATTATTTTTATATTCAGGCAGCTTTTCAATTTAGTGATCCTAAAAACCCAGAGTGTCCCCCATACCAGGATGGTTGGACCCAACCTGTCATATACCACCTGGTATCACCTGTCAATCACTTGAAAACTCAAAGATGGAGTCGTGGTTGAAGCGTAGCAGTTATAGTTTTAAATGGTTATATGCTCACTGTTTTTACTATATTAGTTTGAATCACTACATTTTAGTGATGGGAAATATTTGCAATACATTTAGCCATGGATTATTAACATTTAAAATGTTTGAAATAGTTTTTTTTTTCAAATGTTTGAATTTTGTATGTTTATCATTTCCAAAGTTTAATAAATCAGACACTGATGGCACAGCGCTCTGTTTTTAAGGCTTTTTTTTTTTTTCAACCAAAAATGCTTTGCCCTGGTTAGGGGGTACTTGGCTGAAAAAATATTTCACAGGGGTACATCACTGGAAAAAGGTTGAGAACCACTGGGCTATAGGTTAAGAGAGCACATTGTGCCCTCTTATTGAATCTTTCCTGAAAACCAGTTAAAACTAGATCAGGGTGCAGCTATTTCAGTAATAAACATACACATAGGCCTCAAAAAGGGAACTATGAAACACACATACAAGACACCATAGTTTTGAAATGACGTAACCACAAAGTATGCATTATGGGCTGGCTACTGCGTCACTATCCTAAATTGACCAATTGCGAAAAAGTCCAACCTACGGTCGGGGTGGGGCCCACACCCAGAAGATAACTGTGAATTAAGGAACTTGTTGTCACTCTGCTGTGTCCACACCGGCGTCACCAGTCAGAGCCAAGCGCTGCTTATTGCATTTGGCTATTATTCTTTCAATAAATGGTAAACTGTATTCAGTTGTTTTGTAAAAACCAAGCCTAGAAGAAAAGAACCGGGGTAGAGTGCTGGAGGCTTTAAGAGCCCCGGCTCTAACAGGCAACTGTAAACTGATTTTTTTTACTCATAAAATTAAATTGGAAGGAATATTAAACATATAGAAACAAACAAAAAGCCAGCTTTCTATGCCCCCCTTTTTAATCTATTCAGGGGAAAAAAAACTTTGGCTAGTGTTACTGCTTTGCTTGATTTGATTGATTTGTTTATTTTTGAACCTGGTCTCACAGGAATCCGTGAAATAGCCACGGATTCGCTTAACTCAAAATCCGTGGCTATTTCACGGATTCCTGTGAGACCATGTTGTTATTTTCATGTGTTGTTCCATGGTCCCATTGAAGGCTTGTGATCCATTTCATTACATTACATATAGTCATTTAGCAGATGCTTTTATCCAAAGCGACTTACAGGAATAAAAAAAGCAAACAATGAAGGTATAGTGCAATAACAGCTATTAGTGCATCAATAAGTGCTAGTGACAATTCTTTAAGGAGTAGAATCCATGGCCATATTTCACTAGAGGTCAGAGAATAGAGGGTGTCAAATGTTTTACAAAATGTAAATCCCTGATTTGGGCTGTATAAATACAATAACCACACAGGATCCTGAAGAATCTGGTCAGATCCTCACAAAAACACCTAGAATTCCTAGCCATCCAAAACGTGTTTTTTTTGTTTATATTAATAATTCCCCAGCAATCAATAAGAATGTCAGTGCCAGCGTTTATGTTGCAGAAATATTTTAATAATTGTCATCAAAGAAATCCTAATAAGGAAGTTTACATCACAGTCGTATGTTGTGACACTATAAAAGAGCACATATTTAGCGATAAATAATATAACGTGACAAGAAAAGGTTAAGTGTAGCGTCGTGTTTGTAAGCTTTCAGTCCGTCGTAAGTGCAAGTAATTGATTAGCGTCTTCTGCGACGCTTATCGACGGATGTTGTCCCCGGCACACACTCTGCTTTGTTGCAGCGACATGTCTCCACTACGGTGTAGGTGTGCTGGATCTCAGAGCCGTCAGCGCAGGTCAGCTTCACGTCCTTCTTACTGGTGGTGGCCTCTTGGCAACACTCACACTGGTGCATCATCATGTTAGCTGCTGCTGAATATCTGTATACACACACACACACACACACACACACACACACACACACACACACACACATCAAAGAATGGTTCTACCTTATTCCCATGGCTCTGTCTTATTTTTATTAGCTTCCACTAGCAATGAATGGCGCAACTTTCAGACCGTAATGTGCCAAAAAGTGGGTAAGCCCAGTATTTATGCTTAAAAATCATTACGATTTATTTGATCTGTGACCATAAAAATGTAGTTACTGCACTCTGGTTTTGCTGTAAAATGTTCTCTTTTTTTGTTTTTAATCTCATTTTATTTTATCTTATCTTACTTTATTCTTTATCTAATTTATTTCTAAGCTGCCTCCAGTGTTTCCTCACTGCTCCATGTTGAGATGGAGCTTCCTCAGTTCCTCAGTTTGTGCTTTGTTTTTAATAGGATGGTGGCATGAAGGTGGGTGGGGTGGAGGGTTGGGGATGGGCGGAGGGTGTTTGCTTGTTTCTATGTTTCGTTATCTTTTTATTATTATTATTTTCTCCTTTTTTTATGTAAAGCACTTTGTGTTACATCTCTCTTGTATGAAAAGTGCTATACAAATAAAGCCTGACTGATTGATTGATCATAATAGCAATGAACAAACAGAGTGCAGTAACTACAATGTTGTTGTCTTCTTTCAGCGTTTATATTTAGTTTCAGTGAATAAACATTTTCAAACTGATTTTTTATAAGTGTATTTAAAAGTGTTTAACAACTCTATTCAAAGATTTGCATATTTTAGACTAAATATTATAAAGTAATGTTATATTTTATATCTCTCTTTTTTACTTGATCACTATCTAGATAATAATTTCCGTATCAAATAAACGTATAATTTTTTCTATTATTCTTGTCTTCACTATTCAACACAATGAAGAAATACAAGGCTACACTGTATCAGACCGTCTGCTTTGGTTTTATGTTTAAATTCGTATATATATCCAAATCAGACTGTGGTAAGAACAATTACTGCGGTCTGCTTTAGTTTTGAGTTGGATTTTGTAGTTACTGCAAATTGTATATAGTTATTTCTTTGCATTAAAGCAAAATTGAAACCTAAAACTTTGTCACAAGACATTAAACAGACATCAAAGAGTTCATTTTTATTTATAACTCAATTTTGACCAAAAATGTAGTTACTGCAGTTAGGCTTTGTAGGTCAGTATACACTCTAATCAAATGATACGTTGTGTTAAGTGGGCAGTTCTGCTTGACCTATAGCAGGTGGAGTGCAGTGAGACAGCCACCTTTCACACAAACTGAGAAAACTCACTACAACACCTGATATAACTAAACTTGAAAACACTGTGAAAAATAAGCAATTTTCCAATAGACTCACATGGATGAGCTACCACAGTGTCCAGCGCAGGACGTCATGTTGACCGGATGTGTGGTCTTACAGTTGTTCACCTCAATGACTGTCTGCTTACTCTGGACCTCACAGACGCTCCGCACTTTACCTGGAACACACAGCAACTGTTAGCCTCTAACATAATACACAGTGTCGTCCACAAAAGTCAACTTTCCATTCTTAAAACCAATTCATGAGGGTTTTATAGAAAGGTTACATGAATAATTATGAATCCATGCATGATAAATAAATAAATACATTTGAGTTAATGCAAGAACAAAATATTCAGTAACACTTCACAATAACCAACTCAATAATGTTTATAGATGGTTTATAAACCAATTATTAACATTTACAAAGTGCTATACATATTTAATCTTTAAATGTTTTCAACCAATTTCTTAAATGTATATGAATCATTTCAAAAATCATTAACATACTTAATATGGTGTTTAAAATGTTATAATGAGTGCAACTAAAACTATTAATAAACTATTAATTATAATTCAATTGTTTGTTAATGGTAAAGTAGCTATAAACTTACATTAATATACCATCTAGTTGCCATTTATAAATGATTTAGTTAGTTAAACATTAATAAATTATGTATTTACCATTCTAAATGGCCTATATACGGTTTATAAATGATGATTAAACATTAATAAACTATCTGTTTACCATTTATAAATGATGGTTATTGTAAAGTGTTACCAAATATTCGTTAATTGAAGAACTCAGGTACAGCGGTTATTATTTAAATACTAACTTACAGCTTTTACAGCATCCATTGGTGTCAGTTGTCTCAGTGCCCTGGAGGATAAACAAACATGTCATGTTGTGGTTTACACAGTTTGTGTGTGTGTTTGTCTTTGTGCGTGTGGGGGGGTGGGGGCGGGAGGGGGTGTGGCTAGTGGGTGGGTGGGGTTGGATGGGGAGGTCGATTTACTCACGGGTTCACAGTCCAAGGGGTTATAGTAAGGACAGCTGGTCTTAGTCTCCTTGGTAACAAACTGTCCATTGATCTTCTCACAGGTATATTGCACACACTTGTCACTAGGGGGTACAAAAGTGCTGTCGACCTGTACCAACAAGAGGAGCAGAAAGTCAGTCAGATGTTCAACAAAGATATATATATATATATATATATATATTATACTCAGTCAGATGTTCAACAAAGATATATATATATATATATATAGAGCTACAGCTAGAATGAGTGACACAGCTCAGTACTGACCTCAATGACATGTGTTGTGTTGTCAGGTCCAGTGAAAATACATTTCTTCTGGACACATTCCCCGCAGCACTTGTCAACTGGAGTCTCATATTCGTAACCCTGTAGAGAGAAAAAAAGAAACAAAATAACTCCTTTGGCTTTGTAAGAAAATGCTACAATGTGTGTGAATGTTGTTGAGCATTCGAGTGTTGTTTATGTTCAGCAAATCTTTATGTATAGCATTTACAGATAGAGCATCTATGTAATGCAACTCTCTGCCACATGATAGTTGGATTTTCGGTGCTATACATCATTTTACTGGATAGCACATTTGTAGTCACAATCTTATTACTTAAGAAAAACACTTGGATAAAACTCAAAGGGGAACCTTTACCGCTGTGTTGTGTTGGTCAAGACTGTAGGGTTTTGGTTTTTCAAAAATGTACTATAAGTACTGTGCAGTCCAGTGCAACTATACCAACACTAACTCCAACACACATTAGCTGGTACAGGTGTACCAATGGAAGTTTCCTTTCAGTGTCAATGTATCCCTGAAGTGCATGTGTGTGTTTGTTGGTTTGTTGTGTGAGTGAGCTTACTTCTGAGCAGTATTTGTTGCAGACAATAGGTTTGCAGTTGATTATGTGCAGCTTGGTAATGGGATCCACTTTAGGGCCACAATAACATTCCTGGCAGGGCCCGGGTTTCAAAGACTCCAGTGATGTAGGCTCCTGTGTTGTTTCTGCCCCTCCTGATGGTGCTGCGGTGGTACCTGATGGTGATCCACCTCCTGATGGTGCTGCGGTGGTACCTGACGGTGATCCACCTCCTGATGGTGCTGCGGTGGTACCTGATGGTGATCCACCCCCTGATGGTGCTGCGGTGGTACCTGATGGTGATCCACCCCCTGATGGTGCTGCGGTGGTACCTGATGGTGATCCAGCTCCTGATGGTGCTGCGGTGGTACCTGATGGTGATCCACCTCCTGATGGTGCTGCGGTGGTACCTGATGGTGATCCAGCTCCAGATGGTGCTGCGGTGGTACCTGATGGTGATCCACCTCCTGATGGTGCTGCGGTGGTACCTGATGGTGATCCACCTCCTGATGGTGCTGCGGTGGTACCTGATGGTGATCCACCTCCTGATGGTGCTGCGGTGGTACCTGATGGTGATCCACCTCCTGATGGTGCTGCCGTGGTTGCTGATGGTGGTCTAGATCCTAATGGTGCAGTTGTTGGTGCTACTAATGGTGGTTCTGATGTTTCTGATGTTGGTATCTTCTCACCAGGCTAAAGCAAACACATTGATCACGATTATCAAACATCACTGCAGTATTCTAATGAAACATTAACTGAACCTTGACATATATATTGGTATCTTGAGTTTGAACCATGTCCTTACCTTGTACTCCGTCATATCGTAGACACATACATCTTTAGGAACTGCAAAACAAACAGGAAACACAGCTCCATTTAACACTGACTCTAGTTCATTAGATTAATATACAGTAGATATGTATTACGCTAGGCTAATCTATCTCTGACTTAGATGCACAGACACAAATTGATATTAACCTCTATTAATATAATTTAGGTGAAATAATAAATAATAATAGTACACTTAATGAAGATCACTTGTTCTAGTTTTAACTTTCTAACAATAAGTTATAATAATGAATGAATCAACATTCTTCCTCTGAAGCCTAGATAGCTGAACTGAAGCCCGGTCAGCACATCTCTGTTTTCCCAGAAACTAAAAATGTATCAGTTGTGTTTGATACTGGCATAATATAATATTTATGATAAATTCATTCATTCACTCATTTAGTCAAAAATGGCTTTGTAAAGAAAAAAGAAAAATCTTTTTTTTTAAAAGATTAAATTGAATTGTTAAGCCTCCAGTCTTCAGCCTTTTGCTCGCTAAATAACTTTAACACACAGGGAGCAAAAAAAAATAAAAAATACATATTTTACACTGAGAAACCCAAGAATGCATCCATCAAACTTAACGTCTTATTGCTGTTTACAGCTATATTTAACATTTTCGCATTTGCAAAAACGGTAATGGCAGATGCTAATTCTGTTCATTCTAAAAAAAAATTAAATATATTTTTCACTGATCTTCCTCAGGACATACAGTTATGTATTAAATGTCTTATAAATAGTCTATGTAAGAACGTACCACACTGGTAGGCTTGGCAGCAGGTGTTGTTGGTGCTGTTGACGGCCTTGACTTGGAAGCCCAGCTGGCAGGTCATAGGACCAGGACACAGGTTTTCATTGCATTCTATTGGGGACAAAAGAACAGGACGATTATATTATGTGATCTTAGAGATAGGCCTCAATGTGACTTTGATGTATCTTTGAGTTCTTTGAACACTATTATGACTAACATTATTATTATTATGACTGGATGTTTTCGCAACAGCTTTTCACCTTTAACTTGTTGGAGGACATAAATGAACAGTAAACATACACTAGGAACAGAAACTACCAATCCCTTTGCAGACTGTTTGGTTCAGTTCAAAGATTTGTAGTTACTGACTGTGGTTCCATCATGTTTTTCTAGGCTTAGCAATGGCATCACAGAATATATTGTGTGGCTGACTACCAGGGAGAACCAGCTACCAGAAGGAGCTCCCCACTGACATCTCCTTTACACTTTGTGCAGTTGTAACCACATAGTCTTATGCACATATTGTTAGCTGTTTTGGATAAAATCGACAGCTAAATAAATGTCATGTAATGTACTGAATGCATTTCAGTTTGTGCAGCAGTAAACACTTCCTGTTCATAACGCCATGATGTGACGATTTAACACACTGTTAAAAAAAACAACTGTTGTTTTTAGGGTAAAAAAATGGCAGCTGTGGTTGCCAGAACTTTACCGTAATAAATGGTGCAACTTTTTTCAATATTACGGTAAAAAGATATTAGCACTGTTGATTTTACATGTAAGACTGCCATTTTATTCCATTTTTACTGTATAAATAAAAGATACTGTAAAGTTAAAAAGATTTTTCCATTAAATATTACGGTATATTTTTGTTAGAGGTATTGGGTTTAAATCATTTAACAGTTACAAAAAGTATTTTTTACAAAAGACAAATGCAAAAATTACAGTGATTGCTTGTATATATAATACAGTATATTTTTGTTACACACACGATGCCAGTGTATTTTACAGTGGAGTAATGGTTGTTTTTTTTAACTGTAAAAAAAAATACTGTTTTGGCTGATGTATACATTTTTATGGTGTTTCATTTTTGGAGATATGGTGTTTAGTACATTTAACAGTGAGGAAAAGTATTTTTTACAAAAGATAAATGCAAAAAATACAGTCATAGCTTGTGTGTGTGTATATATATATATATATATATATATATATACACACATATATATATATATATATATATATATATATATATATATATATACATTAAATACATATTACAGTGTATTTTATAGTGTAGTAATGTATTTTTCAAAAAACAAAACTAAAAAAATACTGTTTTGGCTGATATATACATTTACGGTGTTTCATTATTCTGAAACTGAATTAACCCATTTATCATTTTACTGTCTTTTACTGTCATGGTTTAGCAGTTTTAAAACAGTAAAATCTACAGACATTTTTTACAGTGTATGACAACTGACCACATGACTGTGTTGTGCAGCAGCCATCTGTCTTGTTGACCAGCTGCTGGCCAGGTCCGCTGCAGTCGGGGATCTCTACTGTAGGGCACTTAATAGGCTCACACTGGATGCTCATTGAATCCTTGTCACACATACAGGTGTTGCAGCCACTTGTCCATGAGTCCCCAGGCTGTTTAAGAGACATAAACGAGCTCAAACACATAGCTCATGCTTTGACAGTGTACATGGATGTATGTGACGGATGGAGTTCTCACCTGTTTGGGTTTTCCATCAGGTCCAACGCAATCTGAAATTAAAAATTAAATAAGTTTTGGTAGTGGTCTGAGAAAAAAAATTGTATAACCCGGTCATGTTTTCTATAGGATCTGGTCTTACCACAGGAGGTAACACATGTGTCATAGACTGTGTTGAACAAGATGGTGCCATGAGAACAAAAGCAACCCTCCTTAGTGTTGTTAGTAGATCCATCCTGGTACTTTTGGTTGTATCTGATGTCAGAAATTAAATAAGTGGTTTTTACAGTTGAGTGAGACTTCAAATGTTTTAAAGTGGTTGTCATACAACATGGCTTAAACTCTGATTATCCTTCTCACACACCGACAAGAAACTAGACAACCTCCACTACATTAGACATTAAAACGACTTTTCTTTCACGACAGTGGATAGACTATAAAAAAAACAACTGTTGTTTTTTTACAGTAAAAAAACGGCAGCTGTGGTTGCCAGAACTGTACCATAATACATACGGTAGAACTTTATATATATATATATATATATATAATACAGTATATTTTTGTTACAAACATGGTGCCAGTGTATTTTACAGTGGAGTAATGTATTTTTTTAATATTTTTTTTTAAAAACTGTAAAAAAAAATACTTTTTTGGCTGATATATACATTTTTATGGTGTTTCATTTTTACTGAAACTGAATTAACCCATTTATCATATTACGGTCATGGTTTAGCAATTTTTCACCGTAAAATCTACAGATATTTTTTTACAGTGTATGTGAGCATATGAGTCAGGGAAATGTTTGTGTAAAGGTTCAGATCACTTAAACAACAAAAAGAAAGCTGTTGACAATCTTCTTTACCTGTTATTGCATGTGGGCTCTACAGTGGGGCCACAGGCCTTGTACACCTTGTTAGTTGGACACTTGTGCTCTGGAAGATGGAGATATGTTAATATACACATTTTTCAAAACTTGCGAAAACAACTCTCGTCTTATACACTGATGACTATATATCTTACCACACTGCCCATTGGTTGCATTCCTCCAGTCGATACAGACTCCTGCATTAGAGCACTCGGTGGCATAGGCCTCCAGGCTAGAGCAGGTGATGTTTTTCTTGCAAATGTCAAATCTACAGGATTCCACATATGGTGCTGGGGGTACGACTTCGTGACATGCCCCAAAAACACTAGGGAATACACAAGCCAGGACAGTATGTCAGGAAAAGTTATCAGAAGAGTATGAATTATCCAAGTAGCCAGAAAAATATGAAACCTCACTGCGGCGTATGTTGTTGTTATGGTTGTCATTGTCATGATGTGTTGGTTTATGTTGGGTTGATTATGTGTATGATCTTGCACTGTGTTATTGTGTAAGATGTTGTGCTGTATCGCATTAAGCTATATTGTGTTGTGATGTCTCGTGTCCACCTGTTATTATATTATATATTGTTGTTTTTTTTTGTTCTTTTTATTTATTTATTAATATATTTAATTGAATTTATTTATTTTCTCTTTTTCTTGCCTCTTCCCTCTCTTCTCACGTCCGTGCTTATATCCGTATATATATTATGTCCGTATATATATATATATATATATATATATATATATATATATATATATATATATATGTTGTTGCGCTGTATGTCTGCTGCTTACTTGTGGTCCACATGGTGTAATGTATTTGTCCCTCATGTCACCTTGTTTGTTACGTAATTTCACCAATGAAATAAATAAAAATAAAAAAAATAAAAAAATAAAAAAATAAAAATAATCTAAGAAGTTATCATCCACAAAAAATAAGCATGCAATAAACATTCACTTTAAAAAATATATATAAATATATAAATTCCTTTGAAATCCTGTTATATATTTATATTATAACTCCCTTATTCCTTAATCTCACGTGTTGTTTACTATGTTAAAAAAGAAACAAGAAATATAAAATAACATATATCTTTTAAAAATGCATCAATAATTGAGCTGCTGCCAAAACTGGTAATTAAATGACATCAGTTAAGCCTGAGATTGGGAGATTGGTGCTGGCCCTCACCTGCTGGATATGATATCACAAATGGCAGGTTTGCAAATAATCGGTGTTGTTGTTGGTTTTGTGGTGGACCCAGGTGGTTTTGAAGTAGGTGGTAGTGTGGGTGTGACACAGGGTGTGCCTGGGACATGCCACTGTCCTGCTGTGTCTGAGCAGCTTTCCACATGTCCGTTTGGAGAACGACAGTCGTTGTTTTGGGAATTGTCACAGATCCCTGGAAAAGAGGAGGAGGGGTCAGCACCCTTTTTGATATAGTGTGTCATTTTTATTTTTTTTGAACATTTATTAGAACAAGTCCCTTGACAGAGTCTCACACATTATGGCAAGTATCAATACTCATATTGGTATCAAACTGACAAAATACAAAATACAAAGACAATCAAATAGTAAAAAGGTGAAAGAATATCCTTTGTAGATCTAATTAGTAATAGTAATAATAAAAAACACAATAGTAATAATAATTTTAAAAAATAATAGAAAAATAAAAACACGATCAAGTCCAGTTGAACAGAGACAGTATTCTCACCTTTCCAAATACATTATAACACGTGACCATTTTTCAAGATACAAGTCCGTCTGAAGTATATTAAAACTAATAAAAACTAAACTAAAACTAAGCATTTTCAAAAAATAAAAACTCACTCACTCACTCACTCACTCACTCACTCACTCACTCACTCACTCTAAAAACTAATTAAAACTAACTGTTTTTGAAAACAAAAATTCACAACGAAATTAAAACTAAGACTAACAAAAATCCAAAACGATTATAACCATGGTGCCCTCTGGTTATGAGTGATGTTTGAATGTTTCTAATGTATTTCAGTCAATGATTTGGACAGATACATGTCCCTGGATAAGGTCAGGATAAGAATGCAGTGTTCCTCTCACTCACCACACTGTCCCTCAGTCTTCCCACCAAAGATGGAATAAGAGAGTTCGATGGTGAATGAGGAGCCTCTATAGACCACTACTGTGTCGATCTCCGGTATCGTCAGGGTGATCACCATATCTGTGCTTGTTAGCTGTAGCACAGAATTTCTGTATGCAGGATAGATACGTTTCTTATTCACATACACCTGCAGGACAAGGAAACAAAAGACATTAGAGAAAACTGTGAACGGAGCACAGCAGCGTTTCTAACTCTATCAAGCACGACACCGCTTCGATGGGAAGCTTAACTATCAGCAGGCAGTGTTTTCAAAATAAGTAAGGGATAGATAAATAAGTAAAGGATAGATAGATAGATTAGATAGACAGACAGACAGACAGACAGACAGACAGACAGACAGACAGACAGATAGACAGATAGATAGATAGATAGATAGATAGATAGATAGATAGATAGATAGATAGACAGACTGATTGGTTGATCCCCAGAGGGAAATTCAGTTGTCACAGCAGTCCGGTATTCAAGTACAATAAAATACAATAGAATAACATACTGAGGTAGAATAAATACAAACAACAATAGAAAACAAACACAGAATAGAACAAAAACACTTAAGAAGTTACAAAAAGAAGATCAGTTGGTAGGTTGGCAAGATGATGGTAATTATAATGATGATATGATGGCAACAATGCTATAGTGACTAGACAGTATATAATAATAATAATAATAATAATAATAATAATAATAATAATAATAGTACAGTATATTATATAGAATATAATATGTAATAATAAATAGTAACAATATGATAAAATAAAAAAATAAAAAAAATAATACATAAAATAATATGATATATAATAATAATAATAATAATAATAATAATAATAATAATAATAATAATAAGGCCGGTATAATAATAATTGTATATCACAGTATATAGTAACAATAAAACAATTGTCTTTGAGAATATGAATGGTTGCTTACCGCATTAGTTACTGCTCCTGAAGTCTCAGACTGAGTCAAAACCACCTTGTCTGATTCGTATGTAACAGTGAGAGTCTGTGGACAGAATGTGCTGTCTGAAGACTCACAGTCATGTTTATCTAGTATAATAGTCAGATTATATTTAGGAATTATCTCTTTGACCAGGTAGTAAGAGCAGTTCTCATTGAAACTGTATGATTTTCCATCGAATGTCTTGTAGTGGGATTCACCCCAGACAGTGCACACACCTGCAGGATGAGAAGAACGATATAAAAATGTGAAAAAAACAAGTGAACAGGCAGTGTGGGAGATTTATTTTGGTAGGTCTCTTTCATGTCATTTGATATATAAACAGAAGTTTATAGCAGGAAGAGCATCTCATGTCTCAAGTGACAAAGCATCTGACCAAGAGGGGTCATACTGTAAATATGCATTATAACTATGTGACTGTTCTGCATTGATTTAAAACCTGGTGCTTTTCTTTCTTTGAGGCTTTTGTCAATGCCCTGTAACATTTGATCCCTGTTTGTTTTATTACTTTAAGTTGTGAGGGCATCCTGTTAATATATCTGGCCTTTTGGGCATGCGAACAACAATTTGCTGTTTAAAGATGAACAGTTTCTGTGTTCAGGAGAGAATGCTTTTTGTCTTCTCTCCACGCTGCATAAAGTAAAGGATTTTGATTCATAACACTGGCTATTTATTTCTTCAGAGAATTAGCAACTCTCAACATGTTAGAAAAAGAAACTGCTCTCACGTTAGACATCAGAATTACCTCGAACTAGAAGGCCATGTTTGTTTATTAGCATTAATATGTACTACAGAACCACAAGGTTGCTTAAGTAGCTACTGCAACATACTACTCTTACTAAGAAACATTTCCAAACATGATCTCATATTAAAATATCAAATGTACATAACATGACAAAGTGGTGTGTGCTTCATTGCCTGTGTTATGCACAAAGCTTTTGCACCATGTTTTCAGGTGCAGATGTGATGCAGTTATTATCAAACAGATACAGCAGGCTGGAGTTGCAGATTACATCTCATTCAATAAGTGTTTCCAAAGTTTGTCTTCTCATTGCATATGCATTTAAGGAAGAATCACGAAAATAATATGCATTACATGTTAACAGAGGCTGATTATCTACTCTGCTAGATTTACTTAAGTCACATTATTTGTCATATTATAAGTCACAAATGTGATTTACAGAAGCCATAAGGACTATAGGATTCAATGAGCCACAGGGTGTCGTGCCCTGGTACAGTCTGTAAAGCCCTTTAAGGCAAATCTGTGATTTATGATTCTGGTCTGTATGCATTCAATTTAATTGAACTGAATTTAATTGTTTATTGCAACAAATGTAAGATTAATTAATTAATTAATTAATTGGCTAAAGGTGATGATCATATGTAGCCTGGAACGCCAGAATAATCACAAATGAGATTAGTCTGGAAACCAGCTATACATTTCTCTGTAGAGGAGGCGTGGGTTACAATCCTCCAGAGCCGTTTATTGGGCGCTAAGAATGTCACCATTTTCTTAGTAAACCTGACCACCATTGCCTTCTTTTTTCTAGTGCAATCTTGGATATAATGACTGTCAGAGTCTAAGCACTGAACCACAATCCTGCAAAAGTTGGTAAACTGTATTGAAATGTTGGAATTCAACTTACATTCACATTCATAGTGGAAGCAGCACCCATTGTCATCATAAACTTTAACAACTTGGCGTCCATTGGCGCAGATGGGTTTATTTACTGTGGGACAGGGAGTAGATGTCTCCGTGATCTTGCCATTGATGCAGGAAGCTGTGGTGCAGTTGTTGACATCCCAGGACTCTCCATTCTGGATGGGTATCAAGAAGCAATAAGTCATACAGAAACCATGTTGTGAAAAAATACTGAGTTTCAAATCACAGCAGCTTAGATATTTTTGCCCAGAGCAGATGATTGTTGAATTTAGGTTTCTGGATAGATTTATTTAGTTGTCATTCTTTCTGCATGTAATAGTGCAATCATGGAACATTTAATTAGCATTAGATGAAATGCTTTAAGCTGGTTTAAATCTTTTTTATCAGGCCGATCCCAGTCTGTTCATGTGAACAATGAATCCTCCGTGCACGCTGAAAGTCATGGTGTTCCACAGGGTTCTGTGCTTGGACCAATTTATTCACACTTTACATGATCCCTTTAGGAAATACCATTAATAACAAATTCAATTAATTTTGATTGTTAGCTAGATTGGAAGCCAGAGCCCTAAGTTATTAAGCTCCAGTCCTGTGGACCATCTCCCAGTTTCAGTACAGGAGGCAGACACCGTCTCTATATTTAAGAGTACACTTAAAACCTTTTAAAACTTCTGGACCAGCCCAGCAGAGTAATGCTGCTATAGACTTAGTGTGCTAGGGGACATGATTCACCGGACCCCTATTTTCCCCCCTCTCTCCATCATTACACATTGATGTACTATTAATACATGTTACTGGCCTGCTTCTTCCCGTAGTACTCACATTTCCTGTGCTCTCTCATTTCACATTGTTTCAAACTGTGGTCCTGCTTGGTACTAACTGGTGTCACTGCCATGGATCTTAGTTGGCCCCAGGTGGGAATGCTGCAGTCCACTCTACACCAACTGCATTGCTATTGATCTATGGCTTCACCTGCTGCTGTGCTCCTACCAGACTCTGACTTCTACTATCACCATCATGGTTGGGCACTGACTGTGGCCGTGCCTGCCGATGTGGTCTCGTTAGGTGCCCACTACTACTACCATACCCACCATGGATCTAGGACTGTTACCATGACTGCTGTGGTGGTTATGTTGTACTCCTATCACTGTTACTACTATGATCCATCCATTGGAACATGGTTAGATCTGGACTGTTGCTGCCTTGCTGTAGTCCTACAACAGACACTTCTGCTGTCATTTTATTTTCACTGCTAGAATGATTATTTCCATTAGATCTATTCCTTCTATTATTACTGTCACTACTGTTAATACTGCTGTCATTTGGCTTTATCTACCAGCACCACATCTACCTTCATCAGTCACAGACTTCATTGTAGAGTCAGTGCCATTATTGTTGTCATTGTTCACAACAGTAATGTTTTTTGAGGAGTTTTTCCATGTCAACTGCGATGGTCAAAGGACAGAAGGTGTCATACTTGTACAGTTTGTAAAGCCTTTTGAGGCAAATGTTTGATTCTGGGCTATATAAATAAAATAAAACTGAATTGAATTGAATTATGTTATTTGGTATAACAATGACTCTCACAATCATGATCAGTAGTCATCTATTACCATAGAGCTTTATATAAAGTAAGTAGAATTCAAAATGTTGTCAAGTACTCTGCTCCTACTACTGCATGTTTCTGTATGTCTGAAATATATATATATATCATCATTTAAAGTTCCGCCTGGAACTTCATCTTTTAAATGATCATACTGGCAGATGTTTGACTGTGATTTATATATATACCACACTCAACCAAAATGAGGCCCACAGAGTCTTAAGTTTAACTGAAAGGTTCCTGTGGTCTCTTGGTGAAATAAAATGCTCTTTTGTTTGGTGTTTTTTTAAAAACACAATCATGAATAAAAACACATTTAATCTATATCACACCTTTCTTGGTGGATTCACGTCATTGCAGTCGAGGGTGGTTGTCAGTGGGGATGTTGTGGTGGAAGCAGCTGTGGTCTCTGCAGTGGTAGGATGTGGGGTCGTGCTGGGTGCCGACGTTGTGGGACATGAACTGTTTTGCTTCTCAACTTTACAAGATGCACTGCAATATGCAACGAAACACCACCCTAAGCCATCAGTGACATTGTACACCATTTCCCCTGTGAAAAAAAATGTGGAGATCAAAGTTTAGGACAGAAATTAAAAGATTTACTGATTTTAAAGATGTCTCTTATTTTGAAAAGTCAGTATTGAATTAGCCTGGCAATCTAAACCAGGATTAATTAATTTTCCAGTTAATGAAAGCAGACGAAGCCCAGTTAAATTCTAACCACAGTTTGTGCCTTCTGATAGAGGTGTGACTGTTTCCTATTCTGGTAGACGGTAGACTGCCATTTTTGTTTGTATTTTTAAAAAAAGGCGCGACTTGAGGGCCATAGAGCTGTACATACTAAATATCCAATTTAGAGAGTAAAATATCAGAGAAACAAACAAACAAAAGCATTTCAACCCTAACCCAAATAAGGCAAAAGAGAATATTTGCAAACTTCTGTAGATCTGCTTGAGTGTAGACTCTGAGACAAAGATATGCAAAGCAACAAATTAAAGACAAACATGTTGCAGCTCTCTGTTATAATGGGGGGTTAAATAAAGAGGGAATATTTACTGAATGAGGAACGCCCGTGTCAGAAGTCATTAATAAGCTTGCTGAATAACTCAGAATCCAAGACAAGGAAATAATGACGAGTTAGCAGAGAATAAAGGAGTCATTCAGCTTGTCTTGAATCACCCACCACTCCCATCAGGGGCTGGGGTGGGATAATCATGACCAACAAAACCAATTAAAACATGGGGTATTTGTTTTATTTTTATTTGTTTAACTGCAATGTGATTAATACGGGCTTGCGTTAATGGGCTAGCGTTAGCGTAGTGTTAATCAGAACGTAATCCTCATGCATAGCCATGTTCTGAATTTGGGTGCCAATATATGCTCGCAAAGCCATGAGCAACATTTGTAAATAAACTTTGCAGTCTGCCATTGTTGTTATCATACTTGAAGAGAGAGCAGAGGTGTATACAGACGTGCAGTGATGTATTGATATGGAGAAGCCTGCTCATATTTTTTTGTCTGTGATAGCTCTTTTTCCTGTGTCTGTGTTATATACTTTTGGAAATGTGTCATATAAAAAAAAAAATAAGGGGAAAGCGATAGGAAGGCTTTAGACTTGCAGATTTGCATGAAACAACGAATAATTTCAATAAGATCAGTATGAAAAAGGAAAATGGCAAATCACCTACCAGCACGATATGAAATCCCATTGACAATGCAGACACATACTGTTGGAGTTGGGGTAAACAGTGATGATGTCGAAACAACTGTGGTTGTGGCTGGTCTGGTGGTGTAAACAGTTGTGCTGCCTGGGAGTGTCTGTGTGATTGGGCCAATGGCAGTTGTACCTGAACGTGTTGTTCCTGTAGTTACAGTTGAGGACACAAGAGTTGTATTAAGAACAGAAGGTTGTGTGATTACAGTTGTTGTTTCTGGACTGCCAGTTACAACACCAACTGTTGTTTCAGGGCCTGTTGTTGTGACACCTGAAACTGAGGTGGTAGTTTCAACAACAGCTGTAGTAGAGGTTGTTGTTGGGCCAGTGGTGACTACTTTAGGTGGTTTTGTTGTCTCAACCTTAACCGTTGTCTCTTGTGATGTTGTTGTTTCCACAGATTTGGATGTGGTTCCCTTTGTTGTTGTGGATGGTGCTTCAGTGGTTGTGGTACTAACAGAAGGTTTTGATGTTACAACTGTTGTTTCAGGGCCTGTTGTTGTGACACCTGAAACTGAGGTGGTAGTTTCAACAACAGCTGTAGTAGAGGTTGTTGTTGTTGGGCCAGTGGTGACTTCTTTAGGTGGTTTTGTTGTCTCAACCTTAACCGTTGTCTCTTGTGATGTTGTTGTTTCCACAGATTTGGATGTGGTTCCCTTAGTTGTTGTGGATGGTGCTTCAGTGGTTGTGGTACTAACAGAAGGTTTTGATGTTACAACTGTTGTTTCAGGGCCTGTTGTGGTAACTCCTGAAACTGAGGTGGTAGTTTCAACAACAGCTGTAGTAGAGGTTGTTGTTGGGCCAGTGGTGACTACTTTAGGTGGTTTTGTTGTCTCAACCTTAACCGTTGTCTCTTGTGATGTTGTTGTTTCCACAGATTTGGATGTGGTTCCCTTTGTTGTTGTGGAAGGTACTTCAGTGGTTGTGGTACTAACAGAAGGTTTTGATGTTACAACTGTTGTTTCAGGGCTTGTTGTCGTGACTCCAGAAACTGAGGTGGTAGTTTCAACAACAGCTGTAGTAGAGGTTGTTGTTGGGCCAGTGGTGACTACTTTAGGTGGTTTTGTTGTCTCAACCTTAACCGTTGTCTCTTGTGATGTTGTTGTTTCTACAGATTTGGATGTGGTTCCCTTAGTTGTTGTGGATGGTGCTTCAGTGGTTGTGGTACTAACAGAAGGTTTTGATGTTACAACTGTTGTTTCAGGGCCTGTTGTTGTGACACCTGAAACTGAGGTGGTAGTTTCAACAACAGCTGTAGTGGAGGTTGTTGTTGGGCCAGTGGTGACTACTTTAGGTGGTTTTGTTGTCTCAACCTTAACCGTTGTCTCTTGTGATGTTGTTGTTTCTACAGATTTGGATGTGGTTCCCTTAGTTGTTGTGGATGGTGCTTCAGTGGTTGTGGTACTAACAGAAGGTTTTGATGTTACAACTGTTGTTTCAGGGCCTGTTGTTGTGACACCTGAAACTGAGGTGGTAGTTTCAACAACAGCTGTAGTAGAGGTTGTTGTTGGGCCAGTGGTGACTACTTTAGGTGGTTTTGTTGTCTCAACCTTAACCGTTGTCTCTTGTGATGTTGTTGTTTCTACAGATTTGGATGTGGTTCCCTCAGTTGTTGTGGATGGTACTTCAGTGGTTGTGGTACTAACAGAAGGTTTTGATGTTACAACTGTTGTTTCAGGGCTTGTTGTTGTGACTCCAGAAACTGAGGTGGTAGTTTCAACAACAGCTGTAGTAGAGGTTGTTGTTGGGCCAGTGGTGACTACTTTAGGTGGTTTTGTTGTCTCAACCTTAACCGTTGTCTCTTGTGATGTTGTTGTTTCCACAGATTTGGATGTGGTTCCCTTAGTTGTTGTGGATGGTGCTTCAGTGGTTGTGGTACTAACAGAAGGTTTTGATGTTACAACTGTTGTTTCAGGGCCTGTTGTTGTGACACCTGAAACTGAGGTGGTAGTTTCAACAACAGCTGTAGTAGAGGTTGTTGTTGGGCCAGTGGTGACTACTTTAGGTGGTTTTGTTGTCTCAACCTTAACCGTTGTCTCTTGTGATGTTGTTGTTTCTACAGATTTGGATGTGGTTCCCTCAGTTGTTGTGGATGGTACTTCAGTGGTTGTGGTACTAACAGAAGGTTTTGATGTTACAACTGTTGTTTCAGGGCTTGTTGTTGTGACTCCAGAAACTGAGGTGGTAGTTTCAACAACAGCTGTAGTAGAGGTTGTTGTTGGGCCAGTGGTGACTACTTTAGGTGGTTTTGTTGTCTCAACCTTAACCGTTGTCTCTTGTGATGTTGTTGTTTCCACAGATTTGGATGTGGTTCCCTTAGTTGTTGTGGATGGTGCTTCAGTGGTTGTGGTACTAACAGAAGGTTTTGATGTTACAACTGTTGTTTCAGGGCCTGTTGTTGTGACACCTGAAACTGAGGTGGTAGTTTCAACAACAGCTGTAGTAGAGGTTGTTGTTGGGCCAGTGCTGACTACTTTAGGTGGTTTTGTTGTCACAACCTTAACCGTTGTCTCTTGTGATGTTGTTGTTTCCACAGATTTGGATGTGGTTCCCTTAGTTGTTGTGGATGGTGCTTCAGTGGTTGTGGTACTAACAGAAGGTTTTGATGTTACAACTGTTGTTTCAGGGCTTGTTGTCGTGACTCCAGAAACTGAGGTGGTAGTTTCAACAACAGCTGTAGTAGAGGTTGTTGTTGGGCCAGTAGTGACTACTTTAGGTGGTTTTGTTGTCTCAACCTTAACCGTTGTCTCTTGTGATGTTGTTGTTTCAACAGATTTGGATGTGGTTCCCTTAGTTGTTGTGGATGGTACTTCAGTTGTTGTGGTACTAACAGAAGGTTTTGATGTGACAACTGTTGTTTCAGGGCCTGTTGTTGTGACACCTGAAACTGAGGTGGTAGTTTCAACAACAGCTGTAGTAGAGGTTGTTGTTGGGCCAGTGGTGACTACTTTAGGTGGTTTTGTTGTCTCAACCTTAACCGTTGTCTCTTGTGATGTTGTTGTTTCTACAGATTTGGATGTGGTTCCCTCAGTTGTTGTGGATGGTACTTCAGTGGTTGTGGTACTAACAGAAGGTTTTGATGTTACAACTGTTGTTTCAGGGCTTGTTGTTGTGACTCCAGAAACTGAGGTGGTAGTTTCAACAACAGCTGTAGTAGAGGTTGTTGTTGGGCCAGTGGTGACTACTTTAGGTGGTTTTGTTGTCTCAACCTTAACCGTTGTCTCTTGTGATGTTGTTGTTTCCACAGATTTGGATGTGGTTCCCTTAGTTGTTGTGGATGGTGCTTCAGTGGTTGTGGTACTAACAGAAGGTTTTGATGTTACAACTGTTGTTTCAGGGCCTGTTGTTGTGACACCTGAAACTGAGGTGGTAGTTTCAACAACAGCTGTAGTAGAGGTTGTTGTTGGGCCAGTGCTGACTACTTTAGGTGGTTTTGTTGTCTCAACCTTAACCGTTGTCTCTTGTGATGTTGTTGTTTCCACAGATTTGGATGTGGTTCCCTTAGTTGTTGTGGATGGTGCTTCAGTGGTTGTGGTACTAACAGAAGGTTTTGATGTTACAACTGTTGTTTCAGGGCCTGTTGTTGTGACTCCAGAAACTGAGGTGGTAGTTTCAACAACAGCTGTAGTAGAGGTTGTTGTTGGGCCAGTGGTGACTACTTTAGGTGGTTTTGTTGTCTCAACCTTAACCGTTGTCTCTTGTGATGTTGTTGTTTCCACAGATTTGGATGTGGTTCCCTTAGTTGTTGTGGATGGTGCTTCAGTGGTTGTGGTACTAACAGAAGGTTTTGATGTTACAACTGTTGTTTCAGGGCCTGTTGTGGTAACTCCTGAAACTGAGGTGGTAGTTTCAACAACAGCTGTAGTAGAGGTTGTTGTTGGGCCAGTGGTGACTACTTTAGGTGGTTTTGTTGTCTCAACCGTAACCGTTGTCTCTTGTGATGTTGTTGTTTCCACAGATTTGGATGTGGTTCCCTTTGTTGTTGTGGAAGGTACTTCAGTGGTTGTGGTACTAACAGAAGGTTTTGATGTTACAACTGTTGTTTCAGGGCCTGTTGTGGTAACTCCTGAAACTGAGGTGGTAGTTTCAACAACAGCTGTAGTAGAGGTTGTTGTTGGGCCAGTGGTGACTACTTTAGGTGGTTTTGTTGTCTCAACCGTAACCGTTGTCTCTTGTGATGTTGTTGTTTCCACAGATTTGGATGTGGTTCCCTTTGTTGTTGTGGAAGGTACTTCAGTGGTTGTGGTACTAACAGAAGGTTTTGATGTTACAACTGTTGTTTCAGGGCCTGTTGTTGTGACACCTGAAACTGAGGTGGTAGTTTCAACAACAGCTGTAGTAGAGGTTGTTGTTGGGCCAGTGCTGACTACTTTAAGTGGTTTTGTTGTCTCAACCTTAACCGTTGTCTCTTGTGATGTTGTTGTTTCCACAGATTTGGATGTGGTTCCCTTAGTTGTTGTGGATGGTGCTTCAGTGGTTGTGGTACTAACAGAAGGTTTTGATGTTACAACTGTTGTTTCAGGGCCTGTTGTGGTAACTCCTGAAACTGAGGTGGTAGTTTCAACAACAGCTGTAGTAGAGGTTGTTGTTGGGCCAGTGGTGACTACTTTAGGTGGTTTTGTTGTCTCAACCTTAACCGTTGTCTCTTGTGATGTTGTTGTTTCCACAGATTTGGATGTGGTTCCCTTTGTTGTTGTGGAAGGTACTTCAGTGGTTGTGGTACTAACAGAAGGTTTTGATGTTACAACTGTTGTTTCAGGGCCTGTTGTTGTGACTCCAGAAACTGAGGTGGTAGTTTCAACAACAGCTGTAGTAGAGGTTGTTGTTGGGCCAGTGGTGACTACTTTAGGTGGTTTTGTTGTCTCAACCTTAACTGTTGTCTCTTTTGATGTTGTTGTTTCCACAGATTTGGATGTGGTTCCCTTGGTTGTTGTGGATGGAGCTTCAGTAGTTGTGGTACTGACAGAAGGTTTTGATGTTACAACTGTAGTTTCAGGCCCTGTTGTGGTAACTCCTGAAACTGAGGTGGTCGTTTCAACAACAGCTGTAGTAGAGGTTGTTGTTGGGCCAGTGGTGACTACTTTAGGTGGTTTTGTTGTCTCAACCTTAACCGTTGTCTCTTGTGATGTTGTTGTTTCCACAGATTTGGATGTGGTTCCCTTAGTTGTTGTGGATGGTGCTTCAGTGGTTGTGGTACTAACAGAAGGTTTTGATGTTACAACTGTTGTTTCAGGGCCTGTTGTGGTAACTCCTGAAACTGAGGTGGTAGTTTCAACAACAGCTGTAGTAGAGGTTGTTGTTGGGCCAGTGGTGACTACTTTAGGTGGTTTTGTTGTCTCAACCGTAACCGTTGTCTCTTGTGATGTTGTTGTTTCCACAGATTTGGATGTGGTTCCCTTTGTTGTTGTGGAAGGTACTTCAGTGGTTGTGGTACTAACAGAAGGTTTTGATGTTACAACTGTTGTTTCAGGGCCTGTTGTTGTGACTCCAGAAACTGAGGTGGTAGTTTCAACAACAGCTGTAGTAGAGGTTGTTGTTGGGCCAGTGGTGACTACTTTAGGTGGTTTTGTTGTCTCAACCTTAACTGTTGTCTCTTTTGATGTTGTTGTTTCCACAGATTTGGATGTGGTTCCCTTGGTTGTTGTGGATGGAGCTTCAGTAGTTGTGGTACTGACAGAAGGTTTTGATGTTACAACTGTAGTTTCAGGCCCTGTTGTGGTAACTCCTGAAACTGAGGTGGTCGTTTCAACAACAGCTGTAGTAGAGGTTGTTGTTGGGCCAGTGGTGACTACTTTAGGTGGTTTTGTTGTCTCAACCTTAACCGTTGTCTCTTGTGATGTTGTTGTTTCCACAGATTTGGATGTGGTTCCCTTAGTTGTTGTGGATGGTGCTTCAGTGGTTGTGGTACTAACAGAAGGTTTTGATGTTACAACTGTTGTTTCAGGGCCTGTTGTGGTAACTCCTGAAACTGAGGTGGTAGTTTCAACAACAGCTGTAGTAGAGGTTGTTGTTGGGCCAGTGGTGACTACTTTAGGTGGTTTTGTTGTCTCAACCTTAACCGTTGTCTCTTGTGATGTTGTTGTTTCCACAGATTTGGATGTGGTTCCCTTAGTTGTTGTGGATGGTGCTTCAGTGGTTGTGGTACTAACAGAAGGTTTTGATGTTACAACTGTTGTTTCAGGGCCTGTTGTGGTAACTCCTGAAACTGAGGTGGTAGTTTCAACAACAGCTGTAGTAGAGGTTGTTGTTGGGCCAGTGGTGACTACTTTAGGTGGTTTTGTTGTCTCAACCGTAACCGTTGTCTCTTGTGATGTTGTTGTTTCCACAGATTTGGATGTGGTTCCCTTAGTTGTTGTGGATGGTGCTTCAGTGGTTGTGGTACTAACAGAAGGTTTTGATGTTACAACTGTTGTTTCAGGGCCTGTTGTGGTAACTCCTGAAACTGAGGTGGTAGTTTCAACAACAGCTGTAGTAGAGGTTGTTGTTGGGCCAGTGGTGACTACTTTAGGTGGTTTTGTTGTCTCAACCGTAACCGTTGTCTCTTGTGATGTTGTTGTTTCCACAGATTTGGATGTGGTTCCCTTTGTTGTTGTGGAAGGTACTTCAGTGGTTGTGGTACTAACAGAAGGTTTTGATGTTACAACTGTTGTTTCAGGGCCTGTTGTGGTAACTCCTGAAACTGAGGTGGTAGTTTCAACAACAGCTGTAGTAGAGGTTGTTGTTGGGCCAGTGGTGACTACTTTAGGTGGTTTTGTTGTCTCAACCTTAACCGTTGTCTCTTGTGATGTTGTTGTTTCCACAGATTTGGATGTGGTTCCCTTCGTTGTTGTGGATGGCGCTTCAGTAGTTGTGGTACTAACAGAAGGTTTTGATGTTACAACTGTTGTTTCAGGGCCTGTTGTGGTAACTCCTGAAACTGTGGTGGTAGTTTCAACAACAGCTGTAGTAGAGGTTGTTGTTGGGCCAGTGGTGACTACTTTAGGTGGTTTTGTTGTCTCAACCGTAACCGTTGTCTCTTGTGATGTTGTTGTTTCCACAGATTTGGATGTGGTTCCCTTTGTTGTTGTGGAAGGTACTTCAGTGGTTGTGGTACTAACAGAAGGTTTTGATGTTACAACTGTTGTTTCAGGGCCTGTTGTGGTAACTCCTGAAACTGTGGTTGTAGTTTCAACAACAGCTGTAGTAGAGGTTGTTGTTGGGCCAGTGGTGACTACTTTAGGTGGTTTTGTTGTCTCAACCTTAACCGTTGTCTCTTGTGATGTTGTTGTTTCCACAGATTTGGATGTGGTTCCCTTAGTTGTTGTGGATGGTGCTTCAGTACTTGTGGTACTAACAGAAGGTTTTGATGTTACAACTGTTGTTTCAGGGCCTGTTGTTGTGACACCTGAAACTGAGGTGGTAGTTTCAACAACAGCTGTGGTAGAGGTTGTTGTTGGGCCAGTGGTGACTACTTTAGGTGGTTTTGTTGTCTCAACCTTAACCGTTGTCTCTTCTGATGTTGTTGTTTCCACAGATTTGGATGTGGTTCCCTTCGTTGTTGTGGATGGCGCTTCAGTAGTTGTGGTACTAACAGAAGGTTTTGATGTTACAACTGTTGTTTCAGGGCCTGTTGTTGTGACACCTGAAACTGAGGTGGTAGTTTCAACAACAGCTGTAGTAGAGGTTGTTGTTGGGCCAGTGGTGACTACTTTAGGTGGTTTTGTTGTCTCAACCTTAACTGTTGTCTCTTGTGATGTTGTTGTTTCCACAGATTTGGATGTGGTTCCCTTAGTTGTTGTGGATGGTGCTTCAGTGGTTGTGGTACTAACAGAAGGTTTTGATGTTACAACTGTTGTTTCAGGGCCTGTGGTGGTAACTACTGAAACTGAGGTGGTAGTTTCAACAACAGTTGTAGTAGAAGTTGTTGTTGGGCCAGTGGTGACTACTTTAGGTGGTTTTGTTGTCCCAACCTTAACCGTTGTCTCTTGTGATGTTGTTGTTTCTAAAGATTTGGATGTGGTTCCCTTGGTTGTTGTGGATGGTGCTTCAGTTGTTGTGGTACTAACAGAAGGTTTTGATGTTACAACTGTTGTTTCAGGGCCTGTTGTGGTAACTCCTGAAACTGAGGTGGTAGTTTCAACAACAGCTGTAGTAGAGGTTGTTGTTGGGCCAGTGGTGACTACTTTAGGTGGTTTTGTTGTCTCAACCTTAACTGTTGTCTCTTGTGATGTTGTTGTTTCCACAGATTTGGATGTGGTTCCCTTGGTTGTTGTGGATGGCGCTTCAGTAGTTGTGGTACTAACAGAAGGTTTTGATGTTACAACTGTTGTTTCAGGGCCTGTTGTGGTAACTCCTGAAACTGAGGTGGTAGTTTCAACAACAGCTGTAGTAGAGGTTGTTGTTGGGCCAGTGGTGACTACTTTAGGTGGTTTTGTTGTCTCAACCTTAACCGTTGTCTCTTGTGATGTTGTTGTTTCCACAGATTTGGATGTGGTTCCCTTAGTTGTTGTGGATGGTGCTTCAGTGGTTGTGGTACTAACAGAAGGTTTTGATGTTACAGCTGTTGTTTCAGGGCCTGTTGTCGTAACTCCTGAAACTGAGGTGGTAGTTTCAACAACAGCTGTAGTAGAGGTTGTTGTTGGGCCAGTGGTGACTACTTTAGGTGGTTTTGTCGTCTCAACCTTAACCGTTGTCTCTTGTGATGTTGTTGTTTCCACAGATTTGGATGTGGTTCCCTTCGTTGTTGTGGATGGTGCTTCAGTTGTTGTGGTACTAACAGAAGGTTTTGATGTTACAACTGTTGTTTCAGGGCCTGTTGTGGTAACTCCTGAAACTGAGGTGGTAGTTTCAACAACAGTTGTAGTAGAAGTTGTTGTTGGGCCAGTGGTGACTACTTTAGGTGGTTTTGTTGTCCCAACCTTAACCGTTGTCTCTTGTGATGTTGTTGTTTCTAAAGATTTGGATGTGGTTCCCTTGGTTGTTGTGGATGGTGCTTCAGTTGTTGTGGTACTAACAGAAGGTTTTGATGTTACAACTGTTGTTTCAGGGCCTGTTGTGGTAACTCCTGAAACTGAGGTGGTAGTTTCAACAACAGCTGTAGTAGAGGTTGTTGTTGGGCCAGTGGTGACTACTTTAGGTGGTTTTGTTGTCTCAACCTTAACCGTTGTCTCTTGTGATGTTGTTGTTTCCACAGATTTGGATGTGGTTCCCTTCGTTGTTGTGGATGGTGCTTCAGTAGTTGTGGTACTAACAGAAGGTTTTGATGTTACAACTGTTGTTTCAGGGCCTGTTGTGGTAACTCCTGAAACTGAGGTGGTAGTTTCAACGACAGCTGTAGTAGAGGTTGTTGTTGGGCCAGTGGTGACTACTTTAGGTGGTTTTGTTGTCTCAACCTTAACCGTTGTCTCTTGTGATGTTGTTGTTTCCACCGATTTGGATGTGGTTCCCTTAGTTGTTGTGGATGGTGCTTCAGTGGTTGTGGTACTAACAGAAGGTTTTGATGTTACAACTGTTGTTTCAGGGCCTGTTGTGGTAACTCCTGAAACTGAGGTGGTAGTTTCAACAACAGCTGTAGTAGAGGTTGTTGTTGGGCCAGTGGTGACTACTTTAGGTGGTTTTGTTGTCTCAACCTTAACCGTTGTCTCTTGTGATGTTGTTGTTTCCACAGATTTGGATGTGGTTCCCTTCGTTGTTGTGGATGGTGCTTCAGTTGTTGTGGTACTAACAGAAGGTTTTGATGTTACAACTGTTGTTTCAGGGCCTGTTGTGGTAACTCCTGAACCTGAGGTGGTAGTTTCAACAACAGCTGTAGTAGAGGTTGTTGTTGGGCCAGTGGTGACTACTTTAGGTGGTTTTGTTGTCTCAACCGTAACCGTTGTCTCTTGTGATGTTGTTGTTTCCACAGATTTGGATGTGGTTCCCTTTGTTGTTGTGGAAGGTACTTCAGTGGTTGTGGTACTAACAGAAGGTTTTGATGTTACAACTGTTGTTTCAGGGCCTGTTGTGGTAACTCCTGAAACTGAGGTGGTAGTTTCAACAACAGCTGTAGTAGAGGTTGTTGTTGGGCCAGTGGTGACTACTTTAGGTGGTTTTGTTGTCTCAACCTTAACCGTTGTCTCTTGTGATGTTGTTGTTTCCACAGATTTGGATGTGGTTCCCTTCGTTGTTGTGGATGGTGCTTCAGTTGTTGTGGTACTAACAGAAGGTTTTGATGTTACAACTGTTGTTTCAGGGCCTGTTGTGGTAACTCCTGAAACTGAGGTGGTAGTTTCAACAACAGCTGTAGTAGAGGTTGTTGTTGGGCCAGTGGTGACTACTTTAGGTGGTTTTGTTGTCTCAACCTTAACCGTTGTCTCTTGTGATGTTGTTGTTTCCACAGATTTGGATGTGGTTCCCTTCGTTGTTGTGGATGGTGCTTCAGTTGTTGTGGTACTAACAGAAGGTTTTGATGTTACAACTGTTGTTTCAGGGCCTGTTGTGGTAACTCCTGAAACTGAGGTGGTAGTTTCAACAACAGCTGTAGTAGAGGTTGTTGTTGGGCCAGTGGTGACTACTTTAGGTGGTTTTGTTGTCTCAACCGTAACCGTTGTCTCTTGTGATGTTGTTGTTTCCACAGATTTGGATGTGGTTCCCTTTGTTGTTGTGGAAGGTACTTCAGTGGTTGTGGTACTAACAGAAGGTTTTGATGTTACAACTGTTGTTTCAGGGCCTGTTGTGGTAACTCCTGAAACTGAGGTGGTAGTTTCAACAACAGCTGTAGTAGAGGTTGTTGTTGGGCCAGTGGTGACTACTTTAGGTGGTTTTGTTGTCTCAACCTTAACCGTTGTCTCTTGTGATGTTGTTGTTTCCACAGATTTGGATGTGGTTCCCTTCGTTGTTGTGGATGGTGCTTCAGTTGTTGTGGTACTAACAGAAGGTTTTGATGTTACAACTGTTGTTTCAGGGCCTGTTGTGGTAACTCCTGAAACTGAGGTGGTAGTTTCAACAACAGCTGTAGTAGAGGTTGTTGTTGGGCCAGTGGTGACTACTTTAGGTGGTTTTGTTGTCTCAACCTTAACCGTTGTCTCTTGTGATGTTGTTGTTTCCACGGATTTGGATGTGGTTCCCTTAGTTGTTGTGGATGGTGCTTCAGTGGTTGTGGTACTAACAGAAGGTTTTGATGTTACAACTGTTGTTTCAGGGCCTGTTGTGGTAACTCCTGAAACTGAGGTGGTAGTTTCAACAACAGCTGTAGTAGAGGTTGTTGTTGGGCCAGTGGTGACTACTTTAGGTGGTTTTGTTGTCTCAACCTTAACCGTTGTCTCTTGTGATGTTGTTGTTTCCACAGATTTGGATGTGGTTCCCTTCGTTGTTGTGGATGGTGTTTCAGTTGTTGTGGTACTAACAGAAGGTTTTGATGTTACAACTGTTGTTTCAGGGCCTGTTGTGGTAACTCCTGAAACTGAGGTGGTAGTTTCAACAACAGCTGTAGTAGAGGTTGTTGTTGGGCCAGTGGTGACTACTTTAGGTGGTTTTGTTGTCTCAACCTTAACCGTTGTCTCTTGTGATGTTGTTGTTTCCACAGATTTGGATGTGGTTCCCTTCGTTGTTGTGGATGGTGCTTCAGTTGTTGTGGTACTAACAGAAGGTTTTGATGTTACAACTGTTGTTTCAGGGCCTGTTGTGGTAACTTCTGAAACTGTGGTGGTAGTTTCAACAACAGCTGTAGTTGAGGTTGTTGTTGGGCCAGTGGTGACTACTTTAGGTGGTTTTGTTGTTTCAACCTTAACCGTTGTCTCTTGTGATGTTGTTGTTTCCACAGATTTGGATGTGGTTCCCTTGGTTGTTGTGGATGGTGCTTCAGTTGTTGTGGTACTAACAGAAGGTTTTGATGTTACAACTGTTGTTTCAGGGCCTGTTGTTGTGACACCTGAAACTGAGGTGGTAGTTTCAACAACAGCTGTAGTAGAGGTTGTTGTTGGGCCAGTGGTGACTACTTTAGGTGGTTTTGTTGTCTCAACCGTAACCGTTGTCTCTTGTGATGTTGTTGTTTCCACTGATTTGGATGTGGTTCCCTTCGTTGTTGTGGATGGTGCTTCAGTTGTTGTGGTACTAACAGAAGGTTTTGATGTTACAACTGTTGTTTCAGGGCCTGTTGTGGTAACTTCTGAAACTGAGGTGGTAGTTTCAACAACAGCTGTAGTAGAGGTTGTTGTTGGGCCAGTGGTGACTACTTTAGGTGGTTTTGTTGTCTCAACCTTAACCGTTGTCTCTTGTGATGTTGTTGTTTCCACAGATTTGGATGTGGTTCCCTTCGTTGTTGTGGATGGTGCTTCAGTAGTTGTGGTACTAACAGAAGGTTTTGATGTTACAACTGTTGTTTCAGGGCCTGTTGTGGTAACTCCTGAAACTGAGGTGGTAGTTTCAACAACAGCTGTAGTAGAGGTTGTTGTTGGGCCAGTGGTGACTACTTCAGGTGGTTTTGTTGTCTCAACCTTCACCGTTGTCTCTTGTGATGTTGTTGTTTCCACAGATTTGGATGTGGTTCCCTTAGTTGTTGTGGATGGTGCTTCAGTGGTTGTGGTACTAACAGAAGGTTTTGATGTTACAACTGTTGTTTCAGGGCCTGTTGTGGTAACTCCTGAAACTGAGGTGGTAGTTTCAACAACAGCTGTAGTAGAGGTTGTTGTTGGGCCAGTGGTGACTACTTTAGGTGGTTTTGTTGTCTCAACCTTAACCGTTGTCTCTTGTGATGTTGTTGTTTCCACAGATTTGGATGTGGTTCCCTTCGTTGTTGTGGATGGTGCTTCAGTAGTTGTGGTACTAACAGAAGGTTTTGATGTTACAACTGTTGTTTCAGGGCCTGTTGTTGTGACACCTGAAACTGAGGTGGTAGTTTCAACAACAGCTGTAGTAGAGGTTGTTGTTGGGCCTGTGGTGACTACTTTAGGTGGTTTTGTTGTCTCAACCTTAACCGTTGTCTCTTGTGATGTTGTTGTTTCCACAGATTTGGATGTGGTTCCCTTAGTTGTTGTGGATGGTGCTTCAGTAGTTGTGGTACTAACAGAAGGTTTTGATATTACAACTGTTGTTTCAGGGCCTGTTGTTGTGACACCTGAAACTGAGGTGGTAGTTTCAACAACAGCTGTAGTAGAGGTTGTTGTTGGGCCAGTGGTGACTACTTTAGGTGGTTTTGTTGTCTCAACCTTCTCCGTTGTCTCTTGTGATGTTGTTGTTTCCACAGATTTGGATGTGGTTCCCTTCGTTGTTGTGGATGGTGCTTCAGTAGTTGTGGTACTGACAGAAGGTTTTGATGTTACAACTGTTGTTTCAGGGCCTGTTGTGGTAACTCCTGAAACTGAGGTTGTAGTTTCAACAACAGCTGTAGTAGAGGTTGTTGTTGGGCCAGTGGTGACTACTTTAGGTGGTTTTGTTGTCTCAACCTTCACCGTTGTCTCTTGTGATGTTGTTGTTTCCACAGATTTGGATGTGGTTCCCTTCGTTGTTGTGGATGGTGCTTCAGTAGTTGTAGTACTGACAGAAGGTTTTGATGTTACAACTGTTGTTTCAGGGCCTGTTGTGGTAACTCCTGAAACTGAGGTGGTCGTTTCAACAACAGCTGTTGTAGAGGTTGTTGTTGGGCCAGTGGTGACTACTTTAGGTGGTTTTGTTGTCTCAACCTTAGCCGTTGTCTCTTGTGATGTTGTTGTTTCCACAGATTTGGATGTGGTTCCCTTAGTTGTTGTGGATGGTGCTTCAGTGGTTGTGGTACTAACAGAAGGTTTTGATGTTACAACTGTTGTTTCAGGGCCTGTTGTTGTTCTTACTATAGATGTGGTAGAAATTTTGATTGGGCCAGTGGTTTGTTGTTTTTTTGCTGTTGTTGTCTCAGTCTCCACTGTTGTTTCCTGTGATGTGGTCGTTGATTCAGGAGTGGTTCCCAGTGTCAGTGATGTAGTAACAACTGTGGCAAAATCAGACATATTTTGAACATTGCACAATAAATACTTCACATATAACATCATATTATTTTTATCACTTATTTTATTTTTGTGTTTGTATTTTTTGGTTGTCCTTAACAATTAAAAGTGCATTTTCTAGTAGTTATTGGGATTTCAAAAGCAAGTATTGAGATAATGCTCCATAGATTTCCTCACCTGAAGTTGTTTCTCCAGTCGTGCTGAATGTAAAGGTAGTTGTAGGGCCAATTGTGGTGGTACTCACGCATGGGTACATGCTTCTAATCACGGTCCCATTGGCCCCACACTCAGCTGCGATGCAGTGTCCTAACCCATCAGTTGTGTTGTAAATGGTTTCCCCATATTCAAAGGTTTTTCCTTTAACGTAGCAAGTACAATCTACAAAATAAGAGTATCATGTTATCAGTGTTATATTTATACGTATATAATAAAACATAACTGTTTGTGTTACTGTAACTTATGTCTGAGGTAGTCAGTTGGCGATGGTTTGTCCTTGAATATACACACTCACTCACTCACACACACACACGCACGCACGCACACACACACACAAACCACCTAACCACGACAGTGTAGCCCACAGATCTACATGAATGATTTACATGTATATAGTATTTATGTACATATATCTGTGTGTTTGTGTGTGCATACATGCGTGCATGTACTTGTGTGTTTGTGTTTACTCACTGTTCACATTGTAGCTGCACTTTATTCCAGAGACTGTACAGGAGCTATAAAATAGAAGGGAAATGTCATCATTTATAGCATATATGAAGATGTAAATCAACCACAAGTAGACAATTTCATTAACACAGCAAATTCTGCTATGATTAGGCTGTTCTGGAGCAAATCAGAATACAGTAATTGACACCTGGGAACCTCTAGGTACTAAACAGTTCACAAGTAGTTGTTAAAGAAATGTCTATATCTTGTCACAGGCACTCTCCTCAATTCAGAGTGACCCTCTGCCTTATTTAAAACTATTGGACACAGACTTGAACTTTCCTCCAATTTACAAGTAGGTCTAATGGTTCGGGTTTACCAGACATAACAGCTAGCCTCCAAGATCGATCTGTATCTGATCGATATTCAGTGACTAATCCAAAGTACGCATAGGTTTCCACAATAGTAGTCAAAATGTGGTGAAAGCTGAAAAGTATGCATTAAAAGAGACCCATCAGCTTTGAAGCACTGCATCAAGGATGTTTCCCTGCCGTATATATTTAGAAAATGAATTCTTCCAGTGCACAGTGTGTCCAAGCTCTGTGTTTTAATCATATTTAGACAAATAGGCTATTGTACTCTGTCACTGCTTCTTCTTCTCTTTTTTTGAAGAAAAAGGGTATTCAAAACCAAAGGATTACATCTATCTATTGAAAGTCTTTGCCAGGTGTAAGCATGAATGCATCTGTTTGTCAACAGCTAATTATTCAAGAACTTCTTGTGCACATTATTAACATTCTCTACCCAAGGACCTCTCATGGTTTCGGTTATTCAAACCAGCTGTTAGGGGCTGCAAGTGATCAACAACTTTTTCAGTAATAAAGTTTATGGCATATCCGGTAATTGGCTAAATGTAAGCCTTACCTATGACTGGGTGATGAAAACAAGATAATCAAATACAATTATTATTGTCATCCTTCTTTCTCACAGTGATGCTCTGGTATTGTTTTGAGTTATAAATCCAGCACACTGCTTTCTTTACAGTGGTGTTCTTTTACCCTTCCTGTTAACTCCATGATGCTGTTAAAAAGCTGCTGTGATACCATGTTTTTGTGAAGATCGTGATTTTTTTTAGCCTTTTAGCAACGTTTATTGATGTGACAGCAGAAAAGGAAGATGAGTACTGCACCTCCATTTCTATGAAGAAATAAATAATTAGCCACTTTGCCTGGCCATAAGAATGCAGCACGTTACATTAAGTGTAATTAAGTATAAGTCATTTTTAATACACACCCCCAATCTGTGATCTTTTTCTGTCCAAACTAAATTTTAAATTAAATGATCAAATAAACTAAATTAGATTATCATAAGGCAAACTGTAGAAGGATGCAGTGGTGCAGATTAATGTTATGAACTGATCTTTCTTCTTGATTGACAGACTTTTTGTGTAGATTTGGCCTCAGTGTTGCTGATAATCTCAAATTAATGTATGGGCAGTCATCCATCCATCGAAACCATGTTTTATAGCCGATCCCAGCTGGATGACCGTGCATAATTCACCAGACTATCAAAGGCTGACACACAAAGACAACCATAAATACTTAGATACACAGTCAACAGTTAACCTAACCTGGCCAGTTAACCCATCACAGCCATTTTATCCACTATCATCTACAGCCTTTCTTGCTGCTGGTATCAGGCCTGCAAATTGGGGTCTATTATGTTACCCTCTGCTGCTGATTTTTAAATGCCTCCCTGGAAGAGATGTTGTTTCTTGTTGACTGGCATTCTTACACTTTAACTGTCCAAAAATTGCAAAGTGAGAATGCAAAGAACATGATTGGAAATGTGATGCTTAAAATTCTCAATGCTTGTGAGTCAGATATCCAGGCATTGCATTTTGGCAATGATTCATGGTTCAGTGGCTATTTGATTGATCTGTCAATATGCTCTATGCTGATTGGTTGAAGTAAGGATTCAATCACTCGAACGTTTTGTATAATAATGAAAAAATGTAAAGATTTTTATTTCTATGCAGTTATTTAGTTTTTTTTCTTTTTCAGTTATTTTACATCATGAGCATGCATATCCAATTGTGATGTATGCATCATTTTCTACAGTGTGCTGAGCCCTTTGTGTCATGAATCCTCCATGAAACATACCAAGTGTGACAGTTGCTGGATGGAACCTTCTCTCCAATGTTGTAATGGATGCCATTGTTATCATAGCAGCCGCATTGGCCCCAGGCTACGCACTTCATGGAGTCTTCATCAAAGTAGGGCTCAGTGGGGGGACACTGTGGATAGCAGCCTGCAACACATTAAGCATTTTCTTTATACCCTGAATGCTGAAAGGTCATGATGACAACCCTTGTTGTTTGCTGAATCATATAGTCCCTTTTATAGATAATGTCATCCAAAAATATCTGTGTGCGTGTTGTCGTTTGCCACATCCATCCAGATGAGTTAGCAAGCTTCCAACATAGAATTTAAACTGCTACGAGCTTGAAAATGTCGGGTTGTTGTGTGTCCGGTTGTCAAAATTGATATTGCAATCTTGGATTCACCCTGCAGAATTCCAGCAGGGTCATGACCATTTCAGAGCAACAGATGTTTCATTTTGTTTGACTGTTTTAACTGGTGACTTTCAGGAACCACTGTAGATGTGTGACATAGATAATAAGCACAGATGCACATGTATTTAAAATTAATTAAAGTCAAATGAAGGTCTTTGAAAGGACACCAACATGTTCTGTTCAGCTGAGAGTCAAGAGAGGCAAATACATTTATATATCTGTCCATTAAATGAATTGGGCTACTTGTTAATGTATTCTTACGTAGTTTGTTAATCCTCTTGAGTCAGTGAAAGCATGGAGGCATTACTTCTTCATAATGTCACAACATAAAAAAACGAGGCAACGTCGAGTCGTGGCATCACTTTCCCTAAAGGAATGGCTTGAAACCCAAGGTTTTGTTTAATGATAATAACCCAAGTAAAACAGAGATAAGGTCAAATATATTTAGTATAAAAATATAAACATATGTTATATTTGCAACCTGTAAACACATTTGCAACATTTAAAACTCATTGACTGTTATTGTTTCAAAAGGGGAAAAAAACATCAACTCCCTTGGTAGCCTTCCATCTCCACGCCTCTAGCCGACCCGCATCGTTGCCGATCTCTACCATCGACCCTCACCCATCCATCCTCCCACCCTAATCCTTTCATCCTCTCCAACATCATCCAGACTATCCACATGCATTAAAACGTTTCTAAACTTAATTCCATATTGCCATGGCCTTTGTTAGTGAACCACCTTACTGATAGCACCCACACTGCAAAAAAGCCAACTTGTATTTTTTGGCCTAAAACAGTGATTTAAGTTGGTAAAACTTGGAAATATAAATTATTGACATTTAGGGCAATAATGTTGCCGAAGGAAGCCAGTTGTATGCTCAAAAACAAGTTTTTGAGTTCTTGTTACTTATATCTTTAAGTTGGGGTTCAAAACAAGGGACAATAGTTCTGGTAGCTCTTATTTCTTTGTTGTGAAATGCGGAAAAGCGGTGAAATTCATTAGCGAAAGCTAGCGGCTAACTAATGCTAGCGGCTAACTGATGCTAGCGGCTAACTGATGCTAGCGGCCCTGCTTGTTACAGCTACAAGAGTAGCCATTAGCGTATCAATGCTAACTCAAAATTGTGGTTGGAACATTAACTGACATTTCATCGCGGCGTTACAATCGTGCCAATTCAGCACATTGCAAGTTAGCAGAAGTAAGGATTAAAAGTTATTACAATGTAAAATTATAAGTTAGTACAACTTACAGTTGAGTTGACAAAAATCAGAATTCAGAGTTGAGCAAACTCAAAAACAAAACTTAAAATATTTAGTTTAATTGTCCAACTTAAAATTTTATCAAAGTTTGTTGCCTTGAAATTTTGAGTTCACCCAACTTTTCTTTTTTTGCAGTGCAGGTCTGAAAGATGGTCACCATTTGTCATATGTAATTCATTTAGTTAGCATTCGCAAAAATGCACTCACCGTTACATAGGCCATTATTAAGACCTGGTCACAAATCTTGACCCTATGCAGGTCTGGGGCTTGGGGATTGTGAATCAATGATTTATAGAACGCACATAGCAGAGAAGAAACATAGCAAGTCTACTTGGGGTTATTGTCTTAGTTTTTTTCTTCTTGGCTTCATTTGTGAGCCACAGATTGAACACTATGTTTTTCTCACGTGAATTTAAAAAGTTTGGTAAGAAACTGGATCAAAAACATGTTCGCATGTTCACATATTCACTTTTATGTCTGAACAGAGGACAGGTTTATCAGCCAGTTGACCCAGGCTCCAAAACACAGATTCTACCAGTCAACAGGATGATATGCCAAAAGACCTGTGTAATGTACCTTCCAGGGAAGTGATGAGGTTGGAACAGTTTCCTGATGGATTCCTACATGTCTTCATACAGTCAGCTCCACAAGGCTTGTAGTGCCACTCACAATCACCATCGGCGTTATAATAGTCACAGAAAATAGCTGCAAGAAACAAAACAAGTACTTCTTAATTGTTGTTACAAAAATCCAGGTGTAGCTTAATATTAAGGACAAATTTTAAATGTTAAAAGATATTCGCTACAAATCCTCGTATCCTGTAGCTAAGATTTTCTTGGTGTGATGGTGGCCAAACTTACGGCATAGCTTTGGACTTCTCCATTTGACGCAGACCCCAGCTTCATTACATGCTTTTGCATAAGCAGCCACAGCAGTACAGAGACACTCACAATCCCCACCGGTGTCACAAGCACAAGTGTCTCTCACACAAGAATCAAAGTATGGACCAGGGTCAACCTTGAACAAACAATAATATACTGTTGTGATACTGTTTGTGTTCCAGTATGTCCATACGTTTGTGTGTCTTATGTGAGTATGATACTTTCACCATGGTTACCTGTGAATGACAGATCTTGAAGGAGACACTGATGATAACGCTACACTGTTTCTGGGACCAGGCAGCTCGGTAGCGGTTAGAGGCACAGGGATCAGAGATTAGCTCAGCATTTGGGCAGCTGGATGAAACCTTCCAACTGTTACCAAATTCTAGAACATCTGCCACTGTCTCCTTGGAGCGTGTGGTGAAGTCATTCCTGCTGTTGCCATCGTAGTTTCCACACAGACCACAGACCTGACCCTAAGAGAGGAAATCCAATGACAGGACTTACTGCTATGTTAGCTCTGAGGAAATCACCTCTTGTCACCTGTTAGCTTTCACAAAGCTTTCATGAAAACACTGAAGTAACACACACATATATACAAACACTTATAAATACAAAGTACACACACACTTTCACACACACACTCACACACACATACGCATCTGTAGCATTTACATAAAATTCCACCATTGGTCTGTCTGTCTGTCTGTCTGTCTGTCTGCTGATTTGCTTATCAGCATATATGTATGGCCACACAATAACCCTCCTCCTACCTATTAAGTATCAGAAATCAACGTTAACAACAACTGGTGTTGTAAATATCTACTCTTTATTTTAATTTTTTTTATTTACCTTATTTTCTGTTTAAGTTGTTTGACCTTTTCTTGTTCTGTAAATAAAAATAAAGTTGTCCTCCAAAAGTAATCCTGCTTTCTGGATTTAGGTCAGATCCCTACCAGGGTTTTCACTTTACTGTGACAGTCTATGAAGATTCCATGTCTAGATTGACACTCAGCTTTTTGTGTATTGCATATTAGCCCAACTGATTGTCCATGACAGACTGTTTACCTGGAACTTCGGGCTGATTTTGATGAAAAGACTCGTCTTCTTGTCCCACATGAGCACAATTCCCTGCTTGATCGTCACCACCAGGTAAATGCCCATCTTTTGTACCTGAGCAGGTGACACCTTGTTCTTGCCCTTCACCACCTGGAAGTCCTCATCTTTAAGTTGGTATTCATTATCCTGTGGTAATTAAAATCAAATAAACATACACCTTATTAGTTAGCAGTTAAGTGTGCTAGAACAAGTAAATATTAATGTACAAGTAAATATGATAAATATTTTCTAGGTGTTTTTCTCTAGTTTTAATCGAGTTAAATGCTATTTTGTAAAAAGTAACTTGGTTCCCTGATAGCTGGAAAGAAACTGACACAAATTGACTGAATATAAAGACAATGCCACTCAATGTTTGCACAGGATATATTGTGGGGGCTGGCAATACATATTTTTAATGCTGACTTATCAAAGGCATTATTAGGCTTATTCATTGTGAAATAATAAAAGGTCCCAGACTTGATGATTATCATTTGGGCCATAATCATTATCCAACCACTGATCTTGTGTTTATGTGTTGTGTTTACCCCCAGGAAGATCTTGATGGTTTTGGAGCAGGTAGTTCCTGTGGTTCCACATGGGACATTCTCAGTAATAATTCTGAAGCTTCCTTTGTTCTGCTTGGTTCCACAGTAGTCCTGATTAAAGCAAAGACACCGGATGCAATTACAAGGCAGCAAGTTACAATCCTAAGGTTTTAAAAAGCATTATCAATGACTGGTCTAGATTTGTCCTGCAATAGTTATTCATTGTATCTACACCCAAGAAGAAACTTTCTATATATTAGTTTTATTGGTAGCTGTGGTGGACTGACCAACATTAAATTCTGTCAAAGTCCAGAACGGCCGTCCGACAGACTCCATCTGCAGCCTTTTTGGTTCATCAAAAAAAAAATCTAAATAGCGATATTAATGTAAAAAAAAAAAAATACGGCAATACATAATTACGGCAATACTTAAATTATTATGTGGGAAAAAAATAAAAAAATTTAAACAAAAACACAAACAAGAGTGCGAGAAAATGTCAAGTAGGAAGCGTAAGGAGAAAGATGGCTGGGGAAAATTAAAAGAGAGGAGGGCCAAATCATTAGAGGTGGACGCCTTAAAATTAGAAAGCTTACTGAGCTGTTTAGTATTGAACCACCTTAGTTTGGACATATTTTCATCAGGGGATCATTTCATCTTTGCAGAGGAGTAATGGAACAAGACATAACAGCCACGGATTCGCTTAACTCAAAATCTGTGGAATAGCCACGGAATCACTCAAATTTCCGTGAAACTGACACAGATTTCGCTACAATGCAAGTTAATGACAGTCATATCCCGTGGCTATTCCAACATACAAAGTGATTATGTACTTTCACTGAGTGAATATTTAGTAAATAAAACATATATTTCTCACTAGAAATGTAATCAAAATCCATTTTTATGCGGCTATTCCACAGATTTTGAGTTAAGCGAATCCGTGGCTATTTCACAAATTCCTGTGAGACCATGTTGCATTAAAGAGTTGCATGCCTCCAGCTGCTCAGCAAGCTAACCAACGTGATGGTGTCCTGCTGTTGTGTAAAAAGCTTATCAAGCTGCATGCATCATGGAGTCATTTAATGGTTGTTCACGATATGGCAAGAGAGGCAGATCATTGATTATATTATTGTTTTATTAAAATAATCTGAATTTGTTTGTGGTGGCGGTACTGTCTAAGATACACATGATAGATACACTGTAATCAAATATCAAATGTTACCATGGTAACCAAAGGTTTGGCACCAATCGATCAGGTCTTAAAGATTACTATTTGTTTACTTTACATCTGTCTGTCTGCCACTTTACCTGTAGCAGTGTGAATTCACACTCTCCACTGAAGTCAAACCTCTTATCATCAAATGTGATGTAGTGACCATCGCCATAGATCCCACATACTGCATCGCACACATTATTGGTACATGTGAACTTCCTTCCACTGCAGTAGCTGGAGAGATACACACCAAACAAAAACAACAAAAATCAATCATGGAAACTTGTTCTGAATTACAAGAAAACAAGGGAAATAAACGAATAGACCGCAAATACGCTCACTGTATGAAACAGGACTCTGTGTGTGTGTGTGTGTGTGTGTGTGTGTGTGTATGTGTGTGTGTGTTTGTGTGTGCATGTGTGTGTTACCTTTTGGATTTGTAGATGAACATAGAACATTAATGAACCATAGACTGATCTTGTCGACGTGTCTGACTCTTGATTCAAATACACACTCAAAAAAGGGGGCAAAAAACTTTATGGGTGTGTTTGGGCCATAATAATATTAGCCTAATATTTTTTGTAAATAGGTCCTTAAAATGGGGCAGAAAAATTATGCGCATTCACTGTGCTATCATCTGCTACAATCCATTTTTTTTTTGTAAATTCATGTAAATTCAACCTTCTGTTCACTCTGTTTGCACGAGTATATCTCCGCCTCTGCCTGGTCACAGTGAACATTGTACTTGAGTCACAGCACATTATCACAGCCTTATTGATGATGTAAACACCAGATAATGGTGACAATCGATGGGGAGGAATACATAGTGTAGGAACTGTATACTGATGAGTACATAAAGCTGTAAAGCACTGTACATACCAGGTGTTGCAGTCCTCAGTCAGAGTCTGTCCAGGCTGGTAGATCTTTCCATTGTGCAGACATGGACAGCTAGTCTCATTGACACAGCTTCCTGTTCCATCTGACACCAGACCATCAGGGCACATGCAGCCTGACGTACAGCCTGTTTCCTCCTGCATCCAACCATAGTAGAGGGCAACAAGGTGTTTATGGTAAAGGTTAAAATCAGTTTTATATTAGGCATTCAGTTTTAGTTTTAGTTTTCAGTAAGTGTGTGTGTGTGTGTGTGTGTGTGTGTGTGTGTGTGTGTGTGTGTGTGTGTGTGCTCTACTGTACTTACACAAGGCATGTCCAGAGTGTTGCAGCTCTTGTGACATTCTATCCCAGTTGTCCCAGGTTCAGCCGTGGAGCAATCAAAGTAAACCATGGGGTGATGGCATGATAGTTCGGCTGGGTAATTTTAAAAAAAACATAGAGTATGATGAATATGATGATCATGTCAAAAGTCCAGATGTCACATGCATATTTCCTTCCACAACAGTCAACAGACTTCTGCTGGTCTTTCGAGGAGTTTAACAAGACTATATCAAATACTGGTTGAATTCAACAGTTAAAAAGAATAACATGCAAACAGCTGGCTCATTATATTAATAGGGATTTGGTGTATTTCCACATGTAGAAACCTACATGGTTGTGTCCCTCCTGAGCATTTGAGAGCTCCTTGTCTGCATACACTGTGAGAAGAGGAGAAATAGAGTTCATGTTATCAGCTAGCATTCTTTGTCTGTTATCCCTCTTAAAGGTACAGTATAGTACACAAGACATTCCAACAACACAATGAATAGACTACTGGAAAGAAATCCCTAGAATTAGAATATTATAATGGACATTACCATTCATTTAATATAGCAGGATGGTTTAGAGCAATGGCAATTTTTAAAATGACATACAGTACATAACACATTTTGAAATAACTGCCAGCCAAGGTGGCTTTGCTTTTGTTTTTTTGACACGTCTGTAGATATATTGAACTTTTCGACAGAACCTGCATGTTTATTTATTTATTTATTTTCAGAAAACTATTCCTACATTTAAAATAGCCACTCATGTTCCCCTCAGGATGAATTACAACTATGTGTAATACTTTGGTGTGTGACCAAATACCTTCAGTCACATGTCAGCTGCAAGTGAGCAACTTTAGCATGCTAACATTCTAAACTATGATGGTGATCATAATTCTTAGAATCATCAGCATGTAGTATAGGCATTGTAAGTGTGATGCAATGCCAACATCAGTGCTCCAATATAGCCACACAAAGCTGTTAGGAAATTATTTCAGGAGGAGCCAATGTAATGAAAACAAGCAATTGTCTGCTACTACACTGTTTACTTTGCTCATGTAGTGGAAATTTACTACCTCTCTTGAGTGAGGAGATGAATCAAAGATCAAGTCAAAGTTCCTTTAGTTGTCTTTACAACCAGACATCAGAATACAGCGGAGGAGAACTTTGTCCAATCTCAAAGGCTGCTGAAAAAAGGGGTCCATCTCAATATATCCCTCATTTCTCTGCCTTTTTCTGTCTTTGTCAGATAATTTAAACAATTCAATGTAACATCCCACATCCCACGTATAGGGCACGTTTCACGTGAACGTGCACGCCGCTAAGTCTACTTTTTGACCTTAAAAGGATACAATTTATACTGTTTATATTCTACTTCCACAGCCTCTAATGTCTGACAAATCCCAGACCTTATAGCACGTTATTTCTGGTTTAAACCGGCTGTTACATGGAGACTCTGGCTGGGTGCTGACTGTTATGCACCCAGATAGTCACAATGGGCCTTTAACTAAAGCAGAAGACTTACATTAAAAGTAACAATAAAATACACCACTTGTAACATAAAATATACAACACTCCATTGTATTTGGGTGTCTGAGGGGCGGCTGTGGCTCAGTTGGTAGAGCGGTCGCCCTGTCCTTGGCACCCTACATGTCTAAGTATCCTTGAGCAAGATACTGAACCCCATATTGCTTGTGTGAATGAATTCCCAATGGTGGCAGGTGGTATTGTTTAGGGTAGCCTCTGCCACCAGTATGAATGTGTGTGTGAACAGGTGAATGAGCGCAGTCTGTAGTGTAAAGCGCTTTGAGTGGTCGCAAAGCAACTACAAAAGCGCTATATGGTAAATGGTAAATGGACCTGCACTTATATAGTGCTTTTCCAATCATTCTCACACCGATGAACGCAGCATCGGGGGGCAATTTGGGGTTCAGTATCTTGCTCAAGGATACTTTGACATGTAGGCTGCCATGGTCAGGGATCGAACCAACACTCCGATCGATGGGCAACCCGCTCTACCAACTGAGCCACAGCTGCCCATATATAAGTGCAAGTACCATGAATTCAAAGTATAATCTTTAATTATTGATTCATATCCATGTATGTATTTATCACTTGACCCCTTAATGAGCCCTCACGCTCTGTACCTACCATGTGGTGCCATCTTTGCTTATAGCCTGTCCAGCAGGAATAACGTTGTCTTTGTCGTAGCATGGACACTTTGCACTGGTCACACAGTGCCCCCTCTCGTTCATGTAGGTTCCCTCGGCACAACCACAGCCGTCCACTGCAGGGAAGCTGGGCTTGCAGGAGTGGTCATACTGGCTGAGGGAACGGCAGGTACGATCGCAGGAGGTCATGTTGTAGCCATACACTGTTCCTTCTGGACATGTTTTGCTGTATTTTTCTAGTGGGAGAGAGCCGATTTGAGCAGTAGCACAAGAATATATCTGCTAGATGAATCCAGTTTGTCATCTGGGTAAATTGTTTTCTGCCAATAGGGTCAAAAGATGAGTTGCACCTGGCACTATAATCATGAAATCTCATTGTAATAAATACATTAATAAATATGCGGCTTTTGATTTGTTATTGCAGCCTCTCTCTATTACCACACTAAAATAAAATGGTCTTTTTCTGTTTAGCTCACCACAGATGGTCTTCCTCCAGCCACTGATGTGAATTCCTGCAGCTGAACAGGCATAGACATACGAGGAGACGGCTGCACACATGCACTCCTCACTTTTCTCACAGTTACAGGTGTCATACAAGCAGTTCTGTGAGGAGACACAGTGGCCAGGGAGACATTAACACGGGAACAGTAGTTTAGTTTTTTTGATATTACAGCTCTGTGTGTGCAGACTTACTTTTTTGTATGTGTCGGGGCTGATGACAGAGTGGCAAGGAGAAAATACTCCCTCAGGATCCGATAGTCTAGAGCACCAAAACTGGCCATAACTCTCTGAGACACAGAAACATAAATACATTAAGCTGTTATAAAAACATAATTTGCCCTGGAAATGGCAAAGTAAACCCTAAAATGTAAATTGTCTAATTATAAGCTATGGTTTCTTGTGGTATGGCAAACATGGTAACACTTTACAATAACCATAATTTATAAATGGTAAATAGTTTATCAATGTTAAATCATCATTTATAAAATGTCAAATGGATAATTAATTAATGTAAGTTAATAGTTACTTTAACATTAACAAACAATTCAATTTTAATTAATAATGTTTATTAATTGACTATTTTTTTTATTTAACCTTTATTTAACCAGGGATTATCCCATTGAGATTAAGAACCTCTTTTCCAAGGGAGCCCTGCCTTATTAATGGTTTATGGTTGCACTCATAACATTTTAAACATTATTTTAAGCATTTGTTAATGATTTCCAAATTATTTATATAGCTTTAAGAAAATGGCTGTAAAACATCTATAAAGATTAAATATGTAGACCTAATTGTAGTACTTTGTAAATGTTAATATTTGGTTTATTAACCATCTATAAACATAACTTAGATGGTTATTGTTAAGTGTTACCCAGACAATTAAATTTAAATTAATAGTTTATCAATAGCCCGCGACCCGATTGCGGATAAGCAGTTAATGGTAATGAAATGAAAAAAAAAAAGTTTATCAATAGTTTTAGTTGCACTTATTTTAACATTTTTAACACCATATTAAGTATGTTAATGATTTTGAAATTATTCATATACCTTTAAGAAATTGGCTTTAAACATTTAAAGATTAAATATGTATAGCATTTTGTAAATGATTAATAATTGGTCTATAAACCATCTATAAACATCACTTAGTTGGTTATTGTAAAGTGTTACCGCAAACATTACATCATAACAAGTGACAAGACATTGGAGGAGAGTCTAGCTGTACCCTTGCTGATACTGTCTCGGCAGGGGTGATCAAAGAATGCTGGGACTTCAGGGCAGCTGGCTCTAGTTCTCCATGTGTTGGCGAATGCTGTAGAGGTCTTCTCCACCAGCCCACTCAGCACCCTGTAGTCATCAATCATTACGTCGTTGAAGTTTCCGCACAAACCTGTTGGGTGAGGTGATACACATTGAAATACTTGCAAATTCCAAATTTCAACCCTAGAGAATATTGGAGGATATCACATACTGCCAGAATGTGTAAAAAAACAAACGGACCTGGGGGAGGAGATAAAGAGATAAAGGTGTCAAATCTAGGAGTAAAAATGTGCTGATTTATTAGATTTAAAGTGGTGAATCTGCAAGAAAAAAGTAGTTTTTTTCCCAACTTTTGACTCGTAAATCTGTGACTTTTTTCGAGCAGATTTGCCACTTTAAATCTCTTAAATCTGCCAATTTTTTTCTTGTAGATTTGGCACTTTAATCTAGTAAATTTGCAACCCCTATACTTGGCCTTAATATGCTGTCATAGTCAAATTCTCCTCGTAGAAGTCCATGTGGTTCTACGACCTCACAGAAAGACATGGGAACCCCATTTTGATATCCACTGAAGTTACCAAATATAGTTATTTGCCCAATAAAGGGTTAACAGCATGAGAAATATTACAAACAAAAGCATTTTGGTTGATTTACTCTGTAAACACATGTCTGATTTTCAGGCACTGACACAAAGAATAATGTTGAATCATACCAGAGATGGTTTCTTTGTGTGAAGTATGAGCAGAGATGAAGACCTGCATCACAGGATACAGCTGGACTATCACTTTAATATCCTTCTTGATGTTTATGAAGACGTAGAACGATGATGGCCTGAAGGCTTGCAGATCCGCTGCAGTAGTCAGAACACAGTGTAAAAAAACAGCCTCGCTGCAACTTGTGGCCTGAGGAACTGAGTTTTAATTTTCTTTTTATATCATCTTCTAATATTTATGTGGGTCTGTTCATTTCCATGTGTCCTAACACCACATCGAGACAAATTCAAAACTCTTCAAACGTCACTATTGAAGTATGTACATAGATAAGAGCTGAACTGACTCTAGCTCTATTTTATAGCATGCTGTGTTTCCTCTGTAACATAATTTAAAGTACTCACCTGTATATAGTGGAAGCTGAGAACTCATCTGGTTCACATAGACCTGCCCGGAAGACTGAATTTTCACAACCTTCATTTGTGGAAAGAAACACATAAGATTATATCAAACAGGAGTCCAACAGTGTTTTCCATATTATTTTTGGGCTGCAAATAAATAGTCAATAAAAACTACATCCAACGTCTTTTTATTTGCATTTTCCTTGATCTGGATGAAAACGGTCATGAAGTCAAGGAAAAATGTGAAGAAAAGAATTCATAAAGAAGACTGTGGTGCTCAGAGAGGCTGGGTAATTATGTGATGGTGGATGTTATGACATGGGTCTGCTGTTGTTAACCCACAGTGTTCAGAAGATGGACTACAAAAAGATCATCTTCAGTTTGTGCATTTTTACAGTTTCATACAGCGATATAAACAGCTACAGTGAGAGGCTGTCTGGAGGACAGATACTGCACATCCTTCTTTATCCAGCTGCTGTCAGGCTTAAAATCAACACTGCACCCCCAGCATGCTTTCTGGCGTACATGTGGAGAAAGGGAAGCAAATCATTCGCACATTTTCTACGGATGTCGGAAAATTAACCCATTTTGGGGAAATGTACACAACATAATTAAAGACATCCTGGGTTATGCTAGCCTGGGTATACCTATACTGCCTTGCGCGCTCAATTTCATTTCGAACCTGCAGACAGTCTGGCAACTAAGGCCGAAACTCGACGGCGGCGTTTTAAATAGTTTAGAGCCAAAGTTTATTTTAAAAGAAGAACAACGTTTGGCTTTACACTCATGTTTCACCATGAAAAAGGATATTTTAGCCTTGCTTCTGACAGGATTTGGCCAAAGCCTAATCTACCAAATAGCCCCGCTACGGCTAGCTGCAGTAACGCCGGTGATCTTGTGTGTGTGTGTGTGTGTGTGTGTGTGTTTTCTTGTACTTCCTAAATAGTGAGGACATTTTTGCAAAGTGAGGACATTTCGGCCGGTCGAGTTTGAGATTTCAGACTTTATTTTAAGGGTTAAGGTTAGATAATAATGATAATTAACTAAAACTGCATTGGTGGTTACAAAACTAACTAAAATTAAAGTGAAAATGTCCTTCGTTTTCGTCTTTGTCAACTTTTTTCATACATGATGAAGATGGATAAGACAAAGGAAATAAAGGCAAAATTTACTGTGACCACCCAACAAATACCCCATTACAAAAAACTAAAACTAACACTAAACTAATAAAAACTAAACTAAAACTAGCAAACTTACTCTAAAAACTAACTGAATTTGTAACAAAAATTCACAACAAAATTAAAACTAAAACTAATGAAAATACTAACTATTATAACCTTGCAAGGGAATTCACTGTTCCAATGTGGGCCCTCACAAAGATAGAAGTACATGTGTGTGTGTGTGTGTGTGTGTGTGTGTGTGTGTGTGTGTGTGTGTGTAGTTTACCACAGAATTGCCGAATAACTTCAGAGTTACAGCTCTGAGGCAGGTCCTGCTCTCAGTCAGACCACACTTGACCAGGTCCACTAGCACAGTGTATAAGGAGCCATTATTCTGCAATGACACACATTGGGCCAAAATATGAATTTTAATAAAGACAACACACTAATGACACCAACCATAAACATGATCTATTTTAGGATATATTAAAATCTTGCTGTTATACAGGATATTGAATACATAGTGTAATGCTGGTGTGTATGTGTTGGTATCCTAATAATATTGGAGATGATGAAGTATTTTACCTTAGCCAGGACGTAGGAGCAGTCCCCATGGAAGGTGTACTCTTGTCCATCAAAGGTGTTGATGTGACCTCCACCCTGCAAAGAGCAGCTTCCTGGACAGTTGTCCTCCGTGCATTCCCACTGGCCACTCTTACACTCACTGTCAGCACACACACACACACACACACACACACACACACACAGAATGGTCAGTGTGGCAACAGTGTAATCAATGTTCTAGAACTTTGGAAGACAGTTCTCAAGTCAAGTCAAGTCAAGTCTCCGGACCAGGCCAGTGGTTTTCAAATGGGGGTACGTGTACCCCTGGGGCTACGTAAAGGCACTCCAGAGGGTACGTGAGATTTTAAAATATACATTTAAAAAGTAGCATCCATGCAAAAATCCTTTAAAAATAATTATTTGATAAATATTTTAGGAAAATATAAGTGTAAGTTCATAAAATGAATTTTATATTCAGTAGGCTATTCATCTTCATGATCCTTAAAACCCAGAGTGTCCCCCATACCAGGAGGGTTGGACCCAACCTGTCATATGCCACCTGGCATCACCTGTCAATCACTGGAAAACTCAAATATGGAGTCGTGGTTGAAGCGTAGCAGTTATAGTTTTAAATGGTTATATGCTCACTGTTTTTACTACATTAGTTTCAATCACTACATTTTAGTGATGAGAAATATTTGCAATAAATTTAGTCATGGATCATTTACGTTTAAAATGTTTCAAATAGTTGTTGTTTTTTCAAATGTTTGAATTTTGTATGTGTTTATCAGTTCCAAAGTTTAATAAACCAGACACTGATGGCACAGAGCTCTGTTTTTAAGGCATTTTTTTTTCAACCAGAAATGCTGAATTCCGTCCCAGCACTGCCCCCCCCTCCCCTCTCTGCCCCCACATACTCTGGACACTGAACAAACAGAAAGAAAGCAAACAAAAAGAAACAAACAAACAAACAATTCTCTGAGGGCAAAAGATCAGCGGCCTCCGGTATAACTGTTACATATGCAAGAAACGTAAAAAGAGGGTTGAGTTGTAATCTTTAAAAACAATCTTGACAGAAGAATGTGTGCACCTGGAATTAAACTCTGAGGTGCGTTCTAAAAATAGTACACACGTCATTATGCATACATGGTTGTAAAAAAGGCAGCACTTTCTGCGGATTTATGTTTTAAAACCACTGACCTAGGTTTAGGGCAAAAAACTTCCTGGTAAGGTGCTATAAATGACCATTTAGACAGTAAATAAATGTCATAAATACTGTAAGTGAAGTAGTTACAAGGGTCTAGTGACTACCGCAAGTTACGTAAAAATTGTAAATTACGTTTAAAAACATGATTCACGTAACTTACTTAAACAAAGTGACTTATTTTAACTCTATGGATTCTTGGGCTATTTTGTCCATTTATGAATCCTTTTCATGACTTTTTTGTCTTTTTTGGTCATTTTGTGTCTTTTTTTAGTCATTTTGTGTCTTTTTGTGTCTTTTTTAAGTCATTTTGTGTCTTTTTTAGTCATTTTGTGTCTTTTTGTGTCATTTTTTAGTCATTTTGTGTCTTTTTCTAGTTATTTTGTGTCTTTTTTAGTCCTTAAGTCCAACATAAAATGTGATTTTGAATCTTTTTTTTACTTTCAAAACACTATATTTGAGCTTGTCTCCAGTTTTACTTGGTATATCATCATCAAACTGAAACTGGCCTCATGGAGTTTACAGCCAGAACTTTAGAGGTAAATTTACAGTAGGGCTCCACGCTGCTTTGTTTTCTAGTCTTGATGTGATGAAGAAGTCATGCTTTGGAGCTTTTGGAGACTCCAGAGGGTTAACTAATTTGGGACTCAGCCATTTTACCTTCGCTTCGCCATCAGTTGATCGACTACATCAGCAAGATGGTGACGGACGCATTGCAGCCGACGGTGAAATATGTCAATACAGACCGTATTTTGCTGCCTGTAGACACGACCTATATTTACGTTTTTGAGGGGAGAACAGGCTGAACATTATTCGGGCGATGCAGACTGTTAAATTGAAGCCAGACTACATACACTGCAAAAAAAGGTGTTTCTAAAAACAAGATAAAAACACTAAATCTGAAGGAAATGGTTCTTGCTGCGTGGACAGATAATTACACTTGACAAGATTTCTTAAATTAAGATATTAAAAATTTAGAAATAAGCATACTGAACACTTAAAATAATAAATTAACTCTTAAAAGAAGATAAATTAAACCGTGTATTTTCAATAAATAGATGGACTCCAGAGGGTTAATCTGGCCCGAGCAGAGTGCACTGCAAATTATTTGTTTCTTACCAAGATAAAAAAAATTTAGATTTAGAGTTAGATAATTTACCTTGTTTTAAGGGTAAATTTCTTATTTTAAGCATTCAACATCCTTATTTTTTAGATTTAACTATCTTAATTTAGGAAATCATGTCAAGTGAAATTATCTGTCCATGCAGCAAGATCATTTCCCTCAGATTTAGTGTTTTATCTTTGTGTTTTTTGCAGTGTAGAGCCAGGTTTATGAAAGAGAACAATATGTTGAAGTGAAAAACTTCAGGTTTCAGAAAGCAGTTCAACAACTCTTACTCAGTTGTATAGATTTGAACACTTATGTTTTAACCTTACCAGGATCTACAGTTGTGAGAGAATGTCTCCCCTGACTTGTAGACCGTCTTTTTATGCAGACATGGACACGCATCCACTGCGACACAGCCAGTATTCCCAATGTCATCCAACACCGTTCCTGAAAACGAGAGGACGGATAATCATCATTGCTACCATGTTTTATTTCTGTGCGTGAGACATGACATTGTGAATGCTTGCACATAAACATAATGCATACACTGTAGTTTAAAATGTGTGTGGATACCTTCAGGGCATTGGCAGCCATCATGGTGGTGACTCTGACATGTCTGGCTGGCCTGAGGAGTGGAGCAGCTGTCAACACATGAACTTCTATACTCCTGGAACTCCATGTTGTTTGGACAATCCACGTCTGGAGGACAAACAATTGAGGTCAGTGACAATCAAAGAACATTCAAATGAGCTGCATATCTACAGAAGTTAGCACCCTTACAGCAGAAACTTTCATTCCTCCATTGTTGGGGCTTGCCACCCGCATGGATACACTGTCTGGAGTACTCTGAGATGGTTTTGCAGAGGATGGAGTCGGTGTCTTGAGAGTGGCACATGTCAGTCTGACAGGCTTCAATGAAGGAATCCACATCCAGAAGACTTTGGCATTCACTGAATGGAGCGCTGGAGAAGATCTGCTCACAGAATCCCTGAAAAGACAAAACAAAACTAAGCTGACTCTATTTGTTGTATTTGCTTGTTAATCTCTTCTTTATCATGACCAGATTTACTTACACTGTAAAAAAAACACTTTACATAACCAACTAAGTGATGTTTATAGATGGTGTATAAACCAATTATTAACATTTACAAAGTGCTATACATATACATAATCTTTAAATGTTTTTAACCAATTTCTTAAAGGTATATTAAGGTATAATTTAAAAATCATTAACATACTTAATATGGTGTTAAAATGTTATGAGTGCAACTAAAACTATAAATAAACTATTAATTACAATTGAATTGTTTGTTTATGGTAAAGTAACTATAAACTTACATTAATATACCATCTATTTGCCATTTATAAATGATAGTTAGTTAAACATTAATAAATAATGTATTTACCATTCTAAATGGCCTATATATGGTTTATAAACGATGATTAAACATTAATAAACTATATGTTTACCATTTATAAATGATAGTTATTGTAAAGTGTTGCCAACTTAATTTATATATGGATATTTTACACAAAGATTCCTGTTGGAGTTCTACTAATGAATTTTGATGTAGTCAACTCAAACACTCATCATGATGATATTCAGCATTTTTATTTAGTATGCATACCTTTATATTACTGTCACATTTACAGGCTCCTTGAATCATTTCTTAGAGTGTAGGCGTAAATAACTGCAGTATGTTCTCACTTAATGTTTGTAGAGATCTTGATGTTACAAAAACTCTGCCTACAGCATTTAGCTATGACCAGCCTCCTAAAGTAAATGTGTTTGAAGTAATGTAAAGAGTGAAGAGTTACCTTATCACCACAGCTCTGGGCTGTGCTGAACTCAGGCTCCTCACAACTCTCTGTTGGGCCATCCACCTTGTTGGTGTCAGCATAGTCTTCAACAGACAGTGGAACTCCTGCAGCACAGTCAATCACACTCAGTCAATGGGGAAATGTGTTTAACCCTCTGGAGTCCATGAAATAACCAGCACATTACTTCTTCAAGAGTTAATTTCTTATTTTAACGGTTCAACATGCTTATTTCTAGATTTAATAATCTTAATTCAAGAAATCTTTTCAAGTGAAATTATCTGTCCATGCAGCAAGATCATTTCCCTCAGATTTAGTGTTTTTATCTTGTTTTTAGTCACACCTTTGTTGCAGTGTACAAATCCCTATAGGCTAATGTAAATGAGGTACAAGTTTATGAAAGTAAAGTGGAATGACGACTTATGACATCAGTTATTCAGCTTTAATAAAGTTCACTATTAGATACTCAATTATCAATGGTGCAGCCAGGTGGTAATGAGTTGAATGGAGATTGATTTTCATGTGATTTCAGGTTAAATACAGCTGGATGTAGAAGATCAATATGCTGATTTAGGTGAGGTGATGTGGCTCTAATGAGGGAAGTAGTGAGGGAGGTGTGTTATGCTATTAAAAAAAATCTCATGTGATACCATGGCAGCATCAGCAAACGCTTGAGAAGTGCAACAGAAGCCACACTGACTCCATAAGGTAAGTTAATCATTTAGATACATTCAAGCAGTGGTGGACTCAGACTGTTTGAAGGGCAGGGGCGAAAAAATAAAAGGGCACATTCTGCACAACATGGAGCCCCACCAGCAGCAAAAAGCTATGATGCATGATGTATGATGAAATAGTCCTTATCCTTTATTACAATTAGCATTAAGTTAAAGGAGATCCAGATCTAAGTAGTTATTGATATGGTACTGACAATTAAAACCATTGAACTGAACCGGGGGGTCTGGGGGCATGCCCCCACGGGAGAAAATTTGAACATTTTTCAGTAAAATGCATCAATTTTGTGCACTTTGAGAGCTAAATGAGTGCAAGGACCTCACATAACATTTTTCACAGTTTCATCACTTTTTCAACCATGTAGGGACCAGAAGGGCGCTAGAAGGGCACTCATTAAGGCATGTTATCAAATTTTCTTGCTCTAGAGGGCACATAATCATAATTTATCATATGAAGGGGCACCCTAGAGGGCACCCAATCATTTTTTGCACGTGTAAAGGGCAGCCAATATGGCACTTCCTCTCGTTTTTACCACTCTTGAGGGCACTTCAGCGCGCTTTTTCAACCATGGAGGCATGAGGGGGGGCGGGGCCCCCTTACCCCCCCATAATATTCACGTAGACGATACACCACTGCTATGAGACAATGCATGCTTACAGAATACATTGAAAGGGATCTTACCGTCTTTCATGAAATCATTGGATACCCCATCAAAGTTTCCACACAGTCCGCAGGTTTTGTTCTGGTATTTGTTATCTAGTTCAATCTGTGGACATGCCCAAAGCATACAGTAGTTATTAGCAAAACCACAAGTTAGTAAATAATAAACTCAAAGCAGGTTTGACAGATTTCCACATATATTCAAATATTGAACATGTAATTTTTCTATTAGGATTTAGATTTGTTTTTGCACACACAACAAAACAGCGAGCAGTGAATATTTTGTTAAAATGGGTCTAATTTATTAATTTAAAGATACACTGAAAAAAATTGGAGTGACATTTACTTAAAAAAGCTAGGCAAGTTTTTCCACACAGAAAGTGTTTGTCATCTTTACTCAGGCTGTTTCTAAGTAATATTTATTTCATAGAACCACTTGTTTTTTTAATGAAAATACACAAGTAAATTGCAGATTCACTGATGTCCATTTACATACAAAACTGAGGACACATAATAACAAACAATCACTAAGTAATGCACTACATGAAAAACTGCTATTTTAAATTAAAAGCACTGAATTCGTAAAATACAAAAATTCGTATTTCTTTGTAGAATTTATATAAATGATTGAAATAATAATTACAGGGCAGTGTATGTATTGATTTAACTGCTCATAGTAAAAATAATTGTTTGAAAGAATTACAATAGGCCCTGAGGAGTTGATAGCTCCACCCTAACTGGATCAGGTATCAGTGGCAATAATGTCGAATGCTGCTCAGCGCTATTCTTATTATCTACATTTATCAAATGTATCATGCTGTTACTAGTTTGACGGGCTGATAGGACTAAAGTACCCTGTCACCCTAGGTCAACACTAGGGCTTTAATGGTTTTAATAGCTTTGGGACAACAATGGAGTTCAGTGGCAAGCTCTTTGCCACAGAACTCCATTGTTATCCAAGAACTATAACAAATATCAATCAGACTGTGGTTACACACACACACCTATTAGGAAGATAACTTTATGATTGGTTTAGGTCTTTTCATGAGAAGTGTTGATAATAATATAAAATGATGAGATAACATCAGTTCTATCCTTCAAACATTTTTAAAAAGCAGTCTTACAAGGACAGTGTGAATAAATTGTGAACATTTTTGTTTGCCCAAGACCCCATGACTAAACACCTGAACACAAACACTAAACGCTATGTATGTGTGTGTGTTTAGAGGGTGTGCTACACACATCCAAGGAGTCATCCCGGTTCCAGATAGCTGAAATTCCCATCTTGGTTTCAACACTGACACTAGATGAGGTCTCCTTGACAATCACTCCTGATGTGACAAATGGCAGAGTCACCCTGGAGAAAACAAAAAATAGATTGAAAGCAGCGGCTGACACAGGATTACAAACTCTAGTAAGTAATAACTTTGGGTACGTGGACATGTGAATGACAGGAAAAGTTGTAAAAATGAAAGGAACATAAAGTCCTATGGTTCATTCGTCATAAGTTCAGGTCAGACAGTGTCCAACATTCCCACAGTGATAGAGAGGCTGCACACATGCTTATTATCATGAATATTATCACAGTCACCTAAAACCAGAATGCAATGATGTTGCTTGTGCAATATAGAAAGCAGGCAAAACAGTAGGGAGGAGATTTCAATCTAAAGTAGAGACCCAATGGCATCTTTTTCAGAAGGAACTGGCATGGCTTATCCCAACAGTCTACATCAGATTCATTGAAATGTAACACTGGCACACTGTTAATAAAAATAAATTTAAAAAAAAACCCTGTTGTTTTTACGGTAAAAAAAACTGGCAGCTGTGGTTGCCAGAACTTTCCCGTAATAAATATGATGCAACTTTTTTATCCAATATTACAGTAAAATGATATTAGCACTGTTGATTTCACGTTTAAGATTGCCATTTTATTCCATATTTTACGTTTTTCCATCAGAAGAAACGCTGACAAGAAAATAAGTTATAAATGCTGCATGAATTAAAGATTTTACCATTAAATATTACAGTATATTTGTGTTAGAGATATGGTGTTTAGTAAATTTAACAGTGAGAAAGTGTTTTTACAAAAAATAAATGCAAAAATGACAGTGATGCTTGTATATATATATATATATATATACATATATATTACAGTATATTTTGTTAAAATCATCAGACAGAATCTCATGTAATATATAGTGCCTGAGGGACTTTGGTGGTTACATGGTTTGGAGTGAACTTACGCCTTGCCATCGACGATCACTGTGCCGTTGGAAATCTCCACCACACAACCTTCAATCATCACGATGATGTTGCTAATGGTGGGGATGTCGTCAACAGTCGTGCGCCTCACCTGGATGTTGAAATTTTCATAGCTTTCCTTACACTGGTAGGCCATGACGTGGTTACAGGTGGAGGCCAGTTGGAAGAAATTTCCATCAAAGGTCTTCCAGTGATAGTGTCCCCAGGTCGTGCACACTTGGCCGATGTGATTTGCATTAGCTGCAACAAAATCAAAATGAAAAACATCTTTTTAACTGCATTCTGTATCAACTTGTTCTGACATTTCATTGCAGCTATATGATGCAGACAGAGTGATCAGGGGCACTCAACTGTCCAATCTGCATGGTCAGCAGCAGAATCAGCTGTTTTTCATCATTAGTTAGTCAGTTTGTCACCGGTTTTGATCTATGGTCATCTGCTCCACTGCTACTGCAGTTGGTAACAGATCGTTGGCGTCTAAGGCTTTAAATTAAATGTAGAAGAGTAAAAAGTAGGTAGATTATCCAAAACACAAGTTTATTATGATATTATTTTATTGTTATAAAATAACTAAATCAGGGGTCGGCAACCTTGGGTGTGCAAAAGAGCCACTGTTGGACAAAAAATGGGAAAAAATGTGACAATGGAGCTGCAAACCTTATTCCAAGGCTTACAATGACTAAACTAGCCTACCAGCTTTACTAATGAGTCATTATGAGCATTTATTAATACGATTTTGTCAGAAAGCAGTGAGAAGCAAAGTGCAAGTGAAAGGCTTGACACTGAAGAAGCATCTCAGGAGATCTGGAATCAAAAGCTAGCCCAGCTATGGAAACTTAAAACTAGACTTGAAGTTGGTAAATTTAGAAGTTAAGCTGGAGTGCTGAAGACTTTCATAAGTTATGATGTGCATTCAAGTTGAGCAAAATGTAAATAAAAAATGTTTTAATGGCATATATAAGCTGCACATTTTTACAATTGAAGAATGCAATTTGCTTTGGGTCTACACAATGTTTAATAATAATTTAAACTCAAACAGATAACCATTTTATTTCGTATAAATGTTTTGGTCACAGCCACAGGGAGCCACTGCAGACAGCCTGAAGAGCCTAAATGGACCCTGTTAACAGCATACGACCTGTTCCAATCATCTTATACTGTGTACAATAAGTGTGAAGCTGTAAGCAATTTTCAGGTCATCACTCACCAGTCTTAGTGAGGGAGCCAACCAGGAGTGTCAGGTAGATGAACCATCTTATGGATTGGACTCCTGTGGTCCCCATGTTTGGTCCTGATGATTGACCCATGAGATGAGAGCACTCACCTGAGGGGCCAATCCCTTTATAAGCAGTGAAGGTGGAGCTAGGAGAGAGAGGGTGTGTATAAGGCAGCTCCACCACTCATCCCTCTTCCGCTCTGAGTATATTCAGTGAGGTAGGTCTTTGTGATTTACATATTAAATAAATACCTGACAGTGCACACAAAGTTTTCTGTTTGTTTGCTCATCCATCATTGCACTGAGAAGCTTGTTCAGCCTACAGGCTTATGATGAAGTGCTGAGCAAACAGTCTTTAGTCTTTATCATCAATACAAAACCCTCAGCAGGATCGCTAAGAAATGAATGCCAGTATGTTGGTATATGGCAAAATACTGCAGAAAATGATTTCTACATGACATGATTGGTTAAATGGCTTGTTGGATGGAGCCTTTCTGCAGTCAGACACTGAGGAATTGCTTCACATTTTCAGAGATAAAATTATTTGCTTTTCTTCTGAAAGTCAGATAAGAAGATTGATACCAATCAGGAGCAGTGTGGGGCTTAATGTGTTAAAAAGGTAACTGGTTACAGTAATATATTACATTGAGCAGTAATGAGAAATATGGTAATATTATTACATATACTTGCAGAAATGATGAAACTGGATAATATTTTATGGAGAAAATATGTCTGATTTTCCAGCTCTGTCTCGATTTCTCATTGGTGTCTGTGTGTGTGTGTGTGTGTGTGTGTGTGTGTGTGTGTGTGTGTGGACAGAAAGGGACAGAATGCTTGTTGCAAAAGTAAACTTTACCGCTAGCTGTTTTTAGCTGCAGTTAGCATGGACTGGGATCGGAGCACCACAGATTGTTGCTGTGAAGACCACTGGCACAGTAGCTTTGGACCAGTGGGAGGTGGATGTTTCAATTTTTCAATCGGGGTGGGGAGTTCTGGTGGGGAGCACCGGCAGAGTCATGTCAGAACTGGAGCAGGAGGAGCAGGCTCAACAGTCTTTAAGTGCATCGTTGTAGAGGCAGAGACACAGAACAGGAGGGATACAGGAGTGCTTCTATGCTTTGATACTCGCAATGAAACATTACTCTCTTTTTTGTTATAATAGCCTTTGTAGAAGTAAAATAGTGTAACACATTACACAGACACAGCACAAAGACTATGGTTAAAGAAACCAACAGTCTCTGTTGTAGGGAGCGTCTCTAAGAGTGTTGCGTTTTAACCCGAACCTAACCCTAACCCTGCAACAGTGGGGAACACAGGACCCTTTTTGGGAAAAACAGGAAACATAGGACCTTTTTTCTAAAAATCTATGTTCCCCACCCGGGGAACATAGAGATGACCCCTCTGTTGTAGGAGATAGGATGGTAATTGCAGTCTCCTGTTCCACCCTTTTCAGGTTTTAATTAACATCACTTTTATTTCTCGTTTGCTTCTGACAGAGGTCATTATTTCCATGACCACAATGAATTTATGTTTGTCTGTAAGGACAACAGAAACATATATATTGGTCACAGACTAAACCTGAATATATGAGTGTATGCATACAGATGATTCAACAGGTCATGAGAGCTCACTGAATAGTTTGATTTCCTGTCCCTACAATCACTGCACATTCTGTATTCATTATAAAATTACAACCAAATTGTTTATTATGTATAAAGCTGCCACATGGACGTACAAAATGTTCCCAAACTTTGCTTCAGTGAGAAAACTACCAAACATACCATTACTTCCATTAGTGTCTGTATGCAAAATTCATAGCATACTGATTGTCTGCATATGGCTCTCAACATGGCGATGGCTGTGCTGGTGGTGCTAATGCTGGCGTGAGTAGTCCAGAGAGCAGAACAGGGTGGACAGAGCTAAGGTAACCTCAGGGGAACCAGTGGATGGCCAGTATGCTTCTGCAACAATACGATGGGTTCAGAAGGTGTTAGAAGCGATAAACGCCATATGAGAGCAGTGCAGAGCAGCAGTGAGTGGGACACTAACAGGGACTCACATGCATGTTGCTGCACCAGCCACCACAATAATTAGTTGTTGTTTGCTGTAAACAAAGAACAGAGAAACACACATGGAGGGAGTGTGGTAATTCTCTGCCAGGACACCATTACTCCAGTATATATTTTTTATAGAAAATTGTTGTTCACTGCTATATTAATGTTCTCAATGTTGTGTACAGTATCTTAAATACATTTATTATTGAATCTTCAATAAATATGCAATATAACAATAACACAATAAATCAATAACCCAGAATCTATCTCCTACTGAACACCTCAAAGACTAAGGAAATGATCATAGGTATCTAGGTGTATACCTAATACATATAATAAGTTGGACTGGTCCCTAAACACAGACGCTCTCTACGAAAAGGGGCAGAGCCGCCTCTTTTCCTTCTTGAAGCTCAGATCTCTGGACATGTGTAGTAAGATGCTGCAGATGTTTTATCACCGATACTAAAGATCCTTCTCTCCTACAGCCATCAAGCTGTCTCATTCTACCAGAGATTCTACCAGACTAACTGAATTTAGCCTCGGGGATGAATAAAGTCAACTTGATTTGATTTGATTTATTTGATTTGAGAATGCTGGGAATTGTCACAACGTGGAAGGGATTTGCTGATGCTGCTGAGGCATCTTAGACAAGGAAGGGATGGCCTGAGCATAGCTAGGGGGATAAACTTCATTTGGATTTGATTTGCAAAAGTGGTAAGTTAGTTTGGGCTTAGGCAAAAGTCTAATTTAGTTAACTAGTTAGTTTGGGTCAAGGTGGACCAGACCTGTTGGTCTTGCTCAATTTGAGGTGTTAAATTAGTGTAAGTGGAAGAATAGACATAGTTGCATGAGGCGATGGGAGATAAAGGTTGGAGGCCTGGAAGAATGCTGATGGGAACATGGATTCTTTGTCCTAGAATGTATATAGAAGAATGGCAGTGGGACTGGAATCAGAAGAGTGTTGGAGGCTCATAGTTTGGATTTCTGAAACAAGGATGTGAATCTGCAAATGAGTATGCAACTTGGGATGTGTAAGGTTAGGGTTGTTGAATGGACATTTTTGAAGATGGTGGAGGAAGGAGTAACAAATGGGAATAAGAGGGTGTAAAGCAATACTAGGCCTAAAGTAGTTATCCAACACGCTCTAGCGATTGCTTAATGCTCAATGTTCCCCGGACTAATACTGAATTAGGAAAAACTGCTTTCAGTTTTTCTTCTGCATCTACCTGGAACATCTTATAATATTCACTCAAACTCAACACAGTTATAACTCTGGGCCAGTTTAAAACTATGATAACCAATAACTAAACTATGATAACAATAACTAAACTATGATAACAATAACTAAACTATGATAACCAATAACTAAACTATGATAACCAATAACCAAATTATGATAACCAATAACTAAACTATGATAACCAATAACTAAACTATGATAACAAATAACTAAACTATGATAACCAGTAACTAAACTATGATAACCAATAACTGCCTTTCACTGTTTTTAATGTTTTTGCATGTGTTTTCTCTGTACTCTGGTTTCTGTTTTCTCTGTACTCTAGACATCATTTTAAATGAGGGGTAGCCCTCAATGATTCCTCGAGAAATAAATAAAGGATAAATGTAAAACATAAAGGCAACAGTACCAGTCATCCCTGTATCAGACGCCTCTGTCTTCTGCTGCTGCAACAAGAGCTTTTGAGCACTCCACCTAAGATCAGGTGCAACTCACTAATGCAGTGCAACTGGGCAGAGTTGCTGTAGAGGGGAAAAGGGGACAACAGCACAGGAACATATACAGTAGAAGGGAGGATGGAAGGGGTCAAGGGAAATGGATGAAGGGGTTGTAAGGAAGAGATAGTCAAGGGGTGGTGGATGAAGGTGTTTAACCCTCTGGAGTCACCAAAAGCTCCAAATCCAGACTACTTCATCACATCCAGACTAGAAAACAATGCAGCGTGGAGCCCTACTGTAAATTTACCTCTGAAGTTCTGGCTGTAAACTCCATGAGGCCAGTTTCAGTTTGATGATGATATACCAAGTAAAACTGGAGACAAGCTCAAATATATTTAGTATAAAATGATAGAACTGGATGTATCCCTCTTATATGTTAGATTTGCAACCTTTGTTCACATTTGCAACATTAACATTTTTTTATTGAGCATGATAGTGTTTTGAAAGTTTAAAAATTATTCAAAATCACATTTTATGTTGGACTAAAGGACTAAAAAAGAAACAAAATGACTAAAAAAAGTCACAAAATGACCAAAAAAGACACAAAAAGACTTACAAAGACACGAGAAGACATGAAAAGGTTTTAAAAATGGACAAAATAGCCCAAGACTCCATAGAGTTAATGGAAGTCTGTGGACTCAGGGAGAGATAAGTAAGAATGCTGCATTCATGTGGTGTCAGAATAATAGTAAAACATTTTTCCTTCCTTTCCTTACCATTTTTTCCTTACCTTGAGTGTTGACGACGTATTGCACAGACAACGAGGTAAACAAACAAACGTTATATCTCTTTATATCATATAGCATATTCATTACTGCTCATGAGTACTTTGTTAAAGGTTTCAGGTGTAATTTATCATAGTGTTATAGTGTGGATGTATAGTGGTATAACTGTTAGTTGCTGCCTTCGTAGTGTGACCTAGATCATTCAAACTGTTTATTAGCATTGAAGCTGAAGGCGAGTCAGGTATAGCAACTTTTTTCCCTCTAGTAATTAACATTAACATTAACATGTTGTTTAAATGCTCTAAGCAATAACACACACGTCTTCTTTGAATAGTCATAAAAGTTCATGTCACATCTTGTCATGTCAACATGTCATAATATAAGCATGAGTACCAGACTTGGAAAATAAGAGGAGCACATAAATGTAGTGGAATAGCAGTGTTAAATAAGCTGGGTTGTAAAGAAGGGTTGTTGATGGATTCGGTTGGGTGAATGTGGAGCACTGCAGGAAACTGAAATGGCCAGCAAGAATGTGAAAATGTTGAAACTGGTATGTGCAGGATGGATCAGGAGCTGGAATCATGCTACGTTATATTCCACTTCTTTTTTCCTGACCTCTTCTGTGCAATGCTCTCCTGCACTCCCTCATTCCACCACCAAGTCTTCTTCTTCTTCCTCTTCCCTGAAGAAACACAAAGAACCTTCATAGCTGTCTCCCTCACAATCTTTGCAGTAGTTCTCCAGTCTTCTGGTCATTCTCCCTGACCACCTGCCTTGCTTCTTTCCTAAACTCAACAAAACACTCTTACTTTTGCAACTTCCACCATTGATTGTTGGCTCTGCTTTTGCTCTCTTCATCGTCATCCTGCAGAGCACCATCCGGTGTTGCCTAGCCGCACTCTCTTCTAACACCACTTTGCAATTACTGATCTCTTTCAGATTACACCTCCTGAATAAGTAGCCCACCTGTTTGCACCTTACTCCACTCTTATACCTCACTCTGTGTTCCTCTCTCTTCCTGTAAATACGTAAATGGGGTTTATCCAAAGAGCTTTACACTACACACTACGCTGATTCACCCATTCACACATGCATTCATACTGGTGGCTGAGCCTACCAGGGCACACTGGTGCCACCATTGGGAATTCATTCACACACTCACGCAGCATCGGGAGCAGGGTTCAGTATCTTGCACCTTGCATATGTATACTTTAGCTGCCATGGTCAGGGAACTCTACCAACTGAGCCATAGCCGCCCCCAAATACGTAAATGGTAAATGGACCTGCACTTATATATCGCATATATATATATATATATATATATATATATATATATATCAGTCTGTCTGAAACTCTCGTCACCTCTAAAACACTCTTGACAAGTTCTTCCTTCAGGATCCCTTCCCCATTTCTCTTCCTGTCTGTTCCATGGTAGAACAGCTCGTACCCAGATCCGATGCTCCTAGCCTTATATATAAATATATATAAATATATATATATAAAATATATATAAATGAATATTACAAAAATAAAAATTAGGCTATATGTAAGCATACATTCCCTTGAGACTTGCAGTTTAGTAAAATTAGTGGCTGAAATCCATCAAAGAAAGCAGGAAGGAGAACTTGAAATGTGGACATTGTTTCTCCTGCCCTCCAATGACAGAAACCTGAGCAGCTCCTCCAGGAGAGGATGGCAATGAAGGATGTGAAGGAGTGCTCAGAATCTACTGAAGCACTTGAGGCCTTATCATTTAGCTTAACGTCTGTGTTTAAGGTAATGACTGAATTGAGAGGAAAACTCAAGAGAAGGCTCCATGAGGAATTCATCTCAGCTCTTCAGAAATAGAAGTTTGCAGCAAAGTGGCTTCTCCATTCCAATGTAGCAATGCACATACACAGCAACATTTCAGACAGAGCTGCAAATTTGTCTCAATTTTATATTTGAGTGCACAGACATGTACCAGTTATTCCATGAAACAACTTGGATCCATGTATATTTAATAAAGAAACTTTGGTAACACTTTACAATAACCAACTAAGTGATGTTTATGGATACTTAATATGGTGTTAAAAATGTTCAAATGAGTGCAACTAAAACGATTAATAAACTATTAATTTTAATTTATTGGTTTGTTAATGGTAAATTAACTATAAACTTACATTAGTTTACCATCTATTTGTCATTTGTCATTGTCATCAATGATTTAGTTAGTTAAACATTAATAAATTATGTATTTACCATTCTAAATGGGCTATATACGGTTTATGAACGATGATTAAACATTCATCTGTTTACCATTTATAAATAATGGTTATTGTAAAGTGTTGCCGAAACTTTAAAAAACAAATACTGAATAAATCAAGTGTATATGATTACTGATACGCATGTATTCATTTTTCATATTGTTTTAAATTTGTTCAGATTGGCTGGTGTTTGTTTGTGAAATGGAAAATGTATCATGATCATGAAGTCAAATCATGAAGGAATCATAAATGGTCAATTTTAAATCTTGTTTTTATTTATGGATCGATTGATGAAATATGTATTTGTCAGCAGTACTGAAATAAACATCTGTATCCAGTTATCTGCTTGCTGTCTTATCTTGAGATATTACCAGAAATGCCTCTTCCTATATCTGTTGGTGTTTCTTTCCTTTTGCTGGCTGAACTGTTCTGGTGCAGATTAGACTCAAACAAACTATTCTGCATTTGAAAATGTAACTGTGGAGAGCAGCCATAGTCATCTCATTGAGAGCCATTCAGATTATATGGCAAACTATAAACACACACCAAGGTTATAATAGTTTTGAAAAGTAATCCAATTAGTTTTAATTAGTCTTTAGAGTGAGTCTGCTAGTTTTAGTTTGGTTTTTATTTTATTTTTAATGCTTTAATGTGTTGGTGTTTTGAAATATTGTTTGGAGTGTAAACATCCCAGCCTCAGTAAACATATTTACCATGTGTGTTCACTAACCAGCAGCTGTTTAGTTGGATCTAAATAAATACATTTCATATCAACCAGAAAGGATTATGCAGTGTTTCCCTACATGTATTCTGCAGCTGCTGGATTTTCAGCGCCGCCGCAAAAAAAAGTGATTTGTAATATCATGATTGAATTGAAGACTTTCACTTGCACACAGTGAAAACACAACATCCAAAGTTTACAGAGTGTTGCGCCGGCGACACTTTTAACATAATAACTATACAGTTTGCGCAATTGGGAAAATTCCAAAGTTTTCTGAAAGCTGAGAAGTTGCTCTTTGCAGCTAACATGGTGTCATTACGGTAATTTCACTCACGCTTCTCCTGGAAGCCCACAAAGCAGGAAGTGGCGGCGAAATAGAAACACTGGATTATGTATGAAAAAAGTTGACAAAGATCTTTGTTTTTGTGGATCAGTTTACTGAACTAAAAAATAAGCTTTTTCTGTACAAAGCATCACACCGTCATTCACCTTAGGCTCTTTAAAGGGGTGTCTTTGTTGTTCTGCATAATGTTTAAAATTTTAGATTATATTTAACCCTATCTCCTTGAAATCGTGTCTGTATAAAGCTAATATGTTTTAAAGGAAATACAAGAATTATATTGTGTTTTTTAATCATTTAATGAAGAAACAATTGTTAATTAACATATCTGACAAGTTTCAAAAATGTTCATCAGCATCAACATTTCAGTTAAAACAGTAAAGAAATCTTGTTATCCAGCAGATGTAGCTGTTTAATGGCATATTCTGTCAGCTTCTTGTTGAAACAATGTCCACTTTGACGATGTATCGGCACAACCACAGGTCAGCAGCCATGAGTCTGCGTTAGGATTTTTGTTGAGCATTTTTATTTAATTATTTGCACCAAGGTTGTTCTGATTCTGCACATTTTTAAATACTAAATACTTAAGGTATTATGATATCAAATAAAAAGATCTAAAGAATACATTGGTTCCATCCAATGCCATAATATCCTATCGGGAATGAGGTGAAATAGTAAAATAGGCTATTTTTCAGCGAGGGCAAAACTGACATGGCGATTTTCAAAGCAGCCCCCTGACCTCTGAACTCAAATACTATATTATCTCATGCAGTAAAATGTGTTATTGTGGCCTTACGTTACACTATACGAATTATTTGACAATTGTATTTGAATATTTCTGCATACTGGGTCCCTAAATAGCATTAGAATCACATACATTTTTGCTGCATTGTAAAAAATGTCTGTAGATTTTACGGAGAAAAACTGCTAAACCATGACAGTAAAAGACCGTAAAATGATAAATGGGTTAATTCAGTTTCAGTAACAATGAAACACCGTAACTATATATATCAGCCAAAATGGTATTTTTACATTTTTTTAATTTTTTTAAATACATTACTCCACATTAAAATACACTGGCACTGTGTATGTAGCAAAAATATACTGTAATATATAATATATATATATATATATATATATATATAAGCCATCATTTATTTTTTGTAAAAAATACATTTTCTCACTGTTAAAAGTACTAAACACCATATCTCTAACAGAAATATACTGTAATATTTAATGGTAAAATCTGGTAATGGTAAATGGTAAAATTTAATTTATGCAACATTTCTAAAGTATTTTCTTGTCAATTATATAGCAGAACAGCATTTCTTTTGATGGAAAAACTTTTATTTTTTACGGTAAAATATGGAATAAAATGGCAATCTTAAACGTGAAATCAACAGTGCTAATATCATTTTACCGCAATATTACAAAAAGTTCTACCGTATTTATTACGGTACAGTTTTGGCAACCACAGCTGCCTTTTTTTTACCATAAAAAACAGGCTTCTTTTTTTTTACAGTGTGCAATGACCTCTAGGATAATAACAGCCTCTTAAAACTTTACAAACACAAAGTAGAGATCTTTGGAGTACAGGAGGCAGCCGGAAGGAGAACCCACGCTGACAATGGGGAGAACACACAAACTCCATACACTGCAAAAAATGTCAGTAAAAAATTACTGACATTTAGGGCAATAATGTAAGTTAGCAGAACAAAGGAAGCCAGTTGTCTGCTCAAAAACAAGTTGGTGAGTTGTTGTTACTTGTATCTTTAAGTTGGATTCAAAACAAGGGAAAATAGTTCTGCTAACTCTTATTTCTTTGTTGTGAAATTTGGTCATTAGCGAAAGCTAGCGGCTAACTGATGCTAGCGGCGCTGCTTGTTACAGCTACAAGAGTAGCCATTAGCGTATCAATGCTAACTCAAAATTGTGGTCACAACATTAGCTGAAATTTCATAGCGGCTTTACAATCGTGCCAGAGAAATTCAGAGTTGAGCAAACTCAAAAACAAAACTTAAAATATTTAGTTTAATTGTCCAACTTAAAATTTTATCTAAGTTTGTTGCCTTGAAATTTTGAGTTCACCAAAAGCTGCTTCTGCTGTGAGCTAAAAGTGCTAACCACTAAACCACCGTGCAGCCCCAGTAAAGTACAAGTACCTCAAAATTATACTTAAGTACAATATTAGAGTGACATGCAAGCAGGTGATATAAATATATTATATCACCTCCAATCACAAGGTTCTCTCTGCTGTGCTTTAAAATACTATTGGACATCAAAAGCAGCAAAACAAACAAACAAACAAAAAAATGCACAGCTAGTAAACACGTTAGACACTGAGTTCAGGCTTTCACAATTTCAGATTTTAACTACACAATAATTGTGGACAAATTAATTACATTATTGCCCTATCTACATAATACTATCATTCAAATTCAGTTTTAACCTTGTGCAAAGAACATAATGTAAATATTTTACTGCTTAAATATCACAATATGGTCAATACTGGCATATAAAAACACCCTACACTGCAAGGTTATTATAGTTAACGAAAACTAACGAAAAAACGAAAACTGGAATTTGAAAAAACATTTCGTTAACTGAAAGAAAAAGAAAAACAAGAGTTTAAAAATAAAACGATAACTAACTGAAACTGTATTTTGTGGTTACAAAACTAACTAAAATTATAGTGAAAATGTCCTTTGTTTACGTCTTTGTCAACTATTTTCGTGTTTCTATTAGAAAAAGGATTATGTTAGTGAACATGCAGGAACACATGGTAAATATGTTTACTGAGACTGGGATGTCTACACTCCAAACAAAATTCAAAACACCCGGAACTGTAAGAGTTAATAAACTTTTTGGTGCTGAGATGATAAACCAAAGGAAATAAAGGCAAAATGTATTATGACCTCTTTGAATCTCACACCCAACAAACAACCCATTACAAAAAAACTAAAATTAACACGAAAACTAAACTAAAACTAAGCATTTTCAAAAAAAATTAACTAATTAAAACTAGCAAACTCACTCTAAAAACTGATTAAAAATAACTGAATTTGAAAACAAAAATTCACAACGAAATTAAAACTAAGACTAATAAAAAATCCAAAACTATTATAACCTTGCTACACTGAATATCTATATATGAAATAATGGCTTGTGCAGTACGTCAGACGTTCAATGTACACCGTCCGCACCCATTACTTAGTAAGTATGTGGAGCTGGAACACAATAAGGCACATTGTTCAGGTGTAAACATGACGTGTGTTGCTCTAAGGAGGTGTGAAGGACTGGTTGGTTTGTGTTGATGTCGCAGGCCTGCGTAAATAATCCACTGTGACTCAGCTGCCTCAGTCCAGGATATGCATCCTGTGGAGCATCTCTGACAAAAAGTGTTTGTGTTGAGTCAATAAAGACTCATGAGCCATTAATGTAACACTGACAATGAAGAAACTATGAACTATTAAGGAATAACTTATTTCAAAATACTATAGATGTACTTGTACTTTACATGAGTATTTCCATTTATGTAACTTTTTACTTATACTTATACATTTTAGAGGCAAACATTGTACTTTTTACTCCACTACAGTTAAATGACAACTTCAATTACTTTTCAGGTCAAGATTTAACATAAAAACATAAATGATTTAAATATTATGTATTTTTATAAATTAAACCACATAACCTTCCTCTTGTGTTAGAGTCGCCACCAACCCATTTTTAGGTTTTAAATGCATAAAAGTACCACACAACTTTTCTTTATTGCATCAAGTTTTTTTTTTACTTTGTCAGGAGCTTCTATTTAAACAAAATAAAACAAAGAAAATCAATTTCTACAAATTATAAAATGCCCTGGTGAAAATGTTGTGTTTTTTGGGGTCAGTTTCGACCCAGTTATGATATAAGTTTATAAAACAATATTTAGCGCCATAATCATTAACATACTGTCACCTCAATAAGACAACAGTCCACTGACAGCCTGCTCCTCTCCAAACCCCGGAGCTGAACCAAACAAACAAACAAAGACGGACTTGTCCAGATTTGTATGTGATGCATAAGATTAATTCATTTCATTGATTGATTGATTGATTGAGAATTTTATTTCGAACATGTAAAAGTAAAAAAAATAAATTAAAAAAATAAAATCTGGATTCCACAACAATTAGTAACTATAGTGCTCACCTTGGCTCTATGTCGTTGACAGCTACAAATCAAGCCAGAAATCTTGGTGTAATTATTGACTCAGACCTGAACTTCAACAGCCATCTCAAGCTGATCACTAAGTCTGCCCATTACCACCTGAAAAACATAGCTAGAATTAAGGGGCTTAAAACTTATCCATGCATTTATTTTTAGTAGATTGGATTATTGCAATGGCATCTTCACAGGTCTTAACAAAAAATCAATCAGGCAGCTGCAGCTGATCCAGAACGCTGCCGCCAGAGTCCTCACAAACACCAGGAAACTGGACCATATTACACCGGTCCTTAAATCACTATACTGGCTTCCTGTGAGTCAGAGGATATATTTTAAAATCTTACTGCTGGTCTACAAAGCACTGAATGGTCTCGGACCAAATGACGTGCTTGATCTGCTCCCTCTCTATGAAGCATCCAGGCCCCTTAGGTCATCTGGAACTGGCTTGTTGCGTGTCCCAAAAACAAGAACTAAGCGGGGTGAGGCAGCTTTCAGTTATTATGCTCCTCACCTGTGGAACAAACTACCTGTAGATCTGAGATGTGCCTAAACGGTCAGCTCCTTTAAATCAGGACTAAAAACACTATTGTTTACTGCAGCGTACTCTTAACTTTAACACTTATCTGCTCTACTCTACTGCCCTAACTTTTTAACTACGCAATGTTTGACTTGTGCTTTTTATTATTTTATCTATTTTTTTATCCTGCTGTATCTTTTATTATCTTATTAGTATTTTTATTTCTATTCTTCTATTTTTATTTTATTTAGTTTTATTTGAATTGACTGTTTTTACTGTTTTCAATTGTCTCTTGCTGTTTTTAATGTTTATGTAAAGCACTTTCAATTACCTTGTGTTCAATTGTGCTTTACAAATAAACTTGCCTTGCCTTGCCTAAAAGTCGACAGAACACAAAAAATAAGAGATGTTGGTTTGCTGTTCTTGCACTGAAAAAAAATTTTTTTTTTTCATACTTAACATAACTTTCAGTGAAGTTTACTGTAAAGAAATAAGTCATTGAAATAAGTCATTGTTTTGTTATGACATTTGAGCATGAAATGTGTTAAGTTAGTGCACTGTAAACAAATAGACACAAAATAAACAAATAGACACAAAATGACCAAAAGAGACACAAAATGAACAAAAAAAGACACTAAATGACCAAAAAAGACACAAAATGAACAAAAAAGACACAAAATGAACAAAAAAAGACACAAAATGAACAAAAAAAGACACGAATTGACCAAAAACGACACAAAATGAACAAAAACATGAAATCTTAAAAGAGCTGTGTAAAAATGCACACAATTAAGAAATCACTGTTTCTTTATTTGCTTCAAACCTTTTGTATTCCTATTTATACTGTTATACATGCATTTGAGCATGAAATATGTTAAGTTACTAATATTAAGACAAACATATTTTGCTTCTACAAAAATATCTCACTTTTTGCCACACATGCATCTAAAGACACACATACACAAGCCTGTTCTTGCATACAAAGACTGTTAATAGTACTTGATTTCTATTAGTTTGTTTTGCTTTATTGGCTGTTGGTTGTTTGCAAATCTACATCATTCATTTGTAATGAAGTTCTATTTTTGAAGTAAATGTATATACCGTTCAAAATAACACTATAGATGTTACTATAGTTAATAATATTAAAATTAAAATTAAAATAAAACAATTAATTTGAGAAGTGTCGTTTTATACCCTTCAGTAATAGCCAGGTAACATAACAACCGTTTATTTATGTATAAACTGTGGTTCATTTTACCATTTTTTTAAAATTGAAAACGAGGGGCATGTTGTTAAAAGAAAGGGCCAGGGGACCACACCAAGAATATTAAAACTAATCTTTTCATGGGTAAGGAAGCCTAACAAGGTAACCAAGGTAGGTAAGAAAGAAACTGGATGGTAAATAATTGTTTTGAGGGTATTTTATGGATCATTTGAAACATGGGTCAAAACCGACCTGCTAACACCATGGATAGTAACCGAAAGCGAACACAAGAGGAAGTTTAAATGAGGTAACAGTACAATGCTGCTTGCATAAATGCATTAATAATAATACTAATATAATAATATATTTGCAATATATAACAATCTGAGGGGGGACATTCAGCATAAGGAGTATGTTTACCTTTGATACTTTAACCCTCTGGGCCTGCTTTCAGACCCTTCGGGCTGAAAATGTGTCTGTCTGTGTGTGTGTGTGTGTGTGTGTGTGTGTGTGTGTGTTTGCTGTTTCATGTGTCAAAAAGTTGTTTAAGAGGTTTATGCAGAAAAAAAATAGAAAAAATATTAATCTGTAAAGTTTTTTCAGAGGTGGACATTTTCAGCCCGAAGGGTCTGAAAAGGGAGTAAATTTGAACACAGTGTATTATTGACCCATTAGAAAAATTTAAATTTGAATTTTAAATATATATCAAGAAAGAAATCCTTCTTCCAAAAACCATGTCATTTGCAGTACCACAGCTAAAATTATTGCCAAAACAAGAGTGAAAAATGACAAAGTACATTTTAGTGCTGATACTTTTGTACTTTAACTTGTTTTGGATGCAGAACTTTTGCTAAGAATTTTCGCAGTGTGGTATTAGTACGTTTACTAGAATCTAAATACTTCGTCCACAACTGGTCTGTACTGTCAACTGCCCCTTTAAACCGTGGGAAGCACATTCAAATATGTTTCTTTTATTTGTATTGTTTAAGTCCATCACAATAAAACAATTTGTACAACTCCTCTAAAAACAACAACAAATTAACATATTGAAATATTGGAAAAATATCAGCATTAATGTAATTCTTTTTTTTTTTTTTTTTTTTTTTTTTTTGCAGTGCACTAATCAGAACCCATCAATGGTTTAACATGTTGATAATACAAAACAACAAATTCTTCCCTTTGAATCTCAAAGTTATGGATATAGCCCCCAGCAGGGCGCAGGTGGAATATTTGAACTGGGGGAAATAAGCTGTCAGCAAATGTTTTCCACTCCATGCCTTTATCAAAATTTTTATATGAACTGTAATGTAAACAACAACATATTTACATAAATAAAAATAAGTTTGCACATTAAATTCACATTTTAAAGCACTATTAGGAATTATAGTAATTACCAGTGCAGCCAAACATATTTACTCAGACTCAGAGACGGATCCAAAAATGTATAAAAGAGATCAGATTAAAGCAATCAACAGAATTAACTGGCACCACCTGTTAATGAAAGAGTGACAGCAGCCAGAGGTGGACTGAAATTTCTGGCCTCGAACAGAAAGCATTTTTGGCAAAACCATAATACCTATCATTGATCTGACTTCACTTTGAGTGTCCTGAGTTCTTCCTGAACGTCTACATGTGGTTTTTTTTAAGAAAAATGAAAAAATAGCTTTGTTAGAGCGATCTAAAAAAACTGTTCCATCTTCCCTTTTTCCGAAATCTCCCTGCGTTTTTAATATGGGAGCCAATGAGGCTGTTGGTGGTTTTGGTGGCAAATCTGTGCGTCGTACGCCCAAATTAAAACTCTGACAGCTTTACCAGAGGATTGTGAGTGAGAAGACAAATTTTCCTACGTTTTTATGTATATATTTATTATAATAAGCCTTTTGGGCTTTTCGATCTTTCCTGCAAATTTTATGTATTTCTTGTACTGTTCTTTCTTTATGATTGTATGTTTTTTAAGTGCAAACAATAATGAAAAAAAAGAAAAGAAAAATAAACATCCCTCCTCCTTTCATTACCCTGAACATACTGCTGGGCAATAAATGTAAATGTACATGTCATTATCATGTCAACTTTCTCTCCCTCTGTGTCACCTCCTGCTTCTTCCCCCTGTATTCCTCTCTCTCTCTCCTTCCTCATGCAGTCTTTTTCTCCTGTGGTTGATCCTCACTGTCATCAGGAAATGCCTGCAGACCAGGAGGATAATATTAACATTTTAAATCCTATAATTTCACTTAACAATTGCTTATTAAAATAACATTATACATAAAAATAAAAAAACAACATAAAATCTATTCACCTACAGCCTAAAATGGCTTTTATTTTGCATTTAGCCTACTTCAGGTAAGAGCAAAGTTAGTAACTATTGTCAGACTAGCTGCTACTCAACATTACATTATTAATACCATTTTCTGCCACATCTGGGAAAGTCAACATGCAACAGGCGTAGGATAGTCTTATGTGCATTGTTTGTTTTTAGAAAAAAGCACTGTGATTGTTTTTTGTTTCATTTTCTGTCTAGCCGGCCTGATCACCGCAACAGGCACAGGCGCAGATCCATGTTCCTCTTTAGGACCCTGGGGAGTGAGAGCCGTGTGTTCAATTTACACTGAAAGTTGGAACTTGAATCTCAGAACGTTTCCCCAAAGTTGAGTGCTCACAGCGCTTCCCAGCTTCACAAATGTACAACGAAACATGTAATTACTGTTTACGTAAGTGGCAGATAGCATGATCCATCCAACTTTCCGAGTTGGATATCCAACTTCGGAGGGGTTCTGATTAAAATTTTGACTCGGAGCTCGGAAATTCTGACATTCATGCATAAATTGAATGCAAACGCTGGACCACCATCATGAAGCCTTAAGCAGCATCTCGACTGACACCATAACAGAAACAAACAAGCTTTTGAGACTGAGACTGCAGCTGTAATGCTAGAGATTATCAGGTGCACAATTAAGAACACGTCACAAAGAAAACCCCCATGGATAGAAGGCTGTGGCCATGATTAAAGAAGCATGGAGCCATATAAGCCTGTTGACTGAGGTGCAGAACGATATTAAGAGAGACAGGCTCTGGTAGAATAAGTCATTAGGTTCCATAAATTTGGTTATCAAAACTGTTTAATAAAGGCTCACACCTCTGGCTGCCAGGCTAAAGAAACACATGAGAGAAAAAAAAAAACATCCAAAGTATAGAGTAACAATGGAACAACATCAGAGCCACACAGAGCAGAGGCCGAGAGATACCGGAAGAATATGTGGGATGGGAAAAGGAGGCATAGCAGACCACAGCAGTAGCTCAGTTAGTAGAGCGGTTACCCACCGACCGGAGGGTTGATGGTTCAATCCCTGACCATGGCAGCCTACATGTCGAAGTATCCTTGAGCTGAACCCCAAATGGCTCCTGATGCTGCGTTCATCGGTGTGAGAATGAATTCCCAATGGTGGCAGTTGGCACCGTTTAGGGTAGCCTCTGCCACCAGTATGAATGTGTGTGTGAATGGGTGAATAAGCGCAGTCTGCAGTGTAAAGAACTTTGAGTGGTCGCAAAGCGACTAGAAAAGTGCAAGTGCAGGTCCATTAGCAGTATCCTGGAACAAGAAACAGTTTTCATAACAGTGGCCAACATCCAATGGCAAGTCTCAACCAAGAAGATCCACGCCTACTGGCTGAAGGTCAAAGCAATCCATGAAGACTTGGTGAGACACAGATGAAGCAACTGTACACAGTAAAAAACAACATTAATAATGAAAGATCCCCATTGAGTACAACACCTTCAAACGACTGCCTCTACAACATGGGGGATCCTGTCAGGCTACATAGCAGCAGTTGAATAGACGTATGAGTCAATACAGCGAAGGGAATTCGTAAAAACACCAGAGAGTCAAAGCATCAGCTACTTGTTGATAGAGAAGTCATGACCCTAAAACCAGGCAGACCAACCTGAGCACAGCCCAGATTGACTACAAGGAAGTCTAGCATTCAATGTTCCATACATGGTAACTGAAGCGAGACACTGATTTGATGATCCACCTCGTTCTACAGCAACAACATTGGGATGTCATTCAGACCAAGGTTATAATAGTTTTGGATTTTTCATTGATTTTAGTTTTAATTTCGTTGTGATTTTTTGTTTTCAAATTCAGTTAGTTTTAATTCCTTTTTTGAGTGACTTTAGTAAGTTTTGTTACCATAAAATACAGTTTCAGTTAGTTATCGTTTTTTTGGACACGAAAATGTTTTTTCAATGTTAGTTCTCTTTATTTCGTTAGTTTTCATTAAATATAATAACCTTGATTCTGACTGGCCAAGTGCAGACAAATGGCAGCAAAATGATGAATGGTGGTGAGGGCTGAAGGGGCTGAATTACCAGATTGTAGAATAACAAACATACAGGACAGTTAGAAGACCTGGGTTTCTCACAAGCAAATGGAAGAGGAGGTCGTAGGAAATTAGCTACCGCCAAATATATAACTATGATAAAATAATATAAATACCTCCAGAGAGTGAGGCAGGTCCTGAGGAGGCAGCTCGATGGGAAGGATGAGTTCCAAACTAAGGCAAAAATCAGATCTGCACACTGTATGAAAAGCTCGTAGCAAGTTCCCAACCATCTCAAAGCAGCAATAAATAGACAAACCAATCCAGTACTTGGGTGATTTATCAAGTTGAAACCTAAATAATTCAATGAAATTTGGTGTATTTGCCAGACTCATGTCCTAAAATCATGCAAGACAGGACAGATAAAAACAAACAAAACAAGACAAGCAAACAAACAAGAAGAAAAACAAATACAAAAATTAAAATACATGCGGACATTTCAACCAGTGTACTCTCAGTCTGGATGTGTACCTGGAGCAGCTCACAAAGGGATTAGAGCAGGGGTCTCAAACTCAAATTACCTGGGGGCCGCTGGAGGCAGTATTAAAATGACCCAAAAAAAGACACAAAATTATTTGAAAAAGACACAAAATGACACAAAAAAAGACAAAAAATGACGAAAAAATACGCCAAAGTTACTCAAAAAGACACAAAATTATTACAAAAAGACACAAAATGACCAAAAAAGGACACAAAATTATTATTTTTAAATAGGCAAAAAATGACCAAAAAAGTAATTAAAGGGACCTTCCACACACAACACGGTAAAGTGCCATTCGTATAAAACTCACATTAAATTTTCATATCAAGGTGGGGGCCACAAAATATCATCACGAGGGCCGCAATTGGCCCGCGGGCTGCGAGTTTGAGACCCATGGATTAGAGAGTACCACCATGATACTCTTGGTGGACTCATCCAGACGTTGCATAAACTTTAACATCACATTTCTTAAAAGTGCTGTCAGTGTGCTAACTCCTACAGATACAAACATCTGACTAGCATCCCTCCTCTGGGAACCTGCAGTAAAATTATCATTGCATCTTTGTAGGCAACTTGTAACTTCTGCATGCTGGATTTTTAGTAAGAAGACCACAGATATATAGAGTATAGATGGTGTGCAGGAAGCTTTGAACAGAGCCACTTTAACTTGAGTAGAACAGCAGCTAAACGTACATGCTGTGGTGTTTGCCTGTGCATATAACTTACAACACTGTCTGTATATGTCATCATCATCATTCATATCATCTGCAATACAATGACCAAGGTATTAAATATTTTTGCAGAGCTCAAGACAATTATTGGATAGTTTGAACACAGATAAATTAAGCCATTTATCCTGTTTCGTTCTGCATATTAAAACAGCACTTTTGCAGGAATTATATTTTATATCAGATTGCACACCATAGTCAGAGCATATATTAAGAAGCTCCTGCTGCCCAGCATTACTCGGACTAAAAGTAACAGGGTCATTTGCATACATAAGATGATTCTCCAGCATGCCACCAATCATACAGCCAGTGTGGCAACCATTCTATTGTCTCCTAGACATAGGGTGGCCATTCGTCTGGCTTTAGGCCGGACAGTCCGGCTTTTAAATGCCCTGTCCGGCTGCAAATGCAACCTTAATCCAGACACTCATTTGTCCTCCTTTTGAGAAAATAACTAAAAGGTCCGCCTTTTGACATGTTACCTTGTTGGTTTAATACTTATTGTCTAAAATTGTGTGTCAAAAAGCTATGCTAAAGTAAGTAATTTTATTGGTTACATTTTCCTGTCATGGCCTATGTGGCCAATCAACACATGACTCATTTGAATATTCAAATGAGCCATGTGTTGATTCCCAACAACAGGTGCTCAGGCCAGTTGCTACCACCAGGCTGTCAATAAAGCTTTCAGCTACTGAAAGTCTAAAATACCAAAGTGAAAGACCTTCTTTAACCTAGAATGGGCAAGAGAACATGGGTTTGTTGCAAAAAGTAAGAAGGATGAGTTTCGGGTTTTGGAAGCGATGTAGATGTGAGCAACAAAGGCAAAGCAGCTATGGAGAGACATGCTAGCACTGACAAGCATCAAGCTAATCGGACTACAACTCTGCTTAAAACCGGATCATACCAAACAAATATCTGCTTCCGTGTATGCAAAGTGTCCTCCTTTTTGATGAAGGAAATGTCCACCCTATGTAGACAGCTCATCGATATGTAAATTAAATAAGACGGACAAAATTCCTCCCTGCCTAACACCATGTGACACTCAAAGGGGGCAGATATGCTACCCCCACCCCCCATTTGATATGCATCTGCTGATTAGATCACTTTTGAATGAATCAATAGAAATATTATAAGTCCACTTGTTCTGATCTCCTAATGTATCTGCAGCAGTCTGGTAAGAGTTTTTGAAATCATCACCTTTATACAATGACAACTTATATGTTGACCAAGAATGTTCAGTGTTGTCATGTACTGTAAGTCTTATTGTTCTAAAGCAGAATATGTTGTTGACATCTGCTGTATGTGATACAAAGCCTCTCTTATTGCTGAATTAATGCCATCATATTGAGCAAATCAGGAGCCTGCAAACCAACTGCTTACTTTACGCTACATTACATTCATTTTGCATTTGCGTTGTTCAAAACTTGTGATAGTGCAACGCATAACTGGCAAATTTGACGGGATAATAGTAAAAAATTCAATGATAATGACTTATTTTTTCATTGCATCAGAAGAATGAAATTCATCACGTAGAAAGGTGAGCAGGAAATTAGTTGAGCTCTCTTGCTCTGATTAACTCAGTTTTTCAGAGTTTTTCTTGCCTGAGTTCAGATGAAATATAGACAAATTTATGAAAGACAAACCCAGCCTGTTTGTCAAGTGCTGGGTAAAACAATTTCTGTAGTTTGAGTATTTTTGATAAGCTTTAGTGTCACAGAAATTTGATTGTTTGAAAATTAGATTGGATTAGATTTATTGGGGAAATTCATTTTCACATTACTGTACATCACATCAGTCTTGATTAATGAAGCGCCTGACTTTTTATTTAATCAAATTGTGTGTAGAAACTCCGTGCACAACTATAGCACTAGAGGGTCCAGCAACGGTCAGCTTGAAGTGCCTCACCCAAGCGATCTTTTATCTATAGAGCAATCACTGTGGAATAATCTGCCTCACTACCAGGTGACAGGTATTTAAAAAGAAACTGAAATCTTATTTTATACAAGCTGTACATTTTTAAATATTGTTCTTACCTTTTCACTCCTTTTCTTACCCTTTTTAGGTATATTGTGATTGACTTTACCTGTAAATGTATGATATGTTGAGAATATGTTTTTCTTCTGTATATTCTGTGTTTTTCCTGTGGACCCCAGGAAGACTAGCTGGTTACTTTACCGTAATAAATTATTCTGTAGTCATTTCATTTTACTTAATATATTCGATAAAATGTATTAAATTTAAATGCGTCCTTGATTTTGAGGCAGTTGTTTAAGTAACTTTAATATAAAAATGTTTGAGAAAGAATCTACTTATTTTGATCACATTAAATATAATCTTTATATGTAATTCTAAATCAAGAGAATTTTTAATGAATCCAACACAATAGAATTAGTCTGTTTTTAATTGACAGGCACTTCCTGTTAAGTTGTTATTAACTCAACTTGTAACGTAGTTAGATTTAATAAATAATATTTTTATATTAAAAATTATATTTAATGTGGTCAAAATAAGTAGATTCTTAGCTACTCTAAAATTGAGGCAACAGATTGCACGCAATATTATTAATTAAATCTAACTACGTTAATAACTAATCAAGTTCAGTTAATAACAACTTAACAAAATACTTACAAAATGTGTTTGTGTGTGTGTGTGCGTGTGTGTGTGTGTGTGTGTGTGTGTGTGTGTGTGTGTGTGTGTGTGTGAAACATGTATCTGGAGGAGTGTGCGCGCTTGCGCGCGCATTTGTGTGCGTGTGAAGCGAAAATCGCATAAAGTTACGTGTGTGTGTGTGTTACTAAAATCACATAAAGTAACCTGTGTGTGTGTGTGTGTGTGTGTGTGTGTGTGTGCACACGTGTGTGTGTGTGCGTGTGTGTGCGTGTTTGAAGCATGTGTATGCATGTGTGAGGAGTGTGCGTGCTTACGCGTATCTGTAACTGTAATCACATCAAAGATCAAAGGAAATCAGATCAAAGCAATCAACAGAATTAACTGACACCTGCCAATGTCCCGGAACATTGACAGGCTGGAATTTCTGGCCTCGAACAGAAAGCATTTTTGGCAAAACCATAATACCTATCATTGATCCGACTTCACTTTGAGCGTCCCGAGTTCTTCCTGAACGTCTACATATGTTTATTTTTAAGAAAAATGAAAAAATAGCTTTGTTAAAGTGATCTAAAAAAACTGTTCCATCTCCCTTCTTCAGAAATCTCCCTGCGTTTTTAATATGGGAGCCAATGAGGCTGTTGATGCGTGTTGGTGGATCATCTGTGCGTCCTACGCCCAAACTATAACTCTGACAGCTTTATCAGAGGATTGTGAGTGAGAAAACAAATTTTCCTACGTTTCTATATTTAAATTATTTCTGTAGAGTGGTATTTGCGGCCTGGAGCGCAGTTTTCAAATTTATTTTTTGACAGTTTTTTCTCTCCCTCTACACTCTGGCGATGATGTCACACACTGTGACACGAACATTCCGTGCAATATACACCCATTATAATCTCAGAATTTCTCCAAAAATGATCATGGTCATTGAACAGGGATTGATAAAAAACTATATGACCTACCGAAATGTGGATTAATACACTGATACACAAGACTTCTCTAGGTGAAATTAGAGTCTCTAGGTGAAATTATGCCGGAGAAGTAGACGTTTAAATATCTCCAATTATTGTTCTTTTTCGCTCATTTTTTTTCGGCTGTCCTATTCATTTCAATGCAAAATTTTGGGCAGTCATATTCTGTAGAGAAAAGTAATAGCACACCGATCCCGATCAAACCGCACGTTTTGATATATAATTTGTCCTGCAACTCTTCAAGTTGTAGCACTAGTAGCGGGACGAAATTGCGTCCGGAAGAGGAAGAAGAAAAAATCCACAGTATAACAGTAGTGCTTCGCCCCGAGCACTGGTCCCTACAGCTATTGCTGTATGGGACCAGTGCTCGGTGCGATTGCCCCGAGGCCCTAATGAAATGACTACAGAATAATTTATTACAGTGTAGTAACCAGCTAATGGGGATCCTTAATAAATAAACAAATAAACAACAACAACAACATCACACAGCATATAACATAGAAACATTTACATGGTAAATAAGCATTCATCTTGCTCTTGTGTTTAGAGCAGCAATGGCTGCAGGGATCAGACTTTTTACAAGGTGAGCCCTTTTACACCTGTACCTCCAACCAGTGGGGTGAGATCCTGGTTGAGTGGATGAGTAATGTCCTGGTCTATTGTGGTTGCAATGCGTGAGATGGCCCTGTTATTCAGTTCTGTGAGACTGGGTGTTGGGAGTTTGATTATTTTGGCAGCAATATTGGTGTTGATTGATATATGAGCGGCCCAACATATTTAAGTCCAAAGATGTTAAGGAAAATCACAAGCAGTTGAACATCACCAACCATGTTTTATTTATGATGTTATGATCTACAGTAGCACACAAAGTCAACGTTGTCATATAGTGCTCTCAAAGACTTAGGTTGCTTGTTTGACTTTGCTTTTTGTTCATGTGGGATTTTTTTTCGTTTTCTGATTGAGTCTTTAACAACTACGCACTGCTACTTGTACGCTGTAATTATGCGTGTCTTGCAATCATAGTGTTTGGACAAAAAGTCACAATCATTTTCTTTTATTGGTTAGTCTAGTTGGCTCAAGATACATTAAGTAAACATCCTTGTTTACCAAGCCTTAGCTGAATACCTGTTCTCTCCACTCATTAGCCTGAGAAAGATCTGACTTGGGGATGTGTGCTGTGTGGTACCGCCTTGCCCAAAAGCACTGTGTAACACAGGGAGTGTTTGTATGCAGCTCTGTGTATAGTTCTGTGTTTCCAGGTGCTGTGTTTGGCTTCTCTGTCATCACAACCTTACTGTGATCTTTCCATGAGACCTTTATCTCACAAGTCCTGGACAAATACTCAGGGTTGGGAAGTAAACTGGAATCAGGATGTGGCCACAGCCTGCATAGACGGAGGTGATAGTCTTCTCACACAGCTGCTTGATTGATGGGCCACAGCTCAATGTGTAGTGTTACCTCAGGTCAAGGTGGAGGCTGGGTGGCCCACACACACTTAATTTAATATTTGATAACAACCACAGTGTGGTGATACATCAATTGCGTTCTCAGTTTCCCACAAGTCCTAAAAGTACTAAGAGAATATGCTTCACCTGCTACTGAAATTGTCATTTTACCAAACAAAGTAATCCAGGTGGGGATTTTTCTCCTCTAAATTATTTTATATTTTACTTATATATGAATTTTTCTAAAGACTTTTGAAAAATGTGATGTTAATTACAGCATAACCCCAGCAGTTCTGTAGTCAGCACTCGACAGGTGCAGGAGAAATGGTATCTCCTCTCTATTAATGCTCATGGAATTAGAATCACAATGACAAATTTACAATTTATCTATTAGAGCTGTGACATTAATCCTCTGGGGTCTATGATCACGCTGGCATGATCAGATAATGTGGCTCTCCAGTTTTTTGTTTGACGTTCCGAGGTCATGTAAAACCAAAGATATGATTGTTTTAATTTGATAGCACAAACATATTTATTCAAGTGTAAAAGTATGATGGGACAAGGCAGACGTGGCATTCTGTAAAAATGGAAAAAAGGGTTCTAATCATCTAACACTGTTCCTATAAATGAACTTGTTTTTATGGTATTTTTTGTGGATTTGAATTTTACCTTTATATGTTCATATTTGTAACCTAGGTTTACATTATTCAAGTCTGAAACAGTTCATTGAGCATTTTGTGGTTTTTATTGTCATAAATAGTAATTTTATTTCAGATTTCATGATTTTTGTGTATTTTTGGGCTCAATATATTAATGAAGTGGGTTAAAGTGAAAAGATAATTGTCAAGTTGTGCTGAGGAAATACTAAATATCAAACATGGGTATAGTAAATATTATGTGGTATATGAAGGGCAAATAGGCTCAGACCCTAGAGGGTTAAAGTCAAAATATGAGTGAAAAATATATTATTTAGGCCCCAAGGGAATACGCAGCATCTTTTCTGTTGTTCAAATATTATATTAATGTAATTGTTATACAAAGTGCATGATCTTAATTAATGTCACATGCAAAGTGCATAACAATTACATGTAAATACTTTCAATAAGAGTAAATATGATCTTCAATAGCTTTGGTGCAGATTAGGTCATTCTTAATATCAAGGTTAGAGAAAAAAGTTAATATATGTTGTAATCAAGGTTATAATAGTTTTGGATTTTTCATTAGTTTTAGTTTTAATTTCGTTGTGATTTTTGGTTTTCAAATTCAGTTAGTTTTAATGAGTTTTTAGAGTGAGTTTGCTAGTTTTAATTAGTTTTTATTTTTTGGAAAATGCTTAGTTTTAGTTTTGTTTTTATTAGTTTTAATGTTAGTTTTAGTTTTTTTGTAATGGGGTATTTGTTGGGTGTGAAATTCAATAAGGTCACAATAAATGTTGCCTTTATTTCCTTTGTCTGATCCATCTCAGCCTCAATAAGGTTATTAAGTCATAAAACCAGATAGATAAAATATATTTCATATCAACCAAAAAGGTTTATGTTTGAAAAAAGTTGACAAACATGAAAACTAAGGACAATTTCACTATAATTTTAGTTCGTTTTAGTTAGTTTTGTAACCAAAAAAATACAGTTTCAGTTAATTATGTTTTTTTTAAAAACATAATTAACAAAAAAAACAAACTTGTTTTTATTTTTATTTCGGTTAATGAAAATGTTTTTTCAATTCTAGTTTTCATTATTTCGTTAGTTTTCATTAACTATAATAACCTTGGTTGTAATTAATTCTTTTTTTAAAATGATTATCTCAAATTGAAATCAGTTTAAAATGATAACTTTCATCTGCTCATCACACTACATTCGTTTACATTTAGAGCCAGAGTCCAGTTGTCCCTGATATAGCCCCTCTGGATATTTAATTTTTTTTAAATATTTTTTTGGGCATTTTGTAGCTTTATTGAGAGAGAGAGATATTGAGAGTGAAAGGGGGAGACATGCGGGAAAGGGCTCCGAGCCGGATTCGAACCCAGGCCGCCCGCTTACGAGAACTGGGCCTCTGTGGTACGCGCTCTACCAGGTGTGCCACCGGGAACGCCCATATTTAATATTTTTAACATCTCATCACGCAGCCAAGGAGTAAGTATCTGACATAATTATATGTATATATAAAACTAATGTTTGTTTGTAAAAAAAAAAATCTGGTGTTCAAATTTGTATAGTTACACACACTCACACTGCATGCAGCACGAAACCAGGAAAAATAACAAAGATGCTCAGCCTGCGACTACAGTATGATCTTTATTAATGATAATCCTATCAAACTACAACTACAGCAAAGTTATTAAACATAAATAGAGGAATCATGTATGCAGATACAGTTGACACTGATTTAGTTATGATTGTTAAGTCATGGTCCTATGAATGCATGCTCATTACATGAGTGGTCGTTGCATGTGCTTGTCCAGGTTTTTGCCTTATCTCCTGCTTCGCCGTGACTTGGCGCTGGCGGCAGTGGACTCCACCTTACTCTGGCCAATCACAGCGCACTCTGTCGGTAGGCACCCGCAGGCGTCGATCTGAGTGTAGGTGTAGGTGATTTCTGTGTTGTCAGGGCAGGAGAGCTGGATCTTACGCTCTGATGTAGCTAGCTCCTGGCAGCAGGAGCACTTGTGCTGCAAGGATCTCATGTTGGTAGAGAAACTGAGGAAGAGAGAGAGGGCCGTGTGAAATGAGAGGAGGCAGCAAGGTAACTGGGATAAATCTAATTTAGCTCAAGAAAATGAAAATGTAACACTTTAAAATAACCAACTAAGTGATGTTTATACATGGTTTATAGATCAATTATTAACCATTTAAAAAGTGCAAAGTGCCAATCAATTTCTTAAAGGTATATGAATCATTTAAAAATCATTAACGTACTTAATATGGTGTTAAAATGTTATAATCAGTGCAACTAAAACTATTAATAAACTATTAATTATAATTTACTGGTTTGTTAATGGTAAAGTAACTATAAACTTACATTAATATATAATCTATTTGTCATTCATAAATGATGAAGTTAGTTAAACATTAATAAATGATGTATTTACCAAATACATCATGGCCTATAAACAATTTAAAAATGATGATTAAACATTAATAAACTATCTGTTTACCATTTATAAATGATTAAATGATGGTTATTGTAAAGTGTTACCAATGAAAATGTAAGAATACAGAGCTGCAGTATTTACATGATTTAAACCTCAACCTTTTTTCACTGATGTACCCCCTGTGAAATATTTTTTCAGCCAAGTACCCCCTAACCTGGGCAAAGCATTTTTGGTTGAAAAAAAAGCCTTAAAAACAGAGCGCTGTGCCATCAGTGTCTGATTTATAAACTTTGGAAATGATAAACATACAAAATTTGAACATTTGAAAAAAACCCAATTTCAACCATTTTAAATGTTAATAATCCATGACTAAATTTACAACAAATATTTCTCATCATTTAAATGTAGTGATTCAAACTAATGTAGTAAAAACAGTGAGCATATAACCATTTAAAACTATAACTGCTACGCTTCAACCACGACTCCATCTTTGAGTTTTCAAGTGATTGACAGGTGATGCCAGGTGACATATGACAGGTTGGGTCCAACCATCCTGGTATGGGGGACACTCTTGGTTTTTAGGATGATTAAATTGAATAGCCTACTGAATATAAAATTAGCTTTATGAACTTATACTTATATTTTCCTAAAATATTTATTAAATAATTATTTTTAAAGGATTTTTGCATGGATGCTACTTTTTAAATGTATATTTTCAAATCTTACGTACCCCCTGGGGTGCCTTCATGTACCCCCAGGGGTACGCATACCACTGATTTAAATCTTTAACTCACACATACAGAAGTGAGCAAAACCGTCTTGAATCTATAATTTCAGTTTGAATCATTCCTGATGATTTAAAGAGGCACTTTACACATAATGATCAGTTTACTTTTTATGGTTAGTACTACTATGAACACTGTTGTTTAGTGTCTCCTGATGATGTCATAATGATGTTATTGGGCTTTTAGACAATACATGTACCGCACAAAGCCTACAGTCGGTGGTTGTAATGATCAAAGATCAAAGATTCAACCGACTGGGAGGGTCTAATAAAAAGTCAGCATTGAGTTGGAAAGTGTAGGATCCAGCATTTTTGAAAGTTGACCAATATTATGAATTAAAAGTCAGAATAGCGAGTGACCTTTTTTAAAAAAAAAATCTGTCTCTTAGGTTGTATCTCCTCAAATGGATAAAAATGCTCTTTTAATTTGATACAAAGTATAACAGAAATATTTGATGGAGATATTAAGACCTTTCCACAACACTGATGATCAGGAAAAAGACCCGAGGGGGACTCACAAGGTGAAGGTGCCACATGCTCCACTACAGGATGTGACGTTGACCAGGTCTTTGGAGCGGCAGTCCTGGACCTCCAGGTGCGTAGGAGTGGTGGATACATTGCATGGCTGACCCTTGGAAATACCTGTAAGGCAGGCAAGAGATACATGTTGAGAGGGGAAAACATCTCGTTTGACCTGATTTACAGATCTGGTCAAATTCAAGCATAATAACTAGGGCCGGGACTCGATTAAAAAAATGAATCTAATTAATTAAAGGCTTTGTAATTAATTAATCGAAATTAATCGCATTTTAATCGCATATAAATATTTGACCTGAGAACAGTGAGAAGTAATTTTTTTCACATGGATTTTTAGTATACCATTGAATAATGACTGAATACATAAGCTTAAGCAGCAAAAATATTGTTTATTTTTGTTCAAGTCCAACAGACCAGTGCAATTTTTGCCATCAAGTGTAGCAATAGCATATTTAGCCGCTAGCTGCTATATGTTTTGCATTGAGGTGATACTTGAGGCTGGATGTGCTGCGGTGATATGTGAATTCCTTGTTGCATAGCAACACAACCATGCTCTTATCGACGCTTCCATCCGTTGGTGTTTTGTAACAAAATGTCCCATCATCCACGGGGCCAACCAAAGCGCTCTCATCAGCTTCTTCCTTCATGTTCACTGTGGTTTGTTGTTGTCTGAACTCATGAACGCTAGTTGGTGCTCCAGAATAATCGGTCCGCCTGAAACTCATCCAGTGAGAAACGTTCCGCGGTGCAAAAATAAGTGTGATTAAAATGCGTCATTTTTTTTAAAGTCCTGGCCCTAATAATAACACTTTGGGGGAGGAATTCACAAAAGTGGACTTGGCTGCTGATTACATCATGAAGGTCCAGTTCACCAAAGATATTCTGCTAATGACATTCCAGGACAAACTATTGTTGGGGAAGCCCAGATTAACTACTCTGACTTTTTTTTTGATCAACTGGGCTCAGAAATAATAATTCATCTTAAGAAATGCGCACACACAGCGTGCATGTGTGCAATTTCATGAGAAGTGGGAAGAAGCTACCTCAGCTCTTTGCTTTCAGTTAACAGCCGTGGATCAATACCAATCAATAGTCTCATCTAGTTAACCATGAGATATTTGGTCCCTAACAGGAATATATGACAGGTATTTTATAAAGCATTATTGTTAATAAAAACATAAGACATCTTCATTATGATTAAATAACTTATTTAGGCCAGGTATCAGAGCTGATCACAAAGGTTCTGCTCATTGTGAAAGATTAGAAGCTGTAATGGACCACATGGGGCTCTGTATCACCAGAGTGACAGGAGAGTGTTGTCAGCTGCAAAAATCATGTGCAGGTATGAAAAGCTCATGGAAGATATACATACAGACACGACAGCATCCGTCTGGAGCGATGGTCTCTGTTCCCTGCAGAAGACACACACATTTACATCAGTATCATAATGCCTTTAGTTTCACTTTGGAGAGAGTCACATTAGACAGTAGGTGTGTGTGTGTGTGTGTGTGTGTGTGTGTGTGTTCTTATACTTCCGGAACACATTTTTTAACCAACAGAGTGAGGACATTTTTGCAAAGTGAGGACATTTTGGCCGGTCCTCACTTCTTTAAGGGGCTTTTTTTGGATTTAAGACTTTGTTTTAGGGTTAAGGTTACAAAAAAATGATAATTAACTGAAACGGTATTGTGTGGTTACAAAACTAACTAAAATTATAGTGAAAATGTCCTTCGTTTTCGTCTTTGTCAACTTTTTTCATACATAATTAAGATGGATCAGGCAAAGGAAAAAAAGGAAAAATTTACTCTGACCTCTTTTAATCTCCCACCCAACAAATAGCCCATTACAAAAAACTAAAACTAACACTAAAACTAATAAAAACTAAACTAAAACTAAAGCATTTCAAAAAATAAATATTAAACTAAAACTAATGAAAAATCCAAAACTATTATAACCTTGCAAGGGAATTCACTTTTTCCCAATGAGGGCCCTCACAAAGATAGTACAAGAATGTGTGTGTGTGTGTGTGTGTGTGTGTGTGTGTGTACTCACCGGTATGCAGTCCTTAGGGTCATAGTGAGGACAGGTGATCTTGGTCTCGATGGGGATGAGCTGATTAGCGATCTGCACACACTCATACCTGTCACAGGGGTTTCCAGCAGGGGTCCAGATGGTGCCAGGCTAAAAAATAGCAAAGAGCATCAGTCACTATCATCTCCATCTGCTACATATGTTTACTGTTCTGGTGCTGGCTTTTAAAGCCTTTCACTCCGAGCCTGCAGTTTTTGATCTGTCTTTGGGCTCATCAAATGAAGGTATATGTGATACAAACCTTTATTGTGTGTGTGATATTCGAGTTTGGCAGCACGACAACGCAGTTAATTTGGACGCACGTTCCACAGCATTGGCCAGGGATGATCTTGTACTCAGAACCCTGAATAGAGACACAAAGACAAATTAAGCATTTAACAATAAATACTCTCCTATGGCTTTTAAATCTACAGTATGTTCTTGTCCGAATTTGGATTCAGGGTCGATTTCAGTATTATTCTGGGTTTACAGTATGGCTTATTTCCAGTGGCAGTAAAGATGCAAAACACTCTTCTTCAAATCTCAGGATTTGGGGAACTGCAGCGTGTTCAGTGATCTGTTATCACTTTTTCCTACAGATACCTTGTCAGATGTTCAGATCTGTAGAATGTGAGAAGTCCCTCATGGACAATTTTATACCCAATAGTTTTGCTCATTTCATGTGTTTCCATTCACATATAAATGTAATGGTTATCATGAAGGGGTTTGTACGATTTCCTACGAAAAACTTTTGCATTGTGATTCCTATGATATCCTATAAAATGCACACTGTTTTCACCATGTGACCTCAGCACATTGTTGACAGGTGATCACCACTCTTGTGCCCAACATCACAATCGCTGTTGTAAATACATTAATCCTGTAAAATGGTTAGGTTTAGGGACCCAAACCATTTTTCATAATGTTCGGAGAAAACAACAGTTAAGGTTATAAAAACCATTACCACTGTACAAACTGTAACTGTAAACATGGCCTTTTACGTTACATTGATTTTTCACCGTTTTTTGGTGCATACCCACAAATCCCAGTGCATTACTTTTTGTAGTAAATCATATTAGAGCTGAAACAATTATTCGATAAGTCGAACAATAATCGATTATTAAATTGATCGCCAACTATTTTGATAATCGAATAATTGGTTATATTAACTTACATTAATATACCATCTATTTGCCATTTATAAATTATTTAGTTAGTTCAACATTATAAAAATATGTATTTACCATTCTAAACGGCCTAAATCTGTTTACCATTTATAAATGATGGTTATCGTAAAGTGTTACCAACAAATCCATGAATGTGGTAAATAAATGTTCTCATCACTAGTCAATCACAATGTATGAAAGAATGACTGTAATAAAAGACTGTGTGACTGAGTGAAGAAGACAGTGAGCAAGAGAGAGAGAAACTTACCACAGGGCAGTGTGTGTCACATGGGATAGGCTGACAGTCTATCGTATGCAGGGGGCTGTCGGCATTTATCTTGGGACTACAACTGCACCTTTCACATGGCTTCATGGGCACCAGCTCTCCAACCTGGTGGACAGGGTTAGAGAGTCAGCACAGATACACATAGTGGCCCTTATTTAGCAATCAAACGTAGAAACCAGTGCAGATCTGAGCATATAAATCCTCTTTCAACAGGGTTCATGTATGATTCATGAAACATTCTTATCGAGTGTTGATCAACCTGGCAGCTGAAAACAAGTATCATTTAACACATTGAGCCCAAAAATACACAAAAATCATGAAATCTGAAATAAAATGACTATTTATGACAATAAAAACCACAAATATGCTCAATGAACTGTTCCAGACCTGAAAAATGTAAACCTAGGTTACAAATATGAACATATAAAGGTAAAATTCAAATATAATAAAACTATACAAAAAATACCATAAAAACAAGTTTATTTATAGGAACAGTGTTAGATGATTAGAACCCTTTTTTCCATTTTTCCAGAATGCCACGCCTGCCTCGTCCCATCCTACTTTTACACTTGAATAAATATGTTTGTGCTATCAAATTAAAACGATCATATCTTTGGTTTTACATGACCAAGGAACGTCGAACAAAAAACTGGAGAGCCACATTATCTGATCATGCCAGCGTGATCATAGACCCTCAGAGTCAGAAAGTGAAACGCTGACGTCCAACAGCTGCAACACAACAAACTGGTTTTGTTTGGCAGCATAAAAAGTTTCAAGAAAGGAAATCAGTGGTGCTGTCAGCAGAGTAGCAGTGGACAATCCAGCTCCTGGTGAGGTTGGAATATTTAATTTATTATTTTTTAAATAATTTTTATTTTGTACATTCGTTTGATAAATGAGGGCCAATAGTTCTAGGGTATAAACAATGCTGTGTGGTTATTAAAAATATTTTTATAAAAATCTTTATCCTATAAATACCAAATCAAAGGTAAATACTAGGTCCGAGACTTTAACGCGTAAATTAAGATTCATTAATTACACAAAAATGAATGCGTTAAAAAAATGGACCCATTTTAATCGCACTTATTTTTGCACCGCGGAAATGTACTATATTTCTAAATATGCTATTGCTACACTTAATGGCAAAAATTGCACTGGTCTGTTGGACCAGTTATGTATTCAATATCCATGTGAAAAAAATTACTTCTCACTGTTCTCAGGTCAAATATTTATATGCGATTAAAATGTGATTAATTTTGATTATTTAATTACAAAGCCTCTAATAAATTAGATTAATTTTTTTAATCGAGTCGCGGCCCTAGTAAATACGCATAAAAATTATTTGTTTATTCATTCATTTATTTATTATCATTTTTTTTCCTATATTCACTGATGGATCTGTCACTAGAGGACACAGCCATTTAAACCTAGAATAGTCACCGTTTTCAATGTTTTGACACAATCTTGAGTCATGACTTTTGGCCAAATAGCCTTGTTGTACAAAGCATAAATTCCCAGACATTTGTTTAAGAAATGAATGGCCACTCAGACTTACTTTTCACAACTACCACCATAAGTTATGTTGAGAAATGTGATTATAACACCTTTCTAATATTTCTGGTGACATACAGCATGTTTGTGTTGAGAAAAATAGCCCAATCTTAACAAAGGCTTCCTGCAACAGTTTGACATGGAGGTGGTAGATGTGAGATCTCACCTCATATTCATGATTGTTGAAAACACACACGTCCTTGATCGCTGTAACAGAAACACACCACTTAATAATGCATTTTAAAGATGAAACCTCGCAATGCAGTTACAGTAACATGACCAAGTATATAGCACACTCACGGCAGTTGTATTTGAAACAGCAGACTCCCACAGTGCTGTTTAGAGTGGTACCAACCGGACAGTGTGGTACAGGACTGCACTGTGTCACATCACACTCTGTTCAGAGACAGCAAATAGATAAGATAAACCTTTATAATATCAGTTACAATGAAGGATCTCTTTCACTGAGACACAAGTCCTGCTCTGACTGTCACATCAAACATGGCTACAAATATCAATCCAAACAGCTAATAGCAGCAAAGAGCTTCAACTGATATCACCTGCTTCACTGTTTAATACTACAAGATGATGGTTACGAACCATGGAATAGTAGAGGTATAATATTTAGAACTGCTCAGGATGTTTCATAAATGGTAAAATGGTAAATGGAGTGCAATTATATAGCGCTTTTATCCAATGCGCTTTAGACTACACACCACGCTCACCGTAATAAACTATTTAGCAGTCATTTCATTTTACTTAATATATTTGATCAAATGTATTAAATATAAATGCGTCCTTGATTTTGAGGCAGTTGTTTAAGTAACTTTAACATAAAAATGTTTGAGGTATAATCTACTTATTTTGATCACATTAAATATAATCTTTATGTGTATGTAATTCTAAATCAAGAGAATTTTGAATGAATCCAACACAATAGAATTAATGTTTTTAAATGACAGGAACTTCCTGTTAAGTTGTTATTAAGTCAACTTGTAACGTAATTAGATTTAATTAATAATATTGCGTGCAATCTGTTGCATCAATTTTATTGAGTAGCTATTTCACCCATACATTCATACTGGTGGCAGAGGCTACCCTAAACGGTGCCACCTGCCACCATTGGGAATTCATTCACACACCGATGAACACAGCATCGGCAGCAGTTTGGGGTTCAGTAACTTGCTCAAGGATACTTCGACATGTAGATCGAACCACCAACCCTACGATCAGAAGACTACCCGCTCTACCAACTGGGCCACAGCCGCCCCTGCATTTCTTGCATGCTGGAATATGCTTATGACTCCTCTTGTCTAAAATTGGTGGACTACACACTGTGTTAAATGTGTAAATACAAAGTGTACTGACTCTGGTAGAAGAACTGGTGCTCACTTACCACACTTCTCCTTTGGACAGCAGCCAGTAGTATCAGTGACTTTGATCTGACCCTCTTGATCACAGCTGAGGGATGGCTGTGCTGGACAGGGCAGAGGGTGGCAGGCCACCTGCAGTACGTCCTCCTCACATATACATTGCTTACAGCCTTCTGTCCATGTTGCATTGGCCTGAGGACATAGTGTTTTGACAGAATTATGGCAGGAGGAATGACTTTATTACTGACCTGTCAACAGGCATGGGAACTCAATGAAATCATTACCTGTTTATATTTTCCATCTGGCAAGCGACAAAGTTCTATAAGGAGACACATATAAGTCATAAAGTTACTTCCACTCATTCTCAGCCTGCCTCAGGAGATAGTTGTATGATGAGTAAATCCTGAATGTTCTCACTCTGAAATCACCTTTTAAAATAATCTCATGACGTTTTTCTTCTCATTAACATCTTATCATTTCCCCTCTTTATATTCTAAACATTGGTTTAAACCAGGGGTCTCAAAATGTTTTTTTTGGTAATTTTGTTTCTTTTTTGGTAATTATGTGTCTTTTTGGTCATTTTGTTTCTTTTTTAAGTAATTTCGTTTTTTTCTGTCATTTTGGGTCATTTTGTGTCTTTTTTTAAATAATTTTGTTCCTTTTTTGGTAATTTTGTGTATTTTTTGTCATTTGTGTCTTTTTTAAGTAATTTTGTGTTTTTTCAGTCATTTTGTGCCTTTATTTTGTAATTTGGTGTCTTTTTTTTAAGTAATTTTGTGTCTTTTTTTGGTCATTTGGTGTCTTTTTTAAGTAATTTTGTTTTTTTTCTGTCATTTTGTGTCTTCTTGTTTTTTTTTTAGTAATGTTGTGTCTTTTTTTGGTCATTTTGATACTGCCTCCAGCTGCCCCCAGGTAATTTGAGTTTGAGACCCCTGGTTTAAACCATTAAAACTGGATTAACAGACTTAACAAACTTAACAAACTTAATTCATTACTAAGCCCCTAAACAGTGGCTCAAATAATGACACTTAAATGTCATACCTAAATGTTTCTTTCATGATTTCTACAATAGCTCAACATTTCAGCCATAGCACGACAAAACTTTATAGGGATACAACATCCATTTTTGGTCTTAGATGAACCTGAGTTTATGGCATCAAAATGAACCTCTACACATTCACTTTCCTCCTCCCTGATCCATAAACATATGATTTTGATGATAGAATAACATAAGGACTTTGACTTGGTCACATAGTGCAGCATGCAGCACAGCTGTTGCTGCACTGAAGTGATATTTGCTCTTACCACAGGAGGGTACACATTCATTAGAGTTGGAAGAGAGGAGGATGGTGCCATTTGGACAGGAGCAACCCTCCAGCTCCATACTTGTCATGGCACTGAATGCATCAGCCATATAGATGAATTTCTGATTATACCTACAGAAACAACAGATGATGTTGGATGTGAGTCAGAAATAAATGTAAATTAATTGACTGTAATAGTAACAACAATGTGGTGGTGGATTGCTGTACCAGGAATCACAGGTAGGTTCGACCTGAGGACCACAGGCCTGATACACTTTGGGACTTTCACATTTATATTCTATCAAGAGACAAAGAGAGAAATAACATCATGTTTTACATGTAGGTCATTGGTGAAATTATAAATAATACTGCATCATGCTTTAACATTACATATTCTGGTTGCTCACCACAGAGGCCTTTGGTGGCACTCCTCCAGTCAATACACACTCCAGACTCAGCACAGACATCAGCATATGTTTGTAAACTGATGCAGCCAATGTGATTAATGTGCATGTGGCAAACGTCAAACTCACAGGCCACAACAAATGGACCATAGTCAACGATCTTATGGCAGGCTTCAAACACACTGCGGAAGATGGGATTTATAGTTAGAATGGACACCGGACAGAAACTGAGTGCATCATTACACATTATCCATAAAGGTGAATAAACCAGCAACGTGTTGCTCACAAAGGGTGTTTCTAAGCTGAAATGTACTTTGTCCAATAGGGCCTTTGCAGAGGTGTATCTGTCTCTTAAAGTGGCATTTTGCCATTCGCACAGAAGCGTCTGTTACAAAAACGTGTGGTATGGCTTTATCCATGACACTAAAAATAAAAAAAAATCTGCAAGTAGAACCATTCAATATTCTGTAAAGAGGATGAAAAGTCATCAATCTAATGTACAATGCCCCTATAGACTGTATATAAAGACTGTCCCTAACTACTGGTGAAAAAAATAATAAATTAAATATACAGAACATGTGAACTGAATACTTTTAAAGTGTTTATGTCCACAGCTGAGATGTATTATTAAAACAAACCACATTTTAATCATTTCCCTTCTTTTTCCTCCTACCTGCTCTTGATGATCTCACACATGCTTTTATCGCAGGGATTCGGAGGAGGTGTTGGTTTGGGAGGAACAGGTTCACAGTTACTGTTGTTTACGTGCCACTCATGTGCCATATGAGGACATGAAGGATCAATTTTGCCACTGGGCAACATGCAATCATCTGTCCTGTTGTTGTCACATGTGCCTGGAGAAAAACACCATTATCAGTTACAATGGTTGCAGAATGTTTTGGATATAAAATAGGTTAGGTTCTAAGTGTTGTAAGTATTAGAATCACAAATTATTCAACTTCTGTAGATTAGCATGTTCATTTTCAACTGCTATCCAAACTACTGGCCTACATACAGTATGATACTATTCAATTCTACTGCATGACTCACCACACTGTCCTTCGGTGTTGCCGGCAAATCCATTATAGGGCAAGTAGATACCGAATATCAGCCCTGAGAAGGTGATCTTGGCGTGGATTTTAGGGATGACAAGCACGGTATCAATACCGGTAGTAACTATACGGAAATCCCCATTCTGGTATGCAGGACTTACACGCTTGTCATTTACAGAAATCTAAAACAAAAAGCATTTCAATATAAATTTCAGGAATAACAGTATTAACACTCATTACAAACTACTTTTAAGGTTCAATGCAACTTCAACAAGCATTTTTTGGAGAATCAGGGTCAGGTTAGTTTGTAATAATCCAAACCAGTGCAGCGTTTCCCCTGCCATTGATTTCAGGGCTTACATGTCATTCAACACAAAAATGCACACCATTTTCAGATTGCCCGAGGAAAAAAGTCATTTTCAGCATTCTCTGACAGCAGATCAGTTTGAAATATCGTACCAGTAATGACAGTGAGCTATCAGATGAAGAGGTAACAGACTTAGATCATAGTTGGTCACAGAATGATGGGCCCTAGGCCAGTTGGGGGGCCCCCAAGGGCCAAAAACTTGATCTGGTATATTGTTACCGAAATAAACATGGTTTTGCCTAGGGCCCCAATAGACTCTAGAATCGTCATTGCTGCCTGCCAACCCCCCAAAGCAGTCAGCATAGGGTAAACACTACAGAGGCTGCATTTGCACTGAAGGGAAAAAAGTTGCTCTGAGGATAAAGACAAGGGTTGAAATTAAAAATGTTAAAAAGGCCATTTAATTACCTGATTTGTGAAAATGCCATTGATATCCTTCTGAATAATAAAGATCTTGTAGCTTTCGTAGAAGACAGTGATGGACTGAGGACAGGACAAGCCATCGGGTTCTCCGCAGTAGTAGTTATCGATCATAACACTAAAGTTGTATTTGGGTAAAATCTCTTTCACCAGCCAATAGGAACAGTTGCCTTGAAAACCATAGTAGGTTCCATCGAAGGTGACATAATGGGGGTCTCCCCAACCATAGCAGATGCCTTCACATGATACATACATGACATTTTTAAAATTATATTTAAATAACATGGTATAATCTGAGACACATTATCAGGGGTTAAATAAAGAGTTGAAGAGAAAAGGAAAACATTGCCATAGGAAAAATGTGTTGACATGTTCATCTCAGCATTTTTGCAAAAAAGCAAAATGTAAGTCAGACTTACATTGGCATTCATAGTGTGGGCAGCATCCATCAACATCCATCACTTCGATAGCAGGGAAGTTATTAGCACATACTACAGGCTTTGGAGTTGGGCATGTTATATTGTTAATGGTCGCAATGCCATTATTACATTTTCCTACACGACACTTACTTTCCTTCCAAATTTCACCATCCTATGAGGGCAATAAGACATTTGAATTAATGAAAAAACAGAGGGCTGCTATTGTCATGGAATACCAAATTAATTACTTGTACAAAATGCATTGCAAACATATATTTACTGAATTAATTAATATTTATGGAATTGAAATAGAGAAGTACCATTCTTGGAGGAGATATATTAACACACTCTTTAAATTTATGACATGGATAGTGTTTGGGTACTACGTGACAGTTTTCATCACAGTGGCCTGTGTAACAGTAGCCATCATTGTCTGTCACATTGTAGACCATGGAGCCTGAAAGTGAAGCCACAAGAAAATTGTAGTTTATCATATATATCATATGATAATATACATATTTTGGCAAGTGTTTAATAAATTCATGAACATGAAGTCGATCTGTAAACTGTGAAGAATGATCAAACCTGCAATTTGTAAAAAGTTAGCAGTTCACCTTCCATTCATTCTTCCAAGTTTGGCTAACCTGGCTTGTGCTTTCCATCGTTCTGATCATCTGACTGTTTATGTTCCCTGTCCTGAATTTGTTTTTTTTATGACAAATCAAGAGCAATGAAAAAGAAAGCTGAAGCTATAGTTGTCTATGATGAAAACTGGTTAAAAAAAATCCTTCTTTTTAGTGAAGGGTTAGTGTAGTATGAAATAGGTAAAGCAGTTAAGTTAGCTGGCCAAGTTTTTCATTTTTGTCGATTTTTTAGTTTTGATCAGTTAAGTAGAGACAAGGTTTTTACACATACACAATGCCAACAAAGTTTAATATGTTTTACTTACCAGGGGGGAAACTTGTACCATTATACGTGCAAGTGCAATGCGATGGCAAAGTGCTTGGTTGTTGTGTTTCTCCAGTTACTACAGGTAACTCTGTTGTGGTTGAGGGTGTGGTGGTCGTACTAGTAGTTGTGGGCGGCTGAGTAGTAGTGGTTGTTTCAGTTGTGGTTGAGGGCGTGGTGGTCGTAGTAGTAGTTGTGGGTGGCTGAGTAGTAGTAGATGTCTCAGTTGTGGTTGAGGGTGTGGTGGTCGTAGTAGTAGTGGTGGGTGGCTGAGTAGTAGTGGTTGTTTCAGTTGTGGTTGAGGGTGTGGTGGTTGTTGTAGTTGAAGGTGTTGTAGATTGAACAGTAGTTGGAGCATTTCCACACCTACAGCACTTAAATTTAATCTCATAATCAAAACACTGTTGATTGAGCCCTTGTTGTTTGTTGTTGCATATCAGACCAACTTGTGGATTGCAAGTCACAGTTTGTCCCAACAGAGACATGGACAGACCTGGGTAAAGTACAGCTCTACACTGGACTTCTTCTGGAGCTGAGCATATAGGATGACCAGCGGAGATTATCTTCTGGATGGATTCATCTTCTCCACCATCAGGGCCTGCTGTGGGTTTGCCAAGACTGATCCATTCTGACCATCCACATGTCATATTATGTCCCTCAGGGCAAGGTGTACTTGTGGGTGGCTGAGTAGTAGTAGTAGATGTCTCAGTTGTGGTTGAGGGTGTGGTGGTCGTACTAGTAGTTGTGGGTGGCTGAGTAGTAGTGGTTGTTTCAGTTGTGGTTGAGGGTGTGGTGGTCGCAGTAGTAGTTGGGGGCGGCTGAGTAGTAGTGGTTGTTTCAGTTGTGGTTGAGGGTGTGGTGGTCGTAGTAGTAGTGTCGGGTGGCTGAGTAGTAGTGGTTGTTTTAGTTGTGGTTGAGGGTGTGGTGGTTCGTGTAGTTGAAGGTGTTGTAGATGGAACAGTAGTTGGAGCATTTCCACACCTACAGCACTTAAATTTAATCTCATAATCAAAACACTGTTGATTGAGCCCTTGTTGTTTGTTGTTGCATATCAGACCAACTTGTGGATTGCAAGTCACAGTTTGTCCCACCAGAGACATGGACAGACCTGGGTAAAGTACAGCTCTACACTGGACTTCTTCTGGAGCTGAGCATATAGGATGACCAGCGGAGATTATCTTCTGGATGGATTCATCTTCTCCACCATCAGGGCCTGCTGTGGGTTTGCCAAGACTGATCCATTCTGACCATCCACATGTCATATTATGTCCCTCAGGGCAAGGTGTACTTGTGGGTGGCTGAGTAGTAGTAGTAGATGTCTCAGTTGTGGTTGAGGGTGTGGTGGTCGTACTAGTAGTTGTGGGTGGCTGAGTAGTAGTGGTTGTTTCAGTTGTGGTTGAGGGTGTGGTGGTCGCAGTAGAAGTTGTGGGCGGCTGAGTAGTAGTGGTTGTTTCAGTTGTGGTTGAGGGTGTGGTGGTCGTAGTAGTAGTGTCGGGTGGCTGAGTAGTAGTGGTTGTTTCAGTTGTGGTTGAGGGTGTGGTGGTTCGTGTAGTTGAAGGTGTTGTAGATGGAACAGTAGTTGGAGCATTTCCACACCTACAGCACTTAAATTTAATCTCATAATCAAAACACTGTTGCCTGAGCCCTTGTTGTTTGTTGTTGCATATCAGACCAACTTGTGTATTGCAAGTCACAGTTTGTCCCACCAGAGACATGGATAGATGTGGGTAAAGTACAGCTCTACACTGGACTTCTTCTGGAGCTGAGCATATAGGATGACCAGCGGAGATTATCTTCTGGATGGATTCATCTTCTCCACCATCAGGGCCTGCTGTGGGTTTGCCAAGACTGATCCATTCTGACCATCCACATGTCATATTATGTCCCTCAGGGCAAGGTGTACTTGTGGGTGGCTGAGTAGTAGTAGTAGATGTCTCAGTTGTGGTTGAGGGCGTGGTGGTCGTACTTGTAGTTGTGGGTGGCTGAGTAGTAGTGGTTGTTTCAGTTGTGGTTGAGGGTGTGGTGGTCGTAGTAGTAGTTGTGGGCGACTGAGTAGTAGTGGTTGTTTCAGTTGTGGTTGAGGGTGTGGTGGTCGTAGTAGTAGTGTCGGGTGGCTGAGTAGTAGTGGTTGTTTCAGTTGTGGTTGAGGGTGTGGTGGTTCGTGTAGTTGAAGGTGTTGTAGATGGAACAGTAGTTGGAGCATTTCCACACCTACAGCACTTAAATTTAATCTCATAATCAAAACACTGTTGCCTGAGCCCTTGTTGTTTGTTGTTGCATATCAGACCAACTTGTGTATTGCAAGTCACAGTTTGTCCCACCAGAGACATGGATAGATGTGGGTAAAGTACAGCTCTACACTGGACTTCTTCTGGAGCTGAGCATATAGGATGACCAGCGGAGATTATCTTCTGGATGGATTCATCTTCTCCACCATCAGGGCCTGCTGTGGGTTTGCCAAGACTGATCCATTCTGACCATCCACATGTCATATTATGTCCCTCAGGGCAAGGTGTACTTGTGGGTGGCTGAGTAGTAGTAGTAGATGTCTCAGTTGTGGTTGAGGGTGTGGTGGTCGTACTAGTAGTTGTGGGTGGCTGAGTAGTAGTGGTTGTTTCAGTTGTGGTTGAGGGTGTGGTGGTCGTAGTAGTAGTTGTGGGCGACTGAGTAGTAGTGGTTGTTTCAGTTGTGGTTGAGGGTGTGGTGGTCGTAGTAGTAGTGTCGGGTGGCTGAGTAGTAGTGGTTGTTTCAGTTGTGGTTGAGGGTGTGGTGGTTCGTGTAGTTGAAGGTGTTGTAGATGGAACAGTAGTTGGAGCATTTCCACACCTACAGCACTTAAATTTAATCTCATAATCAAAACACTGTTGCCTGAGCCCTTGTTGTTTGTTGTTGCATATCAGACCAACTTGTGTATTGCAAGTCACAGTTTGTCCCACCAGAGACATGGATAGATGTGGGTAAAGTACAGCTCTACACTGGACTTCTTCTGGAGCTGAGCATATAGGATGACCAGCGGAGATTATCTTCTGGATGGATTCATCTTCTCCACCATCAGGGCCTGCTGTGGGTTTGCCAAGACTGATCCATTCTGACCATCCACATGTCATATTATGTCCCTCAGGGCAAGGTGTACTTGTGGGTGGCTGAGTAGTAGTAGTAGATGTCTCAGTTGTGGTTGAGGGTGTGGTGGTCGTACTAGTAGTTGTGGGTGGCTGAGTAGTAGTGGTTGTTTCAGTTGTGGTTGAGAGTGTGGTGGTCGTAGTAGTAGTTGTGGGCGGCTGAGTAGTAGTGGTTGTTTCAGTTGTGGTTGAGGGTGTGGTGGTCGTAGTAGTAGTGTCGGGTGGCTGAGTAGTAGTGGTTGTTTCAGTTGTGGTTGAGGGTGTGGTGGTTCGTGTAGTTGAAGGTGTTGTAGATTGAACAGTAGTTGGAGCATTTCCACACCTACAGCACTTAAATTTAATCTCATAATCAAAACACTGTTGCCTGAGCCCTTGTTGTTTGTTGTTGCATATCAGACCAACTTGTGTATTGCAAGTCACAGTTTGTCCCACCAGAGACATGGATAGATGTGGGTAAAGTACAGCTCTACACTGGACTTCTTCTGGAGCTGAGCATATAGGATGACCAGCGGAGATTATCTTCTGGATGGATTCATCTTCTCCACCATCAGGGCCTGATGTGGGTTTGCCAAGACTAATCCATTCTGACCATTCACATGTCATATTATGTCCCTCAGGGCAAGGTGTACTTGTGGGTAGCTGAATAGTAGTGGTTGTTTCAGTTGTGGTTGAGGGTGTGGTGGTCGTAGTAGTAGTGTCGGGTGGCTGAGTAGTAGTGGTTGTTTCAGTTGTGGTTGAGGGTGTGGTGGTTCGTGTAGTTGAAGGTGTTGTAGATGGAACAGTAGTTGGAGCATTTCCACACCTACAGCACTTAAATTTAATCTCATAATCAAAACACTGTTGCCTGAGCCCTTGTTGTTTGTTGTTGCATATCAGACCAACTTGTGTATTGCAAGTCACAGTTTGTCCCACCAGAGACATGGATAGATGTGGGTAAAGTACAGCTCTACACTGGACTTCTTCTGGAGCTGAGCATATAGGATGACCAGCGGAGATTATCTTCTGGATGGATTCATCTTCTCCACCATCAGGGCCTGATGTGGGTTTGCCAAGACTGATCCATTCTGACCATCCACATGTCATATTAAGTCCCTCAGGACAAGGTGTACTTGTGGGTGGCTGAGTAGTAGTAGATGTCTCAGTTGTGGTAGAGGGTGTGGTGGTCGTAGTAGTAGTTGTGGGTGGCTGAGTAGTAGTGGTTGTTTCAGTTGTGGTTGAGGGTGTGGTGGTTGTTGTAGTTGAAGGTGTTGTAGATGGAACAGTAGTTGGAGCATTTCCACACCTACAGCACTTAAATTTAATCTCATAATCAAAACACTGTTGATTGAGCCCTTGTTGTTTGTTGTTGCATATCAGACCAACTTGTGTATTGCAAGTCACAGTTTGTCCCACCAGAGACATGGACAGACCTGGGTAAAGTACAGCTCTACACTGGACTTCTTCTGGAGCTGAGCATATAGGATGACCAGCGGAGATTATCTTCTGGATGGATTCATCTTCTCCACCATCAGGGCCTGCTGTGGGTTTGCCAAGACTGATCCATTCTGACCATCCACATGCCATATTATGTCCCTCAGGGCAAGGTGTACTTGTGGGTGGCTGAGTAGTAGTGGTTGTTTCAGTTGTGGTTGAGGGTGTGGTGGTCGTAGTAGTTGTGGGTGGCTGAGTAGTAGTGGTTGTTTCAGTTGTGGTTGAGGGTGTGGTGGTTCGTGTAGTTGAAGGTGTTGTAGATGGAACAGTAGTTGGAGCATTTCCACACCTACAGCACTTAAATTTAATCTCATAATCAAAACACTGTTGCCTGAGCCCTTGTTGTTTGTTGTTGCATATCAGACCAACTTGTGTATTGCAAGTCACAGTTTGTCCCACCAGAGACATGGATAGATGTGGGTAAAGTACAGCTCTACACTGGACTTCTTCTGGAGCTGAACAGATAGGATGACCAGCGGAGATTATCTTCTGGATGGATTCATCTTCTCCACCATCAGGGCCTGATGTGGGTTTGCCAAGACTGATCCATTCTGACCATCCACATGTCATATTATGTCCCTCGGGACAAGGTGTACTTGTGGGTGGCTGAGTAGTAGTGGTTGTCTCAGTTGTGGTTGAGGGTGTGGTGGTCGTAGTAGTAGTTGTGGGTGGCTGAGTAGTAGTGGTTGTTTCAGTTGTGGTAGAGGGTGTAGGGGTTGTTGTAGAGGGTGGTTTAGTTGGTACGCTTGTAGAAGTAATAACCGTTTTTGGTGTTGTGCTGCACTGCACAGTCTTGCAACACTTTGCCTTTATTTCATAATTTAGACATATTGGAGGACTCTGTAAACTGTTCTGACACAGGAGTCCTTGGTTATTACATGTCACTTTTTGTCCCAATTGTTCTAGGGGAACCCCCTTATAGTGCACTGCCTGACATTCCACTGCCACTGGATTCTCACAGATGCTAATTCCTTTCTGGATGATGTGTTTGATGGTTTCATTGTCACCACCTCCAGGTCCATATTTAGGGTAGTCTGAAGTTATCCATTTTGACCAGCTGCATAATGTTTCCTGACAAGGTGTTTCAGTAACATTTGTGGTTGTAGGTATTGTAAGGGGTTTAGTGGTTGAGCTTGGAAGTGCTGTAGAAGGAGGCAGCTTCGTTGAGCATGCACTAAAGTCACAACACAGAACTTTGACTTGGTAGTTGAAGCACAAAGCCAGTGGTCCTGACTGGTCTTCATTTTTGCATGTCAGCCCTTTAGCCAGATTACACTGCACCACCTGTCCCACATTATCAATGGTGATATTAGGGAATTTCTCGGCTCTGCATTGGATTTGGCTAGGCTTGGCACAAATGTTGTGCCCTGCTTTTCTGATATTCTCATAAGTTTCACTGTCTCCTCCTGGAGTTCCCAGTGTAGGGAAGCTGGTATCATACCATTGTGACCATTCACAAGGATTACATGTCACTGTGACTGTTTCTGGTTCTGTGGACACACAAAATATAGATGGTGGTATATGGTAAATCTCATATTATATCGCTGAATATATCTTCACTTCACAAATTAAAAATCTTGCAAATACCTGGTGTTGTTGATGTAAAAACAAAGGTGGTTGGAGACTGTATGGTTGTAGTAGGAGTTGAAGTGGGCATAAGTGTTGTCGGTGTTGATACTGGGCATGGATATGACCTCTTGTCAACAGTACCATTCTTCCCACACACTGCTGTGATGCAGTTATCATGTCCATCTGTTGTGTTATAAATGGTACTGCCAGGGGGGTATTTCTTTCCTTTATATGTGCAAGTGCAGGCTGTAAAAAGGGGAGATGTATCATTGTTATTAACTTATTTACCTCATATAAGTATATATTTTTACAACTCACTGTCTCTCAAATGATTTGCTTACCCTGGGCATCATAATGGCATTGGATGGCCAGTAAACTGCATGTACTAAAAAAAAAAAGAAACCATGAAATAAATTGTCAGTTTTGATTTGTACCTTCTACAAAGTTATGTAACCTTGGTTTGGACATGTAATACATGAAAGACCTACCATGTAAGACAGTTTTCAGTTGTTGGCACTTTTTCCCCATTATTGTAGTGTCTTCCCTCTTTATCGAAGCAGCCACATTGTTCTTTTAGAACACATGTCATTGTATCCTCATCAAAGTAGGGCTGAGCAGGAGGACATTTTGGATAGCAACCTTTTGAAAAAAAAAAAAAAAACAGCTGTTCACACAATGCAATAAATGGGTGCCTTAATGCTTGTTAACATTTTTGCCTGACCACCAGAGGTCAGTCCTACACACGGGTCGTGATGATCCGAATTTGTTCTGGGGTTGGGGCTTAAGCTGCTCTTCATCTGTCCTCTTCTACATTCGCAGTATGTGCCTGTTTTAAACAACATCTGAAGCATGTGCCTGTCTCATGCACTCAGTATGGATTGATACATTTAATAGAATGGAATCCTATTTGATATGTGAGATGCGCGAGTGATGGACAAGGGCTTTAATAGATAATTTAGCATATTATTACTTATTATTACTTGTTTGTATAACAGGCACAAAAGCATACAAATTACTTATATACAAAATATTCACATCATAGACTCTAACATTAACTATTATTTTAACACATTGCCAACAAAATTGCAAAATCACATTGACAAAACGCAGTCAGCTATATAGATAGATAGATAGATAGATAGATAGATAGATAGATAGATAGATAGATAGATAGATAGATAGATAGATAGATAGATAGATAGATATACTTTATTTATCCCAAGCTGGGAAATTACAGCGTAGCAGCAGCATTACAAAACAATATATATATATATATATATATATATATATATATATATAAAACAATGGGTACCACAAGTTTTTTTTGTTTTCTGGGCACTGTGGTCAAAAAGAGATTTTGTTTAGCGATGTTTTATACACAGAATTGTGTGTGAGTTTGTGTGTATATATATACACATACATACATACATACATACATACATACAGCCAATGTAAAACAGACGATGGATATGTTAAATCTTTTATCTTCAACCTTGAATTCAATATAATTGGAGGTGAGGTCACATTATTAGAAAATTCTATCCTACCTTCGAGAGGAGGCATCTGTGTAGAACAGCTGCCTGAGGGGTTTCTGCAGGTTTTCATACAAGGAGATCCACATGGCATGTAGTGCCATTCACATTCACCAGGGGGGTTGTAGTAATCACAGAAGAGAGCTGTAAAAGATGATAGTACTAAGTATATGTACATTACAGAATGGGCTATTCAGAGATCACATTGATTGTAAAGACGTGTATGTACATGGCTTTATTTTTACCCTAATACTAGGCAGACATGGTACATCCATTGACTGGACTTCACACAGTCACATGATGTAAAATTGCAATTTTTTAAAAATATGACACATGTTAAAGTTGTCTTCATAAAGCGGTTTTCTGGCAGGTTGTTGTGGTCACACAAAGTAAAGTAATCTATGTTGTTACAGGAAGAGTTGCACTGTTAGTTTTCTTCTAACCATAACCTCTAGGAATGAAGATGACTATGTCTTTCCATCTCCCTTTCCTTTCTTCACTCTACCAGGTATGCCCCGGAACAGGCTTTCAGATGTTCAAACTTCTTTTGTTACACAATGGAGCAAACCTGATGGAGTTTGACATGTTCTTTGCCTTAGGGTTGACCATCTGAGACAATAGCAGTGTAGTGATTATGGCCGTGGCCAACACAATTCAGCACAAAAGGTCAGCAACCAGGGGAAAGCCAGGATCCCAATAGCTTTGCTAAGACCTATGGGCAGTAAACAAGGCCATCAAATTAGACAAATACTCCCTTACCGCTGCTGAGGGAATCCATTGCACCACAGTATTCAAAAAGTTGAGCCTCCAAGTTCCCGTACATCTGCTGTCAGGGAATTCCGTGGGGTAACCTACCTTCAGAGATTCCTCATGGTTTTTTATGATCGCCAGTCTAAGTAGCCAGAAAGCCACATGCCAGTGGACTAGAAATGTTCACTTTATTGTCGGGGCTGGTGGGGCGGGTCATAAAGGATTAAATATGTCCAATACAGCCTACTTCATCCACCTGCAACCTGATGTCACGTAAGCGCCAAGCAGCGGCCACAACAAACCAGAATGAAAAGAAGTGGGGAAGATGGAAGAAGAAGTGAGGGAAAGATTGTGGTCGGGAGAATACAAAGTTAAAAGAAAAGAAGGCCAAGCTGCTAAATCTCATGTTTGGGAGAATTTCTGTGAGGTATTTAGTGCAGTAGACGACAGCAACATTGGCTACATGAAGTGCAATTCCTGTGAATAAGCTATACAAGCATGAGAGCCACATGAGAGGGTCGAAGAAGAGTGTATTCCCTCACTCCCTCAACCGTCTACGACAGAGCCAAAGCGACGGCCACAGAAAAAAAAAAAATACTTGCAAAAGAGATTAAAAAAGCTCTGGATTGCAGTGCAACTACCACTGACATGTGGACTGACGATTACAACAAACAGGCATACACAGCATTTACCAGTCACTTCATCAGTGAAGACTGGAAATTGAAGAGTCGCATCATAACGACAGCTGAATTTTGACTCTACTCTAGACAGCTTACAACCTTCACGAGCAGGTGACCAAGGAGCTACATGACTTTGGCATTGAAGCTGATTGTTTGCCAAAAGTCATGTTCGTCAGTGACCAGGCGGCCAACGTCAAAGCTGCCCTCTGCAGCATGCAAGTGGATGCCATGCGCAGCCCATGTCATCAACATAGTCCTCAAACACACATTTGATGTCAAAGAGAACACACCAGCATACATGAAAGATGTGACTCATGTAACTGACAAATGCAAGAGCCTTATGACTTACCTCAAGAAGTCCAGTACCGTTGTACACCTCCCGCATGCTGTGATACAGGAATGCGAAACATGGTGGAACAGTAAAGTTGCAATGATGCAGTCAGCCAGCCAACAGTACCGTGAAATCCAGCAAGCCATGGAAGAGAAAGATCAGCTTGACAGACTAGATGGCATTCAGCTGGACGTATTGAACACGATCACTGAGTTCTTGTTGCTTTTTAAAACTACGAGTGAAGAGCTGGACAAGTATCTGACAAGTATCCAACTATACAACTAGTGGTGCTTTGGTTTTATAAACTGAAGAAACACAGCAAGCCACAATATTGGGACCCAGAATACATGGTTTATATCCGAGCACGGGCAATGCAGCTCTTAAACGAGAAATTGTCCATCGGTGTCACCTACAAGCTTGGGAAGTTTCTTTGTCCACGTTTCAAGTCCCTCAAGATGTTTCCAGCTGAGGAGAGAAACGCTGTCCACGACCAGGCCAGACGTCTTGCCAGGGAATTTGTCAGAGCGCTTACACCAGACAATAGAAAAATAGATGAGTTCAGCGAGTGGGAGGATTATGGGGAAGAAGATGGCGAGAAAGATGAGGTTAAGCGCTACATTGACAGCCAGTTCTTGTGGGATGGGGATGGGAGTCGCAGTCAAAGGCCTTCCCTCTGCTTGCCAAGGTGGCATGGATGATTCCCTGTATGAATCTCCATGTGAAAGCTGTCACAAAATGATGTTGTTATGTATGCTCGTGCATCAAGTGGATATATGAAAAAGAAATCTAGCGAGTATATAGGGCCCCCACAATGCACCTATTTTATGCAACCCTGATAGACTTGTCTCTTCTTGTCTTAAAAATAAGTCCGTTCTTGCCTTAAAATATAGTTCAGGTGAACTGTATTCTTTCATGTGTATTTATGTTTTAGCTTTGTTACTCACGACATATCTTTGGGGTTCTCCAGTTTACACAGATGCCAGCTTGATTACAGGATTCAGCATAAGCAGCCACAGCAGTGCAGAAACACTCGCAGTCTCCACCAGTGTCACAAGCACAAGAGTCAAACACACATGCTTCATAGTATGGAGTAGGATCCACCTAGAGACAAGTGTATAATTACACAATAATGAGCATTTACAAAACAACATCCTGTAAGTAAGGAAAAGACACTACTTCACTTCTGCTTATAGTTCTCTACATCTGAGAGACAGATCATGTATTTTAACTCCATGGCCTTAAACAGAGAGTTACGTATTACTCTGAAAAGTAAGATTTTAGTTCAGGACATATATAAACAGTTTAATGAGTGAGATTAGAATATGTTGGAGGTTAAACTACTCTATGTAACAGTATATAAAATGGTTCTACACAAAACTTCACCTTAACCCGCTAAAATATTACAACGCAGCATAAATATAATTGCATTCCAAAAAACAATCAAATAATAAACAATAATGTATAATAATATAACACTACAAAAGGGGTAAATGTGTACTTTTTTTGCCAATAGTTCCTCTACTTTTTTTGAGTAAGATTTTAGATGCAGGTCATTTTCTTGTATTTCTACAATGTGGCTTTACCTAAAGATCTGAATACATATTTCACCTAATGATGACTGGATGTAGAAACAAAAGTGAATGCATCGATGTATGAAGACACCTTATGTGGGTTTATACAGAATGTCTGCTGCTTAATGGTATTCTGCCTATACGGTTATCTTGTGTTTTCTGTAATAAAGTTGTACTTCTGTCCCGAATATGCAGGAAGAAAGCTTATAAATAGTAACATAACATGATCTCCACTTCATTATCAACCTACAGTGGAGTGGCAGGTAGAGAAGACATCACTCTGTATAATGCTGCACTGCTTCTGGGCCCAAGCCTGTCTGTATGGATTGGCTGTGCAGGGGCTGCTGATGCTATGAGCGTCGGGGCAGCTTGGTAAATCCTTCCAGCTGTTGCCAAACACCAGTGGGTTGACAACCACAGCATGGCCCCTTGTGGTGAAGTCATTATTTGCAATGAAGTCATAGTTGCCACACAGCCCACACACACGACCCTAAAAAAAGGAAAAGCTCATTATATACAATTTTGGTCAACATAAAAACAGAAAGTAATTGTAGCTACATTAACCCTTTGATGCACAACATGGGTCTAAAGTGACCCAACTGAGATTGTATGTTCTATATCTTTGCAATAAATTAATTTCATCATTCCGTATTGCAGGTTTTCCTCAAATATTTTGTTTCTGATCATCATGCATCCTAGATTTATGTTTTCCTTTCTTCATTTTTTAATAAAATCCCTTTTTGTTTCACTACTCTTCTAATGCACAACATGGGTCAAAAATGACCCATATCCATTTTCAGTGTTATTTCATGTATGACTATTTTTTTTCGATTATACATCTTTGAAATAAATATATTTTATCATTTTTATTATTGCATGTATTTAGTAAATGTCTTGTTTGGTTGTTTTTTCTTTTTGCACAAATCATCCTTTTTATCTTTTCCTTTCCTACTTTTTGAACAAGCACAGCTGTTGTACTTCTACTTCAAGTTTACACACATGGGTCAAAAATGACCCGCATGCATTTATAATAGAATTTGGTGGGAAAAATGTCTTTGTTTGCAAGTACTAACATATTTACATCTGGAACACGTAAGTCTTGTTTTTTTGCAATTGTTCTAACATTACCCTAACAAAATATTTCATAAATAAACAGTTGAAGATTTGGAAATTAATGTGGGTCATTTTTGACCCATGTTGTGCATTAGAAGTGGTGTCAATATGTTGCGCATCAAAGGGTTAAACCATAACTTTCCTTTCCATATTGCATTGTTACCTTGTATTTTGAGCTGAGCTTGATGAACAAGCTGGTCTTCCTGTCCCACATGAGAATAAGTCCATTCTTGGCTTCAATCACCAGGTAGATGCCCATTGTGCTGTAACTGAACTGAGCTGCCTCTTCATTATTCCCACTTGAAAGGAGCTGGGAGCTTCCATCTGTTAGAATCAGTTCTGTACCCTAAAAGAGACAAAAATGTATTTAAGGTCAAAATGTATTAATTTTTTGTGTTAAGATATGCCAAGCTGGAATAAAAAAAACTATTTTGGATGAGAGGTAGATAGTCATCAAGTAAGAAAGTCCTATTGCCTTTTAAAAAAACTTTTTTATAATCCTGTAAGCAACAATGTTACTCAGCTCAGCTGTGTTTCAACTATAGAGACTGACCTCTGGTGGCGTGTGATGTACACTACACATTACAAAATACAACATCTCTCTATCATTTAATACATAGACTAAAAGAACAGTGTCTGTATTTTGGAGAGAAAAAAGATCATACTCTAAGGATTATTTAAATGCCCTACTGTACTGTAATACTACAATACAGCCCAAGCCTAATGACAATGCAGGTGTCCTTTGAAACGTCTTATGTTTACCCCCAGGAAGATCTTGATGGTCTTGGAGCAGGTTGTTCCTGTGGTTCCACATGGGACATTCTCAGTGACCACTCTGAAGGTGCCATTACTTTGATTGATGCCACAGTAGTCCTGAAAAATGAAAGATACACACACACACACACACACACACACACACACTGAATGGTTAAAATGGCCTTATCAATAAAAGAGTACCAATAACTGAGTCTATGAATGGTCAGGGAAGACCAACCAGCCCTGGTTTCAAGCCAAATGCCAAGATATTTATAACAAGAGACAACTTCTAGTTTCTTACCCTGAGCAGTAGGAATATTTATTGCATGCCCATGCTTCTTTCTCGCATTGGAAAAGTGCATGAACTTAGACTTATTAGTATTTAAAACTTTAGTAGCAAAAGCTGAGACTGATTATGTATCAAAAACTACCTGGGGGATAAATGAGGACCCACCACAATAAATCACTGTATCATCTGCATAAAAGTAAAAGTTGACACCTAAGTTGTCTAGACCAGCAGGTTTCTTAGGATCTAACTTGACCAAGGCATCATTAAAGAGTTTGTATTTAAGAAGTCGGAGTGCTAACATACAAAAAGGTGACAATGAGAAAACAATGAAAAGTACAGCATCCCTCTGATTGTGTGCAAACCTTTTATAGGATATATTTATATATGACTTAGGTTATACTCTTTTGATAGTCGTATAGTAATTCTAAGTAGTATCACAAAACAAGATGAGGCATTCAAACATTTAGGAATTCACATCAGTTCCCTTACTCTTCACCAGTTATTACCTGAACCAGAATGTATTCACAGCTGCCAGCAAAGGTGAAGCGCTTCTCATCAAAAGTCATGTAGTGTCCAGCACCATACACAGAGCAGGTTCTATCACACTGGTCGGTAGTACACTGCCACTTCCTGTCTTTACAAGTGCTGTTAGCAGAAACAGATTAAATACAATCAGGTTAACAATAAAAGCCAAGCGGCAACCGACTTAAACCTGCATTCTAACTGTTAAAGAGAGGGGGCCATTCCACTGGTTACAAAAACAAGTTAATTTAAATGTCAGACAACAGGGATATGATCCTATTTGTTACTTGCTTTATTACTTCAGTAAACATTCTCATAATGAGTTTATGGTTCCAATGGTCAGTCTTCTTCAATACAACATGATGTTTTCATGTAAAATGAAATGAAATTGTAAATAATGCTCTCATTTTCAGTTTCGCTGTAGGCTGATTATGTATCAAAAACTACCTGGGGGACAAATGAGGACCCACCACAATTAATCACTGAATCATCTGCATAAAAGTAAAAGTTGACACCATCAACATTTTGACCTAAGCTATTTATACAAATTGAAAACAAACAGCGGACTTAAGACAGAATCTTGTGGTACACCATTAGAAATGTTTAGCCAATTTGAAGTGAGTCCATCAATTTGTATACATTGAGACCTTTCGTTGAGGTAGTTCACAAACCACCCCACTGCCTGTTCAGATAAACCAATACTAGTTAGTGTCTGCCTCAGAATAAAGAAGGTCAATGGTATCAAAAGCTTTGGACAGATCAATGAATAGAGCTGAACAACTCTGCTTTTTATCCAAAATACTAACAATATCATTCATCACTGTCATCGTTGTAGTAATGGTGCTATGTTGCTTTGTAAAGTCAGACTGATGGTCAGATAAAATGTAATTTCTATGTAAAAACTCCTTTAGCTGTTCGCTGACAAGCTTTTTGGAGTGAAATTTTAACTAAAACTGACAATTTAGAAATGGGCCTTTAATTATTTAATGAGGATACCATGCAAGGCACATTTGCCCACCTGAAGGTCTCATTTTCTATATGTAAACATTTACTTATCCATGCATTGGTCGGCCACCTCTGCACAGTAAGTAATATAGATCCCACTGCATTGTTATTGTGTCTTCTTATTTCCCCCATGTACAGATAAAACACATGCCTGTGGGCTTCCTCTGCTGTATGTCACTGTATATACACTGTATCCATCCTGCCGGTGCCGATTTTTTATCACAGTCCAGCCCTGATTAGTCTGAAATGGCCATGAACAAGATGGCGACTTTCAAAATGCCGAGCTGGATGCTTCAAAACCAAATTCATAAACCGGTGGTCGATGTCACGGTGACCACTATCTTTATAGAGTCTATGGGTGAATTCATAAAAATGAAGTGCTTGCTGCATATTTCTAGCTTTACAGCATTTCACTGTACTGAGTCACCTACCAGGTGTTGCAGTTCACCTTGGTGGTCTCTCCAGGCTGGTAGGAGATGCCGTTGTGAACACAGGAGCAGGCCTCAGGCTTCATGCAGCCTCCTTTACCATCAGACACCATCCCAGATGGACACATACAGCCAGAGACACACCCTGTAGTCATCTGGAGAAGAGATCAAACTTACAATTTACAGTCATAGATTTTCAATTTCTGCACCAGTACAGAAACTATTAGATTTAGATATAAAATAATAACCTCTGTTTGCAAGTTAATGTTCCATTATGTTGGGGAAAAAAGGTAACTCACACAGGCCATGTCTAATGTGCTGCAGCTCTTCTCACACTCTGTTCCTTTTGCAGCTGGACCATTATTAGAGCAGTTGAAGAACACCATGGGAAGAGCACAGGCTGCTAAGAAAAGACATGTTGGAAATTATTTTATATTAATAAAACAACCTTGGTTACTAAGCAAAATACTGTTCTAAATGAGTTCAAATGCAGAAGACTATTTTAGCTGTGCAAACAGCCAACAACTGTCCAAAGCTCTAAATCTGATAGATTTGGTTTCAAATTAGAGGTACGTTCACAGCAAAACAGCTCAAATATATTAAGGGCGATTGTTTCCTATAGCCCATAGTATTCAGCCAGGGAATAGCCACTTTATACAATCAGGACAGAATGTAGCATTAACTCTGAGGTAGATGTTTCTGTATTATGTAACTTACATGGCTGCATAATAAACTCTCCAATGCAGTTGAGTTTGCCCTCCTTACAGGTGCTAGTGGAGAAACATATATAGAAAAAAAACACACATTAATAAACATATTAATAAGACTCAAATGGACTGACAGGTGAACACAGAGAATACAACAAATCACTAACTGTAACTATGATCAGTTTAGAAAAACACGTCAGAGTCAAACTCTTCATTAAATATTTCCATCCATCCATTCTCGTCCGTTTATCCGAGGCCGGGTTGCGGGGGCAGCAGGATAAGCAGGGCATTCCAGGCGTCCCTCTCCCCAGCCACAAAGTCCAGCTCCTCCTGGGGGACCCCGAGGCGTTCCCAGGCCAGGAGAGAGATATAATCCCTCCACCGTGTTCTGGGTCTTCCCCGGGGCCTCCTACCAGTTGGACGTGCCCGGAACACCTCTAATGGGAGGCGCCCGGGAGGATCCTTACCAGAGCTTTACATGCACTCATACTTATTTCCATAGAAATCATGACAATAACACAATAAAAACTATTTTCATACCACATGACTCCTTCCTTGTTGACGACCTGTCCAGGAGGCACCACTGAGCCTTTGTCATAACAGGGACAAGCCGTAGATGGGACACACTTCCCAGTGTCATCCAGATAGGTTCCCTGTGCACACACGCAGCCATCGATTGGCGGGAAGGAGGAGTGGCAGGTGAGGTCTGAGGAGCTGATGCATCGGCAGGTGTGACTGCTGGATGTAATGTTGTATGAGTAGACCATGCTGCTGGGGCAGGAGGCATATTTCCCTGAGGAGGTCAGACCACAGAGCCAGTGAAAATCTGTGACAATGTTGCACTGCAATCATGTCGCATTTGTAAAGGACCACAGCCATGTTACTACACAGTTTAGCCTACAGTGCTACAGTGGTACACCAACATTCATAGTGTTGTAGGTTGTTGAACGTGTTTTCCTGCTTTCAGGCACCTTCTGCTTTATTTAGGGGAACAAGCACCAACCATGTCTGACAGCAATAACAGTAGATGTGGTGCCCACTACGTTGACAAGGTTTCATGCCCATCCAGTTTATTTTCATACAATTTATACAAAGAATCCAATAAAGTTATTTAAGGGAAATAAAAACAGACATTGGTAGTAAAAGCTGTAGTGTGACTTCAGTACCACAGCGAGAATATCGAACAGAAAAAACAGCTGTAATCAAACATGTCAGATAGATGAGCTTGCATGTAAGAGATGTTAGACCTGAAACAGGCTACTTAACACAGTGTCAACCTTTTAAGTATAAATACTACAGCAAGATGTTTCACTGACTTTCTTCATGAAGGCAAAAATCATATGGTGATCCCAAACGACACCTGGTTGCATCGCCGTTGTATCAGACAAAATAACAGCAATGACAGCAGTAAGACCACTACTGTATATCATCAGCCCTCAAGACTAATGAGGTACCAAGGCTTTGGTTAGGCTCTTCTGTTTCAATACTACTTTTTGGACTACTCACCACAGATGGCCTTCCTCCAGCCGCTGATGTGGATTCCTGCAGCTGCACAGGCATGGACATATGAGGAGACAGCAGCACACATGCACTCTTCACTTTTCTCACAGTTACAGCTGTCATACATGCAGTTCTGTCAGGAGAGAAAATAAAACAGTGCAGTGTGAGGTCATGTCACAGGTCTAGAGACTCATCTAGGTACAGTCCAGAGAAATAAGTACATTTTACATTTACATTTAGTCATTTAGCAGACGCTTTTATCCAAAGCCACTTGAAAAAGGGAAACAATCAAGGTTTAGTGCAATAAGAGCCATTAGTACAGCAATAAGTGCTATTGATGATCATTTAAGGAGTAGAATTGTTGTGTGGTGCTATGGATCATCTGAAGCGGTTTTACTGTGCATTCTGGCAGGCCTGTCAGGAGGGCATTGCAGTAGTCAAGTTTTGAGATGGCGACAGCTTGTGTCAGGAGTTAATTGGCATGTTGAGTTAGGTAAGGTCTGATTTTTCTGATGTTGAAAGTGCAAAGTGGCAAAACTGGGCAACTGAGGCAATGTGACTGGAAAAGGTGAGTTGGTCATCAATCATCACACCCCTGGTGGGGGCAAGACACAGGGAGTCAATTTTGATGTTGATGTTGTGGTGTATTGTAGGTTTAGCAGGGAGGACCAGCAGTTCAGTTTTTGAGAGGTTCAGCTGGAGGTGATGTGCCTTCATCCATGTGGCAATGTCTTAGAGGCAGTCAGAGACCCGAGCAGAGAGGAAACGACAGATAGAGCTGAGTGTCATCTGCATAGCAGTGATATGAAAAGCCATGTGAGCGGATAATCTGACCCAGAGAGGTGGTGTAGATAGTAAATAGCAGGGGCCCCAGCACTGAGCCCTGGGGGACCCCTGTGATGAGGCGATGCAAAGTTGACAACTGTCAACGCCAGGATACACTGAATGAGCATTCTGTCAGGTAGGAATCAAACCAGGAAATTGCCAAGCCAGAGATGCCCATTTTAGAGAGAGAAGAGAGGATGCGAGTAACAGTTGTAGCTGTGAGACTTACCTCTTTGTATGAGATGGGGCTGATCTCTGAGTGACAGGAGGCAAACACTCCCTGAGGGTCACTCAGCATGGAGCACCAGTGCTGGGCATACCTCTCTGTCATTGATAAACAGGGACCAGTATTAGTCATTCTGAAGATCTGAATGTGATAACAGAGGCTCGACATGACTCAGGCCTACCATTGTCCAGGCTAAGACTGCAGGGGTTCTCAAAGTTGCTTTTCACATCGGGACAAGCAGCATGTGTCTTCCAGCTGTTGACAAAACCAGCAGCTGTGGCATCTGGAACACCACTGAGCTTAAGAAAGTCATCAGCCTGGTTGCTGTTGAAGTTCCCACACAGACCTGTAGGCAGAGTGCAGACAACATCATGGTGATGACGACACATGAGTGGTAAACTGGCTGATTCTGTGGCTGCTCGTTCTCCACAGTGCAGAAGAATGACCACAAATCATGATTACACTGCTGAAGACTTTCATCATCTTTCTGTCTTCCTAGCCATCTCTAAGACAGGCTGATGACTGAAAACGCCATGTTCCAAACTATAAATATTCTATATAAGTGATTCACATCATGCATTAAAAGTAATGATGACAATGTGAAATGAATCAGCTCTATGTGCTTGGGTTTTAAAACTTTCACTAAAATGCAGTCTGTTCATTACAGAAAAACATAAAGACACTGAAGTGTTTCCAAAATATAGAACTCATTTTCAAATTTTCTAACTTTTTCACAATTTCAGTACCTCCATTTTAGTTATTCTTCAAACTTTGTGGTTTCATGGAGCATAGAAATGCTAAACAATAGAGCTGGCTATCACCACTGATTATCTTAATCCATTAAATTCTGATTCACATGGTTCCGTTACGATTTGATTTCTGATTCCACCCAATTTGATCCTTCATCAATTCGATTGCATACAATTTATTTGTGATTAATTGTGAGTTTACTTTGGACAATCATGGGACTAATCGCAAATAAATATTTTAATGGATTGACAGCACTAATAATTAATAATCAGTCTTTCTTCTGCTATAAACATTCCTTGTTATTTCTGTGACAATATATTACATACATACACACACAAACATATTTTCTCTTTTGTTGGGCCTATTTATTCATTACTCTCAGTTCATTCATTACCTTTTGTTTTTTAAAACCTATATTAAAAAGTGATATTAAAGTTTCAGCGACCTCCCATGACACCCCTTGGGTCCTCACGCCCACTTTAAAAAAACAGTGTGTTAGATCACCACTAGTGCCGTTGGCTAGTCACTCGCTGTCGCACCACATTAGCCAGATTTTCACAACTTAGCTAACGTAAGTTCGCTCTGGCTCAGCATCAGCTGGAAAGGAGTTAAAGCTCATACAGAACAAATAAAAACTAACCGGTGAAAAGCAAAGAGGGACTGAGCTAAACATACATTATTGGCTAAAGTAGCAAACTAGGCTAGCTGACTGGTATTTTAAGACACAAAGGTGAATATAAAAAGGCTAAAAATATGTTGCGTTACTATACGTATAAAGCTAACTGTGAAGAGTAAAGTAACTAACTAAAGGATGAAGAGCTGTAATGTGATTGTGTGATAACGTGACTTTACTGGAAGAGAAGTAAAGTGATATGCTGTTCATAAAATTAATATTCGTCACACTAAATTGTGCAAGTGGTCCATTATTTGAGCCCGTACATGCTTTGCCAGGCTGTTTATTATTTATTCATTACTCAGGAGGTCTGAGATCAGGTTTCTTGCTGACACGTTTTGCAGCATCTTCTGTATCACAGAGAAAACACAAGAGGGTGCCACCGCTCTAAGATCAATCTCAGAATGTATGAATCGATATTGGAAAATTATATTTAGTATTGATTTTGAATAGAAGAATTGATTTCTTAAACCCAGCCCTACTATAGGAGATATTTAAGCAACCAGTACTGATTGTAAGATAACATGTATTTATGTTTTTAACTTTTTGACCCCCATCATTTTATGGTACACTAAAGAATCTGTCAAATTAAAATGAGCATGTTTGTCACTATATTTGTACTTTGATCCCCTCATGGATATACCTGCTGTTTATGTTGTAATACTGACTTAATGAACATTGACGGTACTCTTGTGTGCTTGCTGTGTTTTTTAATAGAAGCCCTGATTTCTCTATTTTTATTCACATATTGACTGTTTGTAACATCCAGTAGGAATCAAAATACGAGCATGTACAGATCAGTGTAGATTACGTACCACAAGTTTTGCCCTGGTAGTCACTGGTCACTGTGATGTAGAGCTGCATGACTGGCTGGAGCTGTATCTCCAACAGGACACCAACAGATGTCTGCACCAGCAGGTAGAAAGAGGACGCTCTGAAGGCGGAGATCCCAGCTGGGGTTGGGAGAGAGTTTGAGGATGGGAGATAATTGGAAGAGTGAAGACAGAATTAAGTAGAGACCATCTTGTGATTGGATCACTCCAAAGGGTCCCTTCCTATTTCCTACCCCGTTGGTATTTCTTGGACTACACACAGTTGATGGTTTTTAATAATTATATTTCACATTTTTGTATATATTTCCAATAGCTTTGGTAACACTTTAGATTAGGGAACACATATTCAACATGAATTAGTTGATTATTAGCATGCAAATAAGTAACATATTGGCTCTTAATTAGTCATTATTAAGCAGTTATTAATGCCTTATTCTGCATGGCCTTATTATACAACCAGTAAGACATTAACTAAGAGTTTTCCCTCAATAAGCTCAGAATTATTGGTTATTAGTAGTAAGTAAGGAAGTTGTTGTATATGAGTTACGATCTTAATATGCTTTACTTTGTGACAGAAAGTGTTCATCCACTCCTCAGTCATTTAGCTAAACAGATTGTGTTTCACATTATATAAATATATATATATAGACATATCTGTAGCTTATGATATGGCCACAAAGTGTATCTCTTTGTGATAGTTGAAGTGGAGTGTCTCTCACCAGCAGAGAAGGGTAACTGAGCGTAGATGCCATTCACAAACACCTTGCCATTGGGCTGGATGGTGAACACCTTTGTATGGAAGGAGAGCAGATGTTATTATTGCTGTATGTTCGGTGACAAGCAACAAATCCTGCTTGCACTGCAAAAAGATTATTTAATTCATTCTGAAATACATTCAGAACATACATTCATTCTAAAAAAAAAACCCAACAACAAATAAATGCTGAAATGTAGAGAAAAACATATTTGGTAATCCACAAAAACAAATTATCATTTTCTTCCTAATCAAATAATGTTGAATGTGTGTGTGTGTGTGTGTGTATTCTAGGTGATATAATATAAAAAACCTTAAACATCAACAGTAGCAGTAATATACTTTGGATTAATGAAAACACAAACCGGTCCTCACTCTGATGGCTAAAAACTTTTACTTTGTTTTTCTCAAAATTTGAACGAATGTATAGTTTCATGGTGCCACCTGTTGTTCAGAAATGCTTCATTTTTGTTCCTAGGTGGCCTAGAAATGCTGGTCCTCAGTTTGTGAGTCGTTTCACTCGGTCCTTACTAAGCAGCAAGTACAGGAATGTGTGTGTGTGTGTGTGTGGGTGTGTGTGTATGTGTCAGACTCACATTAACCCCTCCAGACAAACCCAAGGTGATGGATTTGAGGCAGGTTTCACTCTCAGTCAGTCCACACTGCTCCAGTTCACCCTGTACCACAAACTGGGTTCCGCTGCAGTCCTAAACACACCAACACAAAACTGTAAGACAACTTCCGACCTGCAGACAGCCGTCACACGGTATTTGTTTGTCTGTTGATATTGGCAGAGTGAGTGTTTGGGTGTTGTGTAGAACTGTCAATAATAGTCCACAAGGTAAATGGGATGCACTTATATAGCACTATACACTCATTTTGGCATTTTGTGGCGTCTTCTCTTCTTTTTGTTCTTTTTTTTTCAACACAAACCACTGAACACACTAGAGCAGCTGGAGCCAAAAGCTGCTTCTCCTCCATTTTGTATGTTTTTACTAAGAGCATGATGGAAAAAATTGCATGGTGGGAAAAAAGTGCAAAAAGAATCTAGTTGTAGTCTTGTAAATAGTGACCCTGAAAGATTGACAGTCTGTCTAAAATCTCAGTGTGAGACTAAAAACTCTAAACTCTTGTATTTAGATGTGAGCAGGTGTGACACGATAGTTTTCCAGGAGTCTTTTCCAAATCTTTTCAAAGTCTTCTGATGTATAGAGTATAGTGTTGTGTAGCAGTGTAGTGCATGTGTTACCGTGGCAGGGGTGTGTGTGTGAGATGCTGTATTACAACTCTGATGACGAGGTATTCTACCTTAGCCAGGACGTAGGAGCAGTCCCCATGGAAAGTGTACACTTTTCCATCAAAGGTGTTGATGTGAGCTCCTCCCTGCACAGAGCAGCTTCCTGGACAGTTCTCCTCCGTACACTTCCACTGGCCACTCTCACACACGCTGTCAGCACACACACACACACACACACACACACACACACACACACACACACACACACACACACAAACAGACTATCAGCACACAAAATGTCATCAAAATTTCCAGTGGACAGCTGATATCCAAAGCAACCCAAGCAGAACATATTCTGACAGCCACTGTATCCCTGGACTGGATACACACACTGCAAAAAACATGAAGCTTACCAAGTATTTTCTTCTTATATCTAGCAATAGTATCTTAATTATCTTGTTTTGAGTATAATTTAACTTTAGCTTTTAGCTTTATATGCCTATTTAGTTATAAGTATTATTATTATGTGCTTATTTAATTATCTTATTGTTTAAAGACTTGTTTTTAGGATTGACTTTGTGAACTTTTTCAGGCTTTTCAAGCTATTCAACTGTTGAATACGGTGAGTTTTTACCTAAAATATTGGCTCCAATTGAGAGTTTTAGTTGCATGTATAGTTTAAATGATATTTCAAAAGCATTTTCTATCCACCAAAACGTGCTCGTTTTAAATATTGCTGGCTTATTTTAATGTTACTACAGTTGGGCTATTCAGGCCACAATTGCTTAAAATAAATATATTTAGACTATTTTGACATTTACTTACTGCACTGGCAAATAATTTGACTTGTTTCGAGCATGTATTTGCTTAATTCCAGTTATTTATTTCTTATTTTTCGTCAGTTGGTTTTAGCAGTGTACTGACAAAAATTAAGTTTTGGTTGTTCATTGCAGCAGGTACCTGATGACTATAAAACCCGCCTACCTGGAGCCTGGCTCTCTCTCCACTTATGCATTTGTTGTTTTGTTGTAAACACACAACATCCTCTTTTCACATTACAGCTACACTCATGCATACACTCACTGACGATCACACCTCATCATATATTTAGTTAAAGTTTTGATTACTTTTTATTATTTATTATTATTCTCTTTGATAGATAAATAATTTGTTAATTTGCCTTTTACCTGCGTCTCCACTCTTTTTGCATTGCTTCAGAGGCAATATCAGTATTGTTGAAATAACTAATAAACTAAATAAATTATTCTTGTTTCTCTGTATTCATCGTGTTTCTTTTCTTTAAAGGCATTTTGATGTAATATTATTTTATTTTAATTTATTGTACACCATTACTTTTGACCAGCGGGTAACAGAGATGAACTGTGTGGTCTTGGGAATGTTACTAAGTTGATTGATTTGTCTTGTTTTATTTATTATAATTACATATTATCTATGTATTTATTTTATGCATTGTTTATCCTGTTACTGTGCCTGAGGACCAAGGTTATAATAGTTTTGGATTTTTCAATAGTTTTAGTTTTTAGTTTTCTTTTTTAAAATTCAGTTAGTTTTAATTAGTTTTTAGAGTGAATTTGCTAGTTTGAATTAGTTATTATTTTTTGGAAAATGCTTAGTTTTTGTTTTTGTTTCATTTGTTTTTGTTTATTTTTAGTTTTTTTGTAATGGGGTATTTGTTGGGTGCGATATTCAAAAAAGTCACAATGAATGTTGCCTTTATTTCCTTTGTCTGATCCATCTCAGCCCCAATAAGTTTATTAAGTCATAAAACCAGATAGATGAAATAGATTTCATATCAACAAAAAAGGTTTTAAAAAAGTAAAAGTAAAAAAAGTTGACAAAGACGAAAAGGAAGGATATTTTCACTATAATTTTTGTTAGCTTGTAACCACACAATATAGTTTCAGTTAGTTATCGTTGTTTTTTTTAAAACTCTCTTTTTTATTTTTATTTCAGTTAATGGAAATATTTTTTTCAATTCTAGTTTTTATTATTTCGTTAGTTTTTGTTAACTATAATAACCTCGCTGAGGAGCCCTTATAAAAGAGATGATGCATCTCTTTAAATTGAAATTTGTAATAATCAAACTGCCTGTGATTTTCTCACAAAAAACACAAATTTACACAATGAGTTCCTAGTATATCATATCATACCATGTTTTGCAGTTGCTGGAGTAGGACTGTCCAGGTCCATAGCTGTTGTTGTTGTAGCTGCAGTAGCACTCGTTCAGAGGGACACAACCCTTTCCATTGATATCATCCAGCACCGTGCCTGAAGGGTGAGGAAAAATAGTATTAGATTCTTGATATTTAAACAATAAATATTTACACAACATTTAATTAAATCATGTATCATAGACAAATGGGCAGAGAGGCCAACTGCAGGGGATTACAATATGTATTGCATGGCAAGTACCTGAACTGGTTTCCCAGTCCACGTATCTATTGTTTCTTTGAAGTTTTCTCTCACTACTTTGCAATGTCTGGTTCCTGTATGTTAATCACATTAAGACGCGACTTCACCTGTAACGTCCTCCTGTTCTTTGATCATGTAAGACTGAAACTTTGTATATAAGGAAGAAAGTTTACTTTGTCGAGAAAGATTGCTGAGACTCTCTCTGTGTACACGTAACTAAAGGCTTTGATTGATAAAACTCCGGCTCATTGCATTTTTTTTCAGAGAAACACTCAATATTTTGGGAAGAAACTGCATCTACAAGGGTTCAAAGGATTGACACAGGTGAGTGTGTGCACGTGTGTATGTGAGTGTGTGCATATGAGAGTGTGTTGTACCTGCAGGGCAGAAGCATCCATCGATACAGTGGTGGTCACAGGTGTGCCTGGCCTCTGGGTTGGAGCAGGTATCAGCACAGGGACTCCCACACTCCATGTACTCCATTTTGTTGGGACATGACTTCCCTGTGAATACATCAGTTCCTTCATTTACACAACCTCTCTGATTCCCATTCTGAACAATCATTCACACAAACTTTAATATTGCAGCTAGTCGCAGGCCCTCAGTGGCCTGCACACTGCACACACTCTCCTATACTTGGTGGGGTTGATTTCATCCTGTGAATAGGATCACTACAAAAACCAACTGACAAAAAATGATAAATAAATAACTAGAATTAACCACAAAAAAAAGCTTGAAACAAGTGAAATTATCTGCCTGTGCAGTAAGTATTTTTTTCTTTGTAAGAAGTCTAGAAAATCTAGAAATAAGCATGTTGAACACTTAAAATAAGAAATTAACTCTTAAAACAAGATAAATTATCTAACACTTCTAAATCTAGAGGGGTTTTTTTATCTTGGTAAGAAACAAATAATTGTCAGGTCACTCTGCTCGGGCCAGTTTATCGCTTCTTGCAGCTTTAATTTATCTTGTTTTAAGAGTTAATTTCTTATTTTAAGCATTCAACATGCTTATTTCTAGATTTAATAATCTTAATTTAAGAAATCTTGTCAAGTGAAATTATCTGTCCATGCAGCAATATCATTTCCCTCAGATTTAGTGCTTTTATTTAGTTTTTAGACAAGACTAAAAGCATTTTTACTTGTTATTACAGTCACAAAAGATAGATATCTCAGTTGCATTTAGTTTTTGCTATTATGACCTCTTCTTGGGCTTCTTTATTCCTCAGTGCATTCATGTGCCTGAGACATTTTGTTTGGACAAAAGTCCAGACAGGACAGACAACCCTTCCAACCAATAGGATACTCAGTTAGCGGTGTCTAATGAGTGAACTCACAGCAGAGCTCTTTGGTTCTCCAGTTTTGAGGTTGACCACCTGCATGGCTACACTGTCTGGAGAACTCTGAAACAGTGGTGCATAAGCAGAAGGGGTCTACTTCTATGGCACTACCACAGCTACAGAGGTCAGCAACACAGGCAGCGGTGAAGGAGGCAACATCCAGCAGACTGTGGCAGCTGCTGAAAGCTGGCCCTGTAAGGATCTGCTCACACAGAGGTTTCTACAGACAGACAGACAGACAGACAGAAGGGAATAGAATCAGAGATAGGAAGACAGGAATAGAGCAAATTCTTAAGTTTTAGTTTAGATTCTATTAGTTTTGGTTTCGTTTTAGTTTTTTTTGTAATGGGGCCTTTGTTAGGTGCCAGATTTTAAAAAGTCACAATTAATGTTTCCTTTATCACTTTGTCTGATCCATCTCAGCCCCAATAAGTTTATTAAGTCATAAAACCAGATAGATGAAATAGCTTTCATATCAACCAAAAAGGTTTACGTATGAAAAAAGTTGACAAAGACAAAAACAAAGGACATTTTCACTTTAATTTTAGTTAGTTTTGTAACCACAAAATACAGTTTCAGTTAGTTATCTTTTTTTTTTTTTTTTTTTAAACTCTTGTTTTTATTTTTATTTCAGTTAACGAAAATGTTTTTTCAATTCTAGTTTTCTTTATTTGGTTAGTTTTCGTTAACTATAATAACCTTGGTCACCACTGGTATGATCCAGGATCATTACTGTGTGAAACCAGTAACATTTCAACCTTCACTGACCTAGATGTGTGTTAATTTAAAAGTAATGCAGAGCCTCTAACAAATCAGAGACTGGACATAATATAATTATTGTGTGTAACGTTTTCTGTCTGTTTCCATATAACTGTGTGAAATCTCACCATGTCGTTGCAGCCTTTTGTTGTCTCCAGAGTGTAGTCAGAGCAACTTTCCGTTGGACCATCCATTTTCCAGAAGTTGGCAAAATCCACAGGGGATAATTTCACACCTGTTCAGAAAATAACAAAGAAACAGTTCAGTTCTGTGTCCAATCTTACACTGACTGACTTGTTAAAGTGGGTCAAAGTGTACCATGGCTGTAGAACTCATTGTGGCCCTGGACCCCATTAAAGTCTCCACAAAGACCACAGGTTTGGTTCTTGTACTTCAGGTCTAGTTCCACCTGTGAGCACAAAACATTTGTTAGACATTAGACTAATCACAATCAGGATTAAGGGGCCTGAATAATATTTGTATGTGTTATACAGTGAAAAACCTCTGATAGTGATCAAGTCAGCCCAGGTCAAAATATGTATGATGAGTTTTTACTGGATTTTATGGATATTATGGATTTCAAAATATACTACAGCTGACTCTTTTCAAGTTATTGTACATACACTGTAAAAAGAAATCCTGTTGTTTTTTACGGTAAAAAACCGGCAGCTGTGGTTGCCAGAACTTTACCATAATAAACACGGTAGTACATTTTTTAATTTTACGGTAAAAAGATATTGCCACTGTTGATTTCACGTTTAAAAGATTGTCATTTTATTCCATTTTTTACTGTATAATTAAAAGGTTTTTCCATCAAAGTAAAAGCACTGAATTCGTATTTCTTTGTAGAATTTATATAGATGATTGAAATAATAATTACAGGGCCCAAAACATTTTTTTTTCTGTGTAGCCTACAAACTATCAATTCATTTTCTAAACAGGATTTCATAGGTTCCGGATAGCCAGCATATGGGTAACCATAAGCCAAAGTACAGTACAAATAATAATACTAATAATAATGATAATAATAAAAAATAATTACTGCATTTGAATTTAACTAGACTACTTGTTACTTAAAGTTAATTATTTAACAGCATTTGTACTGGTATGATACTGTTGCAAGCTTTTTTGATCACTAAAGCTGTGAGCAGAATTCAGAGCTTTGACACTATTATTTATATTATTATATTTCAACAATCATGGTCACGGTCCTACCATAAAAGAGTCCTCCTCATTCCAGATAGCAACTAATCCCAGCTTTGCTTTGACTTTGATGTAAGTAGGAGTTTTCTCGATGAGCACTCCTCCTCGACTGAATGGTAGAATGGCTCTGCAAAAAGAAAAACAAACTTGTCACAATGGGCCTCGTGCAGAAACATTTTTATATTCTTATCTTCACAAATGAATGCAAAACATTCTCCTAAATCATCCATACAAGTCTGTTTCATGAGTGGCTTGTATGTGTGGTTCTTGAATGAAGTCCATCATTTAACTTTTGTTCCTAGAGCCATGTGGGAAGATGTAGAGGATGACAGAAGACACTTGCTTAATGACTTCGACTCCAGAAAAGAACAATTCTCAACATCATAAAGCATGGGGCGTTCCCGGTGGCACACCTGGTAGAGCACGTACCACAGAGGCCGAGTCCTCGTAAGCGGGCGGTCCGGGTTCGAATCCGACTCGGAGCCCTTTCCCGCATGTCTTCCCCTCTGTCTCCCCCTTTCACTCTCAATATCTTTCTCTCTCAATAAAGCTACAAAATGCCCAAAGAAATATCTTAAAAAAAAAAAACCATCATAAAGCATGAAAGAAACAGAGAGGGTAATATACTAAAGTTAATAATGCTAATCACGTACACACTGCAAAAAAGGTGTGTCTAAAAACCAGATAAAAACACTAAATCTGAGGGAAATGATCTTGCTGCATGGACAGATAATTTCACTTGACAATATTCCTTAAATAAATATTATTAAATCTAGAAATAAGCATGTTGAACGCTTAAAATAAGAAATTAACTCTTAAAACAAGATAAATTAAAGCTGCAAGCAGCGATGAACTGGCCCGAGCAGAGTGACCTGGCGATTATTTGGTTTGTACCAAGATAAAAAAAACTTTAGAATTAGAAGTGTAAGATCATTTTAAGAGTTAATTTCTTATTTTAAGTGTTCAACATGCTTATTTCTAGATTTAATAATCTTAATTTAAGAAATCTTGTCAAGTGAAATTATCTGTCCATGCAGCAAGATCATTTCCCTCAGATTTAGTGTTTTTATCTTGTTTTTAGACACAAACCATTCCTGTTGGTGTTTTCACAGTTAGGGCATGAAATACTCCTAAAATGAGGCGTACAGTCTGAAGCAGAACATAGTGAAGACGGCTCAAGGTTTTCAGAGTACTTACGATTTGCCATCAACAAGCACTGAGCCTTCGGAGAGCTCCACTACTGAACCCTCCAGCTTCATGATGATGTCCTTGATGGTGTGATGGCCGCCAGCCTCCTGTCTTCTTATCTGGATGTTGAAGTCATTGTATGTGCTCCTGCATGAAGAGGTCAGGATGTAGTTGCAAGTGGAGTGCAACTGAAAAACATCTCCATCAAAAGTCTTGAAGTGGAAGTCTCCCCACGTGCTGCAAACCTGGCCGTTATGGATGGGACTCACTCCTACAAGAGACAGATCAGGACATGATGGCCATATTTTACACATTATTAATGAACTGTCACCCACTGGATAAGGAAACAGATAACACACTGCAATAAAGGTGTGTCTAAAACAAGATAAAAACACTAAATCTGAGGGAAATGATCTTGCTGCATGGACAGAAAATTTCACTTGACAAGATTTCTTAAATTAAGACTATTAAATATAGAAATAAGCATGTTGAACACTTAAAATAAGAAATGTACTCTTAAAACAAGATAAATTATCTAACACTTCTAAATCTAAAGTTTTTTTTATCTTGGTAAGAAACAAATAATTGTCAGTGCACTCTGCTCGGGCCACTTCATCGCTGCTTGAAGCTTTAATTTATCTTGTTTTAAACCTCTGAAGTCCAGGAGATTTTGGTTCAAATTTGTCAACTTCCTATGCATTTTGTTTGTTTGTCTGTTTAGCATCTTTCAGTCTGTCCTTACATCACATGCATGGCTCCTTTTTCTCCACACAAACTTGGCTATCAATCAAATTCTCATTTTATTTTAATTAACAAAGTATAAAGCTGCCAGCAACCTAAAATACAAACAAAAGACACAGGTGTCTATGACCTTTTTTTTTTTTTTTTTTTACCTTTTATACACACAAAAACAGCAGGAAAAATAATAAATAATAGAACTACAAAACAGTCTATTTGCATGTAAATTAAAAATAGTAATAGTTTTCATTGTAGAAAGAAAATCACATTTTAAAAAATGGTCTAGAAACATAAATGGCCACTGTGAAAGCTCCTATGATTGCACTTTCAACTGGCTTTCTCAGCTTGTCTACATATCATATATAAATAAAGTTATTACTGTAAATAACGTGTATTTTCAATAAATAGATGGACTCCAGAGGGTTAAGAGTTAATTTCTTATTTTAAGCGTTCAACATGCTTATTTCTAGATTTAATAATCTTAATTTAAGAAATCTTGTCAAGGTAAATTATCTGTCCATGCAGCAAGATCATTTCCCTCAGATTTAGTATTTTTATCTGGTTTTTAGACACACATTTTTGCAGTGCAGTTGCTTACCAACAAGCTCACCTGTTATTTTTTCAAGAATCTGGGACATGGAGGAGAAAGTGTTCACAACAGACGTTGCCTCTGTTGAAAAAAGTACAAGTATTTGTTAAGTAACCAATCATCAAATCTCAAACATCAAAACACAGTACGAACAATAAGGCTTTTAGCACTAGGGCAAACATTTAAACTGTTAATAGTCCCATTTGATGTATTTGGCTGGCTGCCTAATAGAATGTAATCAATGTACCACTGTGCCAAGCAGCTCCGATGGCTGACAGGGTCAGCCATAACAGCCACTCGTTAGCCATAGTCATCTGCTTCTACACGGGAACTCTGAGGAAGAGGGGAGGGAGGCCCAGCTTTTTATAGCAGGAGGCAAAGTCTGAGTGTGGCAGGTGAGGGAGTGGCATTCCCAAAGTTTGAAATGGTGATTCATGAATGCTGGTCTCACTTGTCCCATTTATTTCTATGCACCCTTGCTCACTCCCTTTCAAACAACTGATATGAAGGGCGAGGTTACAGAGCACGCAAAGAGATGCTCACATGACATCTGTGATAAAAACAAAGTAGCACCTAAAGGCCATGTCCATCTCCATGGTGATGGTGTTGGTTCGTCTGATCTGTTGTGACAAGATCATCAATGCAACAATAAAGTAGAAAATGGTCATTCATTCTAAAATCTGTATTTCTCTCAAACAATGGATCATGTGATTAAGGAAATAGAAAATGAATACTTCATACAAAAAGTAACTGTGTTTTATTTGTCACAAAATGAAAGGGGAACACTTTACAATAACCATCATTTATAGATGGTAAACAGATAGTTTATTAAAGTTTAATCATTATTTATAAAACCATATACACCGTATTTCCTCAAATAGTAGCCGGGGCTTCTATTAATAAAAAATCAGTCTGGGACCTGGCTAATAATAGGGGCAGGCTATTATTTGAAGGAGGCTTTTATTAAAAAAAGAAAATCAGAGCAGCTCTGACTGGCACTTTTTAGAGTGTTTTACACAGCGCATTGTAGCCAGTTACCCGGATGTCAGCCATATTGGAAGTACTCGGATGTAAACAAACAATGAACAGCACGCTGAATGTTCATTTTAAGCAGGATTTAAAATGTCTAAACTACTAAAAATCCCAGAAGAACGTGCGTAAACGGCTCGACTTTACAGAGAATGACTAGGACATCGGGAGACTTTGACATAACACCGGTAAGACACCTGGCTTTTATTTACTAAAAATTGTTTTTACACCCGGTTACTAAATGGCCGGTCATTAATAGGGGCCCGGCTTTAAATTGAGGAAATACAGTAGGCCATTTAAAATGGTAAATAGATCATTTATTTATGTTGAATTATCATTTATAAATGGCAAATAGATGGTATACGCTATTAAATGCAGTTGATAGTTACTTTACTATTAACGAACAATTAAATCATAATCATTAGTTTATTAATAGTTTTGCTCTCATTATAAACATTTTAACACCATATTAAGTATGTTAATGATTTTTGAAATGAGTATACCTTTTAGAAATTGGTTGAAAACATTTAAAGATTAAATATGTATAGAACTTTGTAAATGGTTAATAATTCGCTCTGGAGACCGCAGCAGCTGGTCTATTGCCATTAAAATCAGTCGATGTGTGTGACTGAATGACATGAGGGGGAATAAGGCGTAAAAATAAATAATCTTGCAGAAAGCGAGAACTGCAGCAAGCAACACACAGGCACACCAACACTGGCGGTAGACTGTGAGCAGCCAGAGCCAGAACATGCTGCAGAAAAACGTTGCAGAAGCAGAATTGAGCATTTTAGTCTCAAAGTAGAGATGCGCTAGTCTGGCTATGTAAACATCAATTTCTGTCGCTCTACATACGTCATCTGGTATAACTGATACGATTGACTAAGAGCTACCTACAGACGCTTATGATAGACATTCTTAGCGCCCAATAAACGGTTCTGGAGAATCGTAAACCACGTCTCCTCTACAAAGAAAAGAATAGCTGGTGTCCAGACTAATCTCATTTGTGATTAGTCTGCCGTTAGCCAGGCTAGAGAAACAATACAATAAATGATGAACGGTAGCCAGCTGTAACAATATGTTTTTGCTTGACTTTGAACACAAATTTTGTAAGTTATGTGATAAAATTCAGTGTCAACTGAAAATACATTTTTAAATCTCCCGGTAGACCGGTGTGCACAATGAGTGCACACATGCATCCTTGGAATTTGGGCAGAAGAAGAACTCTGTCCTCTGGAGGATCCTGGACATTGGGACAGTCCTTCAGCAGATGTTGATGATGTAGTATCCTTCAAATTCAGCCGTTTCAGGATCCTTCCTTGACATTGGGATACAGCCCATCAGACCCAAACTGTGAAGAGGTCAAAGTTGATCAAGTAGAGAAAGTTCAAGGAGGACATTGGCCCTCATGACACATTCGTATCTTTCCAATCACAGCGTAAAAACTGATCGGGTGTCGATAAATGTGGCAGCTGGAAAAAAGCATCATTTAAATATAACGTCCTAATATATACTCAATTCAGAGGCCTCGCCCTGAGAGTTTACGACATCGAATGATACAATGCGTACAGTACAAAAACTTTTTTTTTTTTAAAGTTACCTTCATTAGTAAAGTGCACCGTTACAAATAACGACACAGAGGAGCAAAATAGACATTTTAAGCAGGTACAGAAATACACAGTGATGGGAGTTTATGAAATAAAAGTATATATTTTTTTCATTTATAGTTATACACTATATAACAAGTTCAGTGAATAGTTAACATTTGGAGCTTAAAGTTTTCACAGCTTTTTGGTTGAAGGAGGTAAACAATGTTTTAAAATAAGTTTTAATCCAAAAGAAGAGGAATTTCTCAGAGTCAGACAGTGAAATGCTGACTTCCAACAGCTGCAACACAACAAACTAGTTTTGTTTGGCAGCAAAAAAAAGTGAAAAGGAAGGAAACCAGTGGTGCTGTCAGCAGTGAGACCCACACAAGTGTTGCTCAGGTTCGTCCTCATGGGAGGGATAGCATTTATGATTTACCCCTTTTTGACATTTTTGACGCCTCGTCATGAGGCATCCTATAACTGTAAGATAGACTGAAGAGATAAAAATCCCTGCAATTTTGATGCCCCATTGCGAGGTGTTGATAAATGTGGCGGTTGAAAACATGCATCATTTAAATATCATGCCTTAAAGGTTTAGAGGCCTCGTCCCTAGCATTTGTGACAGCAAAGTACGCAATACAGCAAAAAAGAGGATGTTTAAAATATTTTTTTAAAGTCACCTTTATTAGCTTTGTGCACCATTACAAATAAAAACACATAGGAGCAAAATAGACATTTTAAGCAGGTACAGAAATATGCATGTACATTTCTTTTATAGTTATGTACTCAAATTAGTTAATTTGTAGGGATTTCAGGATGCCTTATTACAAATAAATGATCAATCATTCTTACACTGTGATTTGCGAGATAGGAATCTTTCATGAATCACATGTGAACTCTTTGCGCTGGTTTCTATGATTGATTGATTGATTGATTGGTACATTTGGACCATTATGTTTTTCTATACTTTGGACTTTGGGCTACTGGATAATTTCAAAGGGTTCACATACTTTTTATTGCCACTGTACCAAAAGAAGGACCTGTTTTTGCAGTTTGGTTGAATTGACCCAAACATCAACAATTGTCTTGAGGAACTTTAAGGACCATATGTCATGTATGTGAGTAGGTGTTTTCACTGAGTTTCCACCTGTGGAAATGAGCAGTGACAAGGAAAGCTGCATGATACAGCCTTGGCATTATTCAAGGTTCAAGTAGGAAACACCCCCAACTACCAAATATTTAGACCTGTGGGAATAGTATTATATAGCAGCATTATAACCAATTATGGATTGATATAACATTAAATACTTTTCTGAGTGTTTTCATTTGACTCAAGTGATAAGAGATTACACCTAATCAAGGTGTGTTCAGTGATTAAAACTTTTGTCTTTTTGTTTTCTTATCACAAACAGTCATCTTAAACAATAGCAGGACTCAACAGTGACTCGACATGAATGGAAAGCAGAGATTGCTTCAATTCACCTTGGTTCATTACAGATCCATTAGTATTGTTTTACCATCCACCCAAAAGAGATTGTGGCTGGCCGAAGAGTTGGCTACCGGATGGTGCACAACAGCGTGGGTGGAGCCCTGCCATGTGTACAGCAACACCAATCCCCTGCTCTTTTAGATAACGATATTTTAACCCTATTGTTTCATAAGAGGCTCTGTAAATTACACCCACAACAGATTCAACTTTACTCTCATTGTACAGAGCGGAGATACTGAGACAACATAATGCATTGTACAACAATTCTGCAATGTCATTTAGCAGATGCTTTTATTCAAAGTGACGTACATTTGAGAGTTAATACAACGTAAGCAAAGATGAAGTCAAAAGACAACACATGAGTAAGTGCCCTGGGTTAAGTTTGAGTCCATTAGGACGTAAGTGCAATCAGGCAGTCCGTAAAGACTCATCTGTGTGAATTTTGTGTGTTCAGTAAAAAGCTGGTTCTTTAGTCTCTTCTTAAAGATTGAGAAGGACTCAGCAGATCGGATAGAGTTTGGAAATGTGTTCCACCACCAGGGAACTACAGAGGAGAAGAGTCTAGTTTGAGATGTAGGGCTCTGCAGTCTAAACATGATATCATGAGGATAAGCATCCAGCATCTGACTAGAGTGCAAAAAAGCAGTTAAGTGCAGATTATTGTAGAGATTTACAGAACACAAGCAGTATGTACTATGCACCTCCTGTGCATACATAATAGGTGACAGAGTCTGCAAGGAAGACTTTTATTTGTCAAATTGCACAACAAATACATTTACATTTAAATTTAGTCATTTAGCAGTTTGGACTGCCTTGGATGAGCAGGTGGCAGAGCCAGGCGTCGTTCATTGGAAGAGCACAGCGGAGGCAGTCCCTTGCAGAGACCAATGGGGTCATCAGGAGGAAATGACAGATAGAGCTGAGTGTCATCTGCATAGTAGTGATAGGAAAAGACATGTGAGCGGATAACCTCACCCAGAGAGGTGGTGTAGATAGAGAATAGCAGGGGCCCCAGCACTGAGCCCTGGGGGACCCCTGTGGTGAGGGGATGCAAAGTGGACAACTCTCCATGCCAGGATACACTGAATGAGCATCCTTTCAGGTAGGAATCAAACCAAGAAAGAGCCAAGCCAGAGATGCCCATTTTAGAGAGAGTAGAGAGGAAGATGCGATGGTTAACTGTATCAAAGGCAGCTGAGCAAGTCAAGCAGAATGAGAACTGAGGACTTTGCTGCTGTTCTTGCTTTAAGGCTTCTGTCACAGACAACAGAGCAGTTTCAGTCGAGTGACCGCTCTTGAAAAGAGATTGATTTGGATCAAGAAGATTGTTCTGTAGGAGGAATTCTGAGAGTTGCTTAGCGACCGCCCGTTCGATAGTTTTGGATAAGAATGGTAGAAGTGAGACAGGGCAATTGTTCTCGACTTCAGCAGGGTTGAGAGAGGGTTTCTTAAGTAGAGGTGTTACCCGAGCTGCTTTGAATGCAGTGGGAAAAGTGCCGGAGGACACGTTAATCACATGTGTGATAGCTGGCGTGATGGTTGGGCTAATGGACTGAAGGTTTGTTCGAACAGGGTCCAATGAAGAAAATAACTCTTACTGCCTGTTAGTATAGCTTCAGTGAATTTCTGTATATTTCCACAATACAATTACAGTGAAACAGATATTGGTGATGCATTTTTTGTTCTTCAAAAACTCTCTCCAAAAACCCTTTGACAAATTGTATCAAAAATAAAAATTGGGCAAGTAAAAATTATAATACAACAGATAAAACAGTGTAGAAGTTAAAACCCTGGGGCTTATATTTTCCAATATTTTTAGGCTATAGAGAAGAAATCATATAAAACTAGAAGCTTTCAGTTGATGTACACCACTTCTATTTGACATCTACTGTTGACCTGATATCTCCCCCTAAAAATCCACTAACCACGACCCCCAAGGTTTTTTTGCATTTTATTTTAGGAATACAATATAAAACTGACGTGTGTATAGTTGATAAAATGAACAAGTTAAACAGGAAGAAATAAGTTCATGCCCTGAACACCTCTAACGGGTCCAACTGGTAGAAGGCCCCGGGGAAGACCCAGAACACGGTGGAGGGATTATATCTCTCTCCTGGCCGGTCTGTGATGGGACTACTGCATCAAAGTCTGACTCATGGTAAGAGCGCTACAGAGGTTGCCAAGACATTAACAAAGGCAATGCAAAAGGTTGCTCTCTGGTTACACAACTCTTGCCTTACCCTAAACTGAGAAAAAACCCTGTAACCATGTTTTTCACCAACAGGCTCACACTGAAAGAATGCCCCGACGTCTCAGTAAATGGGCAAACAATTAACAATGTGGATAAATTCAAGTAACGTGAGTGTTACCCTTGACACACCTCTTAGCTTTAAAAACCATGTAAAAAAACTGAGAAAAACAATGAAATTTAACCTAGCTAACTTCAGATACATAAGGAATTCACTCACAGTTGAGGCTTCCAGTATGTATCTGAATGCTATGATTATCCCACATTTTTATATTGTATTACAAGTTGGTTTCAGTCAAACAAAACCGTTCTAAAACCACTTGAATCACTATACAAAAGTGCCCTCAAAATCCATGATAAAAAGCCACTAAGCATTGGCTACTAAGCATTGGCTACTGTCAAGACAAGAGTGTACTCATTTATGAATTGTGTGTGTGTGTGTGTGTGTGTGTGTTGGGGGGCAGCCTGTCCTGTCCTGTTAAATCTGCTTCAATGTTTCTATTTATCTATTTTATATATTGTCTCTTTGCCTTGTTGTGTTATTTTACTTCATCATTTTCTTTTTCTATACTTATTTCTATGTACTGTTCCATCAACCTACCCAGGGATTACATGTGGAAAATAGCAATCTGCTAGAAACTGGCACAATGCAAATTCTCTTCTTGTACAAGATTAATGTCTTATTGTGTGCTGTCCCCGTCTTGAAATAAAATAAAATAAATTAAATTAAAATTACTGGCTACACACCCATCCACCACCCTGACCTCCACACCCTAACTTGCACCTGGCTACCAGTGTAGAATGACCCAATAGGACTGTATTTCCTGTGATACTGGGCTCGGCTACTTTAAACTTGTTTATGAGACCTGTGGAGCTTTCTGAAGTACATTTTTTAAATACATTTGACCTATACTTTTCCCCTAATGGTGCATAAGAATGACAAATGTAAAAAAAAAAGTTATGAGCATTAAAATGAATGAAAATGAAAAAAAGAATTATTTTGTCTCATACAGTGTGCTCTGTCTGAGAGTCTGGGTGGTACCTTTGGCTCTGACTTGCATGGAAAGTAAAAATGTTGCACAATATTGAGTTTTCTGAGTCAACCTGAGATGTGACAACATCGGGTGTTTGGACAGTGTTCACCTCCTTTAACCAACAGTGATAACTGGGCTGAGACTTCGGTGGTTTGGGCCCAATCACAATAAACCAGCACCTGTGGTTTGACCTGAACTATTTGGAAGAAAAAATGTTTTTATCAATGCAAGGTCACACACAAATATTTGATATGATGAAAGTAAAGCAAGCATGCTTTAATCGTGTGTGTGTGTGTGTGTGTGTATATATATATATATATATATATATATATATATATACGTATGATCATTGGGGATTCCCATTTCCATCATCCAGACATCCAGACTTATCTTATGATCAAATATTTGATTAAGGGATATGACTAGTGGCTAGTATTTACCTCTCCCTGTGTCAGCGTGGGTTCTCACCGGGTACTCCGGCTTCCTCCCACGGTCCAAAAACATGCACTTAAATTTAATTGGTGACTCTAAATTGCCGGTAGGAGTGAATGAGAGCGTGATCTGTCTCCATGTGTCAGCCCTCTAGGTCGTCCTCAGACGAGCCTTCCATCATCGCTTCCAGTCATCCCGATTCTCCATACATCTGACCAGTTCATTGGTACTTTGTGCTCCTGCATCGTCCTTGAGTACATCCACATATGTTAGTGTGGGAAGTCCCACAGACCCGCGCCCATGTGTTGGTTCCCATAGCACCAGTTTGCTGGCCGACAGTTCTTGATGCCTTTGGCAGTGTCCTGCTAGTCTCATTCTCCTGGCTGTTATTTCCTGGCTCAACCTTGGTATTCCCTCATACAGAGTCTTGTTAGTAACATGTGTAATCTTACTGATGTTAAGTCCTGTGATAGTCTGGAGCCCTGTCCAGGGTGTACCCCGCCTCTCTCCCAATGTCAGCTGGGATCAGTTCCAACCCCCCCTCATTAAGGATAATGAATGAATGAATGAATGAATGAATGTAAGTAGTATTTACACATTTTACAAATATGTCATATATATCACAATGTACTGTGACAGAATTTAGAGGTACAATTTGAGGTACAAATACAGGATTGTATGAAATAGTGCCAAAACTGAACCATTCAAAGCAGAGCACACACCTGCTGTCATAGATTAATCTCTGTCAGGCATCATTCACTCAGACCTGGTTGATTGATGGTTCTGGGTGTAGACTAGTGGGTGTGATTTTAAAGAATTTAATTAATTAATTCAAATTCACAAGTCTACATATGAATTTGCACATGGTCAGAAGTCTAGACACTGCCAGCAAAATCACATAAACACGTATAACTGTCCAAACAAAAGCCTCTTACAAACAGCAGCCCATCATATAACTGAATTAACACTGCTTGACTTACAGTCCAGTGTTTTGTGTGTGACTGCCAGGAGAACTTAATGACTTGTTGATTGATAGTACAACTACAAAGAGAGCACATACTCGGGAGCTATGGGAGCATGAAAGTATTGTCTGTCCCCTGACATGGAGACGGCCACCTGTGGGTGGTGTGGCACTGTACACTGTGTGTATATGCAAATAGAAGACAATAGAACATATCCCTACATCCCTTAAACCTCAGTTTAAAGTGACCATTCTTTGTTTTATCTTACGGTTAAAATGCATGTTTATCTTTTCATATGTCAGACCTACATTCAACCCTGGTGGAGTCATGACGTCAGGCCAGATAACACATATATGGTGAGTAACTGTATTTTTGTGTCAGCTGTGACACAATTTATTTCTTATACCAAAAAATGAGAGTTGACTACAGGCTTCGGACAAAAAAGTCCCACACTGGTTCTTCCCAATGAGACTTAACCCCTTCAAAACAAACAGCTGGAAGTATGTTCACGTAAGAATTTTTTTTTTTTTTTTTATCTAAAACTGATGGACCTTCTGAATACAACAATCTGGCCATGATTGAGCCCATTGACCATACACAGTGAAAGCCTAGCCTGGCTAACACCAGACTATTCTCAAATGAGGTCTAGTCTGGCAACGAGCAATGGATTTCTCCGTAGAGGAGGTGTGGTTTACGATCCTCCAGAGCCGTTTATTGGACGCTTAGAATGTCTATCAAAAGCGTCTGTAGGTAGCTCTTAGCCAATCAGAACAGTTATACCAGATGACGTAGTAGAGCAACAGAAAGGGATGTTTGTTGTGTGTGTGTCTGTGAGAGAGTGTTGTTTGCTGCTTTGCTCCTCCAGTTCTCGCTTTCTGCAAGATTATTTATTTTCACGCTTTATTCCCCCTCATGTCATTCAGCCACACACATCCACTGATTTTATGGGCAATAAACAAGCTGCTGCGGGCCTCTTGGCGGCTCCGCTGTCCGCGGTAGCGGGGCTATTAGCTATTAGCCGCTAGCGGAGCTGCCGAGAGATCTTTCGCCTTTCAACTTTCGCTCTAAACTATTTAAAACACCATCTACAGCTAAAGAGAGTTTCGCGTCTGCAGCAGCCATGTTGGATCCAGAAAACTACAAGCTTCCAAGTGCCGAGTAGTACGCGTCATCGTCTTGCCGTCCCTCCCCGCTCTGTGATTGGATCCCTAAAACAGGGCTAACGCCTGGATTCCACTGGATGCGTAACGGCTGCAGATCCGTCGTCGGAGCCGTTACGCACCCATTATAATCAATGTGTGAGATTCCACCGACTGCAGATCCGCTGCGTAATGAGTCCGACAACGCATAAATTCAGCACAGAACAGATCGTTCAGGACAGGAAATCTTGCAAAGACACAAAATAAAACACCGGTATATTTTCAAAATAAAATACCTCGGGTTCGCTAACGAGGTTAGCGCTTGTTAAGACGGAGTCGCTGGATTTGTCTCCAGTCATTAACGAGGAGATGTGTCAGGACCGGTGACCAGAACTCAGACGCAGACCAGAGATCAGAGAGATATGGATAATTTATTTGGATTTTTCACAAAGGAAAAACAGATCGAAGAGGGGGCGCTGGGAATTCAGGAGCGGGTTCGGATCCAGAGCTCTCGGCTGGCTGGTGAGCTGGGCTGGGAGCAGGTTGAGGCACGATGGTAAACTGATTCGACGATCCGGCGGGGACTGGAAGGCTGGTCTGGTCTTTTATAGGAGTGTTGATTGTGGAATGAGAAACCGGAGTGCAGGACTGATGAGATGCGTTGCAGGTGTGTAGGCTGGAGCTGCCGAGACCACGCCCCCCAGCAGTAATGCATGCCACAGACAAGTCACAACCGGGGGTTGTGACAGTACCCCCTCCTCCACGAGCGCCCCTAGGCGGTCCACCAGGCTTCTCAGGGTGGTCGCGGTGAAAGGTCTGGACGAGAGCGGCATCCAAAATCTGCCGCTTGGGAACCCAGCTCCGCTCCTCAGGTCCATAACCCTCCCAGTCAATCAGGTACTGAAGGCCACGACCCCGGCGGCGGGAGTCCAGAATCTGGCGCACCGTGAATGCCGGCTGGCCATCAATGAGCCGGGCGGGTGGAGGGGCCGGAGGAGGAGGGAGCAGAGGACTGATAAGGACAGGCTTGAGTTGGGAAACATGAAAGGCTGGATGGACCCTGAGAGTGTGGGGCAGCTGGAGACGGACGGTCACAGGAGTAATAATCTTCTCTATGACAAATGGGCCAATGTATCTGGGTGACAGTTTCTTATTGACAGCTTTCAATGGAAGATCTTTAGTTGATAGCCATACCTTGTCCCCAACTGAATAGGTGGGGGCAGGGGTGCGATGACGGTTAGCATGGCGTTGATACTGGGCTGAGGTTCTCAGCAGGGCAGCTCGGGCTCGGTGCCAGGTCCGATGACACCTCCGGATGTAGGCCTGGACCGAAGGAACTACCAGTTCCCTCTCCTGAGAGGGAAACAGTGGAGGTTGAAACCCATAAACACATTGAAATGGTGACAGACCTGTGGCTGATGTGGGCAGGGTGTTGTGGGCATACTCCACCCATGGGAGTTGAGATGACCAGGAAGTGGGGTTGGAGGATGCCAAACAGCGCAGGGTGGACTCCAGCTTCTGGTTAGCCCTCTCAGCTTGACCGTTAGCCTGGGGATGGAATCCTGAGGTCAGGCTTACGGTGGCACCAATGGCACGGCAGAAAGACTTCCAAACGGCCGAGGTGAATTGTGGACCTCTGTCTGAGACAATGTCCAAGGGCAGTCCATGAACGGTGAACACCACAGACACCAGAAGCTCAGCTGTTTCCTTGGCTGTGGGCAGTTTAGGCAGAGGCAGGTAACGGGCAAATTTACTGAAGCGGTCCACAACAGTGAGTACAACAGTCATACCTCTAGAGGGTGGCAGTCCGGAGACAAAATCCAGAGACAGATGAGACCAAGGACGACGTGGTATGGGAAGCGGCTGTAGGAACCCAGGCGATGGTCTGTTGGAGCGCTTATTCTGAGCACAGATGGGACAGGCAGAAACGAAGGTCTGAACATCACTCCTCATGTCTGGCCACCAGAACCGCCTGCGCAGGAACGCCAGAGTGCGGGTAACACCTGGATGGCACGAGAGTCTGGAGGAATGGCCCCACTGTAACACGGATGGTCTGACGGAGAGAGGTACAAACAGACAGCCCGGGGGGCCATTACCTGGGTCTGGCTGGTGTTGCAGAGCAGTCCTCACCTCCTTCTCAATCTCCCAGGTGGCTGCTCCAATAATACAGGCCCTGGGCACGATGGTGTCAGGCTCTGCGGCTGCCTCCTCCCTCTCAAACACTCGAGACAGTGCATCGGGCTTCACGTTTCTAGACCCGGGCCTGTAGGTCAGGACAAAATTAAAACGACCAAAAAACAGAGCCCATCTGGCTTGACGAGGGTTTAGGCGCTTAGCTGCGTGGATGTATTCAAGGTTCTTATGGTCAGTCCAAACCACGAACGGCTGCTCTGCCCCCTCCAGCCAGTGTCGGCACTCTTCGAGTGCCAATTTGACCGCCAGCAGTTCCCGGTTCCCGACATCGTAGTTCCTCTCTGTGGGGGATAAGCGATGAGACAAAAAGGCACAGGGGTGAAGCTTGTTATCCTCTGGGGACCGCTGGGACAGGACGGCACCAACTCCTACGTCCGAGGCATCCACCTCAACCACAAACTGCCGGGCTGAATCAGGCTGAGTGAGGATAGGAGCTGAGGTGAACCTCTTCTTCAGCTCCAAAAAGGCCCCTTCAGCCTCAGAAGCCCAGAGAAAAGATCTAGCCGGGGAGGTAAGTGCGGTTAAGGGTGCGGCAATACGGCTGTAATTTCTGATGAATCTCCTATAGAAGTTAGCAAAGCCCAAAAACCTCTGAAGCTGCTTCCTACTTTCAGGCCTTGGCCAATCCATGACCGCTCTCACCTTCTCAGGATCCATCCTCACCTGGCCCTGGGCAATGATGTGGCCGAGAAAGGTTACAGTGGTGGCGTGGAACTCACACTTCTCAGCCTTGACAAATAAGCGGTTCTCCAGCAGCCGTTGGAGGACCTGGTGGACATGCAGGATGTGTTCTGCTTGGTTTTGAGAGAAAATGAGAATGTCATCAAGGTAAACGAACACAAATCTGCCTAGCATATCTCTCAGCACATCATTGACCAGACATTGAAAAACTGCAGGTGCATTGGTTAGACCAAAGGGCATGACCAGGTACTCAAAATGCCCCAGAGGAGTGTTAAAGGCAGTCTTCCATTCATCTCCCTCACGGATCCGGACTAGATGATAGGCATTACGTAGGTCTAGCTTGGAAAAAACTGTAGCTCCCTGGAGCGATTCGAAAGCAGTGCTCATGAGAGGGAGCGGATACTTGTTTTTAACTGTAATGTCGTTCAAACCTCTGAAATCGATGCATGGCCTGAGAGTCCCATCCTTCTTGCCCACAAATAAAAAACCGGCTCCCAGAGGTGAAGAGGAGGGACGGATGATCCCAGCCGCCAGCGAGCTGTTAATGTACTCCTCCATAGCCGCCCGTTCAGGCCTGGAGATGTTATACAGGCGGCTTCGGGGATATGTGGACCCAGGTAGCAGGTTGATAGCGCAGTCGTATGGTCGGTGCGGGGGTAGAGAGAGTGCCTGTTGTTTGCAAAACACCTCAGAAATCCCATGGTACTCGGCTGGGACTAGAGACAGGTCCAATGGAACTGGTTCGGGTTTCTGGTGGGATACAGAGGAAGGCAGAGCAGATCGCAAACAACTGGCAAGACAGGCTGGGCTCCAGTTACTTATCTTGGCTGTGGTCCAGTCAATGTTAGGATTATGTATGGTTAGCCAGGAATGTCCCAAAACCAGAGGTATAAACGGAGAGTTGATTACATAAAAAGATATGTGCTCGAAATGGTAACCTGACAGCTGGAGCTGGACGGGGCAGGTTCGGGTGGTGACTCGAGCCAGAAGTCTCCCGTCGAGGGTGTTAGCTTCCAGAGGCTCCTCCAGTTGGTCTGTGGGCAGCCCCAGCTGTTTAACCAACGTAGTGTCCAAAAAACTTTCGTCGGCTCCGGAATCAATAAGCGCTAGGAGTTCTAGCGTCTGGTCCTTCCAGCTGATGGTGGCATGTAACTGGGTACGGGGTCGGGAAGACAAAGGTATGTTAGCCCGGCTCGCTAGGATGCTTCCCCTGGCTAGCGAGCCCTCTGGTTTAACGGTCTGCTAGGACAGGTGGCGAGGTAGTGGCCAGGTCCTCCGCAGTAGAGACAGGTGTTGTTGGCTCTTCTTCGTTCCCGTTCCTCCGCGCTGAGCTGGTTCCGTCCCAGCTGCATGGGTTCACCCTCGGCATACTCCTCTCGCGGTCCGGGTCTCTGAGGCGGAACAACGCTGGCAGCAGGGCGAGAGCTTGCTGGAGCTGGGGAATGCTCCCTCCGACGAGACGTGACGTCACCACCAGGATTCCGCCGCTTCTCTCTTCGCCGCTCACGGCTACGATTGTCTATCCGGATGGATAAAGAGATTAATTCATCCAAGTCCTCGGATTCAGGATGGGACACTAGCTCATCCTTTAACTGTTCGGATAGTCCGTTAACAAAAACAGCCTGTAGAGACGGACCATTCCACCCACTCTCTGCTGCCAGGGTCCGGAACTCAATGGCATATTCGGCCACGCTCCGAAACCCTTGGCGGAGAGAGAAAAGCCTCATGGAAGCGTCTTTACCTTGGACTGGGTGATCAAAAACCTTCGACATCTCCGTGGTAAAAGCAGCATAGGTGGTGGTGAACTGATCCTGCCTCCTCCAGTGAACCGAAGCCCATTCCAGCGCCGCTCCCCGCAGCAGTCCAATCAGGTAAGCGATACGAGCCTTCTCCGTAGCGTATGTAAGGGGCTGGAGATCAAAAACAAGACCACACTGCATTAGAAATGTTCTACATTGTCCCAGATTCCCGTCGTACCTCTCCGGCGGGGAGACCCACGGCTCTCTGCCGGGGTTTGCTGTGGTAGGTGCCGCTGTGGCCGGTACTGGAGAGGGGTCTTGTAGTGCGCCCTGGAGGTTCGCCATGCGGATCGACAGGTCACGGAGTCCGACCCTTATCTCCTGAAGCGCGGCACTGTGCTGGTCCAGTATTACACCCTGAGTGGAGACGGCGTGACGGACGGGCTCTAGGTCTGCTGAGTCCATACTGGCCGGATCGTTCTGTCAGGACCGGTGACCAGAACTCAGACGCAGACCAGAGATCAGAGAGATATGGATAATTTATTTGGATTTTTCACAAAGGAAAAACAGGTCGAAGAGGGGGCGCTGGGAATTCAGGAGCGGGTTCGGATCCAGAGGTCTCGGCTGGCTGGTGAGCTGGGCTGGGAGCAGGTTGAGGCACGATGGTAAACTGATTCGACGATCCGGCGGGGACTGGAAGGCTGGTCTGGTCTTTTATAGGAGTGTTGATTGTGGAATGAGAAACCGGAGTGCAGGACTGATGAGATGCGTTGCAGGTGTGTAGGCTGGAGCTCCCGAGACCACGCCCCCCAGCAGTAATGCATGCCACAGACAAGTCACAACCGGGGGTTGTGACAAGATGTTGATTATCTTCCAGTTATATCAATTGATTAGGCGTGAATTTGCGAGATCTCGTGCGTCCTCGGGACTCTGCTGTCCGCAACAGCTCCGACACAGACGGATCCGGTGGGTGTTGACGGACTGCGTAGATACGCAGCCGTTGCGGACAGACCCCTGTTGGAGTCGTTACGCATCCAGTGGAATCCCGGCGTCAGAATGCTTCCTAGTTTCCAGACCCTTTCGCAGTTCGAAATTAAATTTGAGCGCGCAAGGCAGTCTGGGTATACCCAGGCTAGTGAAAGCCATAAAATGGTTTCAAACTAGGTGCTGGTAGTGGGTGGGGAGGTTTTCTCTGAAAAAAATATTTCTGCATCGATGGCTGTTAGAGATTAAAGTCATAAAAATCAGTCTCGCGAGATTTGTGAGTTATCAAACTTCTATTTGTGACCTATGGGGGCAGTAAAATGAAAAGAGGAAGAGGAGGAGAAGGAGGGGAAGCAGCAAGCAGCCAGAATGAAGTTGCAGGGGCCGGCGGCTTGTTAAGAAGAGTAAGAACGAATCGAAGTGGCACAGTCCTCCTGCAGCAGTCTCTCCCAGCTGCAGAGCCGGAGACTGCAAATTGCTAACAGGCTAACAGTTAGCTATGTAGCAGTACAGTGTGTATGTGCTGCTGCTGCAGGAGGTGTTCACTTAGTGATCTCTGTTTGTTTACAACAAGCACCGGACACTCTGTGCACAGTTAGTGAGGCCGGTTAATTCAAGATCGTTATGTTTATGATAATTAGCCATGCTGCTTTGTTTATGATCAGCTGCTGATGCCACAGTTGCGTCTCCCGTCTTCAATCCGTCATGTATGTGATCACGGTCTAAACTGTTGCTAAGCGATTACCAAACATCACCTCCGGGGTCTCATTAACCCCTCGGGGGATTTTATTTTTTTATTCATCTTATTTTAACATTTATAAATTTAAGTTTTAGTTTAAATTTGTGGAAGTTTATTAAAAGTCCATGCCTACATCATGCATGTAAAGAGTTATAATAAAACATTTCAAAATGCATGTGCAACTCGTTTAAATAAAAGTCTTTTGGTCCAGTCATATATTTTGTCATTGTAGTTTTCTTAAAATCTCGTCTCGTTCTCGTGAACCCAATATCGTGTCTCTTCTCGCCTCATGAGCTGAGAGTATCATCACACCCCTAATGGCTGTAGATGTGACTCATTCTACCACTCGGGTAACAAGAGAGAAAAGCCAAGATCACTGACCACAACCTCCTCAGAGAGAAGAGTTGATGTACCAAGAACAGAGAAGAAAACAAAACTATGACCAGAGACTACTGATGAGCATACTTCAGCCTAATTTGGAGGTTCTGGTTTATCAAACACACTGAATCTAGTGTGCTAATTGTAGCTGCATTGATTTAAAGGTGCTATGTGTAAGATCTGTTCAGATTATTAGCTGAAAATATTATCAAAATGAACTTATATTAACATTATTTAGTTACATTTAGTTTGCTATGTTTTGAGGACACTGCAGGTTTGTTGTGTATCTAATTGTGAAGTACAGTTTATTGCTGCTTTTACTAAATCATGCATCACTTGCGAGGTAAAAAAAAAACTGCCCTTTTTTGTTGGAGCATGTGGCCAGAAATTACACATTGCATCTATAAGTAACCGACATATTTATTCTACACCAAACCATGATATTTTCTTGAAACACATCCAAGTACTTTTGTTTGGATTTGGATTTAATATGTTAAGGATGTGTTCCGTCTGATTTAAACTCTAGGGCAATGACCAATCATGTCTGTGACAAGTTGGGAGGGACAAAGGTTGCTTTTCCCAACAATATCCACTCCTACAATACCATCATAACCATCATAACCATCATAACTTATTTATAGTTCTGTTTAGTATCTCACTGCACAAAGTTTGGGGATCATATTGTGGGCCAAAATGAGCTGAAGCACAAGTTATGTTTACATTATAAATTAATAATCAGGAATTTAGCCAAAGTTCTGCTGTTGCCTGAATCTAATCATATCAGCCATATGTGGGATGAACCCTGGTCTCGAGTGAATAGGTTTGGTTTTGCAAGCATACAAAACCTTGGTTTTGTATGCTTGTCATTCAGTCCATATGTGTGAAACTGCAGTGTAGTTCTTAACCCAGAAAGCCTTACTGGCCAGGGTCCACAAATTTTGAATTTTGAAAAATCAATATTTCACAATCCAACCAAAAATAGGTTATATGAAAGCTATACTGTTAACTGTATACTGTAAACCAACTTTATGTTGTCCAAACTATGTCTTATTACAGTGTGTGTTACACAGCATGGGTACAGGACTCAAATGCAGCACTCGGGAGGCAGAAACAGGAGGTAACCAGTCTTTAATAACAGGCAAAGGTTCAGTACACGGGAGTTCAGTCAGGCAAGGCAGGCAAACAATCCAAAGGGTTAAGGCAGAGGCAGAGTCCAAAAACAGGCAAGGGTCAAAACCAAAAAGCACACTAGGAAAACGCTGGAGAGTAGGACACATGGTACACTAAGGCCACGTTCAGACTGCCAGCCAAAATCCTATTTTCAGCCCATCCAGATTGGAACTGGGTGGCTCTTTTGAAGTCTGAACAGTCACAAATCACATGAAATCCGATTTTTGCGAACAGGATCGAAACCACCTTCGGGAGGTAGTTTCAGATCGCATTTGAACAGATGCGTCTCAGTCTGAACCTCCAAACACTCAGATCGGTTTTGACTGTCCGTGACGTCACTCTACGCGTAGCGCCGGGAGCGCAGAGACGAGGTGTCCACCGGCAGCCGCGACCGACTCATGCGGGCCCGACGGGGCGTCCATCCGCCCGGTTTCTTCCCTGGTGTGTCTGAGATGTTCTGCACCTCTACTGGACAGTGATAAGGCCAATATACTGAGGTGACCTGCCTCCCTCATGTTTGTTGTTGTTGTTGTTGTTGTCGCTGTCGCAATTATACGACGTCAGACGCTCTGACGCCGTTACTATTGCAACCTGTCAGATCAGTCAATAATGTGTGTTAACAAAGATGTGTGTGTGTGTGTGTGTGTGTGTGTGTGTGTGTGTGTGTATTGCAGAAAATAGTATAAAATGACTGTCATTGTAATTGTAGATGTCAGGGCATGAAACGGTTATGTGACAGAATAACAGGCCAACACACTTTCCAGCATAGTTGCACTTGTAGTATAATAATCAGCTGATACAGACCATTCTGTGTGTAATAAATAGATCAAAACTGATTTCATTATGCTTTCTGATCCACTGTACAATGCCTTCTCTAACAAATCTCAAGGATCACGTTTTGAATTTATAAAGCATTCTTTTTAAATTATTATTGCAAAGCATGTGACCTCCATGAATTCAAGATGAAGAGACAAAAGGAACCCAGAATGTGTACATTGTGTAGTTAAATAAAAGCAATAAAAGCTTGTGTATATTAAAAAAACAATTATTCTCACTGTACTGCACTTTTAAAACAAAAAAAAGTGATTTTGCACAATGATTGAAAAAAAGTGGGAAAAAAAGTGATTGTGTCTCATTGTTTCAATCAATGTATTGCCAAAGGCCCCTGTGGGATTTTTTTTCTGAATCAAAAACACACTACCCCTTCTCAGGTGAATGGGATTACTTGTTTTTTCACCACACCACCAGATCAATCTGAACACTGATACACATTAAAACATATTATTAAAAAAATGTTGTTTGTGGTCATGTAATGGGGACTTCACTAGTCCTAGTCTTTGTCTATGACCCCCTCTAAGAAGCCCCTCTGACAGAAGTTTTGGATTTCTTTGTTTAGGGTATCAGTCGCTCAAAAGCCTCATCCACTGACCCACACACACACCAAGGTTATTATAGTTAACGAAAACTAACCATATAACCAAAACTAGAATTGAAAAAACATTTTTGTTGACTGAAACAAAAATAAAAACGAGAGTTTAAAAAAAAAACAATAACTAACTGAAACTGTATTGTGTGTGTATTCCTGCTTTGTGGGCTTACAGGAGAAGCGCGAGTGAAATTACCGTAATGACACCATGTTGGCTGTAAAGAGAAACTTCTCAGCTTTCAGGAAACATTGGAATTTTCCTGATAGCGCAAACCGTTTAGTTATTATGGTAAAAGTGTCGCCGGCGCAACACTCTGTAAATTTACAAAATAATACAAAGCACATTTTCTTTTTGAGGCGAAAAAAATCCAGCACCGCCGCAGAATACATGTAGGGAAAACACTGCATAATCCTAATGTTTACTGAGACTGGGATGGCTACACTCGAACCAAAATTCAAAACACCCGGAACTGTAAGAGTTAATAACTTTATTGGGGCTGAGATGGATAAACCAAAGGAAATAAAAGCAAAATTTAAAATGACCTCTTCGAATCTTGCACCCAACACATAGCCCATTACAAAGAAAAACTACAAACAAACACTAAAACTAATAAAAACTAATTAAACTAACTGAATTTGAAAACAAAAATTCACAACGAAATTAAAAACTAAAACTAATGAAAAATCCAAAACTATTATATCCTATTATAACACACACACACACACACACACACACACACAGATGATTATCTGACCTCAGTACACAGAAGCCAAAGGTTTGGTTGAACTTGGTATGTGAGGGAGATAAGCCTGATGTGTAGGTGTAGTGCTGTTATCAGTGTGAATCAGGTTGGACTGATAGCTCGGGCAATGCTGACTGCTGCTGTTTGTCTAGCAGGAGTGGTGCTGGACATGGAGTGCAACCCAAGAAAGAAGAAAAACACCAACCTTGCAAGCCCAGTAGTCCCAGGTCCTGTCCACTCAAACTGACTTGTGTTTTTTGCAAACTTTCACTTGTGCATGTGTTGTTATACTTCCACATCTGTAGGTCACTGTGAGACTGAGGCCCCCGTTTACACGAGGATGAGGACAAAATATTTTATCGGAAGTGCCTTTCGTTTAGACGGTTATGACATTTTTGGGGCTTAAAAACGCAAAAACGTGAAACCACCCTTCAGAGTGTAAAACTGTAATCCGCTCCGCCGTAGCGTGTCCGTCTACACTGCCAAGACACAAAACTCTGCTCAGATCTGCTCACGTCACGTACGCGTTTACGTCACATACATGCTCCAGTACAGGAAAATATACAAACATGTGGGATTATTTCCATGCGTCGGACCTTCAAGCTGCTCTAGCAGCTCTAATAAACTTACAGGAGTCTTTCCACCAAATGTACAGGATATGTACAGATAGTATTAGTGAACAGAGAAGGATCTGTAATTACCTCTATCACATTTAGGATGCACCAATTGGTGGGAGGCGAGCCAGACGGCTTTGACGAGACCTGGGAGATCTAGTGGATGGTGGAGAACTTTGTGGAAGGAGTAGCTGATGAAAATGCGTGGTGTGAAAACTTCCACATGCCCAAAGATGCTCTTATCGCTTTAAGTGATGCCGCCTGGACGCATACCCAATCACATTCACACACTTTTGCGTCACCGCATGCAGCAGATTTCCTACTGAAAACGCTCCTCTAAACGTGGAATAAAAAGTGAAGATGCAACGCCACTTTTCCTCACTATGGGCTCAGCACCCATAAAACTTGGAGTAAGAAATGTTGTTATTCTAAAATTTTGGTTTGTCTTTGACAAACTAAAATGATGTCCAAAACAAACTCCGTAGTTTGTGGTTTAAATGTATATGTTAAGGATGATCACCCGCTCCCTCTCCTGGCTGCACCGCTCCGCTGGCTGACCGGCATCCAGCGCGACACACACGCAGAGTGAGAATTTTTAGTTGTAGTGTTGTGAATCAACTAAGTTAGTTGCTCCAAAGCTCTGTCTCATACTTCTTTCCTTTCACCTAGAGTTGTTCAGATTCAGATACCATATCAGCAAGTAATGGAGTCCAGGCACCGTTTTCCAGTTAATTCCGTTAGCCCTGTTAGCTTTGTTAGCGCCATTAGCGCAGCTACAGCCAAATTGGAGCGGTCCGTTTATTAACAAAAGGAGCAGTGCGACAAATTAACTGCTTACCTGTGAAGTGCGTACTTATATCTCTGTTGTTATCGTTCGTTAAGTTTATCGTTACTTTAGAGCAGGGGTCTCAAACTCAAATTACCTGGGGGCCACTGGAGGCAGTATCAAAATGACCAAAAAAAGACACAAAATTACTAGAAAGACACAAAAGGACCACAAAAAAAGACACAAAATTACTAAAAAAGACACAAAATTACTTTTAAAAAAGACACAAAATGACTGAAAAAACACACTAAATTACTTTTAAAAAAGACACAAAATGACCAAAAAATTAACAGAATTACAAAGAAAGACACAAAATTATTAAAAAAGAGACACAAAATGACCCAAAAAAGACATAAATGATGAAAAAGACACAAAATGACAGAAAAAAATAAATTACTTAAAAAAGAAACAAAATGACAGAAAAAAGACACTAAATTACTAAAAAAGACACAAGATGACAAAACCCCCCACAAAATTACCCAAAAAAGTAATTAAAGGGACCTTCCACACACAACACGGTAAAGTGCCATTCATATAAAACTCACATTAAACTTTCATATCAAGGTGGGGGCCACAAAATATCGTCACGAGGGCCACAATTGGCACACACACACGCACACACAGTAGATATATATATATATAGGCTATTTATAACACACAGGTATGAGATGTGTGAAAGATAACTCCTAGCCTCTCTCTCTCTCCCTCTCTCTCTCTCTCTCTCTCTGGCCTGCCAGTGACCAATTGACATACGACAGTTCTTTAAAAGGGACAGTCCATAATGATCTCTGTCTTGTTTTGTTTTTCTTCTGAAGAGTGTCTAATCTAATCTAACCTGACCGTTGATGGAGTGTGGGTGGTGGCAGCGGGGCTCAATGGGGCTCAGCACCCCTAAAGCTCTGACCCTAGAATCGCCCCTGGCTGCCACCACAAGATATCATGTTCTAAGTCTCTATTTTCAAACTGACAATGGTGTAGGTTTTTGGTGCCAGTGTTAAGGTCTGTTAATGTAGCTAGAATGCTAGCGAACCTTAAGCATACGCTAATGCATACGGCATTAGCATTGGTTTGCTAGCATGCTAGCACATTAGCTGAACAGTGTGTCCAACTTAATGTTTCTTCACTTTTTCACAGTCTTAGATAACTATTAGCGCCGTTAGCTAGTCACTCGGTGTAGAACCAACATTAGAATATATATTCTCAGGTTTCAATATATATTGTCAGGTTACTTTATATATTGTCAGGTTTCAATAGATATTCAATATATATGCTCAATATATGAGTCTGTTAGCTCTGTTAGAATGAGACAGCCTGATGGCTGTAGGAGAGAAGGATCTTTTGAATCTCTCCGTCCTGCAACAGAGAGAGAGGAGCCGTCCACTGCTGTTTTTTTGGTCCATAAAGGTTTTGTGTGGCAGATGATCTGGGTATTTCAGGATGGCCTGGAACATGTTGACAGGTCATCTCTCCACCACCTCCTCCAGTGTGTCCAACCTGACTCCAACCACAGAACCAGCTCTTTAGACCAGTCTGTCCAACCGCCTTCATCTCTGTGTGTGATGCTGCCTCCCCAGCAGACTGCAGCATAAAACAACACACTACCCCCACAGACTGATAAAACATCTGCAGCATCTTACTACAGATGTCCAGAGATCTGAGCTTCAAGAAGAAAAAGAGGCGGCTCTGCCCCTTTTTGTAGAGAGTGTCTGTGTTTCCACCCCACAGGTCTTCACTGGCTGAAGGGAGGCTTGAACCTGCAGAAATCTATGATAATTCCCTTAGTCTTTGAGGTGTTCAGTAGGAGATAGTTCTTGTGACTCCAGTCACTGAAGGCTTTTACCAGATCCCTATTCCAATTCCTGTCCCTTCCTGATACACACCACAATAGCAGTGTCGTCCGAGTACTTCTGGATGTGGCCAGAACAGTGCCTTGTGGAGCCCCTGTGCTGCTCATTAATGTCCCAGAAACACAGTTCCCCAACCTGACATACTGTGGTCTTCCTGTCAGGTAATCTGTGATCCAGGAGATGAAGAAGAGTATGTTAGGTTGGATGGTGTTGAATGCGCTTGAAAAATCAAAGAACATGGTTCTCACATAAGCACCAGTTTCCTCCAGATGAGCAAGGGCACAGTGAAGCATGTAGAGGACAGCTTCGTTTACTCCCATGTGTTGTTTGGGGGTCGAGTTTGTCTTTGAACTCAACTCTCAGTAGGCGTACAATCAGCCGCTCCAACGTCTTCATGAATCCGACTTATTTATTTATTTTTGGTACTGGCACAACACAGGAAATATTCAACAGTGCCGGCACTTGCTCCAACTGTAGACTGAGGTTGAAGATCTTGTGGAGAGGCTGTATTGAATCTGTTGAAGAACTGGTTGAGTTCATCAGCTCTTTCTACATCACCCGCCACTGGCTGTCTTTACACATTGATTGCATATTATCCACATAAATGGGCACAGTCTGCTACCTAAAATTGATATGATGTGAATATTGGCTGAGCTGGCTTGTGGAGATATAATTGTTGTTTCTGAGACTTTGCTCTCAAAGTCCATTCTGGATAAGGATGTAGTAGTTGTTGGCTTCATTATTTACAGTTATGAACGTACCAAAAAAAGGTGAGGGTGTTGCAGGACAGGTCTTGCATTACAAATTTGCTATTAAGCAGTTTCATATTTCTGCAAGTACATTTTTTTAAGTACTGATTTGTCTGGTGGTCAGGTTTTAACTGTTGTTGGTTGCTATAGGCCCCCTTCTGCCACCAAGGATGATCCATCCTCTTAAATGCAGGTTGTATTTCAGTTACATTTTTAAAAAAGTTATCCTAATATTAACTGGGATTGGCTTTCACCAAATTTTAAAGCACAATGTCTGTCTTTTCATATTACCTAAGTCATTGAAAGCCCCACTCATTTTAATTTGATGTCCAAAAAAATCATCACAAAAATACTAACTAGAAAATTTCCTCTGGGGAAATTCTGAAAGGGCCACGGGGGCTCCTGCTGGTGTGTGTACACTATGATGAGATTCTTCAGAGATTTCAAACTATGCCCTTTAACCTCAAAATGTTTGTGTGTGTGTGTGTGTGTGTGTAGCGAAAATCGCATAAAGTTACCTGTGTGTGTGTTTGAAGCATATGTATGCATGTGTGTATCAGGGGTATTTTATGCCAGCACACTATACTTAAACGCCTAAAACGCGTCTCCTGTGCCAGCATAAAGTCTGATTAATAGGCGTGCTTACAGACACGCGTATTGCGAGTACACCAGATAACATGGGTGACGGGTGAAAAGTGCCACGAGCGAACGTAGTGGACGCCTGTGTGTGTGTTTAACGCGGGTACGCCTATAACAGTTCAGCTGTTACACAGAGTCTCAGCTTCATACGGGGTTGTGAAAGTAGAACTTATAGATGAACTCCAAGCCCCAAATGAGCTGTCAGGATATTTCTATCATTTTCAGGCCCGTTTTTATTTTCTTGATGATATTTAATGATAGCAAGGGTGAAAGGGATAATTAAAATAATTTCAGCTACTTAAAAATAGTAATACTAAAGTGCAACGCTCACAGCCAGTTCCCAGTTCGCTCTTGGACATACAGTTCATTACGCATCAGCTGTAATGTACAAATTGAATTAGTATTAGTTATGATTATGATTAATAATCAATAATAATTATGTTAATAAATGTGAACCGTGCATGGTTCAGAGAACAGTAGCCTATACTAGTGTATGATGATACTTTTTCCCTCTTTTTTATGCTTGATAATAAGTATTTATTAATACAGGACTTTTTTTTGTCACAAAGTGTTGACATACTAATATTAATACCATCCTCATTTTTAAGAAACATCAGTATTTCCCAGTATCTCAAACTGAGAAGGTAGTGGTAGCAGATTAACTGCGAAGGGCCACCATTGCCACTGAGAGAGGATTTACAGACGTTTCCTTTTTCTTTATATTACGAGGATCTCGTAATTATGAGATCAGGATCTCGTAATTACGAGAAAAGGTGTCTATTTTTTTTTAAATCCAGTGAATGCAATGCGCCTCCGTACACAAGCTCTCCCAACAGAGCTCTATAAAGGCTGTACACAATACAACAGTAAAGACAAAACATGCGTATCGCCTCTATCGCACAGCACAATAAATCATTTTATTGCACAAAGTGCCGACTACAGATGAACCCAAACAGTAGATAAGGTGTTAAGGAACAGCACAACATCAGACAGAATCCTCACATTAATGGCGATTGGTGTTTCAGTACCACGGACAGCTCATGCGTAACAGAACATGCGCATAGCCTACGGCAACAAGTTAGTGTGGAAACCATTAAGGACACAACACCGGCCTTTAATCTTTCTGTTGTCTCACGCCAGTGTTTACTTGTACTGTTTAAGGTTGAGCCACAAGCCGTTGTGAAAAATAAAGCACGACGCGGTGCGAGCCGCAAATATAACGACCACCCGTCAACGAAGAGTTCCAGGGTGGTCACAAGGGCAAAGCTACAAATGCAATTATACATTTATATCCTTTCTTACATACTTGTTTACATTTTTTGTAACAAAATATGTTTTTATCAAACTATGATGGCGAATTTTGAGTTTAACAGCTGCTTCGCTTCACAAGTAAAGCAATCCATGTTTTACCAAGAGAGACCTATTACACAGTTTAGGCCGTTTCAGTCTACCTAAATGCAATTTAAGTACACGCCTCGGCTGATGCTTAATGAACTGTATGTCCAAGCGCATAAAATTACTCAAAAAGCATCCTTATTCATTGGACAGGTCCGCATGGCTACTTAATATTCAATTTGTACATTACAGCTGATGCGTAATGAACTGTATGTCCAAGAGCGAACTGGGAACTGGCTGTGAGCGTCGCACTTTAGTATTACTATTTTTAAGTAGCTGAAATTATTTTAATTATCCCTTTCACCCTTGCTATCATTAAATATCATCAAGAAAATAAAAACGGGCCTGAAAATGATAGAAATATCCTGACAGCTCTGTTGGGGCTTGGAGTTCATCTATAAGTTCTGCTTTCACAACCCCGTATGAAGCTGAGTTTCTGTGTAACAGCTGAACTGTTATAGGCGTACACGCGTTACACACACACACAGGCGTCCACTACGTTTGCTCGTGGCACTTTTCACCCGTCACCCATGTTATCTGGTGTACTCGCAAAACACGTGTCTGTACGCCTATGTAGAATTGTACTTAACAGTCACGCGGGTCTTCATGTCACGTATTTGAGGCGTAGTTCACCCGTCACGTAGGCGCATGCGCAACAACGCGTGTACAGCGTCTGCGTGACGCCTACGTGACGCCTGTCTGTCCATTGAAAGTGAATGGAATTTACATGCGCACGTTAGACGTTTGATGTCATCGCATAGGCGCTGTACACGCGTTTTAGTATAGTGTGCTGGCATAAAATGCCCCTCATATGTGTGAGGAGTGTGCGCGCTTACACGCATGTGTGTGTGTATCTGTAACTGTAATCACATCAAAGGTCAAAGGCAATCAGATCAAAGCAATCAACAGAATTAACTGACACCTGTTCCGGAAGAGTGACAGCAGAGGTGGGCAGACTCGAATTTCTGGCCTCGAACAGAAAGCATTTGTGGCAAAACCATAATACCTATCATTGATCCGACTTCACTTTGAGTTCTTCCTGAACATCTACATGTTGTTTTTTTTAAGAAAAATGAAAAAATAGCTTTGTTAGAGCAATCTAAAAAAACTGTTACATCTTTTTTTTTCAGAAATCTTCCTGTGTTTTTAATATGGGAGCCAATGAGGCTATTGGTGTGTGTTGGTGGCGCATCTGTGCATCCTACGCCCAAACTATAACTCTGACAGCTTTACCAGAGGATTGTGAGTGAGAAGACAAATTTTCCTACGTTTCTATGTGTAAATTATCTCTGTAGAGTGAAATTTGCGGCCTGGAGCGCAGTTTTCAAATTTATTTTTTGACAATTTCTTCTCTCCCTCTACACTCTGGCGATGATGTCACACACTGTGACACGAACATTCCGTGCAATACACACCCATTATAATCGCAGAATTTCTCCAAAAATGATCATGGTCATTGAACAGGGATTGATAAAAAAACTATATGACGTATCAAAACGAGGATTTATACACCGATACACAAGACTTGTGTCTACTGTTTAAAGTTTAAATGGAGTCTCTAGGTGAAATTATGCCGGAGGAGTAGATGTTTAAAAATCTCAAATTATTGTTCTTTTTCGCTCATTTTTCTTCGGCCGTCCCATTCATTTCAATGCAAAATTTTGGGCAGTTTTTAAAAAATTCATATTCTGTAGAGAAAAGTAATAGCACACCGATCCCGATCAAACCGCACATTTGTCCTGCAACTCTTCAAGTTGTAGGACTAGTAGCGGGACGAAATTGCGTCCGGAAGAGGAAGAAGAAAAAATCCACAGTATAACAGTAGTGCTCGGGGCTTCACCTACAGCTACTGCTGTATGGGACCAGTGCTCGGTGCGATTGCCCCGTGGCCCTAATTACCAAAATGGTGCATAAATACTTTACTTTTAGGTTCTCAGCTTCTTCTTCATGATCAAAGTGATTACTATGCTGTTGGTGCCATCAAGGATATTAAAATCCCCAGCACCAAGCCTCGCAATGTGCAGAAGAGAACACCCATTGAGATTTTGTCCATCTACAAATACTTAGGCGTCACAATTGATGAAAGCCTTTTCTTTAAATCTCATGTTGATTACCTTTAAAACAAATCTAGGTTAAAACTGGGCTTTTTAAAAAATGTTTAGAAAGGTTGAAATTGAAGGAATTCTTATTGTTTCTGCAAATTGATTGCCTGTTTCTGGGCTTTAACAAACTTTGCACAAGCCTGGTGAAAAAATCCCTTTTTTGAGGGGCGCATTTAAGCCCCGCCCCCACAGGAGGAGAAACATCAGTTGGCTTTGTATTAAATGAAGGAGCCTCCACTTCAATTCTGTCTGGTAGTAAAAAACTGAAAAATGTATAAAAACTGCTGTTTAGTGAAAAGCACTACCAACAGGGTAAAGAACCAGTTTTTATAATCTGACGAGCTGAAAAACTTCACTTTAAAAGGAGACAATGCCTTTCAGCCACCCCATTCAAAAAAAAAATATATATTTCTTGTTAGTATCAGAATTCCAATACAGGTTAATAGCTGAATAGCCTCAATGGTTTGTATTAACAGTGCAGAACAGTGCAGTGAAAGAAATATGGACAGGTGGCATCAATTCACATTTTTTTCTCATTGTCTGTCATGTGTCCCTTTAAGACTTATTTTAAATTTAATTCTCAAGTTCACTCTTATCCAACGCGTCAGTCTTTAGATCTTTATCCTCCAAGATAAATTACATCCAGAGGTCAATTTATTGTTAAATTTAGGGGGACTAAATTATGGAATACCTTTTCCCATTTGACGAAGAACTCCATCTCTATAAAATATTTCAGAAGATGTCTAAAAGCCCATTTAACTGCCGTTTTAAAATTCTCATTCACACACAAAGACACTTTTATATCATGTTCATTTTTGTTTTTATATTGTTTTTGTTATCTTATTGTTACTTCACACTATTTGTTATCTTTGTCATTTTATGTAATTCTAACACTGCAAATAAAAAAATAAAATAAACTAGAATAGGACAACAAGTAGGATAACTTAAGTGTTAAGTCTCATGTAATCAATATATATTTGTATGTAGCAAATGTCAGTAGCTCTGATGGTAATAAGTAAATTATTTTTGAATAAACAGTAAAGCATCCACCCCATTCAGGTGCTTGTGATTTTCTAGCTGGACAAATACAAACAAATGACCTTGTGACCATATTTTTATTGCATTAAAATGTGTGAAACAGTACAGACTGTTAACTTGAGTATATCATCAGAAAGTATTATGTCTTGTAATTAACCACATGTCCCTCAGCTACAGCTGCAGTAGTAATATCAATGCTATTGCAGCATACACTCATAAACATAATCAAATATATAAGAAAAAGCACACTGACTGTGAAACTAATCAGCCAAACCTACTGGTTTTGTACCGTTTACAGGAATGGCATCATTACAAGCTTTCCACATTTCTCACCAAACAGCATGATTCATAATAATCACAGTGTCTTTGATGCTTAACAAGGCAGAGATTGAACTAAATAACTCATGAGACAGGGCAGCAGGATGATTAATCAATGATGCTAACTGATCAGCACCCACACCAAGTATGGAAAGTTAAAGTAAAAAAATTAAAGTGATAAAACATTGCGGGCTTGGTGATATTGTCAGCTTGGTTCAGTCAGTCAGTGTGTAGAAGATGTCAGAGGTCAAAGGTCACACAGACCTTCATCTCCGACTTTCTTTAGCCTCATCCACCAGATGACGGTCCTCTCCTGCCAGGTCTCCAGGCACAGGTACCTCCACCCTGTCCAGTCAGGGGATTGTAGTCTGACACACACACACACACAGACACAGAGACACACAGACACACAGAGACACACACACACACAGACACACAGACACACACACGGAGAGAATAAAAGACTTTTAAAGCCAACCCTGAATCCTTGAGGAATATATGTTGTGTGTTTTTCCCTGATGAAACCTTTGGCTCTCTAGTGAGCGTGCTGCACTTCATCTGTGTTTAATGGCAAATCACAAATTAGCTTTAAAGGTGCATACTGCCACCTACTGTATCAGAATGACATGCTTCTTCATCAATGAAAGCAATTTAGCTTTATACAACTAACCCTGATTCCAAAAAAATGGGATGCTGTAAACCCTGAATAAAAAGGTAAAGTAACTAATTTGCTGATCCTTTGGAATCTAGGTACATTGAATGAAAAGACATGTGAGATATTGCAAAGAGATAAAAGGGAGAAAAAGAACAGGAGCAGGAAGTCAATACATACCTGTACTGCGGAGCGGCTTCTTGTCTGACTTTGGTTTCAACACTGTTGTTGATGAGCTGGCCTCTTCAGTGTTCTGCAGTGAGAAGTATTAATTGTGTGAATGTGAATAGCCTTGCCCAGCAGCCTTTGCAACCTTGAATCCAACAACTGTTTTATACTTGTTGTATGTCAGAGACTAAAGCTGTGTGATCAATCCTAGGGTTGTCAAAAGTATCCATACTCCAAAAAGTATCGATACTAAAACGTTGTATCCGGATACAATACTCATTTTCAAAAGTATCGAGTATCTGAAGCTTGTTATCATAGTTGCAGTTTCTTTTTTTTAATTATAAATATTTAACCTGTAGTTCTGTTCATTTTTTCATGTTGCATTTTTCTTTTTAATAAAAATATTTCTGTAAAATTTTGGGCTCTTTGTTTTTATCCTGGTGGTTTCGAAAATGGTATCAAGTATTGAATATTTTCCTGAGTATCGGTATCAAGTTGAACATTTTAGTATCAGAGAGTGAGAGGAGTTTGAAATAGAGATAGACCGATATATCGGCCGGCCGATATGTCGGGCCGATATTTGCGTTTTTTTACTTGTATCGGCATTGGCCGATACGTGTGTTCGCCGATCTGTTGAGCATTTCACTGAGCCAACAGCAGGCAAGGCTCGGTGCAACATCTGCCATTCTCTGGTGAGCTGCTGCTGATACCAGAAAAAAGAAAAACATATCAAATACTGTATGTGGATCATCTGAGGTGCCACCAACTCGAGGCCTAGAACAACATACCGTATTTCCTCAAATAGTAGCCGGGGCTTCTATTAATTCCTTCTATTAATTAATAATAGGGGCAGGCTATTATTTGAAGGAGGCTTTTATTAAAAAAAGAAAATCAGAGCAGCTCTGACCGGCTTACCCTGATGTCGGCCATATTGGAAGTACTGGGATGTAAACAAACAATGAACAGCACGCTGAATGTTCATTTTAAGCAGGATTTAAAATGTCTAAACTACTAAAAAGAAGAAGAAAGTGTGTAAACGGCTGGACTTTACAGATAATGACTAGGACAGCGGGAGAAACAACCATATTTACCAATAGTACTAACTTGTGTGGCCAAACTTCAAAATACAGGTGTTGTGTTGAAATCTGTTACCCGTCAAATGATGTTTCCTGAATGGTGTTCTCCGTAGCATCACCTCTGTGGTTGGAGTCAGGATTTAAGTTTAAGGTTAGGCCTTGTAGAGAGAACTGTTTGGAGTTAAGGTAAACTTGGGCTCATGTTAACAATTTAAAGGAGGACTGGTTGGGGTCAGGGGTCAGGTTGGTGCAGGTTAAGGTAAGGGGGACACATATCGACGGGGGAACAGACTTTGACATAACACCGGTAAGACACCCGGCTTATAAAAGAGGCTGGCTTTTATTTACTAAAAATTGTTTTTACACCCGGTTACTAAATGAGGCCGGTCATTAATAGGGGCCCGGCTTTAAATAGAGGAAATACGGTACACACTGTTTGCTATCCAACTGTTAATATGTTTTGTTAATAGATGTTTCTTTTTTTGTTTAAATTGAGACTTGTGTAGCATTTGTTATCATTGTGTCATTTTTATCATGTAAATGGAGGGAGAAAAGGCAATCGGCAGCACATATCAGGGATCGGTTAAGACTGATGTCAAAATAATCGGTATCGGCATTAAAAAACCTGTATCGGTCGACCACTAGTTTGAAATACTGCAGGACGTGATGGAACAAAACCTAGAAGCCACCCTAAGCTGTTGTATGAATTGCTTCAATGCTGTGGGACAAACTAACAAAACATGGCTGAATAACTTCACTGGAAACACACTTCCTGAGGTAGCTACTAATCTCTGAGCACATTTTATCTCTCTATGGAGAAATTCATATGGAGCCTGTTAAGATTGTTAGGAAACCCTGAAATCAAGCTGAAATGTAACATTACAGATGGGTAAAAGGAATAAATGTTATGTTATGTTTTGATCTCACGTGGACTTCTACAAAATTATGTGTTTAAATGCTGTTTAAGACAGTTTGTAATGCTAATGTTTTACTGTCACATTAAAGAAAGTGTGGTAAAAGTGCCAGCACATTCAACTCACCTGAGAAGGTTTTGAGCCGCCTTTGTAACTCTTCCCCTGCTGCATACTCTCCCATATCTCTATTTTCTGCCTCCTCTTCTCTTCTTCTTGCTGTTCACACAAGACATCACATATTCAGATCAGGTCTGACATCATGGACAGACCATCTACTATCTTTCAAACATTTCATGTTACATCACTACAGCACCTGTCTCTGTTTCTCTCTGAAGAGGTCCGCTTTGGCATCCAGCTCCTGTTGCATCTTTATACGAGCAGCTTCCATGGCTTCTTGTCTTCTTGCCACTAATGCTGCATCTTTATGGAAAAAAAACATTTTCAATGGCATATTGCATGGTTAATAGTCATACATCATGTATGTGATGGAGTGAAGCAATCCCGGAAATGCCTTAACCCTCCTGTACTCTTGGGGCCTTTTTTGATCCCAAATCATTTCCAACAGACGATTAATAAAGGAAAGCTGAAATTTTCAACTTTCTTCATACATTTTTACATGTTTTACACATTTTTATAGCACCTGTGGTCCTCAGGGGTCAAAAAGGACATTTGACTGGTTTTAGGACATGTGGAAAAAAAGTATCACCAACTTTTTTTTCACCTTTTAAGGTAACTCATAACCACCACATTGATTTTTTTCATTATTATTGGTCAATTTTAGTCAAATATACAAAATTATGCCTCTTTTTAAGAGAATATATATATATATATATATATATATATATATAAATATATATGCGTGTGTGTGTGTGTGTTCTGAGTGCAACAGTGTTTCAGAAAATATGCTTCAATAAATGAGAAAAACTTAAATAATCATCAGTGACTTTTAACCATAGGCACAGCAGAGAGGCATGTCCTGGTAGTCACATGAAAGTTTGTTGTCAGGATGAAACCCCCTGAGGGGTGATCTACAAATTGTCCTTGATTTGTGAATCATCTATCACACACATATCTCTTTCCTCAAAGATGCATTTTTGAGATGTTCTTAACAAGATCCACACAGATTCACAAACAAACAAAGCTCATGATTCACAAATGTCCTGTGCAAATCAAGGACTATTTGTAGATCACCCTCTGTGCGTTTACAGGTATAAATGAGACAAATTTAAGCCCATAGAACCGGGTCAAGTATGAAAAGACAACAAACTGTCTCAACATACACATGGAATGACTTATTTTACTGGTTCTGCGAGCAGTGAATGTGAACAAGTCTTGGGACCTTGTGGTGTTTGTGGGGCTGAACTGTTGTGGCTCTCTCTCTGGCTGGATCTCCTCTTGCTCAGCTGCTGGATGACCAAGTAGAGCAGGACAGTCCCAAGCAGCATGTACCATCCATACTGGGACAGAAGCTCTCCAACTGGGGGACAGGAGCAAAAACACATGGGTCTTATTTTAGTTAACAAAGTATAAATAGATTTACACGAAAGGTTTAATACAAACAAACTATGATGACAGAAAAGTATCAGTTCAAACACTGCAAAATATAGATTTAAAAGAAGGAAGGGAACCATGACAGAGACAAACTAGACTGGTGATTATGATAGAGTCTAAAGGATGAATATTGTAAACAAACCGCTCAATATTAGACCACTGTATCAGTGAACACGGATAGCAAGTCACTGTTATTCTCAACAAACGGTGCTAACTATTAGCATGCTAACGTTACTTTCAATACTTTAATGAAAAGTCAGCAAACAGGAAATGGGTCGGTGTTGTTACCAGTCAGGCTGAGGACAGTCAGGTCCTGGTTTCTGAGGGGCCCCTTCTCCACATGATATTCCGAGTCCACATCATCGACATCTGTGATCTCCACGTCCTCCATATCTGACACAAAACGCACTTCTCCCTCGTACTGTCGAATAACTAGCTAGTCCTGTCGGAGAGTCCGTCACTCGTCAACCATCTTTGCTACACGGAAGTAGAAGGTGCTGTAGGATGACGTGTCAGCCTCGTGTTGCGTTTCGGACGGTGGGAAAACACAAAACTGTGCAACACAAAAAGCGCTGTCCTGGAGCCCATGTAACTCTAACTTCTGTGTTCAAACTGGTTTAGAGGGTGATTGTGAACCTGAATAGAAGCACCAGACAAATGATAACGTTATTCTACTGCGCATTTCACAACTCCACACATTGCAGTACTGCCTTTGCTCTCTATGATCAAGTTGGATAACACAGTTACAGTGAGCTACTGGTCTGGAACCGCTTGGTGCATTTAGAAGACAACTTTCCCCTTTATTAAAGTCACAATTAATAGGGGCCCCCAAGATATATATATATATATATATATATATATATATATATATATATATATATATATATATATATATATATATATTCCTTTATATTTTGCATGTATGACTGACTATCACTTTATTGTTGTTCTTGCACTACAACTTATTTTTTGCACATTGTTGTTCTAGTTTTTTTAAGCAAAACATTACTCTTTTACAGTAAATACTATGCTTTACCATTTGGAATGTTGAGTAAATTAACCCCAGATGATCAACATTAAGATGATATTCAAGCATTCAAAAACTTTATTTAAACTTATTTAAAAATCTCATTTGAGTATATTTGGAAGATACAAATACATTGATTGAAACAATGAGACTTAACAATAACAATTATTTTTGTATGACAATGGCATTTTTCATACTCTCATACAATTACTTTTTATTTTATTTTGAAAGAGCAGTACAGAGAGAATTATCTTTATAGATATATATTTATATAGCCAGGTACTCCAGCTTCCTCCCACAGTCCAAAAACATGCACTTAGGTTTAGTTGATGACTCTAAATTGCCCGTAGGTGTGAATGAGAGCGTGGTTGTCCAGTGGTGGGCCGTCAGGGCCAGCAAGGCCTTCTCTGCTGGCCTAACATAACCAGAAATCATGATCATAATTATGATAAAGGTTAATTTAATTTTTAATTTTCTTTCCCTAAATATCTAAAAGTATTCATATTCTCTTCATGTCATATTATGCTCCTTCCAGTGCTGTTGTTTTTAGGTTAGAGTTTATATCCAATCAGAATTCAGCTATCTTATGTTGCCAGGCAGGCTGTATGAAATCTGCCCGGGCCTTCAGAATCAATAATGCGGGCGTCTGTGCACTGTAAGTGAACGGGCAAATACAGTTGATAGATAGTTGCGATAGCCAATCAGATCACGAGTTGTGTCAGTAAGGCCCTCTAGCTGGCCTCACGTTGAACGTGACATTTACGTGTCCTGTGATTGGATATGGATACTTACTAATTTGAGCCACGGCAGTGCTATGCAGATCAACAGTCACACCCGGCCGAGACTGTTAACGGTATGTAAATAATCTGGCGCATTGGCGCAGCTGTGTGGTTGTACTCAAAGCAACAGGTCTCAGAAAGTCGTGATACGTCACGGTTTGACATGAAAAAGTTTTTTTACAAAGAGACTTGTTTATTGTGTCGCTGTCGCCAAAGTATGGCCGTCTTGTTAGTGTCTTTCTGATATTAAACTGCGATTTTGCAATGTATTGTACAATCTTGTTAAAGCTTGCATATTCTTTGTGGACTAATTTAATACAACTTTTTGGAAAGATCATTTTAAAGACCCTTTTATTTTTAAGTTTTGACAGTAGCATATCAGATATGTTTTAATTGCTGATGCGGTATTGTTGATTTTTAAAATGCGCCGGATAATAGCCCATTTTGTAAACAACTGAGGTGATGCAATGCCTAGTCGTGCTTAAGTGTGTTTCTAACTACTCTCCAGTCCTGGTGTTATAAATGCTGGCAAAATGAAAGGTATTTATTGACTAAGTTGGACATCACTGAAGGCCTAAGTGTGAAATGCACCGCCCGCCACTGGTTACTTGGCTGATTAGATCATTAGATCTAATGTTTTTTAAAATGTGTGCTACTTAATTTATGTTTTATCTGAAACAACATTTGTATTTTTATTAGAATATTTTAAATGTCATTCGAGCTTAAGCATGGCAATTGATGAATTTAGCACATGAAGGGGGTGTATTATGGAAACAAGTAGTTTATTTATCAAAAAAAGATACTGGATTTTCCACCTTGATAAATATATATATATATATATATATATATATATCTGTGTGTGTGTGTGTGTGTGTGTGTGTGTGTGTGTGTGTGTGTGTGTGTGTATGTGTTCACACATGTGTTCATTTTCATATTGATATGAAATGTACCCCAAATTATAGAATGACCCAGATATATATAGCCTATACTATAGGTTAATTAAAACACAATTCATTTATTTTTTGATCAATTCACTTATTAATCGCCTTCTCTATCAGTTACAAAAGTTTGATTCGAATGTAAAACAAGTAAAAATAAAAATAGTTTCAAAAGTTGTTTTTCTCTTGTTCCGTTCCTTAGACGTTTTGAGTTTTGTGTTGCCATAGAAACCATAGAGGTGGAGAAAAAAGCCGACTGCGGGAGGAAGAGTGAAACTTTGAAGATATCAGCAGGATAGGAGACGGAAACTCGAAGATTTCGTTAGTGAGAGCCTTCAGAGACAACGGGCAGAGATGAATCGGGACTCACAGTGAGTTCATGAACTGCGTTTCTCCCGCTGCAACGTGCGAAGCGCAGCCAGAATCAATCCGAGCGGTCAATGTCAATAACTTTGTCCTGTGTGTGAGCAGGAAGCTGCCTGCGGGGACCAGCCCGCTGCAGACAGGACATGACACGAGCTTTGCCCTCTTGGATCTGCAGCAGAAACGCAGAGAAGCAGATTTGCTGGACGAAAAGCTCAAGGAGCGCAAACAGGTGCGTCAAAATCACTGCAGATCTCTCTCTCTCTCTCTCTCTCTCTCTCTCTCCCTCTCTCTCTCTCTCCCTCTCTCTGTCTCTCTCACTCCCTCTCTCTCTTTTCTTTCTTCTTTTTCCTGCTTTATTATTATTGTTTTATTTACTTATTTACCTTATTGTTTATTCTAAGTTTACAATGATTAGTTTTCCACTATAAAACATATACATTTTGCAGGGATGCTACAAGTATAAAGAATATGATATGTAAACAAATGAAAAGTAAATGTCTATTAAATCACAGACCCTAAATTTAACTCCATATTCACTGCCTTAAATCAGGCTGTTAGAAATGCATGTTGGTCAAACTCCTGCCCAAATTAGATTAGATTAGATCAGATTAGATTAGATTAGATTAAATGAAATATTCCTTTATAAGTACCAAAATGACCAAAAATTTTCAGTATAACAGCAAAAATAGAAAGAAGTAGCAATAAAATAACAATAAATACAACCAAATAATATTAACAAGAAATATTAAGGTCTCAACAATTATTAATATTATTAAAGTATTAACTTAAGGCAGACAAACTTTAAAATATGTCCACCCTGTCGACAACATTATCATTGTATGATAATAAAATGCCCACTTTTAGAAAGGTATTTAGTCCCTTTCACAACAATATATTTTATTTAATGAAAAAAGTCAATAACGAAATTATTGCTAAATATTTCTTTTCCTTTAAAAATCTGTTATAGTTCTTTTAAAAATAGACGAGATATCTGATCAAAAATTCACACAACAATATAGCCTTCATTGTTTCTAAATAAATCATGCAAAAGGTTATGCTACTGTGTGACAGTAATTTATTTGCATAAAACATGAAGATGGGACAAAGGCTTTAATGGGTTCTAGAGGAGAAGCCATAATTTAATAAATAACAGGAAATGCTTAAGCATTATAACAAGTGATTGCAGGAAAAATTATTTTATCAGTTAGCTGAACAAATGTTTACATTTAAAAAAATGTTATGGACACATATGTTATAGCAAAATGACTTTGCTATTGAAACCCCACATTATGAACAACTGGATTAGGAGTATGCCATTTTATGGAGAAATAATAATTTTCTTTAGGTAAATCCAAATTTCCTTGATATATTGAAACCTGTTTTTCTTTTAAGCAGAGTGTGCAGAATGAATATTTAGCTGACAAATCTGTAACATTTGAATCCACCCCATAATAATCTGGTTTGCTGTAGTTGCAATCAACCCAGTATTGCAGTAAATGTGGTCTTCAGTACTCTGAACTAATATAAGGCAGACGGGAGAAGATTTACTCATATTGAATAACTTTAGGGAATAGCATAGTAGGATTATGGGCATATTAATATCATATAGAAGTTTATTATCTACTCCTGGAGGTCGCTCTGCTCTGAGTCATTTTTTCCTGCTGTGTGTGTTTTTATGTAGAAATTGGAGAACTTACAGCAGTGTGCAGATGAGTTGGAGGAAGAGATAAAGAAAGTAAAGGAGTTGTTCTTCAGTCGTGATATGTTGCTGAAGGTACAGTACAGCAAAGGACCACTTCACTCACATTGCTTCTGTATCACACTGGATGTGTTTTATATATATATATATATATATATATATATATATATATATATATATATATATTTATTTATTTATTTTTTTATTTTTTTTATTAATTCTTCTTTTCGAACCGAAAAACAAAACAAAACATAAACTACAACAGCGTAGGCTAGATGCATATACATATTCATACACATACTCACATAGGCACCATTAAACAGATGTACATAAACATATAAACATTTACACACATACAGTATATATAACCCTATACATATACATGCATCTGCCCCGTCTAAGTAATAAGATAGAAATAAGAACCAGTTAACTTAATATTCAATATACATTTCCCTATATCATTTTGGTTCGAAAAAAAAGTGAGTAGGCTGAAGTATAAAATACTTATCTAGGCCTATCCCCTGATACTCAACACTTCAAAATAAGAAATTGTATCTCTATATATAGCCACTTAATGTCAAATTTTCAATTTCATGACTGGAACTGAACGACAACAGACAAACTAAACCCCTCTGTGTCCCTCCCTGTAGACTCAGGCTGCAGATGAAGCTGCTGATAGAGCAGAGAGGGAGAGGAAAGAGGAGATTCGGGTGCAGGAGGATCTGGAGAGGTTAAAGGTGGAGTGTGCCACATTGAGGGAGACAAATGAGGAGCTGAAGAGTCAGGTGGACAGACTCGCTATGTCTAAGAAATTCCTGGAACAAGTGGTCAAAATGACAAAGGTACTGCAAGGATTTTTTACACATGGCAGAGAAACTACAGTAGCAGTCAAAAGTTTGGACACACCTTCTCAATCAATGGTTTTTCTTTATTTTTTCTTATATTTTCTACATTGTAGATTAATATTAAATACATCAAAATTATGAAGGAGCACATACAACCTATTTAGAAACTATTGGAGTTGGCAGGTTCTATTTTACCTTTGTAGATTAATACTGAATACATCAAAAATATGAAAGAACACATCTGGAATTATGTAATAAAAAATACATTTTATATTTTAGATTCTTTAACGTAGACAACTTTTGCATTGAAGGTCTCAAACACATTCAAAAGGCAATAAATTCCATGATTTAACTCTTGACAAGACGTAACTGAAAACAATTCCGAAAGTGTGCAAAGCTCCCCAAATGTGTTTCATCATAGTTTTGATTTCTTCCGTATTTATCTACAATTTTGAAAATAATAAAAATGAAGATAACTTTTAACTGGTGCTGTAAATCTAGTAGGATATTTACTAAACAGTCTGTCAATGGCCACCTAACCTGCCATCTCCAATAGTTCCCAAACTATTATAGATAACTCATTGTTCTGCTGCTCAAAAGGCATAAACATCTCACCAGGTTTTTCATCACATAGCCTCTCCAGTATAAAGCAAAAGTTAATTTTTGACCCCTGGAAATTGTTTAGTCGTGGTGGTAAGCCTTCCTAAATCTTGACTCATCGTGTCTCTTTTAATGATGGCATAAACAGTGAAATAACACTTGAAACTTTTTCTTCCAACTGGTTCATGTTTTATTTCACAAAAGTGCATTAATTTGTATGATGTTTGCAGCAGTGGTCATGGTGATGTTTTGAGAAGATAATGAAGGTTAATATCGTAGCTGCACCTTTCATGTGTGTGTTACAGTTTGATGATATAGAGGCACTCACGGCTCATTGTGAGAATCTTCTCCACTTTCGAGACCAACTGTATCGGAGGGAGAGTGAGGCGCTGGAGCAGGTCGACCAGGAGAGAAAAGCACTGCTGACACTGGAAGACAAGCATCACTTCCTGCGGCTGCACAAGAACAACCAGCTGTCCAAGCTCCAGACCGAGCTGGAGGAGACACGCTCCGAAGCTCACACATGGGTATCAGACACAAAAGAGTCCATCATCAGAGACAAATACTATCAAAGTCTTCTGTGCTAAACTTAATCGTCCCGGTCTTCACACAGGAGAGAAAGTGGAACCACATTCAGGAAACGGCAGCAAAGAAGACACTCAGACTGGGACAGATCAAGATAGCCACTCTCAACCTCTTTGAAATGATAGATGACAAGGTAAAAGACGAGGAAGCTGTGGATATAAACGACACGGAGAAACAGCTGGACCAGGTAGTGTGCACCCTGACAGAGCAGAGACATGACAAATGGGCAGAGCAACAGAAAACTTACAGTTTCCTTCTGTCTCCTTCTTAGCTCAAGATGTTCTTCCAGGACCATCAGGACATGGTGAATAAACATCAAACTCCCTCACAGAGACATGATGGACAGAAAAAAGACAAGCGTGTTGTAATTCACAGTGAAAAAAAACATAGTTAGAAATGACTTAAACATACCTTTCCCTGCTGCTTTAAAACTGAACAAGTATTGAATAAACTCTGCTATTTAAATGAACCATGAACTTGAAGACAGTAACCCTCAATAAACTGACACTGAGGTCAAACAACAACTGATTAATCCTCCTGCTTTGCTACTTACAGTAGTAAAACTAGAGACATGTTTATAGTTCATGCTGGGAAGTATGCTAAGAGCCGACCAATATTTCTCAAAAAACTTATTACGTCATTGTAATTAGCATGGCTTGATTATGTCTGATGAGACAACAACTCACCTTTTTGGCCATCAGACTAGACGCTATGTTTGGCGAACACCAAACACTGAACATCACCACAAACGCACCATCTCCAGCCTGAAGCATGGTGGCAGCATCATGCTCTGGGAATGTTTCTCAGCAGCAGGCCCTGGAAGGCTGCAGGACCAGTCTTCTTCTTGTCCGGTCACTAAGATTGAGCTCTAGGCAGATTTAAACAAGTGCCATACTGCTTCCATTTCTTAATGATGGTTTAACTGAACTCTGTGGGATGTCCAGTGAGCTGGACATTTCTTTGTAGCCATCTCTTGACTTATACTTTTCAATGATCTTTTCTCTGAGTTGCTTGAAGTGTTCTTTTGTCTTCCTGTTGCAATTGTAGCAGGAATAGTGATGAACCAGAGACTGGACCTCCCACACACAGATGTTTTTATACTACGATCACTTGACACACATCAGCTGCACTCAGGTGATCTCGAGTTCTGGAACTCTGTTGAATTAGGTCAGTTACCTTAAAGGGGATGAATACTTATGCAATCATTTATTTTACCTTATATATTTTTAATTAATTGATATTATTTTGTAAAAATCTGTTTTCACTTTGATATCAAGGAGGGTTTTTTTGCAAATTCTTTTTAAGAGGGCCAAATTATATTGACCATGATTTCATGTGTTAAAGCAACAAAAGGTTGAAACATCCAAGGGGGATGAATACTTTTGCAAGCCACTGTATGTGTATGAGTGGGAGTAGGGAACTGGTTGTCTGTAACTATATGTCAGCGACCTGCTCAGGGTGTACCCCGCCTCTCGCCCAATGTCAGCTGGGATCGCCCCCAGCCCCCCCGAGTGCGGATAAGTGGATAATGAATGAATATACTAGGGCTGGGCGATATATCGATATTTAAGATATATCAATATATTTTTAAATGTGATATGGAATTAGACCATATCACATATATCGATATAGTTCCATTTTTTTCTTTCTTTATATATAAATGCTGCCCTTACTAGGGTTTGTCATATTTAGTTCTTTTGTAATGTTCATTATCCTTTTCTCATATAAATATATTTATTTCAGAAAAAGACTGGCCTATTTCAGTTCATAGGCTATTTGTATTTAAGATATTTTTTTTATTTAAATGTGCACTTTATGGAGATTTGATTTTTTTTTTTAAATATATCGGGATATGACTTTTGGTCCATATATATATAAATATATATATATATATATTTATATATACACACACACACACACACACACACACACGTTTGATCCTGATATCTGCCTTAAATTTTGAAATTGGAGACTATTTTACATGCTTTTATCTCATCATGCTTGGATTACTGCAACAGTCTTACATGCCTGAAACAAAAATCCATTCATAGACTCCAGATCGTCCAGAACTCAGCTGCCAGACTTTTAACCAGAACCAAGAAACATGATCACATCACTCCTGTTTTAGCGTCCTTACACTGGCTCCCAGTATGTTTTAGAATTGATTTCAAGATTTTACTGATGACTTTTAAGTCCCTGCTACATATCTGACCTCTTAACACCCTACACACCAGTGTGTACTCTGAGATCCTCGGGCAGAGGTCTCCTGACTGTTACAGGGGCCCGACTGAAACCTAAGGGGGACAGAGTGTTGGCAGTCAGGGCCCCGAGGCTCTGGAACAACCTGCCTGAGGAAATCAGGTCGGCTGGGTCAGTGATCTCTTTTAAATCTCTTCTTGAAACATACTTTTATTGAAGAGCCTTTCCTTTGTAGCATGTTTTGAAAAGTGCTCTATAAATAAATTATTACTTGACCATTTGCAAACCTGTTACTCATAGTACACTCAAAACAGATTCATTAGTCAAGCAAAACAGTGCATTCCTTGCAGCCTGTGGCCAGAGGTTAGAGGATCAGGCATGTAACCAGAGGGCCGCCGGTTCCACTTTAAACATTGAAACAATAAGAAGTGCTGTGTGGTGGAGCTAATCTAATTTTTGCTGATATAAAGTGGTTCGTGTTGAAAAGTAACTGATAAATATTTGTAAAAAGGACTGATAAACTTTAAAGTGTAACATTTGAGCAGGGTATTAGGCGTGGTGGTAGAATAAGTCTTCAACTCTTAGATCTGTAGGACACACTGTGGGTATTTAATTGAAATAAATGTTAAAATTAACATGAATTAAACTTTAACACATTAACTTATTTCTGCATCTGTCACTTTATTCCCATGACTATCGTTCTCAACACCTATTTTGACTGAGTGCATGCCAAGGTTATAATAGTTTTGGATTTTTCAGTAGTTTTAGTTTTAATTTCGTTGTGATTTTTCAAGTTCAGTTAGTTTTAACTATTTTTCAGAGTGTGCTAGTTTTAATTAGTTTTTATTTTTGGGAAAATGCTTGGTTTTAGTTTAGGTTTTATTAGTTTTATTGTTGGTTTTAGTTTTTTTTGTAATGGGGTATTTGTTGGGCGCAAGATTAAAAAAACTCACAATAAATGTTTCCTTTATTTCTTTTGTCTGATCCATCTCAGCCCCAATAAGTTTAAGTCATAAAACCAGATAGATTAAATAGATTTCATATCAACCAAAAAGGTTTACGTATGAAAAAAGCTGACAAAGACGAAAACTAAGGACATATTCACTATAATTTTAGTTAGTTTTGTAACCACAAAATACAGTTTCAGTAAGTTATTGTTTTTTTTAAAACTTTCGCTTTTATTTTTATTTCAGTTAACGAAAATGATTTTTCAATTCTAGTTTTCGTTAACTATAATAACCTTGGTGCATGCAGCCCAGCTCTCCTGTCAGAGACAGGGCTGACTGGCCACTTTGTCAGAGCTGGTGTGCCTCTTGTGGCCAGAGCGCGCAACACACACACACACTGCCCCTGTCTGCTGTTGCCTATTGCAAACGGCATGGAGGCCCATGAATTGTCTGTTTTCACATGTGAAGTGACGCTGGGGCCCACAGGCTGTTATGCCATCAGTTGCATTATGGGGACTTTCCAGTGATCTATACTGTCCTACAAAGTCTAACTGCAGTAACTACGCAAAGGGTAAAACTGACAAAAACTACTTTAAAGTTTTTTAACGTCTTTTAACTGGCCAGCCAAATTGGTTACATGTAGATAAGTGATATGACACTTATTTCTACATTATTTATGATGTAATTTTTATGCTAAAAAATCATGGTTTATTTGAACTTTGACCTCAAAAATGTAGTTACTGCACTCTGGTTTTGCTGAAAAAGGTTCCAATAGTAATGATAAATAGAGTGCAGTACCTACAGTGTTGTGTTCTTTCAGCTTTTATATTTTGATTTCAGTTAATAATCATTTTCAAATTGATATTGTTATAAGTGTATTTATAAGTGTTTCACAACTCTATTCAAAGATTTGTGTAAATTTTAGTCTTAATATAATTGTATCTCACTTTACTTCATCACTATCTAGATAATTTCCCTTTCAAATAAACTTATCATTTCTACTATATTTATGTTTAAATAAGTATATATATCCAAAGCAGACCGTGGTAAGTGCAATTACTGCCTGGTTTTGAGTTGGACTTTGTGGTTTTTATATAATTATTTCTCTGAAATAAAGCAAAATTGAAATCTAAAACTTTGTCACAAGATAAAACAGACATCAAGTAGTTCCATTTTTAGTTATAACTAAATTTTGACCAAAAATGTAGTTACTGCAGTTAGACTTTGTAGGGCAGTATAGAGCATGAACTGTACGAGTCACTAACAGTGTGAACATCCTCGCCTTTTTTGGTTTCACTTTATATCATAATTTTGTATCCTTCTCGCTAGTCCCCAACCTGAATGGCAGTGTGATACCCTTTTATAAAAAGACATAACAGACCATATACGTGGACTGCCTACAGTGATAGCCAGCTGTGTAAAGAAACTGGTGCCACACACACAACTATATAACAAATCACTTTAATGTATGTTGTGTTACAAAATAAAACAGCCCTGGTAGATGAATGTCCAACATAAAAAAACTCTACAACACAGGAACAAAAAAGCATCCAGGTACTCAGGAACCATTAACATGTGGCTCTTCCTCCATGTCTTCCTCTTCCTCCTCTTGATCAGCCTCTATCATCTCCTCTTCACCTCCACCCATACGTGTCTCCATCTGTGCAGCATCAGCCTCTTCCTCCTCTTCCTCCTCCTCCTCTTCTTCTACCATCCCGGCTGGACCTGTTTTCAGACATGAACACATCAATCCATTAATCTCTGAAAATACAATAATGAGGTTGTTAAAGAAAACCCATACACGACTGGGATTTGCGCCACCATCTCTAGGGGTTTACAGAGGATGGTCCGAAAAAGAAAACTTCCAGTGAGCTGCAGCTCTCTGAGCAAAAGTGCCTTGTTGATGCCAAAGGTCAGAGGAGAATGACCAGACTGGTTAGAGATGATAGAAGGGCAACAGTAACTCAAATAAAAATGACAATGACTCAAGTGTTTCAATCCTTTGTCATGTTCTCTTTTGGAAGGCATCACTCAGCAGAGTTCCCTTATCACAGGGGTCTCAAACTCAAATTACCTGGGGGCTGCTGGAGGCAGTATTAAAATTACCAAAAAATACACAGAATTACCAAAAAAAGACACAAAATTATATTTTTAAAAAAAAAGACAAAATGACCCAAAAAAGACACTTAAAAAAAAAAAAAGACAATTACCAAAAAAAGACTAAATGTATTTTAAAAAAAGACAAAATTATTTGAAGATACAAAATTACCAAAAAAGACAGAAAATTCTTTTTAAAAAAATTATTTTTTAAAATTTTTTAGAATTTTCAAAATTATTTTAGAAAAGACAGAAAATTATTTTGAAAAGACAAAATTACCAAAAAAAGTAATTAAAGGGACCTTCCACACACAACACGGTAAAGTACCATTTATATGAAACTCACATTAAACTTTCATATCAAGGTGGGGGGCACAAAATATCATCACAAGGGCCGCAATTGGCCCGTGGGCCGTGAGTTGAGATTTTGAAGAAAACAACAAGAAAATAAATCCTGGCAAAAATGGGCGTGGCCTACATCACAAAATTCAGCTCAACTCAGGGAAGGCATGCATGTAAGAATTTTTCATTCGGACCAAATAGGTTTACACAATTCAGAGTAGATCAGTATTGAGGCAGCACCGACCTTGTCTCAGGTCTCGTCCTGGGATCTGACCAGCCTGAAGCATCCCTTTCAACCTCTCCACCTCTGCCAACGATGAAGCATTAGCAATGGCATTCTGAAATGCAAACATATTCATGTTAATTTCACAAAATACAGTCTGATTAAATATTACAATTATTTTCAGAGATCCCTCTCCATTCAGCAAGCTAGAGCTTTTAATCCTTATCCAGGTTAAACGTCAGTATTGACACATATCCACAGCGTTTATATAATCATCACCGTTTGATTTAATCATCATATTTAGAATGAACATGTTTCAAAAGTACATTGTGACCAAAACATGAATATTAAGAGTAAAATCTGAAAATAAACAGTGTTCACTGTTGTTTGATCAAAACAGTAGTTTTTAGTAGTTCTTTTGTTCAGCCTTTAACCTCATCTTACAGCTTGTTATCAGTGGTGGAGACACCAGGGGGACTGGAAGCCCCATTTCTGTTAAAGAGTAGGGTTGTCAAAAATATCGATACTCAAAAAAGTATCAATACTAAAACGTTGTATCCGGATACGATACTCATTTTCAAAAGTATCGATACCCCCCCCGTCCCCCACCCGACGCCGAGCTGCCGACGCTGCGTCCTTCTCTCTCTCTCTGCCTGCCTGCCTACACACACACACACACACACACACACACACACACACACACACACACACACACACACACACACACACACACACACACACACACACACACACACACACACACACACACACACACACACACACACACACACACACACACACACACACACACACACACACACACACACACACACACACACACACACACACACACACACACACACACACACACACACACACACACACACACACACACACACACACACACACACACACACACAGTACTTCAAACTTGGTGAACCATCTTAAGGACCAACACCCTTTACAGCCTTTACAGTGAAGACGTCTAACAAACACCTCCCACTTGGTCCGACAGTCATCTAATCACTGCTCAGCAGCTGAACAACAACTGCAGCCGCCGTCGCTGACTGTGCACAGCGTCCGCCGCTTGTTGTAAACAAACCGGCATGCTAACTGTACACGTGGTGTCCGCTGCTGATAGTAAACAAACCGCCGTCGCTTACTGTGCACAGAGTGTCCGGTGCTTGTTGCAAAAAATCGGAGGCCGCTAACTGAACACATTCTGCTGCAGCACAAATACACTTTACTGCTACAGAGCTAACTGTGTAGCCTATTAGCACTGAGCTACTGCACAGCACTGCAGCGGCTCTCACTATCCTCTCCTCCCACTGTCCTCCAAAGTTATAATAGTTTTGGATTTTTCATTAGTTTTGATTTCATTGTGATTTGTTTTCAAATTCAGTTAGTTTTGATTAGTTTTTAGTGTGTTTGCTAGTTTGAATGAGTTTTTATCTTTCGGAAAATGCTTAATTTTAGTGTTAGTTTTAGCGTTAGTGTTAAGTTTTAGTTTTTTCGTAATGGGGTTGGGTTTGTTTGTTTGTTGGGCGCAAGATTAAAAAAGTCACAATAAATGTTCCTTTATTCCCTTCGTCTGATCCATCTCAGCCATAATAAGTTTATTAAGTCATAAAACCAGATGGATGAATTAGATTTCATATCAACCAAAAAGGTTTACGTATGAAAAAAGTTGACGAAGAAGAAAACTAAGGACATTTTCACTATAATTTTAGTTAGTTTTGTAACCACAAAATACAGTTTGTTAGTTATCGTTTTTTTTTTTTTTTTTTTAAAAACACTTGTTTTTATTTTTATTTCAGTTAGCGAAAATGCTTTTTCAATTCTAGTTCCTTATTTGGTTAGTTTTTTTGTTAACTATAATAACCTTGCTATCCTCCCACCTCGTTCTGTGACACCGGACTGCACAATGATAGGGCACGAATATCAAGCCTTCACGGGATCACTATGAATGCCCTAAGGCGAAAAGCCAGCACAGATCTTTCGGGCAATATAGCAGAACATTTGCAGGACGGCATTATGAAAGGGGCTAGTGACATCTGATTGCAAAATGCAGTAATAGTAAATGGACCTGCACTTGTATAGCGCTTTTTGCAACCACTCAAAGCGCTTTACACTACAGACTGTGCTCATTCACCCATTCACACACACATTCAGGCAGATGCTACCCTAAACGGTGCCACCTGCCACCATTGGGAATTCATTCTCACACCTATTAATGTTTTGTTTTATGCCAAATTTCAAATGATAGGAGGTATGAAAATTCAAGCTCAGCCCTCTAAAACATAAATATCCCCAAAACACAGTGCCAACATTATTAGTCAACAAGTGAACCTTGATGGCTTCCACATCAGCTTGAGACGGCCCCGTCCTCTTCTTCTCCAGCTGTGCTGCCACTCCGGGAGTGAATCTGAAAGGAACACACTTCAATTAGACAACATGGACACACATTGGCTCCTCTGGCCTCCCAACCAATGTAGACAATCTCATGTGTAGTATCTTTTCTTGAGTTGCATAAACTGATACAGAGTCCACAGACAGCAGTCCTGAGCAACACTGGGGGAAATGTTTCTGGCTGCAGGTTTAGGGATGAGTACCTTTACTAAGAAAGGTATGCATTTGCTCACATTAGCAGAGTCAGGGAACAAGTGATGAACATTTGGTGCAGATCACAGAGTTCTACTCGTATGTACACAAATATACTGTATGAGTGTTGATGCCAGGGTGTAGTTTGTTCACTATTTAACCCATTCCAGTAGCCAGGATCCAGTGATTCTGAGGAGCTGCTGTCTAACATGGACATTCATCTTACGTTTTCGTTCGTCTGGCAATATCCTTTGCAAGTTGAGCACCTCGTTTGCCCTTGAACATTTTCTCTGCCTCCTGCCGTTCCTATGACGATATCACACAGTTAAAGTGAAAACCCACATTGAGTACAGACTGAGCTTTCAGCCTAGGGGATCAAGATCTGGCAAGAATATCAGAAATTGACCAGCAGGTTCCCTGGATGTTCAACAGGAGGTTAATTCCAGGTTAGGAGAGTGAAACACATTGTTAATAACCACTGTATTAACACTGTTTTAACTAGAGGTCGACCGATATATCGGGCCGATACGTGCGTTCGACGATCAATTAGTCCATTTCACTGAGCCAACAGCAAGCAAGGCTCGGTGCAATATCTGACATTCTCTGGTGAGCTGCTGCTGATACCAGAAAAAAGAAAAACACTTCAAATATGTGGATCATCTGAGGCGCCACCACCTCCAGGCCTAGAACAACATACACACCGTTTGATATCCAACTGTTAATATGTTTGTTTTGTCAATAAATGTTTCTTTTTTGTTTAACATTTGTTATCATTGTGTCATTTTTATGTCAGGCGGCTTAGCTAAATAAAGGGGACACACTGGACAAAAGCACCAAGTTTTTTCCACATGCTCTCTATCACCATAGGTTTCAATTTTTGGTAGGAGCCACTTCATCAAGATTGCAGATCGGAGGTGGCAGCCATTTAAAGTCTATGAGAACCAGTACGTCTCCCAAGCCACTTAGAAGGTCAATCTTGGTGTCAAAATATAAATTTTCTGTGTCAAGGAATCATTTAAAGCTAATGAGAATATTACTAGATGATTATTTGATCAAATAGACATGTGAAAATGTTTGGAATCTGTTCACCGGAGAGTGCGGATTAGCTGCCATGTACACTGCTCAAAAAAATCAAGGGAACGCTTTCATCTCATGTCAGATCTTGATCAACAAATTATTTACGGTGACAATCTTTACTGATGTACATTGTATATTTTGTTGAGACTAAAATTACACGAAAACCGGTCAATGAAAACCAAAATCATTAACCTATTGAGGGCTGGATCTTAGCTAGTTTTATTTTATTATTACTAGTGACATTCTTAATAGCTTTAAATGATTCATTGACCCAGAAAATGTACATTTTGACACCCAGATTGACCTTCTAAGTGGCTTGGAAGATATATTGGTTCTCATAGAGTTTATATGGCTGCCATCTCCAATCCACAATATTGATGAAGTGGCTCCTACCAAAAATTAAAACCTATGGTGATAGAGAGCATGTCGAAAAAATGTGGTGCTTCTTAAATCTGGTCTTAAGCCGCCTGGCTAGAGGGAGAAAAGGCAATATCAGCTTCAAGAATCGGCCCAAAGAAATCGGCAGCACATATCAGGGATCGGTTAAGAGTGATGTCAAAATAATCGGTATCGGCCTTAAAAAACCCATATCGGTCGACCACTAGTTTTTGCACTAGCTTCCTTCTCCATTGCATCTGATCCCTGCCAGGTTTTCAAATATTGTACTAGTTCACTGAAGACTAGTCAACAGCCCTGTAGCTCACATTTAGCTGAGACTTGAAGATTTGCCCAACAGGCCGGCTCCTTGGCACTTACCTTGAGCTTTACCTTCTGGAAGTCAAGCACACGGATCTGTGGGATTTTGTTGATGACATAGAGCCTGTAATGCTTCTTGTTTGTCACTGGATTCCTTAACAAGCTGGAAAATCAGTAAATATTACAAACGTGCATGATCATAATAGCAACGGTAATCCAGTCATCTAGGCGTAAGGGTGCTTCATACCTGAGCAGGGTCAGGCTCTTCACTGAGGCCAGTGGGTCCAAGTCACCCTACACATGAAAAGAATGATGGAAAAAAACACACTATGACTACATATACTGTAAACAGTGTAAATACTGTACAGGTGCATCTTAATAAATTAGAATATGATGAAAAAGTCCATTTCCAGTAGTTGAAGTCAAATAGCCCCAACCAAGTATTGAGTTATAAAGATGGACATACTTTTCAGAGGCCAACATTTTAGTTGGGTCATAAACCTCAATTCCGTGACCATTCTCTGGCTAATATGTTTTGACGACTGATTTGACTTCTATACACCCTTTATAAAAAATTTAGCCCCCATGTCCCTCGCAAAAATGTCGGCATTTTTTGCTAGAGGGCCAAATCCAAAATGGCCACCGGCATCATCTTGAAAAAGTATTTTAAAAGTATTTTTTTTACCAGAGCACCTACAGTTATGTATGAATACACTTTTTGTGGCAAATTGACCATGAGGATTGTGATTCTGACATCATTTTGAGATTTAGACATCATCTTGGCTTTGAAATCCAAGATGGCCACCATCTGGTAGAGCGAGAACATCATTTCTAATATACAAATTTACTTTTTAATCAGAGCACCTAGAATAATGCATGAAGACACTATTTTTGGTAAAATTGACCATAAGAATTGTAATTCTGATATTAAAGCCCCACCATGGAGGAATTGGTATGCTCACGATCATAGAAGCTAGTTGTCGAGAGCTGGAAAAAGGACCAATTCAGTATGTTTGCAACTACATCTGTAGCCTACAAAGGTATGCACAATCACCTGAACCAGAGAAATGCTGTTAACCACTGCTGGCTCCACTGCATACAGCGGAAAGACAGATATTAGTGAGTGAGAGTGAGAATGCTAATGAGCAAAGTACAGCTAGTCAACTATCGCTAAATGTCTTACAAATCCTGGACTATCCTGACACTCGTGGAACTTAAGTAGCAAGCTAGCCAACATAGCTATCACAATAACATTGTAAAGAAGCCAAAGAGCACTTATTACTAGCTTCGAACTACAAGAGTGTTAATAACAAACTTGCTAACATTGCTAACGAGAGGTCTTGCTAGCACTAAACCTAGCAAAACCTGTTGTAACTTGCTTACTTTTTTCATGACAAACTAGCAAGTGAATAACTTCCCTAGCACTGACAAGGTAAAATTGTTCCATAGTGTTACATTAAGACATTATTTTGATCCCAAAGACTAAAATGGCCACCATCCGGGAGAGCAAAAATGTACAGGTACATCTAAAAAAAATTGAATATCGTGGAAACATCATATATCCTAGAAACAATCAAGTGAATGAAACATTAGCCTGGCTCTGCCCTACTACGTACTTCCGCTCAATTTTCATTTCCCCCTTCAGTACGTTGTCTGGGTCTGTGGTATATTCACAGGTTTTCTTCGGCCAAAAACTTGCAGATCCAATCAGTGAACAGGGGGAGTAGCTAAGAACGATGTTAGCATTCGCTAAAATAAGAACGATGTTAGCGATTGGTTATGGCAGATCCAGAGTGGCTCTGGGCAGATCCAATAGTTTTAAACTTCAACAGAGTACCCGCATTCAAGGAAGTTAACGCTTGGCAATGGAAAGTGGCCGGACTCTCTGTACATTATGAAATATGTACGAGAGTTTGGTAGGACCAGGCTACTGAAACATGCCACTGAATCTGTAATGGTTATAGAATGTATGAAGGTGTCATTTCATGAATTACGTTTTAAAAATGTTTTATATAATATTTCATTTTTAAATACATAATATTGTATTATAAATTAATACAATAAATAATAAAGTACATTTTATTTATATATTTTAAATAAACAGCAATTTCACAAGGTCGTCTTATAATGTAATTTGTTTGACTAAATTCTCGAAGGTTCTTTTAAACCCCACCCACTACAATCATATCATCACTCACTTCATTCTCACTCTCACTTATTCATTTCTGTTCTGACGACAAAGTGAATTGACAATTGCAAACATGCCAGGCATTCCATGTGTTCTTCTGTGTGGCAGGCTTTGTGATAAAGACACTGATTCAATTATCTCAATGGAGAGGTGGGCAAATCTAAAGAAAAAGGCCCTGCTATGGAAGGGTCTGGACAAGTATGGAGATGTCTACACAACTGTCGATTGGGATAAAGGTCCCATTGGACAATGTGTTCATAATGCATGTATGTTGACATTTTCAAACGCCAAAAAGCTGGAGCAAGCCAACAAAAGAGCTGTTGGCCATCTTGGATTTCAGGGCCAAGATGATGTGTAAATCTCAAAATGATGTCACAATCACAATCCTCATGGTCAATTTGCCACAAAAAGTGTATTCATACATAACTGTTGGTGTTCTGATGAAAATAATGCTTTTTAAATACTTTTTTAAGATGATGCCGGCGGCCATTTTGGATTTGGCCCTCTAGCAAAAAATGCCGACATTTTTGCGAGGGACATGGGGGCTAAATTTTTTATAAAGGGTGTATAGAAGTCAAATCAGTCGTCAAAACATATTAGCCAGAGAATGGTCACGGAATTTAGGTTTATGACCCAACTATTTACATATTAAACATACTTTAAAATTGGTCTTTTGTCAATTAAAATGAAAAAAAATTGAGACACTGAATTTTAGGTCTTCATTAAATGTAAGCCATTATCATTATAATTAGAAGAAATTAAATAAATGAAGACATGAAATTTTCATTCTGTGTGTAATGGATCTATATAATGTGTTATTTAAACTTTTTGAATTGAATTACTGACATAAATAAACTTGCTATGATACTGTAATTTATTGAGATGCACCTGTATAACAGGAGTAGCTTTTTTTTTTTTTTTTTTTTTTTTTTTTTTTTAAATCAAAGCTCCACAAAGAGCACATTTAAATAAAAAAAATATCTTAAAGAAAAATAGCCTATGAAATTAAATAGGCCATCTTTTTCTGAAATAAATATATTTATATGAGAAAAGAATAACGAACATTACAAAAGAACTAAATATGACAAACCCTAGTAAGGGCAGCATTTATATATAAAGAAAGAAAAGAAATTGAACTATATCAATATATGTGATATGGTCTTTTCCATATCACATTTAAAAATATGTCGATGTACGTTTTATATCGATATATCGCCCAGCCCTAAGACAGATTACTAAATGCAGTGAAAGCCCAGAAAAATAAAAGGACAATCAAAATCTGTATCTAGTTACTTACTGCTGCTGAAATGTACTCACCAGCTCCTGAATATTATTGTTTGTCAGAACCAGTTCTGACAGAGCCGACAGAGATTGCTCCAAATTCTCACCTATGCGACTGAAGAAAAAATATCAGAAAGTTTCAAACATCCAACCAAGCACACTGTGATCACTTTAAACAAAGGCATCACTCACAGTAGTTTGAACCAAGGTTATAATAGTTTTGGATTGTTCATTAGTTTTATTTCATTAATTTCGTTGTCAATTTTTGTTTTTAAATTCAGTTAGTTTTAGTTAGTTTTTAGAGTGAGTTTGCTAGTTTTAATTAGTTTTTATTTTTTGGAAAATTAAAATAAATAAAAAAATAAAAGTTTTAGTGTTAAGTTTTAGTTTTTTCGTAATGGGGTATTTGTTGGGCGCGAGATTCAAAAAAGTCACAATAAATGTTGCCTTTATTTCCTTTGTCTGATCCATCTCAGCCCCAATAAGTTTATTAAGTCATAAACCCAGATTGATGAAATATATTTCATATCAACCAAAAAGGTTTACGTATGAAAAAAGTTGACAAAGACGAAAAAGGACATTTTCACTATAATTTTAGTTAGTTTTGTAACCACAAAATTCAGTTTGTTAGTTATTGTTTTTTTTATTTCAGTTAACAAAAATGTTTTTTTCCAATTCTAGTTTTCGTGAACTATAATAACCTTGGTTTGAACCATCTTTACACACATATAAAGCAGTTGTGCATGGAGCACAGTTAGCAGCAGTCAAGCCAAATGTTTTGAAAATCAAGACAGTAATACAAAACATATTGATACTCAAGTGTATCGACATTTTCCTACACACCTATAACTTACCAAATCCTGTTGTTGTTCATTAGCAATGTTTTCAGCCTTTTGAGCAGGGGGAAGCCGTCCAGTTTTCTCACTTCGTTGTCAGAGAAGTCAATAGTGTCAAACTGATCCAGAGTGGCTCCGAGATTTTCAAGCACAGGGATTTTATAACCTGTCAGACAAAAGAAAAACATGAAACTTGAGGAGGCATATTTTCTTGCTCATGACATATTACTGGGCCTCATTCACCAACCATTCCTAAGAAGAAATTTCTTCATTAAACCTATTTATGAAGTTTATGAAGATTATTGCATTAGCCGAAGTTTTTTTATTTGAGATTTGTCCTTAGGTAAAAAATAAAATCCATAAACACTAAAGAGCACACTTAAACACATTTGAGTGCTGAGACGTTTATGTAAAATAATTGGTATTATGCATTTTCTTCAGTCATACAATTAAAGCAGGGATGGGCAACTGGAGGCCCGGGGGCCGCATACGGCCCGCACCCTGACTTGAAGTGGCCCTCAGTACAACTACATGCATTTGAGCATGAAATCTTAAAAGTGCAGTGTAAAAATGCACAAAATTACTTGTTGCAATTAATGTTGGTCTGCTGTTCTTGCACTTAAAAAAAAGAAATCACAGTAAGTGGTTATTTTTTATTTGCTTCAAATCTTTTGTATTCCTATTTAAACTGTTATACCTGCATTTTACCATGAAATATGTTAAGTTACTGCACTGTAAACATATTTAAAATTGCAGTTTCATCATATCTGGTTAAGAGCAAGGTCCTATATGTGGCCCTGTGGTAGTGTCCATGAAAGATTGTGGCCCCCTCCAGCATTTAAGTTGCCCATCCCTGAGTTATAGAATAATACGGCATTGAAATTAAAATATTTTTGGAAATATTTTTTGTTTAACAAAGCAATATTGTATTTTAAACTAAATAACACTATTAAAACTAAAACACTACACTAACAATTAATTAAATTCACATCCATTTTGTTAATTGAGAAGCATGACATCCAATGGTTTGTGATTATTCACACTTTTTATAAGCCCATTGCAGGCCTGCTTTTATTCATTATTTTGCCTATATATTGATAGCACAGCTGAAGGTAGACTGGAGAAGAAAAGGGAAAAATAACATGCAGTAGTGTGTCACAGAACAGAATAAGGGCCATATCAGTAATCGGTTCATTTTTCCTATTAAAATTAGTATCTTCCTCAAAAATCCTGTGTGTCTGACCCTGGTTGACAACTATAGACCTGGGGCCCCTTCTACCATTAAAAGGACACAGGCAATCCTTTTCTTATTCAAACAGTTGGTCATGAATAAAATGTTTTAATGCGTCACTTCTTTCTTCTACAGCTAGGAGCCAAAAAAATGCAATATACCTTCAAACCAGCAGCTGTGATGACAATACATCTGAGAGCTGGAAGAACACTGGGCCTCATGCACAAACATTTTTAGTTTTCCCCTTTTTTGTTCTTACACACAGCAATAAGAGGAAAACAAATTAATGTGAGATCTATGAAATCTATTATACTATTATTAGTGAATTTGAATTTGGATGCGTTTGTCAGGTGATGAGCTTCGGGTACCAAACTCACTACTAAAGGGTACTGACCACATAACGTCGGTACTGCCGAGTAATACTTGACGTTTAAATCAATCTGTATCTAATTACGTACCTATCTGGTTTAGATGGTATGATTGGGGGGGGAAACATGCTGAAAGTTATCTAACATGTTTGCTGTCATTTATGGTGGTACTAATGTCTCTGTCCTGACCTCCATTACACACAGGCAGAGAGACAGCAGACAGGCTGCAGTGGAGCCAGTGAAAGAGAAAAAGTGAGACTATGTCTGCAGTGTGTTTAATTCAGAAATTAGCCAGAGAATTACTGCCCCACAACGTCTAACTGCAGTAACTACGCAAAGAGTAAAACTGAGAAAAACTGCTTTAAAGTTTTTAAACATTTTTTTAACTGGCCAGCTAAATTGGTGATAGGTAGGTGAGTGATATGACACTTATTTCTACATGTATTGATGATGTCATTTTTATGCTCAAAAATCATGATGACCCCAAAAACATAGTTACTGCATTGCTGTTAAATGTTCTAATAGTAATGCAGAAACAGAGAGGAGTAACTACAATGTTGTTGTCTTCTTTCAGCTTTTATATTTAGTTTTCAGTGAATAAACATTTTCAAATTTATTTTGTTATCAGTGTATTTAAAAGTGTTTAAGTACTCTATTCAAAGATTTGTGTATTTTAGACTTATTATAAAGTAATGTTATATTTTAGCCTTAATATAATTTTATCTCGTTTTTTTTACTTCATCTCTATCTAGATAATAATTGCCCTTTCAAATAAACTTATAAATTCTATTATTTTTATGTTTTAATTAGTATATATATCCAAAGCAGCCCGTGGTAAGAGCAATTACTGCTTAGTTTTGAGATGGATTTTGTGGTTTTTATATAATTATTTCTCTGAAATAAAGCAAAATTGAAATCTAAAACTTTGTCACAAGATAAAACAGACATCAAGGAGTTCATTTTAGTTATAACTCAATTTTGACCAAAAATGTAGTTACTGCAGTTAGACTTTGTAGGGCAGTGTAGTGAGCCTAAGGTCTGACCATCTGGTTACACTTTTCAAATCTCCACACAGACTAAACTTAATTATTGTGAGCTGAAAGCAGCGGCATATGTCATAAACCACAGTAGCAGCAGATTGCCTTGATAACCTAGATTAACATTTGTATTCATATTTAAAGGTAATACTGCAAAATAAGAGCTATGCACCTTCCCCCAGCCAGTCAGATTGCACACATTTTAAAGTAATTTAGACTTGATCTACTCATCTTAAATACATATAACATTTAAAATTATTAAATGATCAGGCCTTAATCATGAAAGATTTTTCTTCTGTGTTTTCTTAAAGTGAATTTATTTGTTATTGTCATTATTAATATTTTACAGCATAGCTTTTGTTCATATTGGCCTATGTGTGGCCCAGGACACTAACATTTTGATCTTACCAAAGACCAAAATGGAAGTTGGAAGGTATTGATTAATGCCATAAATGTTGTTAAATTGCTCCTTTGCACAGTTTAAGATCAAATGTGTGTGTAAGAATAATTCATGCATGAGGGCCAGTGCGAGCCATTTTCCATGGTTATCTTGATAATAACCAAAATTATTATTGGGCGAGAGGCGGGTACACCCTGGACAGGTCTCAGACTATCACAGGGCCGACACATAGAGACAGACAATCACGCTCTCATTCACACCTGGGTGATTCTCATGAACATGTTACAGCTCAAAGCAAAAATCCAAGAGCATTGAATACATATTTTCTTTGACCCTTTATAACATATACAATCTAAAGTCACTGTTTAATATGAATTTATAATCTATTTGAAAAATTTTAAGGTATTTTCTGACATTTTTAGAGACTAAGCAAACCCAATTCCGTAACACATTTTTAAATAGAAATAAATTTCAAAAAAAGGTTTTGCTGCACTTAAATATGCTCAAGGGTAGCAGGTATCACCAAAATGTATTTTATTAAAAATATACACATATTTCAATGCAAACAATTCTATCATTATTGTAACATTTAACCATTTTTTCTCATCAATATTCATTCAGATTTTGTTCTTTATACATTGTTAAAACCCATTATATTTGATTATATTCTGTTAAATTACACATTTTTAAACAAATGTTTTTCTTTTTTAATAAAATTTACTAAATATTTATTGTATACAAGTGTGGGGAAACCATGCCATTTTTATCTGGACGCATTACAGTAATGGATTTGTGAATCAAAAATATGTTTATAAATATAGAAAATATTATTTTAGCACAAAATAATGAATTGTGCCTCATTATGGCTATATTGTTCAATCATATAAAAGTGAAAAATATTTAGTTTATTAAAGTATGTCCTTATAATCTTCACAGACATAACTTAGACTGGATCCATGAGAATCACCCAGCTACGGGCAATTGAGCTTAATTTTGTTTAAATTTCACTTACTTTAATTTAGTCACCAATTAAACTCAGTGAACATGCAAACTTAGTTATTCAAGAGCCGCAGGCGGGAGTCGAACCGGCGACCCTCTTGCTATGAAGCGAGCAGGCGAGACCACCAGCCTATTATCCAACCAGTGTTTCGTTAAACTGGTTAAATATTAGCGAGGAGCAGCAGCTCTCACCTGAGGATGCTAACTGGCTCCACTATGTTTATGGTGCTACCGTTAGCCGGGCTGCTTAAAGACGTTAACGTTTCCTAAGGTTATACTAAAGGTAACATCTGCATAGCTAGTATCAGTAGGTGTAACTCGGGTTAGACAAACGTTACACTAACATGTTTTGTTCCTGTCAGAAGGTTCAAACCCTGGTCCAGTTAGTGAATGAGTTCAGCATGAGGCCCGCCTAAAGTTACACTACTTCACATATACATCTAAGAAGTAAATAGATTAACTAACCTCGTAAGTCCAGCTCTCTGTCCCTCACAGGATTGGTATATTGAGCAGCTTGCTCAATTAGCTCTGCGGATAGTTTCACCATATTGAGGCCGAGTCCTGACCAAGTATTAGTATTATGGAAACAAAACGATCTGTGTGAGGAGGCAATGCTGCGAAATGCGCCCGGAAACGGAACAAAGGCTTCTTCTTCTTCTTCTTCTTAATCTTCTTCTTCGCCTTCTTCTTGGGGTTTTATGGCAGACTAGACGCACTGCTGCCCCACATCGGTAGGGAGGACCGCTTGCAACACAGCACTTGTGCTAAATTCTTTTTTATTTACATTTATTTTTAATTACAACTTTGTTTTACAAACATAAGAAACATACAATTCATTACAAAAGCATTCCATATGTATATTCTAAGTGTGTGTGTGTGTGTGTGTGTGTGTGTGTGTGTGTGTGTGTAAAAATATATTTAATAGTTCACAAATATCAACTGTTTTATTTGCTTAATTGCAAGAAAAGATGGTTTTCTTCAAGCAAATTTACATTTATGAATATGAAATTTCGCCATCAGTATGATGAGGTTTATAATAAATATTTCATTGAGTTTTTCTTTATCTTTGTTAAAGTCAAATAGCCCAAATAGTACATCCCTCCAAAACAACTTAAAATCTTTATCAACATTGTTTGCAATAAAGTTACAAATATCAATCCGGAGACCTTGGACAAAGGGGCAGTACCAAATGAAATTAGTAACAGTTTCAATATGTTCAGAACAGAAACTTTCAGCCACTTTCATCGTCGGTAAAACAGAGGATTAATTTTCCGTTAGTTAGACTACTTACCATAGACTGTATATAAATAATTTTTATTATTTATTTATTTACATTACAGCGCACATAGAGAGTCCGGCGGCTAATGGTGCGTTCAAGGTCTACACGAATGTCAGAATTTTCGACGTTGTGCCGAGCTCCAAGTTCCGACTTTCAAGTTCTGACTTGAGTGTAAATTAAACACACCATAAGGCGTTATGGGAAGAACGTGTTAGACCCGCCTTCGAAATCAAGTCAAGTCAAGTATAGTTCATTGTCCCAATTTGGTTGCAGTCTAGGTGTATAAACGACATAAAAAACAATACATTCCAACACACATACATAAAACAGATCACTGCCTCAATAACTATATATTTAAAACAAAACAAAAAACAATACTGCAACAGAAGGCAATTCCAGGTGAAGTGTCAACCACATAGGTCCCCAACATTAACATCAACAACATCATCATCATCATCGTCAATATCAACTCATCGTCATCGTCATCATCATCATCGTCATCATCAACATTACCATCATCGTTCAACCAGATTCAGTTCCCTAATGGAAGTGGGGATGAATGAATATCTGTACCTCTTCTTTTTCACCCTAGGGGCACATAAGACACACCAGATGGTAGCCACACAGACTCAGAGTTAAGAGCTTTCAAAATAAGAGCACATGGATGTGTTAGCAGAGTCCACCACAGAATTAACAAGAAGACTGTCAAAATAAGATGCCTTAAATAAAACCTAGAATAACCCTTAGTCTCCTTTACAATAATTCTCTAAAATATACAATGATAAGATGGAGTAGTGGCATTAGAATGTGCGAGAGGCACCAAATTTAGGCTTTTAGGGCAAAATTATTCTCCGGGGGAGCATGCCCCCGGACACCCGGACTTTGTTTGGGCCCCCCCATCATAGGCTCAGAAAATCTTGTGGGAAACCAGGGTTTCCCCTATCAGGTCTGGACTTGCCTTTGATCCACCACCCCCTGAGTCCAGCCAGCACCCCACTTCTTCCATCCACTAAAGTGCACACAAAGCGTAACCAGCTCTGTCTTGAAGACTAAAACACCAGGAGCCTGCCATGCTTTAGCTCAAGTTGGGGAATACTCATTCCATGCCCAAAGCCTACCGTGCCACTTTCAGGATCTTTTGAACCATCACTATAATCTAGCCATCACATTCATTTAAGGCACCTGGCCCATTGGTACTGTATGGAACATGCTGTAGTGGCCCCTCTGTCACGTATGCAAGTCTTGTCTACTAAATTAAGTAAAAAAAGCAAAAACACATCCAGTAATCTCTCATTTTAAATGAATCTGGACTAAGGTTGCTTGAATTTTTACATTTGATCCATTTCTAAACGTTTCTTCAAGTATCTGGTTTAGATTAGATTAGATTAGATTAGATTAGATTAGATTAGATTAGATTCAACTTTATTGTCATTTCACAAGTACAAAGCAACAAAATGCAGATAGCATCTAACCAGAAGTGCTTAAACAGTAATTAAGTGAATCATATTGCAATATATACAGGAATGGATTGTACAAAAATGCAGTATATATAGGTATAGATTATATGATAAATAAAAACAAATAAATACATTTAAAAAATAAATCCTAAATTACGAATTGTGTAGTGTTATTTTTAATTATTTTAACAGTAGTCACGCTGGGGGATCTGTATTGTGGTGGCTCTTAAGATCTTTTGGGGAGCTGATGCGGCTGTTCAGTATCCCTGTTTTTTTCATTAGTTTTAGTTTTAATTTCATTGTCAATTTTTGTTTTCAAATTCAGTTAGTTTTAATGAGTTTTTAGAGTGTGCTAGTTTTAATTAGTTTTTATGTTTTGGAAAATGTTTAGTTTTAGTTTAGTTTTTATTAGTTTTAGTGTTAGTTTTAGTGTTTTTGTAATGGGGTATTTGTTGGGTGCCAGATTCAATAAGGTCACAATTAAAGTTTCCTTTATTTCCTTTGTATGATCCATCTCAGCCCCAATAAGTTTATTAAGTAATAAAAGTTCCATTACAACGCAGAAAGAAAGAAAAAAACGCAGACCACGCAGTGGCTGTCTATTATTCGGTGTTGATTCAGACTCTTGGCAGTGGGCCCATGTCAGCTCTGCAGAAGACATGGGAAAGGGATCTGAATTTGACATTCAGTGATAGGATTGGAACAGAATTTGTAAAAATGTTAAAGCTGTTTAAAGGGATGCAAGAATACGCCTTATTCAATTCAAAATTATACATTGATTTTATTGGACTCCTTCCAGGTTATTTAGATTTAGGTACTTTACTTTATGCTTATGGTCATGTGACAAAGTCCAACAATTCTGGACCAATATTTTTGATAATCTATGTGAAATTACAGAGATGCAAATTCCATTTCGTCCTAGATTATTTTTTTTAATTTTTTTTTGCTGGTTAGTGTCTATAGATTGGATCCCCATGGAGGTTGATGGTAAGTGAAAGAGTGGAACTTTAAAAAAAGTTTTAAATGCTCTGCCCCAAATTTGGAGATCCTGGGCCTGTTCCATATCAAGCTTTTTGAGGTGAGTTTCTGCTGCAGACATATACTGCCCTCCAAAGTCTAACTGCAGTAACTACACAAAGGGTCAAACAGAAAAACTGCTTTAAAGTTTTTTAACTGGGCAGCTAATTGGTAAGTAAGTAAATAAGTGAAACAACTTATTTCTACATGTATTGAGGATCAAAAATCATGATATCTATTTGACCTTCGACCCCAAAAATGTAGTTACTGCACTCAGGTTTTGCTGTAAAAGGTTTTAATCGTAATGCACAAACACAGTCTAGTAACTACAATGTTGCTGGGTGGCTCAGTTGGTAGAGTGGGTCCTCTTCTGAGGGTTTCTGGTTCGATCCCTGATCATGGCAGCTACATGTCGAAGTAGTAGATACTGAACCCCAAATTGCTCCCGGTGCTGCGTTCATCTGTGTGTGAATGAAGTGGCAGGTGGCACCAGTGTGCCCTGGTAGCCTCGTACACCAGTATGGATGTGTGAATGAGCGTAGTGTGTAGTGTAAAGCGCTTTGGATAAAAGTGCTATAAAAGTGCACCCCATTTGCAATAAAGATAAAATATATCTTTTTGTGATTATATAATCTTACTCTAAGTAGGACAGAGTAAGTTTAAGCAGATGGAGTAAATGTATTTAGTTTAATCATAGTTTAAAAACAATATTAGCACATGAGCATCGTATCAAAGCATCTTGCATGATTAATCTATAAATGCACACAGAGAGGTCACATACACAGTTAGTGAATTATGCATGCATAGATAGTGACCTACGTCAATCAGACAGTGACCCACAGAGACAGACAACAGAGACTGAATAAGGGGTTTATAATAATAAGATGTTATTCTAACAGGGTGGTCAATAATAACAAAACATTACTATGTTATAGCCCATTTCATAGTTTGTAGTTTCAGTAGTTTAACTACACAAAAAATGGCAAAAAAAAGTAATTTAACTACTTGAGTCACTACAAAACGGCAATAAAGCATTTCTTTTTAACATACAGTCATGGAAAAAATTATTATACCACCCTTGTTTTCTTCAGTTTCTTGTTCATTTTAATGCCTGGTACAACTAAAGGTACATTTGTTTGGACAAATATAATGAAAACAACAAAAGTATATCATAAGAGATTAATTTAAGAGCTGATATCTTGACATTTTTTATGTTTTCTTGATAATAACCAAAATCATTATCAAGAAAAACCATGGCAAATGGCTAGATCACAGCTCTTCATTATTCAATGGTCATGTTGGTACACTAATTTAGACTTAGTAGGCTGTTTTATTTTCATTCAAAATGAGGTTTGCGACTCAATTCCGACATTTTTTCTCTTATTTAGGCCAACAATGGCTCTTTTGTTAGTAAAGGTTGACGACCCCTGGTCTAGTTCAATTCCATGGTTACTGTGGACGACCACATGGGGGCGCTCAAGACCAAAGAGCTGCCTGAGAGACGGGCTCTCTCTCTCTCTCTCCCATATATATGTATATTAACATAGATAGATAGATAGATAGATAGATAGATAGATAGATATATATATATATAGATAGATAGATAGATAGATAGATAGATAGATAGATAGATAGATAGATAGATAGATATCCAATTCAGCTTTCGCCATTAAGAGGGGTTAACTACGACTCCCAGGGTGCATTTCGGAACGAAGCGGCCAATCACCGAGCTTACAATTCTCTTCTTCACGATGGCGAAGCTGCTGGAAACGGATTATATGTTAAATTAATTAATTCTTGATTAGGATAAATTTGTTTTTAATTCAGCGAACATGATGTGAATCGCCAACAAATGCAGCAACGAATCGCTTTAATGTAAATTTGCAGCTGCTGTGATTCGCACCGCTCGCCCCTCAGACTGGATTCTTCTCCATGGCAACGGCGGCTGAGGCTCATGGGTCACGTAGTGTTTAGAACTGTTCACTAGCCAAAATTACGGATTAAACGTCAACTATCAGAAAGCAAGTTGAAATGAGTGAAATAGTTGGTCCTGGCGTATATATATATCTTCACAGTCATTTTTTTTGTCAAAATTGTTTTGTTTTTTTTGCCTAAATCATAACCTATGAATCATAACAAAATAACCTACATCCTCAGTTGATCAGATCATGTGATTTTACCCCTTTAAGATCATCACTTCTTTGACAATTTGCCACATTCATAGGCATCAGATAAGAACCCAGCAAAGAAGAGCTAGAGGGAGGTTGTTTAGTTATCAGTTTAGTTTATCAGTGTTTTATTGTTGACACTAATATTGCTAACACTTTACTCTAAGGTGTCTACATAAGAGTGACATGTGCGTGTCATAAACATGACATGGGATGTGTCATGAACATTAATGACACTTTGAAGTAACATTAATGCTCATGATACTTGTCATGTCATGTTTCTGACAGGCTTGTGTGACTCTTATGTAGACACCTTCAAAATAAAGTGTTACCATATCTTGCTTAAGTCACAAAGGCATGTTCAAAAAATTGCCTAAGTCATTTATTTCTCTTAAGTTACATCATTTACGCATAGTGTTATTACTATGCCAATAGCATCCTTTGTTACATCCTTTTTGAGTGAAATGATCAATAAATGTGATATGTTACACTTTCGGTGAAGTTTTTTGTGTTTCCTGCAAAACTTAAAAAAATGAGTTAGGTGATTATTTTAACAGTGTGACGATATGATGGTAATTTTGAGCTCGGTGTCTCTGTATTAAGCGACATTGAGACTGATGAAAGACATAAAGTAAAGTACTTCCGGCCCCTTCGCTTGGAAGAGGCTCATCTAGCCAGCCAGTCAGAGCGTTTCTACGGAAAGCCCGTTGGTTCATAACACTGTTAAACCCTTCGTGATCAGCGCAATCGACACATTCCTCCAATGGCGAGATAATGGCGAGAATGGGGCCGCTGTTCAAGGCAAAGAGAAAAGCCAGTGCATTGGTGGTTCGGAGCTGAAGCTAGCGGGAGAAGAGAGCCGGACTAGCCGCAGACATCGTCCAGGTGGCGGCTCAAGGAGACTGCTGTGATGCTACGTATGCAACTGGAAGAAAGGGGCTTTTTTACTATGAGGGAGTGTGTGTGAGCCCGGTTTTCTGGAGACACGGGAGCCCTGCCGATCCGCTTCTCGTCCTTTTATGTCTTTTTTAAAATTGTATTTCTTGGTTTACTTTTATAGACTCGCTGTTTTTAGGATAGAGCGAAGATACGCAGTGAGCTGGCGAAGTTTTGGGGAATGGCAGGTCGAAGCCGAAGAGCATGGTTTAGTGTTCTGCTGGGGCTGGTGGTCGGGTTCACTCTGGCTTCCAGACTCATCTTACCCAAGGCGACCGAGCTCAAGAAAGCTGGGCAGAAACGGAAGGCAAACCCTGCTGGCTGCGGCTTGAATGGTGCTCCGAGGAAGGAATACAGCGCTGTGCTATGGCCACCGCAAGATAACGGTTCACCGGCGACAGAGAAACCTGGCTCCAGGACCAATAATTTCCTGTTCGTCGGTGTCATGACCGCCCAGAAGTACCTGAACAGCCGGGCCGTGGCGGCGCACAGGTATGTGACGTGTCAGACTACCTCTGTGTCTCCAGTGGGAGATTAACCTCCAGAGGAGCATTAAATGTTGCCTTCTTTACCTGGAGGGACGTGGGTCCTGGTTCAGGCCTGTTTTGCTATGTAGAATTGCTAGCAGCACTTATTTCTACCCATTTCAATGTTCCATTCCACTGATTGTTTTCAATGGAAATACATAAATCTGCCTCATTAGGTGCAGCTAGGGCTGGGCGATATGGACCAAAAGTCATATCCCGATTATATTTAGGCTGAATGTCAATATATGATATATATGGGTCAATGATGTGATCTCATCCATTTTCAGTTGGTGTAACCAGTATTTCTTTTCCATAAAAATCTGATATCTATATACAGGAAAACAAAAGTGAACTAAATGAGAAAAAAATAGGCTACAATCCACGTTTACATTGCAACATTATGGTATAACAAATTTTACACAATTTGACAAAACTTTTGAAAAAATGGTTGTTTTAAGAATAGGTTCTGCTCAATATTGACAAAATGTGTAAATGTAGAAATACTCAGAAATATGTTTTTTTTAATGGAGTAATTAAATGTATAAGTCCACTTAAATACACTGTTGGTGGAAAAAGTTTAATATTCTTTAAAAAGAAAAATTATTTTGTGGTTACACCATTTGACATCTTGCCAACCCTTATTTGTCACTGACCCATATTCCGATATTTTTATCGCACAGTGAGAGCAAATGTTCAGTCAAAGCCAAATATGACATGATACAAGTAGTTTTATTGAAACCGTTCATTTAAGTGAACATAAATACTGTATAACAACAGGAGTAACTTTTTAAAAAAACCAAACTCCATAAAGTGCACATTTAGATAAAAAAAAAATTAAATAAAATGTGTAGCTTGCCTGGAGCAAGGATCACAGTGCAAATTTGAACTATAGCGATATATGCGACATTGTCTAATTCCATATCACGTTTAAAAATATATCGATATCTTTTATATCGATATATCGCCCAGCCCTAGATGCAGCGTGATGTTCCTGCTTTGTGTACGTGCATTTTGCAGGTAACAGGTAACTGATGCAATTGACAATAAGCCAGTCTTGTTATGTTCCCTCATGTAGCCTTAGGGCTAGACAACTCCACCCCTCTGTCCCTATATCAGAAACTTTGTGCATCATATTGTCCCATTGATTAAAGCTATATGATGTTAACAGTGAGTGGAATATTCAATGGAAGATTGACTACACCCTTCCATCAAATGGAAATACTCTACATGAGTGCTGCTGAATATTAGAACACCTATTTCTCCAAACTTTAGCCTGACAGATTCTGTGTTTTTGGAAACTTTGGGAGAGGACTACAACTAACAGTAATTTGCATTGTCAGTCAGTCTGTTGATTATTTCTCCAGTTTATCAATCATTTAGCCTATAGGGGAGATTCTCATGAAGCCAGTCTAATTTATGTCTGTGAAGATTATAAGGACATACTTTATTCAACTAAATATATTTCACTGTTATATGAATGAACAATATAGCCATAATGAGGCACAATTCATTGTTTTCTGTTAAAATAATAATTTATATATTTTAAACATATTTTTGATTCACAAATTCATTACCGTAATGCGTCCAGATGAAAATGTCATGGTTTCCCCACACTTGTATAGAATAAATATTAAATGAACTTTAAAAAAATAAATATTTTGTTTCAAAATGTATAATTTAACAGAATATAATCAAACATAATGGTTTTTAACAATGTATAAAGAACAAAATCTGAATGAAAATTGATAAGAAAAAATGGTTAAATGTTGCGGTAATGATAGAATTGTTTGCATTAAAATATTTGTATATTTTAATTAATTTTAGATTGTGTATGTTATAAAGGGTCAAGGAAAATATGTATTCAATGCTCTTGGATTTTTGCTATGAGCTGTACCATGTTCATGAGAATCACGCATAGAGTGTCAGAAAATAGAATAATATCATAACCCCAACTCTCCAGACTCACTGAGTGTCCAAAACCAATATATGTTCAGTTTAACAGTCTTGCCCTACACCTGATTGAAACACCTTATTGATTTTTTTCTCTCAAAAGATGAATTTACTGAGTGTTTCAGATCTTGGATTTCCAATAAAATTGTGTAGTAAGTGGGGTTTTGTGAGGCTTTCAGGCGGAACCAATATTCAAGCCTATGTTCCCTGTACAGGTGACATTTCAAGTCACCCGACTTGATATCTTCTTACATATTGGTTCTAGTCCTGCATGAAATCCTCAGGGCAAGGAATCTATGCTATCCAAGGAATCTCAGACCTTCTCTCAAAACAATCACCTCAGACATCATTTCCTCACTGCACTGCATACAGTTAGGGCTGGGCGATATGGACCAAAACTCATATCCCAATATATTTGGGCTGAATATCGATATACAATATATATCCCAATATTTTTATTGGAAAGTGAGAGCAAATGTTCAGTCAAAGTTAAAACCAAAAAAATTACATGTTACAAGTAGTTATTGAAACTGTTTATTTAAGTGAACATATATACTGTATAACAGGAGTACCTTTTTAAAAAAATCAAAGCTTCATAAAGTGCACATTTAAATGAAAAAATATCTTAAATAAAAATAGCCTATGAAATAAAATAGGCCAATCTTTTTCTGGAATAAATATATTTATATGAGAAAAGAATAACGAACATTGCAACATAACTAAATATGACAAACCCTAGTAAGGGCTGCATTTATAAAGAAAGAAAGAACATTTTTTTTTACTATATTGATATATGCGATATGGTCTAATTCCATATCACTTTTAAAAATATATCAATATAATTTTTATATTGATATATGTCGCCCCGCCCTACATACAGTGTAATATTAAGTCACCTGATTTGTGTTTTTTGGAGGTGTCCTGATATTTTCACTCAACATCTCATGGGACCTCAGACAGGAGCTCATGACTCTCATGTTGTCATTGTCAGTTTTCTTCTAAAATACAGTGGCAAGAAAAGTATGTGAATCCTTTGAAATTACCTCGTTTTCTGCATTAATTTGTCATAAAATGTGATCTGATCTGCATCTCAAGTATAGACAAACAGAATGTGCTTAAGCTAATACCACACAAACAATTATAATATTCCATGTCTTTATTGAACACATCCATTAAACATTCAAAGGGATGGTAGAAAAAGTAAGTGAACCCTTGATTTAATAACTGGTCGAACCTCCTTTAGCAGCAATAACCTCAACCAAACTCTTCTGATAGCTGCTGATCAGACCAGAACAACGTTCAGGAGGAATTTTGGACCATTCTTGCTTTCAGAAGTGCTTCAGCTCAGCCATATGGATAGGATGTCTGGTGTGAACGCCTCTCTTCAGGTCATTCCACAGCATCTATATTGGATTGAGGTCTGGGCTCTGACTGGACCACTCCAAAAGGCAGATTTACTTTGTTGAAGTCATTCTGAAGTAGATTCACTTTGTCATTGTCCTGCTGCTTCATCCAACTTCTGCTGATCTTCAGCTGGCAGACAGACACCCTGACATTTTCCTGTAGCTTACCATGATTCTACAGATCTCTTTTTTTGCGAGGCAGGCATGGTTCACATCAGCAGATGCTTCTTGTGAATAGCAATCTCAAGGAGTTTGAGGGTTTTTTACAGGTCAAAACTATCTCATTTCATTGTTAGGACTCTAAGTTTGCAAATTCCTGACTCCAATTAGCTCTTAATGGAGTCATTAGACCAGGGGTCTCAAACTCGAATTACCTGGGGGCCGCTGGAGGCAGAATCAAAATAACCAAAAAAAGACACAAAATTACTAAAAAAAGACACAACATGACAGAAAATAAACTAAATTACTTTAAAAAGACACAAAATGACCAAAAATACACAAAATTACTAAAAAAGAGACACAAAATGACCAAAAAAAAAGACACAGAATTACCAATAAAGACACAAGATTATTAAAAAAGACACAAAATGGCCAACTCACATTAAACTTTCATATCAAGGTGGGGGCCACAAAATATCGCCACGAGGGCCGCAATTGGCCCACGGGCCGCGAGTTTGAGACCCATGCATTAGACAAAGGGTTCACTTACTTTTTCCACCATCACTTTGAATGGTTATTGTGTTCAATAAAGACATGAAATATTATAATTGTTTGTGTGGTATTAGGTTAAGCATGTTGTGTTTGTCCATACTTGGGACTTTGATGCAAATAAGATCACGTTTAATAACAAATAAATGCAGAAAACTAGGTCATTTCAAAGGGTTCACATACTTTTTCTTGCCACTGTACGTCAACAGCGTAATGATGCAGATGCCTATCAAATGTGTTCAAAGATGCCATCCTGTAGCAAGAGTCAATTTTTGCATCTATTTAAAGGTGATAAAGATTCAGATCAGTGTTATCGAAATGTTGATGAATTCTTCTGAAGTTTCATAGAACTATCTGGGCTTCAAACCAAAGAGTTTTTTTCACCAACCACATGCTTGTAATATCTGCTGTAGCTTAATGAACTGATTGACAGCAGTTCTCTGTAGTGTTAGATCACTACTACATGCTAAAAATAAAAGTGATCCATATAAAAAAAAACAACCCTATAATAAGATCACTTGTTTATGAATGAAAGATCCATTTAGCTTTAGCTTCACCATTTCCTCTACATTCCTGTAATGTTTAAAGAAGCCTGACTCATAGCTTTACTGGTGAATTTTCCATCTGTGCTGCAGCACTGTGACAGGAATTAGTTGGGACTTTCAAAACCATTCTACTGTCAGGACATCCTCACCTGCTCAACCTTATTACTATAGTTTTTTTTCTCCCTGTGATGCAGAAATGGTGAGGAAATGCAATAAGATCTGTTGAAAACATGCTTCACAGACTTTTTATTTATTTTATTTATGATTGTACTGTAAGCTTCCTTTTTTGAAGACAAGTTCACTCAAGAAGGCAATGTAGTATGAAAAACTCAGAGATTAGGTCCATGTCTGCATCTTTCGACAAGAGATTTTGAATTTTTTTTTATTTTTCACAATAAGACAAAAGAAAAGGATAAAGAGATAACAACAAAAGGAAGGTGCAAGGTAGCTGCAAGAAACTCAAAAGGGCTTCTAAAGGCTTTATTAAAATTCACAAGTTAAATTAAAAACAAGTAATTATGAAATCGGAAAAATAAAATAAAATAAATGATGACACATAAAATTGAAGCAAAATTATAATAATATTAAAAGTAAAATAAAACAAAAGTGTAGATGTGTGTGTGTGTGTGTGTGTGTGTGTGCGTGCATGCCTGTGTATGTGTGTGTGTACCACATAGTGACCTGAGCGATCAGAGCCACTGAACTGCTCTTGTATGTATTCAGAGAGGGAAACTGGATGGAACTATTAAATTAATCATTCCAGAGTATTGATCCTCTGTAATTTAAGGAAAATAGACCAAGAGTAGTACGATAGTGAGGAGGTGAAATCTTGTTAGTTGTCTAGTACTGTACTTGTGTAATTGTGAATTGACATGGAAATATTCACTGAAAGCCTTAGGAATGGAATTTGCAATATACATGTATTTAAAGATAAAAATCCATATTTGGTATATATTGATCTGAAAAATTGTCATTATCTTGACTTTTTGGAAAATGGGAGCAGAAGGATCTAGTCATTTTGAAAATGTGGCAGTTGTAACAAATCTTTTCTGAACGAGATAAATACTGTGGAGGTCGGAGGCCCAAACAATGTTGCAGTATACCAAGTTGATGTGCTCTCTCCAGCTTAATCTCTTCACTCCTTAGTGAGAAACATTCATATAACATACATATATCTAAACAAATTGAATTGTTGAATTGAAACCAAAATCAATAGTACAGGCCTAGCCTAGGGCTGGGCGATATGGACCAAAAGTCATATCCCGATTTATTTAGGCTGAATATCGATATACGATATATATCCCGATATTTTTATCACAAAGTGAGAGCAAATGTTCAGTCAAAGCCAAATATGACATGTCACAAGTAGTTTTACTGAAACAGTTTAAGTGAACATAAATACTGTATAACAGTAGAACCTTTTTGAAAAAAATATCTTAAATAAAAATAGCCTATGAAATAAAATGGGCCAATCTTTTTCTGAAATAAATATATTTATATGAAAAAGAATAACAAACATTACAAAAGAACTAAATATAACAAACCCTAGTAAGGGCAGCATTTATATATAAAGAAAGAAACATTTAATTATATTGAGATATGCGATATGGTCTAATTCCATATCACATTTAAAACTATATCGATATATCGATATAGCGCCCAGCCCTAGCATAGCCTACTACCCACATCTGACATATCTGTCTGAAAATGGTCACCCTTACAAAATGTAAATCCTTCTGCAGAGCAGTGCAGTACAAGGGTGGTGTATCCTGTAGACTAATCTACATCAGTAAGGTTATTAAACAGCTGCTTGTTGTAAACAGAATTTCCTGAACAATCAAAAAACAAACTACTTCTACACATACTGCATTTCTCAATGTTTGGGGATATGTAGGTTCTCCTGCAAGAATACAAGTTGATCCACATGTTCTGGTTTGAGGAACCTGGTCTCACAGGAATCCGTGAAATAGCCACGGATTCGCTTAACTCAAAATCCATGGAATAGCCACGGAATCACTCAAATTTCCGTGAAACTGACAAGGGTTTCGCTACAATGCAATTTAATGCCAGTCATATCCCGTGGCTATTCCATGGATATTTTTTCCTATTGGTTTGTTCCAAGTCACGTGACTTTCAAGGTCCCGGTGGTCAGAACAAAAAACATGGCAGACAGTTCTCTTATTTTTAGTGAAAAATTCAATATTTTGACTTAGTTTCTGCATAAAAATTGATTTTTATTTTCTAAATATTAACTCAGTGAATGTACATAATCACTTTGTATGTTGGAATAGCCACGGGATATGACTGTTATTAACTTGCATTGTAGCGAAATCCGTGTCAGTTTCACGGAAATTTGAGTGATTCCGTGGCTATTCCACGGATTTTGAGTTAAGCGAATCCGTGGCTATTTCACAGATTCCTGTGAGACCATGTTGGCTTTGAGAGTGCTTCTTTTTGCTGTTACCACAGTGGAGAAAAGTCGCTCTGCAGACACACTTGTACCTGGGATACATTAATATCGTTTTGCCAGCCAGGGGAGGAGGGGATAGGTAACCTCATGAACACGCCACCAGTTGTAATGGTCCTCAGTGCCAGGCAGAGCTGGGGTTTTGCGGTATCTCTGCATTTCCCTGTCGGCCCTGACTTAGGGGGTCTTGGGTGCTGTATCATCAGTGCCATTGAAAGACTGTCCCAGCAAGCTCATAAGCAGTGAGGCCTTTCTTTTGGAAGCAGAGGGGCCATCCTCCATGAGAGTTTCTGCTTCACAGTTCCATTCCCCCTGGGCGTTTCATTCACTTCTGACCTCCCATCCTGTGTTTGTATAAAAAAAAATAAAATACAGAATACATAAAAAACAGGACATAGGAAAGGATGGGTGTAGAAAGATTAAGTGATTTGTCCAAACTGCCCTTCTGGGGTTTCTTTTACAGACCATTAATTTTCAGTTGGGAGCCAAAAAGGTAAGAAAAAAACAGAACCGGGGAGCGCACAATTTGAGACAATCAAAACATCACATAGAAATAAAAATAAAATTAATAAAAGCACAAATATATTCAAATGAAATCAGATCTGATTGGTTTTACATACTCAGTCCATTTGGTCCAGATCTTATACAATTTTTCTTTTTCAACTTTGAGGGAAAACGATAATTTCTCCATAACATAAATCTCAAAGACAACTTCAATCCACTGATTAATGGTGGGAGGTTCTACTTTTAACCATTTCCTCGTGACTGCTTTTTTACTGGCTGCCAATAGTATAGCCAGCAGTTTTGTTAAGAGAATAAGTGAGAATAAGTGAGAAGTGTATTTGATCCATGGACCAATATGTTGTATTATAAGAAATGAAAAGAAAGCTAGCAGGCAAGCTGTTTCAGAGGAACAGTGTTTTACTTTCAGGAGGAAAATACAGACAGATAGTGAACAGAGAGATTCAGGTGGAAAAATACGTTAATTAGAATTGTCCATAACAGCATCAATTGTGAACTTGTAACAGTTCATAAATCAAATTGGACACAAGTAACAGTCCATAAGTTAATTTAAGTTTGAAGTATTGTATTATGAAGTTACCTCCAGGGATGCAGCCTCCTCAGTCACTCCTGTGGAGATCTCCAGTCTCTCTTCCTCTGTCAGAAAAGGTAGTCCCTTAAATCAAGGATCCAGGGCAGAGGCAGTTTAAATGATCTTCTTCTCTGTTCTACCTCTTCAGGAGATCCACTTTTTTAAAAATTTCTTGTTCATTTTAATGCCTGGTCCAACAGATACATTTGTTTGAACAAATAAGTAGATCTTTGTCAGCAAAATTCAGCAGAATCGTTAAGAAAATACAACTTAAGATTGATTAACCCATTTAGGCCTAAAAGGCCTGGAAAAAAATGCCTGGAAAACCTCTGGGCGATTTTGAAAGAACCCCCTAAAACCTGAAGTTTTTCTGGAAATTCAACAGAAGATTTTTCAGCCTCTGTAGCAGATAGAAATGAAATTCAAAAAGTATTTGAGAGCTTATACCCGTGGCTTTCATGAGAAGTTTATTTGTCCAAACCTTCAATAAATTTTTTTTAAAAATCAACAAACTCAGCAAATGTTACATTTGACTGAATAAAAATCCTATGCATAATACTAATACATGCCCATTAGCAAGATGCAAACATGATATGACCATTGGAAGAAATTGACATAGTTCTCATTAGCCTACTGTAATAATTAATAATAATAATCATCATCATCATAATAATAATAATTATCATCATAATCATCACAATAATAAATAATAATAATACATTTTATCTATATTGCACTTTTCAGGGTACTCAACGACGTATAAAGTAATATAAGACATAAACAGTCATGATTTCTTATATCATCATCACAATCAATTAGTATTATTATTGTTATTATCTCCAGGTGAAAATATGTTGTCTAAAAACATATTCCTCATCCATAAATCCCGGTCGATTGGTTCCGAGGGTTCAAAGTCCGGATCAGCAATAAAATCTCCGGTTCTGTTTTAATCAGATCGCTTCCGTCACTCACTTCTGAGCTCCTCCGCTATAGTCGTCTTCCGCCATGATTTCAAAGTTCTGGAAAAGTCCCATGTTGCATTGCGACACTCCCACATGTATTCTGATGCATTTCATTGGCCAAGAGACCGAAAATCAGTGGAAAAAAAATACAAATACTAGAAAACAACGTATCCGCTTTCCTGGCTTTAATGCTCGAATAACGCAACAGCGCTCCCGGTTTTAATGGTAGAAATGCGGTAATGCTTTCCCGGGCTTAAATGGGTTAAGCAGACAAAAGTTTCATGGTTTTACAGTGTGAATTGTCATGATTTCTCTCAATCAGTTTGTGACTGTAAAGTGACAAACATACATCTGTTCAACTCAACTCTAACATCTTTTTAGTTCTTAACTTCAAACATTTTCAGACAAATGAATTGTCAAGCTTTAATCAATATATAGCAGTGGCAGCAGTGTGGTTGCATCCTTCCTTTGCTCTAATGCTCTCACAGCATCTTCTGCATTTGACATATCTGTTTGGTTGAGAGTGCAGAGCTCTGACTCCTTTTTTTCTCACCTCTGGAGACAGCAGGGTAGCACAGATGCAGGTTGTTGTTCTAAGAACCTCAACATCACGTCGTATGCTCTGTTTCACTGTGTGGCAACATCAGTTATCATGATTTTTCAGGCCAAGACATGTCTGATTCATTTTCACGAGGTGGCTAGCTGTTGTGCTGCGGTGGAAAAATGTTAATATCCATCGGACTCTCCCCAGAAGTCTGGAGAGCGTGGCCACGCTGGGATGCCAGATTCAGAGTGTGCGTGAAGCATTTTACATAAGGGAATTTTCCGATTTCAGCCGCAACAACCATATTACACGTGTTGTCTGTCACCTACACTACACCATTTTTCTCAGACATGAGATAGTAGCTCCACTAGATGAGAGCCTCTGTGTGACTCACGGGTTTGCAACACATGTGACACAATCTGCCAGTCAGGGGGCTGTTTCCACTACCGGGCAATACCCGGAACGAGGCAGGTCTCACTTGCCGAAACGCCCCTAATTTGTATATATGCAGTCCAGAGTCGGCTTTTGTCGGGACATTTTTAGTCCCTGTAGAAGAGCAGGGTCTTTTTTTCCCCTTGAAAACAGCCTGGTTACTGATTGGATAGATCACTAAGCAGGATGTGACGTAGTACTCTACACGACAACAACACGCACCATTTGTAAAAGCTGGCAAAGCAGTGTTCCCAACTTAGTGACTTTGTTGCTATAATTAGCAACTTTTCGGCCCCGCCGGCCCCCGCAGCTCGTTAAGAAGAGTAAGAACGAGTCGAAGCGACACATTCCCCCCGTAGCAGTCTCTTCCAGCTGCAGTCACAGAGCCGGCTAACAGTTAGCTCTGTAGCAGTACAGTGTGTATGTGCTGCTGCAGGAGGTGTTCACTGTGTTCAGAAGCTGTGCTTAATTAGCCATGCTGGTTTGTTTATGATCAGCTGCTGACTTTGTGCACAGTTAGCGACGGCGGCGATAGAAAACCATACGTCCCCTCCGGAGTCTCTAAATCCCTCTGGGGGCTAACTTGTAGTGGAGACATGCAGAGTGAGCTGACATTTGAGAGGGTGTGGCCTGAGACTTTCCTATTGTCCACCCCTAAAGGAAACACAACTATAATGTGCCATTACTGTCACATAAGAGTCCTTTGCGACAGAAGTCTCCAGGCGTCACATATTTTGGCTATTCAGCCTAAATTTATCGAGATATAACTTACACACACGTACAGAACCGTGTGAGCAGCCCATGTCTGCATCTGATTTTTCAGATATTACTATTATGATGTGATTCAGCATGATTGTCATTGAGAACAGGCACTAAGAGGACAAAAAAAGAATAATGTTCTGCGTATTCACAGAATGAAGAGTATATAAAATTAATAGAAAATATAATAAACAATAATCCTGCTTGTTTGTTTTCTTACATCTTTCTGACTATCAATTTCTGTATATGTGTTTACAGGACATGGGCACAGACTATTCCAGGTCACGTGGAGTTCTTCTCCAGCGAGGGCTCTGACACCTCCATACCCATTCCAATAGTGGCTCTGAGGAACGTGGATGACTCGTACCCACCGCAGAAAAAGTCCTTCATGATGCTCAAGTACATGCATGACCATTACCTGGATAAGTACGAGTGGTTCATGAGGGCCGATGATGATGTCTACATCAAGAGTGAGAAGCTAGAGGGCTTCCTGCGAAGCCTCAACAGTAGCGAGGCCATCTTCCTGGGCCAAACAGGAATGGGAGCCCGGGACGAGTTGGGGAAATTGGCGCTGGAACCTGGGGAGAATTTCTGCATGGGGGGGCCAGGGGTCATCATGAGCCGAGAGGTCCTCAAGAGGATGGTGCCCCACATCCGAGAGTGTCTACAGGAGATGTATACCACCCACGAGGACGTGGAGGTGGGCCGCTGTGTCAGGAGGTTTGCCGGGGTCCAATGTGTCTGGTCTTATGAGGTAAGTGTGTGTAATAATTGAGTGAAGAAACTGTATGTGGATTAGGGCTGGGCGATATGTCGATATAAAAGATATATCGATATATTTTTAAATGCGATATGGAATTAGACCATATCGTGTATATATCGATATATATATAAACATTATTTCTTTATATCTAAATGCTGCCCTTACTAGGGTTTGTCATATTTAGTTCTTTTATAGTGTTTGTTATTCTTTTCTCATGCAAGTATATTTATTTCAGAAAAATATTTTTTTTTTCATAGGCTATTTTTATCTAAGATACATATTTTTTATTTAAATGTGCACCTTATGGAGCTTTGATTTTTTAAAAATGTACTCCTGTTGTTATACAGTATTTATGGTCACTTAAATAAAAAGTTTCAATAAAACTACTTGTGACATATCATATTTGACTTTGACTTTAACTGAACATTTGTATCGTATATCGATATTCAGCCCAAATATATCGGGACTTTTGGTCCATATCGCCCAGCCCTAATGTGGATGAACAGGATCTGCTTATGTTTGAGTTCAGTAAGGTTGCAATAGAGCAGTTCCAGAAGGTTTTCCTTCGATTGTAGTGCACTGATCTGCTGTGGACATGATTTTCATCGTTTTGCACCAATTGTGCGATGCAGCCCGGTGTGTCGGTTTGGATTTTTGGTGTTGTGTAGATTTGCGTCTTTCTGCACTGTAAATTAATTGTTTCTTACCAAGATAAAAAAAGACTTAGATTTAGAAGTGTTAGATAATTTATCTTGTTTTAAGAGTTAATTTCTTATTTCAAGTGTTCAACTTCACGCTATAATCTTGTTTCTAGATTTAACAATCTTAATTCAAGAAATATTATCAAGTGAAATTATCTTGCTGCATGGACAGATAATTTCACTTGTTTTGAGTACCTTTTCCCTCAGATTTAGTGTTGTTATCTTGTTTTTAGACACCCCTTTTTTGCAGTGTGAGTGGAATAAAACTGCCAAGACTTTCTGAGTTTGTTTTCACCTCTGTGTAATAGAGCTTTGAGCACCATCAGGTCACACTGATCCTTGTTTCTGTGTGTAGGCACTGACCTGTGGGTTGGCCTTTGCCCTGATTATAGTATTTCATTGGCTGCTACATAGTGTCCTGTCTACACTGTTGTGTGATGTTTACGCCACAAGGTTTTTGTGAGGTTAAATAGTGGCACAGGCAGGTATGGTATTTTTCAAGTTCTTTGATTGCTTACTTGTGAATCACCTGTGTGTGTGTGTGTGTGTGTGTGTGTGTGTGTGTGTGTTTGTGTGTGTGTGTGTGTGTGTGTGTGTGTGTTCTTGTACTTCATACATAGTGAGGACCGGAACAAGTTTTTTTCATTTTGGCCTGTCCTCCTTTTTAAAGGCTTTTTTGAGATTTCAGACTTTGTTTTAAGGGTTAAGGTTACAATCAGGTTTATGTTGGGATTAGGGTTGGGCATTTAGTGGTGATGGTGAAGGTTAGGGTAAGGGTCTAGGGATCAAGGTTATTATAGTTTAATGAAAACGAAACAACGAAAATCAGAATGGAAAAAACATTTTCATTAACTGAAATAAAAATGAGAGTTTAAAAAAAAAGCTTATTAACTGAAACTGTATTTTGTGGTTACAAAACTAACTAAAGCTCACTAAAATTAGTGAAAAAAAAAAATAGTGAAAATGTCCTTCGTTTTCGTCTTTGTCAACTTTTTTCATCCATAATGAAGATGGATAAGGCAAAGGAAATAAAGGCAAAATTTACTGTGACCTCTTTTAATTTCCCACTAAGAACTAAAACTAATTAAAACTAAACTAAAACCAAAGACTAAAAAAAAAACTAAACTAAACTAAAACTAGCAAACTCACTCTAAAACTAATGAAAAATTCAAAACTATTATAACTTTGCAAGGGAATTCACTATTCCAATGAGGGCCCTCACAAAGATAGAAGTATAAGAATGTGTATGTGTTTATACACAATTGTAACTTTAGTCGAAAATGGAGGCAGACATTACATACTGCTACCCATTATTGACTCTCCTGTGGCCAGAACACCATTTAACGGTTTGACATTGAAATCTGAATTAAGGGAAATAAAAAAAGTGAATTGTGCATTACAAATGAATTTGTTCCGTTAGCAAATGATCATTCACGGATCAGACTTGCTGTCATCTCACACAGTTGCTTCATTCACTCCGTTAATTTCCCAGTCTTCATGGGAACACTGACATGTCTAGACATGGTGCTGCTCATGTGAGCAGGGAGCAGGCTGCTTAGAGTGAACACACATTCCTGATGACGAGGCTGCCACTTTTCTTTCCTAAGTCTGTCCCACTGCCGCTGCGGTGAAGGGCCCTGTTCACTTTTCTCATGTCCAACAATGACAACACTCACACAGGTCTCAACAAAAATATAAAACAAATATCACACACTCAGCAAGAACAGTACAACCAGACATCTGTGTGTTCAGTAACACTAGTGGGTTGAGGTATGGTGCAGGTGAATTTAAGACGGACACACTGCAAAAAAGGTGTCAAAACAAGATTAAAAAAAACCCCAAGATAAATTAAAGCTGCAAGCAGCGATGAACTGGCCCGAGCAGAGTGCACTGACAATTATTTCTTTCTTTCCAAGATAAAAAAAACTTTAGATTTAGAAGTGTTATATAATTTATCTTGTTTTAAGAGTTAATTTCTTATTTTAACCCATAACAACCCATGGTGACACTTGTGTAACAAACACTTTAAATCTCCTATATTCAGCTTTATGCTTCAACTTAACTCATTAAATCCCTAAGCGACGCATACTCAACACCCTGGTGTGGTGGTCATGTGACTTTGACAAGAAGTGACTTCTCCAAAATATGTGTGTGACTGGAAACAGAAATGTAAAAAAGTAGCTAATTTCAAAAAGCTTATTTTTTGTTACTAGGCTAAGTTAAACCCATTTAACAATTGTAATCCGTTAATAGGGTGTCCTGTATTACATTTAACTTGTTCTGACCATATTTCCTGAACAAATTAAAGTCACAATTTTGATATATGTTATGGGGATGCAAACAAAAAGGCAAATTTGTGTTTCTTGTGTATTTTAAAATAAGAGATATCATAAACATAAATACCATAAACGCCCAGTATATATGTCACATCACAGATCTTTGACATTTAGGGGTAGTTTTACTAGAGGTACTTTTTTAAAAACATCATAAATATGTTCTATGTGGTCCACTTGGTCTGTGCTATATCCCCCATAATTTTCTTTAAGGATTACTGGGTCTGGGTTCTTATGGGTTAAGCGTTCAACATGCTTCTTTATAGATTTAATAATCTTAATTTAAGAAATCTTGTCAAGTGAAATTATCTGTCCATGCAGCAAGATCATTTCCCTCAGATTTAGTGTTTTTATCTTGTTTTTAGACACACCTTTTTTGCAGTGCAGACAGCTATGTGTTCAGTAACACTAGTGAACAACAGTATGAAGCATGGACCACTGGGGTGAGGTATGGTGCAGGTGAATATAAGACGGACACATGGACATTATAGGGACGTTCTTGCCTCTAATGATTGAGGATCAGCTCCAGCACCAAGGCTAGCAGAGGGTGCTGGGCCTGTGGCACTGTGGCTTTGAAGGCCTCATCTTTTCCAGCATGTACTTAATAAGTTTGTTGCCATGGTAGCCATGTCCCACTGTAGTGATAGAGTTGTGAAAGAAACAAACTCCTGTCAAACACCACAGCAGCAGCTTGGCAAAAGGCTTCTATATATAGAACAACAGAATGGTTGTAGCCATGGCATTATTAAAGCATGGATGTATTACAAAAACACTGCACCCAAATATGGAGCCTATCCACTTAATGAGAATTGCTCTCCTGGTGAAGATCAAAGTTTTCTAGCTTCCAGGTTTACACCACATTTAGAATGCATGCAGTAATGTTTCTGCTACTGGCCCGCCCACAAGTTACTGCTCAGCTCATTTGGTCTC